>NC_140953.1:36993290-37593290 GCF_014529385.1 Adiantum capillus-veneris | reverse complement strand
CTTTGATAAATGAAGGGCTTAGAGATTGTACTTGATGAACTTCAGTTTCTTTACTCATTCTTTTGGGAGAGAACTGAATGATGGATAAAGGTTGAATATGTTTTGACCTGACCCAAAGAACGCCAAGATTTTTTCTCCACTCTCATGCCGATTGTTTTTCAGAGGGCCTGAAGATCAGACCATTGACCTGATACCTGGAAGCATGCCATCGAACCGGCCACCGAACCGTGTGAGCCGAGTACAGAATGAAAAGATTATGAACCCAGTGAAAGACCTCTTGAAACAGGGTATTGTCTAGCATAGTACTTCACCGTATTGCTCTCCACTGTTGCTGGATTTGAAGAAAGACGGATCTTGGAGAATGAGCATCGATTATAGCGCTCTCAACAAAATCACCATCAAGAATAGATTTCCGATTCCTAGGATCGATGATATACTCGATAGGTTACAGGGATCCTCGTGCTTTAGCAGGATTGACTTGAAGAGTGGATATCATCAGATCCGAATCGCGCCGGGAGACGTCTACTGGACAGTCTTTCGGACGACTTTTGGGTTATTTGAGTTTTTTTGGTGATGCCTTTTGGCTTAACCAATGCTCCTGCGACATTTAAACCGGATGATGGAAAGGATTTTTCGAGAGTATAGGCTATTTGTTGGCACTTTCTTTGATGATATCATTGTTTTCTCCAAGAATGAGGCAGAACACAGAGATCATCTGCTTCAGAGATACACTTTTTGGGACACTTTGTCTCAGCAGCAGGAGTGCAAATGGATCCGGCCAAGATAGACACTATCCGTGATTGGCCCGATTTAAAGAATGTCCATGAAGTTGGAAGCTTCTTTGGACTGTTCGTACTACAGTTCATTCGAAAGCTTGCAGAGGTTGCTTCCCCTTTGCATATCTTGATACAGAAAGGAGTCCCTTTCTCCTGGGAATCCACATACGTGACTGCCTTTCAGACATTGAAAGCGAAATTGACTACGGGACCGGTTTTGACTTTGCCGGACTTGCAGAATTCATTTGAAGTATATTGTGATGCTTGTGGTCGTAGTCTGGGTGCGGTCTTCATGCAAGAAGGCCATGTCATTGCTTACGAGAGCCGATTGTTCTCTAGGCCGGAGTTGACAGCACAGATATATGAGAAAGAGCTTTTGGCGGTTGTCCATGCTCTTACTCAGTGGCGGCATTACCTACTCGGAGCGGATTTTACTGTCTTTAAAGACCATCAGAGTTTGCGCTACTTCTTGTCACAGAAGCAGCTTTCGGAAAAGCAGATGCGGTGGGCGAACATCTTCTCACAGTTTCACTTCCAGATTGTCCATGTGCAGGGACAAAAGAATGTGGTGGCAGATGCTTTGTCTCGGAAGCCGTTGGTTCTGGCTATTTCCGCGATACATCATAGGAGCTTCGAGGATATGGTCGATCAGTATGCCATAGATACAGATTTTGCAGATATTTTCACACGGATACGGGATGGGGAGACAATAGTTGGATGCTCCCTTCGGGAAGGCTACTTGATGAAAAAGACTATGTTGTGCGTTACACAGCCGTTGAGGGAAAAGGTTATGACTGAATGCCATTGTCCACCTTTTACGGGTCAACGCGGCATTGCTACCACCATGAAAGGGGTAGAGAGATACTTCTTTTGGCCGAGACTCAAAAAGGATGTGGAAGAGTTTGTGCGCAGTTGCTTAGTATGCCAGAAGGTCAAGTTTGACAGGCATAAGGCACAGGGATTGTTACAGCCTTTACCCATACCCACCCGCCCCTGGGAAAGTATTGCGATGGATTTCATTTTTGATCTCCCGAGGACACAGAGTGGTCACGATGGTATCTGGACTGTTATTGACAGATTTAGCAAACAGGCTCATTTCATTCCAGTGAAGAAAACAGTCAAGCTGGATCACTTAGCGAGACTGTTTGTGGCCCAGATCTTCAGATTACATGGCATGCCGGAGACGATTGTCTCCAACAGAGACCCCAGATTTACGAGTTTGTTTTGGAAGGCAATTTGGGAGAACATTGGCACGCGGTTGCAGTTCTTGTCATCGTTCCACCCGCAGACTGACGGGCAGTCTGAGATTGCCAATTCATTGGTTCTAGATTTATTGAAGTCTTATATCTCAGATCAGAAGACTCAATGGGAAAGATACTTACCTTTGGTGGAATTTGCCTACAATAACACGATACACTCTTCGACGGGGAAGGCGCCATTTGAGATTGTTGAAGGTGCTGCGAAGGTTCCACCCTTCCTGAGCACGAAAGATAAGATCTTTGAAGCGGATGAATATATGCGAGATTTGGATACGGCTTTTGCCAAGGTTCGCGAGACTTTGCAGAAGTCTCAAGAACGACAGAAAAAGGCAGCGGATCGCCATCGTCGCGACATGAAATTGAAGGAGGATGATTGGGTGCTCTTACGTTTTGAGAAGGCACGCCTACGAAAGAAAAAGGGAAAGAAGAGGCTTTTTCCAAAGCTTAGTATGCTATACTACGGACCTTTCCAGATTACTGAAAAGATAAATGATGTCTCCTTCTGATTGAAACTGCCAGATACATGGAGGATTCACAATGCATTTCATGTGAGTGTCTTGAAACCTTTTAAAGGTGATGTGCCTGATGATGGGGAGCCTGATGAGCAACCCGAAGTGGAAGAAAACGAGGAGATCCTTGTTCCTGAACAGATTTTGGCACATAAAGATACGAAGACTAAAGGTAAAGTCCGAAGGCGATTCTTGGTTAAGTTCAAGAATTATCCCGCACTAGATGCGAAGTGGATGGAGGAGGAGGACCTAGCAGATACTCCTCAGATTGTGAAACTTTACCTCGATGCTTTTGGTTTAGCATAGTCTATTCCAAACGGAACCCAGAATTCAGCTTGGCCGAAGATCTGGTGCAGTGGGATGCACAAGAGGGGAGTCGCTCCGTTGCTTTGTCAACAGATGCCTTGATTTTGATACTAAAGTCACTGATGTCTCTTTGAGCTTCAGGGATATTGAGAGCTGACAGTGTTCTGCTGGATGACTTTATGAAATGGAATTCTTGATTATGATACTGATTTGTTCTTGACTTCTTTTAAGTGCAGGAACTGATAGACGAAATGACTGCATCATTTTGGTCCGATTGATCTCGAATAGACATGGTTGCAATAGGGGTTAGTCAATCGGACATCGATGAGGTCCCGATTGGACCTAGATATGATTGCTAGCTACATTGCCGATAAATCATGCTCTAAGATCCGAATGAATGTTGAATGTCATGTGATGTCCTGTGATGTGAGTGTCAATTTGGTACATGTGCTAGATGTGTATTCCTAGTACGTAGGTACTAACAGTCAGTGTCTGCTAAGACGGTTTATGGCTTTTGTCGGTTTTGCAGGCATAATCGCGGTCGATTACAATGCTTTCAAGAGGGGGGTATGTCACAGTGATGACGTGGCGACGACAGAAACCCTAATTTCTGGCTGAAACCCTAAAATTCCTGCAAACCCTAAAATCTGCCAAAAACCCTAATTTGTAGCAAACCCTAATTTGCAGCAAACCCTAATTTCTGCCGGGATGCCACGTGGCAGCAGTTGGTACGGATTTCTGTGATTTGCGGCAGGATTTGCGGGCTGCTTTTCTAGGCGACGCAAGTTTCTGATGCTTTCTCTACGCAATGAGAAAGAGAGAGAGAGGAGATGCTTTTGCTTTCAGTCATTGACTCTGTGTGAGAGAGAGAGAGAGAGCAGTTGCTTTTGCTTTCAGAACTTCTCTATGAGAGAGGGAAAAGAGCTTTTGCTTTCAAGCTTTTGGGGCTTTGCTTTTGGCATCCCTTGTAAACCTTTAAATAAGTGGCTTGGGCCTTCACTTCTCAGAGCATCTAGACGTAGAGTCTGAAAGTGAAACCCTAACCACTCTTTGTACTCTTACATTGATTTTAATAAATAAAGAAATACCGAAAGGGGCGCCAGTCTTTGGGGCCAATATCTCTAGGCACGGAACTCCGCCGGGCGAGCGTAAATCTATTGTGATCTGTTAATTGTTTTGAAGTGGTTATTTAGTGCTGTCGCGATTGATTCTTGACTTGGAGTGTCCCAGTTTGTTACACTCCACCAATCTAACACTTCTACAAAGACATCAGTCATTGATCAATCACATTTCTGTCAAGGGTCTCAAATACAAATCTTGATCATTGTAACCATTTAGCAATCACATCGAGACCATGTTGACCTTTCACGGATGTTCTGATCTACTAAATCTCGTTATATCAGATTCATATCCTTTCATTTTACATTTCAACCAAGCAAACCATGCCCATGACCATCCCCACAAGACAATACATCCACATAGCATGCAATTCACAAAATCACGCACTTAGTTCATAGTGGACATCGTGTTTCAATCATTCAATCTAGCCATCTCATTCCGTCTAGAACTCTTGATGCACTTAGATCACTGCGCATCCTTCTTATCCTTCCAAAACTCTTGATGCACTCACAACAATATCCGGTCATCTCATCCAGATAGACATCTTGATGTACTAGAATCTCATCCACTTCACATACACTTAGGCATCACATCTAGATCTCACTGATCTCTAACAGATGTTTATATGCACTAAGTTCAAGTCACATTCATTCTTCATTCACTTGGCCATCACATTCATATCTTACTTATCTTTGACGGATGTGTAGATGTACTAAGTTCTAATTATTTATCAGACAAAATGCTGTAGACATTTCATCTTTCTCTAAATGTCTCTAACAATACACACATGAAAGAGCACATGTTTTCAGTTCAATCAAGGTAATTTCCAATTCAGTGGACACAATTCATAAAGTCATTCCGCAAAATATTGTCAGCTCGTCAGCATTCTAAAATCTCAAAGAGAGATCAGTGACTTTATTCAATCTAGGCAATCTGTGACAAAGGAGTCGAGTGGCTCCCCTCTTGTGTAGTCCACACCACACGAGATTCTACCTGCTTATTCATCGGTAACTTTTGGCATAGACATTGCTAATAGCCCAAAAGATTCAAGGTAGAGCTCTCTCTGAAGAGAAATTGCGAGGTTCTCCTCCTCCATCCACTTTGCATCATCGAGGGCCAGAAGGTACCCTTGACCGAATTCTCCGGTGGACCTAGCCTACCTTTCAATTCTTTCCTTGTGCCCTTTGACATATTGGTAGCCCTTCTGGCCTCTTGTCCTTAGCACCTCAATCTGGATTTGGGAAATTCTCTGATCTACCAGTTAATTTCCTCTACTTTCTTTCCTTGTGCCATGGGATCTATGGGTAGCCTCACTAGCCTCCTCTTTCCATTGGCACGTTAGTCTCAATCATCAAAATCTTAAGACGCACTATCATCTAATCCAGTGCGTCGGAACCCTCGGATGCGCTACCATCCGATTCTCTTACTGCTTCGGAATATTGTGATGAGCTGTCATCTAGTTTCCTTGATTCATTTTTTTCACTAGAAGACTCTTGTCCTGGTGAGGTGGATACCATCCTGTCCGTAGGATAAGTCAATGAGCCGGCATGCATTCCGAATCCTTGCTTAGCATGTCCCATAAGTCAGACTTCTGTTGTAGACAATACTCTCATATCTCTTTTGGCAAACCACAGCAAAACCGCTCAATTTGGTCCCTCAAAGTAATCTTTCGAAACGAAGAGACTGGCAAATAAGTATCCCAAAACCTCTGGCAATAGTCATTCAATGTATCTTTCTTAGTCATTCTCAGTTGATGCCAAGCCGTGATGACATCTCTTTCATATTCGTTTGACGTGAAAATTTTCTTGAATCTACCCACGTCGCAAGTGCTTCTTTGCGTAGCAATAGAGTAGACCACCATGTCTGTGCATTTTCTTTCAAGTAAGATGCTACCCTTCGCACCTTGGAGTGCTCCGACAACCGACCTCCAGAGAAGGCGACGTCAACTGTTGTATAAACTCAAGGGCTCGATGGGTGTCCTAGTAACCCGAAAACGTCTCAAACATGACGGCTTGACCCCTTTCGTTGAACTTCTTGGTTTTCTTGCTCATTTGGTCACTCTTAGAAGAGGACGAGCTTTCCTCCTCTAGACAGCTAGATGGCCTCCCATGCCTTCTAGACTTTTTCAGAATTCTTCTTTCCTTGCTTTCTCGCTTTTTCTCCTCTTCTTTCGCCTTTTCTCATCCTCACTAGAACTAGAGGACGACGAACTGTCGGAACTGTCCGTGCCGTGCATATATAGCCCTAGAGGTGTTGGTTGGCCAACTGTCCACCAGCCCCCATGATCTCATAAATGGGAAAAATAGCAAGACAGGCACCGGATGGCCTGCAGTGCTTTGGAAAAAAATCAGGCAAGGCCGGGAAAAATTCTCCGAGTTTGCAGGAGCCTAATAGCTATGGAACAAAGCCAAAACCCTAAGCTAAACACATCCTGACATGAGAAAACGACCTCACTTTGGCAAGCACAGCCTCAAAATAGCCCTCATTCCCTAACATTTGTCTCTGGGGAGAAACTGGAACCGACTTGTCACGTGCATATGGCTTTGTGTGCCATGTGGACATGCTTCATCGACTTCTAGAGCCAGTTTTCCCCTTCTTCCTAGATAGGAGTGTCTAGAATACTAGGAGGATTAGTACCGGCAATTTTGTGAGCGTGTTCACAAGACATGCATGTTCGGACAAGTCCATTAGATTAGGTTTTCCAATTTTGGAACCCTCTTGCATAAATGGTTTGTAAATGCGTTGTAGTTACAGGTAAGAGGAATCCAATGAGCCATTCCCCGCGTCGATCTAATTCCTGGGTGAAAGTTTCACCCAAACTGCCCCCCCCCCCCCCCCCCCCCGGGCCTAACTTTTTAATAAATCATTTTTATGATTTATTTGTTGGGTGTACGGATTGATCATTGCCCTACCTAAGCCTAAGGAAATTAATAAGCCAATTTTCAGCTTTATAAAGGGACCCATCCAGCCAGCGCTTTCTCTCAGATTGAGCTAGTGCTAAGTTCAGCCAGCGTTTTGCAAACTCTAGTGCAAACTCTATTGCTAGCGTTTTCAGCCTGTAGTCCAGCCAGTGTTTTAGGAGCAAGCAGGCTGGCGTTTGCAGATCTAGTGCTAGCACTAGCAAAGTCCAGCAGAATCAGCAAGCGTTTTCAGCTTTCAGCCTGTTCCGTTGCCGGAACAGGGCTTGGAATTGCGTGCGCATGTTTCTCGTTGCGGTCCGATACTTCGGCAGCCCATTGAGCCTCCCCTCGGCCATTCCCTCGCCGGCATTGAGTGCTCCATTGCTGTCCATCGTCGGCCTCCTCGAGATCTGCGTTTTTGAGCCCTTCATTCCTCTCACGTCGGGAGTGCAAATCAGCCCCTTGGTGACCATCTGCAAGTCCACATCGAGGAGGATCCAAAGGTGCATCAAATCAGGCCCGAAGGTGCCTCATCTTGAGGAGTTACCGCGGTGACAGTCATCATTCGAGTCAGTAGAGTCGGCACTTGAGGTATTCCATTGTGTACATTCCATCTACGCAATCTAAAGCAAATACCACATTGGCAACGGTGTGGGGGACCCCTTGAGAGGGTTGGTTGGGACCCTATTGGGTGTCATTCTCCTCCACTATCTTGCTCTCTCCCTCTTCCCATCTCTACCGCACTCTCTCATTCCCTCCCCCAGGGAAAGGTAAAAGGAACCATCATTCAAGCTAAAAGGAATCACTAACGCAAGGAAAGAAGTGAAGGATTGTGGAAGTGTAAAATTAGATCTTCATCATTTCAATTCCGCTGTAGTTTGTCCATGTGGCTAGGATACAAAGCTTGAGATTTCACCAATTATTGGCTGGATACAAAGCGTAGCCATAGCACTTGTCACATGGGGTTGCCTTACATGTTAAAATAACCACATCAATAAGCAAAATTCGTGAAAATGACTGAAGTATATGGGCTCAAAATAGACAGACGTCACATAAAATACGCTACGTTAAGGATGATTGGAATGAAATAATAGTTGCATGCAAACTGTCGTCCGATGTTTGAAAAGGTTTGAAAAGTTTGGACTTTGAAATAGGGTTTCAAATTTCTCCCTAATTGGATTTAAAAAGTTGGGTCTTTTGCATTGATCATTCATTCACTATTCATTCTAGTGCATGTTGTTGCAATATCATGAAAATGCAACTTGCTTGCAAATGCTCTATTTCAGTGCTGATTTGAATTCATGTTTCTGAAAGGCCGTAAAATTAGGGTCATGTTTGAAATGTCCTATGGGTCCGAATTAAACTCGTTTCATACTATCAAACCCATTTGCGTTTGACGTTTGATTGGCATCTGAAAAAACTGTTGATTCTAATTTTCTCTTGATGCACAGCTTCTTGAAGAGGATTATAATCTTCAGGACTATGCCTGAAGAGAAATTTGTAACGTGTGATACTGAGAAAGGGCTTCCTTGTGTCTGAGCCTTGCCTCATCAGGTTCTCCTATGCGTGGATCTTGGCAGTGCACACATTGTGTCCGGCAAGGTGACTTTTAGGCCATTTATTAAAGGACACAGCATTTTGATGCAAGTTTTGAAAACATGAAAAAAATCGGTATTTGTGGAGCGAATTCAGTACAGAAGCACAAGATATAAGTTTAGTCAGCTTGTCAAGCCTCCTCTTGTCCATGAAAATTCACGTGCGTGTCATAATTGGAAACAGCAAGCATCGACACTAGGCCTCTTCATTGATGACAGCCGGTTCTTTTGTTAAAGTTATGATTTCCATGTCAAATGTGGGCCTCAATTTTGTGCCGCAAGAAGGATTGAAGATCACAGTGCTAGCCCTCATGGCATTAAGCATTCTTATGTTACTGATGCCTTACTTTTCCTGTTTTCTTCCCCTTCTTTTCATTGTATTTACTGCGCATATGTTTGAATTTCATAGGTACTTCAGGCAAATAAGTTGGTGCAAGGCGTTTTTGAAACTCAACAGTCGAATCAAGGTAATTTCTAATGCTATATTTTTGTGCGCATTTTAAGTTCTTGCAAATTGTGTAATGGGTTTGAAGAGAATCCCTTGCTTGTTGCAAGTGTTGAAAGGAAATTTTCAAACATAAACCGACCAAATGACCATCTACTATGCAAAGAAATGGATTATGCGTGTGCATCTGTCAAAAGGGGGCCCGGGGGGGGGGGGGGGGGGGGGGGGGGGGGAGGGGAGTAAATGAAAGATGTCCATGTCTCTCAAAGTTTGGTGTGACTTGTATTGATTCATGAACTTAGTCTAGCTCTCTGCTTATGCATCCTATCCTTTGCTAAACAGAACATGAAAGAGATTTGCTGGTTTCTGCCAGTACAAATTGCCAAAGCGGGGGGCTGCTCTCGTGTGTATAGATTAACGATGGTGAGGGCTATCATACATTCTAGGTCTTAAAATCGTCGAGTGCGGGTCATCAATTGTGTGATACGGGACGTAACGGGACAAAGTCGGTCTGGACTGCTATAGATTAAATTAAACCACTTAATAATGCAAGTGGGCCTTAAATATGTTAAACAGATCTTGATAAGTCCAAGCAAGTTTAAACAGGATCAAACATGTTCAGACAAGATTTCAGCCGGTTAATCAAAGCAGATACTCAAACATCCAAAAGAATATGTAACCATATGTCAGATAGGTATTTAAGCATTTAGTGAGTGACTATGAGTCTTTATCTCAACAATCGTACCGGATCTCAATGACGTAAAAGATTATTCAACCATGTATCAAACATGTACTATTTAGCGACGCAAGTCGGTCTTCACCTTAATCATTATACCATACACTCAGGTTTAGAAATGCATCCCTTGATGCCAAGTTTTGTTGGGTTTAGGGTGGGCTAGTGAGTAGCATTTATGGTTGTGTGTGTGTGTACCCTGCCCCCCCCCCCCCCCCCCCCCCCCCCCCCCCCCCCAAAACAGCCCCGCGCCCGTTTGAGAAAAAGGTAATTGCCCTCAATTACACTTGCAAATACCAATCCGTTTCATGAGCAAACACCGACTTCATGCATACATGCCAATGACCATCCCCACTAGACTTTAGACATTCTCCAGCATGCATCCACACAAAATTGAATTCCACAATCAAATTCTATCTAGTAAGCTTGTCGATATTCCAGAACAGTGATCTTCTCAGTCATCACATCTAGATCTCATCGATTTCTCGTAGATGTTTAGATGCTACGTATCCAGTCTATCTTATCCAAGCCGGAAATTTTGATGCTCTAAAGTCAAATAAATGCGTCACAGATGCTATAGAATGCCATGCCAATACCACAGATGCATTCACATAAACATGAATACATAAAGCTCTTCCACATTTGTACGGTACTCACTCATGTTTGTCCACATAGCAGAGTTCCAATTCACATCTATACAGTACTCAAGATGCAAGTACAAACATATGCTTTAGATAGACAAGGTCCTGCAGTTTCAAGCATCAAAGACACACTTGCATTAGAGTTTCAATTGGAAGTTGTACTTATGTCTTTTTAACTGATGGCTTCTAAGTAAAAGCTCTTAACAACTTAAGAACATAATTTCTCTCATGCTGGAAGCACACAAATTTCTGTGCTCTCTCCTTCCCTATAATGCATGGGGTATGCTCATACGTGCTGTATTCAAACAGCACACGTGCGTGTCTTCGTGCTTCAAAATACTTTCCAGTTTCTAAGATATTTTGGTAGGATGATTGAAGGGGTGAGATCCGAAATGAGTTCGCCTATGTCTGTAGACCCCAAACACATCGTGGTTAAACCCAAACACGACGGGCTGGGAGTGTCATAACATAACAATCGACACGTTAAACTTAAGGCACAGAATTCAGCAAGATGAACTGTTTTAATGAAAGCCAGCCATACATAGAGAGAAAAGTGGTGTGGAATAATGAGAAGAGACCCCTTAAGGCTCATTATGGCTATGGCAACTTGAAAGTGCAAGAAAATGCTGAAAAATCAGAGTTCTTAGTTCTAGTTAGTTGCTTTTGAGTGTCTTTCTGTCAATTTATGGGGCAAAGCTAGTTGAGACCTTTATTCTGCTGTGTTTTGCAGTGTACATGCCACATATGAGCCTGCTGTATGCTGATCTAACTGCGGACGACAAAGAGAAAGCTAGGCTTCTAGTTGAAGAGAATTATGGATCTCAACTCTGTGAGACAGAGTTCCTTGTCTCATCCTTATCTTTGTATAGTACTGATATTAATGATAAGGCTTTGACTTCATGGAAGAAGGTTGCTGAGTTTCCATTGGAAGGATAAGCTTTGAAGACTACTCGTCTTAAGTGTATCAAATAATACATGCCTAACTTGCTTCGATCTGATGAAGAGTTGAGGTATGGATGTAATTACTGGTCAGTAGTAACAAGAAAATAATTTTGCACCTGGCTAAACTCTTTACTTAAGCTAGCATTGGAACTTTGGATATGTCGATGTTTGCTCTTCGTCGCATTGTAATCTTTTATCTCATTTTCCCTCGTTCTGAGGCAACTTTGTGTGTCATTTATCATTTCTACAAGTGGATGTGTTGGGCCGATATATTTTTCTTGATTGTTCCAAGGCTTGTGTGTGATTACTATTACTTTTCACCATATGGCAAACATGAAATGTCCAAATCTCGAAAACCTACACACAGGACAAAATTGCATGCATAGTACTGCCTATAGTGGAACCAAAGTAGTTTAAGTACTAAAGAGCGGGGCTGCCCACGTCCAACGGGTGGGTAGCATTCGACCCGCCCAATCCTGTACGAATGTCCATTAGGCGTCCCATCTTCATAATTGATTGGCCGGCTGTTAATTTGGGCGAGTTTGGGCCACTATTGTCACATGGCCCATGGGCCAAGACCCAAGGCTCAAGGGTGGGAGGCCAAAGTTCAAGCTTCATCTGTTGCAAAGATGCCATTTGGGCATTTCAATTTTGACATCCTAGGTTGTAATGTGCAACGGAAGTGATTTAAGGTGATAACTCTAGATAAGTGTTGAGTGTCTGCTCTAGTTCCTTTTATTTCATGGAGAGATGCGCGATAGACTAGAGGGAGAAGAGAGAGATAGTGTGAGTGAAGGTTCTATGAGCGATAGAGAGAGGAAGAAGCCTAACACCACATGGGGTCCCAAACTCCCTTCCAAGGCCCCCCTATCTATTGCAAGAGAGGTATTTGCTTTAATATGCACAAATGTTGATATAATGGATCTAGATGCTAAGATGTTGATTGGATCTTGTGGGATGCTTGGATTTGCGAAGCTAAGGGCTGAAAACTAGAAACAATAGGGTTGATTGACTTGGCTCTGCAATTTGACGGCGAGTCTATGGCTGAAATTTGCAATCGATGACGATGGAAGTGTGAACGTTGGGAATGCTCAACAAATCTAATCTGGAGGGGTAGATTTGCTAGCACCAAGGCTATTGATGCAAAAAATGCCGATGCCAATGTTGAGAGCCAGTCGTCGTTGGATGGGATTACAGAGAGTATGAAGCTTTGGCTAAGCAAGGCTCAAGAATCGTAGTCACGACAAGCTAACAAGCATCGTCAAGATGTTACTATCAAGGAAGGGGATTGAGTGTATCTTAGAATGATGTAGCATCGTCTTAAGCAAGTAGGAAAGAAGTGTCCAAAGTTGTCTTTTAGGTTGTATGGTCCATTTCTAGTTATTAACACTAGTTCTGTAATTGGACACTACAATGTCCTGTTTTCCTACGAAGTTTTGGTTATTTAGTTGTCAAGCTAGAAATAAGTTTTTTACACCTTGCTTCTAGACCATAGGTTGGTTTATGAGGGAAAGAAAACATTGGATTTTTCTCCATGTCAAAATATAAGCCCTATGGAGAGAATTGTGATAATTTCTAAGTTGTAATTTTCTATAAAATTTCAAGTTGTTTTGCCAAAATAATAATAAAATTCTTATATCTTTTTGTAGAGGTGAGGTTTTTATTGTTTTTAAAAGCCGAGTGCTAGTACTTGGTGTTACAAAATAATGGAATGAGCTTCAAGGAATAGTTTCAAATTTAATTGCAAGCTAAAAACATAATTTCATACTTTAGCACGTGCTAGGAATTTCAAATTTAATTGCAAGCTATAAACATAATTTCATACTTTAGCACGTGCTGACTAAGACTATAACTTTGGCCTTTCGAAGGTCCTCTCATGAAATTGGGACTATTCTAGTGCAATTTGACAACATCAAATGACTTTATATGTTACAACCAAGAAATTAGGTATTTTTTCGGCTCCCTAACTTACTTAAATCTTGTCGCTTACACCTTATCTTGAAATTTTGATTGTGCAAAAACTCTTGAAAATCTCGAGTCCTTCACAATAACATTGAAACTTAAGGTTTTAGGTATCCCATTTTATTCATACCATGCACTTTGATACCTTTAGTTGATATGTGTGGAAAGTTTGAAATTATTTGAGGTTTTGATTACTTATGTCTCAAGAATTAAAATATCAAAATTTTTGCATGCGCAATTTTGAATATTTGAAATGATCCAAACATTGTTTCTTACCAAAGCACTTCTACTTGCCACATTGAGTCCTCATTGTAGAGGGTAAGCAATGTATCACTTTCTAAAACTCAAAAACACATAAAAACATATTTTTTCTATGCATACAACGATATGCTTGAAATGGCCATATCAAACACGTAGAACTTCCCATCAATTTATATACTCTCAAGTAAATCTTTTTGCACATAAAACTTGCAATTATCTATAGCACAATTGTAGAAACTTGTGTACAATTTTCTACAAGGTCGCTTCATTTTTTCTTGAGCTTATAAAGTCGATTTCTTTAAAGCATCAATCACAGTCTTATGGGGGTCCACTCGATGAGTATATTTCTTGATCATGATAGCTTCTAAAATGCAAGGTTATATTTTTCAAAGACCCTCTAGCTAACATATTTAAGCATATCAAGAGGGTTTTCTTAAATACACCGTCTAATACAAGTAGCATTTAATCTAAATTTGTAAAAAAAGGACACTTAAGTGCCCTGTTGTGGTACCAAACTAGTATTAAAAAGATCAATGATATGTCTATGAAATTGCGGTTGTCTAATAGTCAATTCACAATGTTTTCCATGTTTCTTGATAAGTTGTTTTAGGGGTATTCACCAAAGGAGATTTTAGTAAAGAGAGATTATAGATGGAGCTGAAGTGATGGAGCCGGAGCAGATTTTACTGCATCATTTTTGCCACAACTCAGAAATAAACACGACGGTATTTTTTGAAGTTCAAGGAGATTGAGGAACCCATAAGGCAATGTGGGCCGAGGAAGATTTCTTCACAGATTATCTTGAGTTGTTCGCAGACTGCAAGGAAGCCATACTAATATCTCACCATAAAAAGGAGGGGATGTTGCGTGCACATCCAACATGCACAAGCTATAACTCCTACTTCTAGGGTTTAGGACAACCTAGGAATTGTGAACCTGTACGTAGGATGTGTATGTCCATACACTTTACCTTAGTTGCATACCCTATGTTTGCACAAGAGCATCGCCGGTGTCTGCTAGGTGTAGGCACTGGAGAGTGTTCCCATCTAGTATTAGAGTATCTGACCTAGGTAGTACCGCATACAAAGCACCTCATATTAATAACTTTCTTAGTAATAAGTGACATTTAGCTATCTCTTATTAAGTCGGGGTGGCCTTTGGCCTTATTTCTGCTCGACCTAGCTTTCCAACGCTATATAAGTAGCCCTTGGGTCCCAATTGCAAGTCTAGTGCCGATCACCTCGGGGCACAAAGTGCCCTAGTAGCTCCCAAGTGTCTTGGCGTTTTTGCAGGACCCATTTAGCCTTGGCTTATTGCACAAACACCTTCAGCCTTCAATGTCTTTCACTATTAGCATCAACGTTTTTTGCATTAGTAGCCCTGGCACTAGCACATCTACCCCATTGGATCAAATCAGCTTAGCGTTTTCAGCATTCAGCCTTTTATCGTCATCAATTGTAGATTTCAATCATAGCCTCATCGTTAGATTTCAAAACCAAGTCAAATCAGCTCTAGCATCTCCAATTGTCAGCCCTTAGCCTTGTAGATCCAAGCATTCCGCAAGATCCCATGAGCATCTTAGCATCTATATCCATTGTATCAACATTTGTGCAATCTAAAGCAAATACCTCTCTAGCAATAGAGAGGGGCCCCTTAAAGGGGGGTTTGGGACCCTAGAATGTGTGCCACATGAAGATTTGACAAGACTGCAAGGTTGCTAATGTGTGTCTAGACCTCCATGTGTATGTGTTTGCTCGGACATCACAACAAGACTACGAGGCAAGGCATGGATGCTGTTACTTCTAATTTTTGGGAAGGCATAGTGCCAAATCTCAACCATACTTATGCATGGCACTTTTGTGAGAGGGGCACTATATGCTTTGCATTTTCACTCTTTGCCTGATTGCATGATGAAAAATTTAAGGATTCACATTGTTCTCATGATGCTTAGCATAAACAATATCCTCCGCGTTACCCACTTGGACGAAACCCATAATTTCCAAGTCTCCAGTGCATTTCAATTTACACTTTGTCAATGCTTTCTCTTTTTTGAATTAGCCAATTCTTTAAAACAAATCAAAACTATGATCTTTTTCACATGCCTCACTTAAATTAGTGTCCTCTCAAAAATTGCTGATGTGGTCGTTTGCTTCTAAATTGTGCATTATTCTTAAATTTCTAATTGGTCATTATTATGCCTTCAATTTCATGTCTATTTAACCTTACCTCAATTTTTGTTAAAGTGTCCATCTCTCTACACTACATCCCATTTTAATGTTCCCAACAATTTCCATAGCAATGCTACCAAGCAATACTAGTTTGCTCCTCATTTCATACTTGAGGATTTGGGTCCTTGCTGAAGCTAGAGCTGCTTGTGGAAAATTTGATAATTAATATGCAATTTGACATTTTCGACTCTAGACTTCGTAGTTTTGAGGTGTTAATGCAATCATGGTTTTCTTTAACCCTTTTTTAAAATTTGGATCTTGCACTTTTGTGTACTTTTTATCTTTTTGTCTTTTGTGACTTAAGTTATAGCACTATGACACTGACTCCTTAGCTAGGGGCACTAAAGGGATTTGTAACTATCATAAATGGGGCTCTTGTCATGATTCTCAAAAAAATTAATTCACATTAAGTCTCTAATAGATTTAGAAAGGGAATCACTTTGAGATAGTACAATGAAATCTTTTTCATCTTCTTCGTTTCATCTATTTGCAAGTCTCTAGGCTTCTCTGAAAAAATCCTAGCTAGATGGTATACCACAGCACAACGTGCAAAATGTCAAAGTTTTTGTCCAACTAGCTTTAAGTCTTTCTAGATCTTTTGTCAAAGTTTAGTGTACGACTTTCTTACACACGTGGACCATAACACCTTGAACATAAAACAATTTTAGATTGTAGATTAAAGGCTAGCTCTCTAGTTGGGTTCTTGCTTGTGTTAGCACTATTAATAGGCCTCTCCTCATTAGGATACACTTGTGCAATCAGAAGTGCCAACTCTTTTAACCTTGTTTTTCTTATTTACAACTCCCATAGGGAATGGCGGTTGCAGTTGGCTTGGATTCTCAACAACTATGATGAGCACACTTTTGGCTTGATCTTTTTGCATTTGGCACATTTGCTCTTACATGTGCTTCACTTGTCATGACCTTTGGACACATCTTTGACGATTACGCATACCGCCTACTATTGCCTCCCAAGGATGCTTAAATTGAGGGGGGACACTGTAACATTAGCCAAACGTCACAAGAGGTTTGGCAATGTGATAGAGGTGGAGGCAAATAGTTATTGTAGGCCCAAGTATATCATTCACAATGTCCCTCGACAAAGAAAGCGAGAAATTTATCTCTTGGTAGACCATCTCATGCACAAGGTTGCCTTATGGGAAACCCTAGCTTCATCTCTCAGTTCTTCGTCAAAATAATCTCATGGAAATTGAAGCACCTCCATAGATAAGCCCACATATTTATTTGAAGAGAGAAATCTGTAATTGGTACCTTCACACTCAAAAACAAGGTAGAAGTAGAGCGTGATCGGACTAGGGCACCATAGAAAAACCCTGAGTATCCCCTCTGAAAGGGGGTGAAAGTGCCCCCCTTTCTCAGAATGACGGCATTGTCACTAATGTGGCATTTTGAGCCATATTTTACCCTAAATGGGTAATGTTTGGCTAGATTATGACCTTTTTTGTCCATTTTTCACCCAAAAAGGCCCAATGAGCTAAGAAAATTCCCTAAATTTATGGAAAACTCCCTTCAGCTCAAATTGTATGCCAAACGTCATTTTTTCAATTGTCATTATTAGTGGACACATTGACAGTTGCACATGTGAGCTACATCGATCGTGATCGTCTACATCAGACTTTCTAGGCAAGACGGATTATGACAACCATGATACAATTGACATGTTCACATTCTAAAACCAACGTAGGCATTGGCCAAAGTGATAAAGTACCCAATGGTTCCATATCAAAGGCCATGACTCCCTAGTAAGATATGTACACGATAAGAACCATGAAAGCCGCCTTCACACATATCACACCATGTACATTGTAGTATTTGCTCTTGTACATCAAGACACATAAAAAATGAGTGGAACTTTTAATTTGACATTATGTTTGTGCCACGACATGGCAGCGTATGTTGAGTTCTTTTGTGTCTAGCATGTATGTTTCCACAAATATGGCTGAGTTTTGTTGGCGGAGCATACGGAATTGATTTTCTGGCTAATAGTACAATTTGCAAAACCCATTGGAGCTTATGGACTCAACTTTCCATGATGGACCTTGAGCATCATGGTATATGGATTTAGGTTTGTTTTTTATGGCTCTCAAAGTAGTTAAAATTTGTAATTGTACCATAGTTTACATCTAAAGATGTTGAGGTATTCCACTCACTTGTGTGGACTACCAACTTTGTAGTGACCTCATATGAAATGAAATTGTGAGAATAGCCAAGATTTAAAAAAATTAGGGATTCTTGGTCACATACTTTTTTCCATCCATGACATAAGAGTGACTAATCCTTCTTAGCTTCAAAAGAGAATATACTGTTGGAGATTTGGGTATCCTTCTTTGCATGCTTGGGATTCATAAGAATTGCCCCCCACACTTGAAGCAGTGATTCTTTTGAGTCTTTCACTCCTTTGTTGTTTCACAAAAGGACAAAATTGCCTACATAGTACTCATTGTGGTGGAAACGGAGATTGAAATGAGCTCGAATCAAAATTCTGAGCACATCCAGCTTTGCAAGACTTCCCAAAGTATTTGTCAACCTACTGACACTCACGAAAACTCACTCAAATCGGAGAAAGTGAGCAAGGAGGTCAAAGCACCAACACATGTATCTTAACTTAGTTAATTTTTGGGTTATGTAAATTTTTATCGAAGGTTTATTCACATGTTCAACGACTACTATTCCATTATATGAATTGGCCCAAAATGGAGTTAAGTTTGTATGGTCGTCCGAATGTGAAGCAACTTTCCATTCTCTAAAAGTAGCTTTCAACATCGAGACAATTTTGCGTTAGCCAAATTGGAATGTCATCTTCATGTTTATGTACGTAGATGCTTTTGGCATGGTGATGAACTGATCACCTGATGTGTTGGGGTAAAGGCTGTGTGCCTCTTACCGCGACCACACATGTCAGAGGAGTCTGATCGTCCATTACTTGTATACACTTTATTCTTTACTATATAGAAGAATAAGGTGCTCTCTCTTGCACATTGTGATGAGTTGCTCCACACACATCCTATGTTCTCTCTCTCTCTCTCTCTCTCTCTCTCTCTCTCTCTCTCGCAAATGCACCGTATTTTCACACTCTTCAATTGATATCAGAGCTACAACTTGGTGATCGCGGAGAGCATGGCGGTGTCGAGAGCTTCGAGGCAATAGCTTGCTCGCTCTCCACGGTGGAGAGATCAAGAAAGCTTGGAAGCTTTGTGAGAACGCAATGGGATCTTGTGAGATTAGCTGAGAGTGATGTATGATATTGTGGAAGCTCATAAGACAATATGGAAGATAGTGTGTAGGTGAAGTTGTTGCTCTAGAAATTGTGTTCAATAGCACTATTTCCAAAAAAGCATTTCTCCTATAGATTGAAAATATAAAAAATTTGCTCTCACTCCCTGTCTATTTCGACGCGGTCTACAACTTTGTATAAGAAACTTTTTCCAAATTCCTCACCGTTTTGCTGATATTCAGCTCAGACTGACTATATGTAGGAAATTTCAGGTTTTTTGTTTTTGCACAGTGTGCGAGTTTGATGCACTTTTGGAAGCATAGTAGGTGCTTGAAGTTAGGTGCATAAATTTTGAGGCTGAAGATGCAATTGCAGCTCATGTTGAGCTTGAAATTTAAGGTTTTTTGTATAGATTTCGATAAAGAAGAAACGGGTGGATTTAGCTAATGGCGTATACCCATTTTCGATCGAGGTGAAGTAATTGACATTGGCACTATAGGTGGAGCTTCTTTCACAAGTTTCACAGGTTTCATAGGTTACTTTGGTAGTGATTTCATGCTTCGGTTTATGGTCTTTGTGGATGGATTTGCGTATGGTTATGACGCATAGTTGATGCCCATTGCATATGCATTTTGGCAAGCACTTTTGAGTGCCGGTGAGCTCTCTTAGAGGATTGTTTTTGCATTGATCAGTTTTTCGGTTTGCACCTATTTTGCGAGGTGAAGTTGTCGGCATTGGCACTACAAGTGGAGCTTCTTTCACATGTTTTAGAGGACACTTTGGCAGTGATTTAGGGATTTGGTTCATGGTCTTTATAGATGGATTTGCATATGGTTATGGCGCATGGTTGATACCGATTGCACATGCATTTTAGCGAGCTTTTTTGAGTGTCGGTAAGCTCTCTTGAGAGCATTGTTTCCACATCGATCAATTTTCCATTTTGCACCTACTTCGGCGCTCGTTTATGAGCGCTCACTCCGTTGATGTACGTTGAGTGCGAAATGCCATTGTATGTCACATTGTGGAGCCATTTTGGAATTTCTACTCATTGGCATTGAGTAGTTATGGTTTTGAGTCCTCTTTTGGAGACTATAGTGGTCTAGGTTTACTCCCACTTTGGCATCTTGCATGCAGTTTATGGTTTAAATTTTGCTCCTTGGTTTACAGGGGAGACTCTGCCTGATTTTCCCTAGATTTCTTGCCATAGTTTTGGCTTGATTTCCATACACTTTAATTGGCAAGCATACGGTTTTTGGACACACATAGGTATTTATGTACCCACATTCATAGGAGTGCATATGAGATGTATGCTTATTTGGCTACAAGTTACAGGTAACCGGATTTGAGCTTTGGTAGTGGTTGAGTTCCAGGTGTACATTTGGCAATTGAGACTTGCATCAATGTGACAATTGGAGAGCACAATGTGGTTACGGTGATTTTATGCATTGATGCGCTTGAGCATTGCGAATGTTGGTGAGCTCTTTTTGAGAGAATTTTCTCCTCGCAGGGAGCTCATTTCAGTTCAGGTTTGGTGTACTTCTCTTCGGCATTGGTTTATGCACATTGCCCTTGTACAAGCTATAGAGCCATAACTTCACTTATGGTACTTGATATGTGTGATCACTACAAGTTACAGGTAGTCGGAAGTGGTTGAGTTCCAGGTACATTTGGAAATTGAGACTTGCATCAATGTGACAATTGCAGAGCACAGTGTGGTTACACTATTGTGGGGGATTTTATGCGTTGACACGCTTGAGCATTGCGAATGTTGGTGAGCTGCTTTTTGAGAGCATTTTCTCCCCGCAAGGAGCTCGTTTCAATTCAGGATTGGTAAACTTATCTTTGGCATTGGTTTATGCACATTTCCCTTATACATGTTGTAGAGCCATAACTTCACTTATGGTAGTTGATATGTGTGAGATTTCTAAATGACGACTTATGAAAGACAACAAACTCGTTCATGTCAACACTTGAGATGTTGGCATTGTGGTCACATAGGATACATTTGACGACATTGCTTTAGACGCATGAGACAACATCACAGATGTATACGAGATGCACATGCAACTCTGAAACATGTTAGAGAGGGAGTTATAGTGTTGTTATATGCTAGTGACAGTGATGTCACAATTGCCTCAAGTATACCTCTTGTAGAGATGTCTATGGAAAGCACGCTTTCTCCATATTAGTTACTAGATGGAGATGATACTTTCCACATGACAACATGCCATGAGTGGTTTACTAGTTTTTCTAGTGGGAGACTTGGTTGCATGTGACTTGGTGATGGTTGAGCGTGTGACATAGAGGGTGCAAGAGATGTATGTTTATCATTACCCAGTGGTGCATCATACACGCAGGTTTAGCCAAAGCTGGTCCGTGCTACAAAGAGTGCAAAGCAAGCTGGTACAAGCTCTCAGGGGCTTGCCAAAGTGATTGAGCAGCTAGAAAGTCATGAGCAGGCAAGGAGCAGCGGTTATGTATGATATATGTGGTCTTCAGGGCTAGAATGCTCTATTATGGTGCCTGTCTCACAAGTGCATGGTTGAAAGTTTAAAAGTGCAGGAATGGGAGTGCCATAGGTGGCCCTCAATATGGTCTACAAGCTGGTCCAGACGGCTCATCATACGGAGCTATACGATGAGAGATATGTCAATTTAAAGTTGAAGTGGTAGGGCAGTGGAGACATGTGGTTAAAGTTGGTTTCAACAGATAGATGTGAAGATCATCTCATGTGGAGCATGTCGGCCTTTTCAGATTGTCAATCAGAGCTGTGGTTGCCAAGATATTGATAGTTCAAGTTTCAAAGGGGACCAGTTTCGTGTTGGTTTGGTCACCTCAGCCAATGTGCCATCTGAGGTTTTTGGAGCCTCGCCAGGGTTTGTATATGAATTATGCGGCGAGTAAAGGCCATAGGAATTGATGGCATGTCAAACGGAGTCTGGATCAGCAAAATATTGAAGTTTGAAAATGGCGATGTAGTAGTATATGATTTTTTACCAATTTGGGATGCGTCATTTGTGGGCTCGACAAAGTTGAAAAGCATCGGGATTGATATGGATTGAAGACGGGAATTGCATCTACATGCTGGACTTTATGGCTTTTCAATTGGATCCTTAAGCACCAACTTGCAGGGCAGAGACAAAATTGGTGAGGCATGCTGTCAGTAGATTGTGCGAGGTGTATTTGTGTGTTGGTATGGGTGGAGACAGTGATCTGTATGTAGAGGTGTGATGTTTTGGTGGTGTTTTCTAGTGGATGGGGGTGTTGTGGAAACCCTGGGTTATAGAGAGGCAATTGTTTTATGTGTTGAGTGTGTTCCCCTTTCCCCATTTCTATCTTCTGGTGCCCCTACTGAGAAGTATGCTGATTGCTCTTATTTGAAGGCAGAGTTGTGGTTTCAGAGTTGATGAAGTGCGAGTTTTGAAGAGCAGGTGCAATGAAAGATTTCTTGGTCAAGTTTTTCTATTTTCAATGGGATTGAAGATGTGGAAACCTCGGTGCAGGACTATGGTCTATTTGTGCTAGAGAGCATATTGTCAAGAGAAGAAGGCGCGGTTCAAGTTGTTCCGGTCTTGGTCCGCTGTAAAGCTAAAAGATGGTACCACGACTTACTTGATGAAGAAAAGGCTAGACTGGATGACCTTGGAAGTCGCTTTTCCAGGACATTATGTATCGGACGTGCAGCTGCATGATATAAAGCGGAAGCTAGATAGTGTAAAGCAAAGCTTGGATGGAGATTTTTGAGCCTTTAAATGCGAATTCGAAGACCTTTGGAGACAACTAATGGTGGAGGTAACTGCTAGACAAAGTGTTAATTTTTTGAAATCGAGAAAATTTTTGGATTGCCTGTCTGTGGAGGTTAGAGATAAAGTCGAAGTGGATGGGCCGGTGACGTATGTTGAAGCAGTAAATTTGGCAAGAGGCCGAACCAAGAAGATTTTGAAGAACCAGAAGGCTAAGCACAATCTGTCAAATGCTATGGTGCCTAGACAGGTTGAAGTGGTGGAAATGAAGCCAAGGTTGGTGCAAAGGGAAGTTTCGGTTGCAAGAGGAACCGAGGTTTTCCACTTGTATATGGTCAAGAAAAATCCATTAAAGTGTGCTAAAGATCAAAGAGTACGCTTTGCGGATGAGTTTGAAGTTGTGAAGATAGAGGAAATATCCAATCTTGAGATGGAAGAGAAGAGAAGGTGGAAATGGATGATAGCAGTTCTATGGATGCCGATACGACATGGAAAACCGATGTGTCCCACTTAAGGTATGAGGAATTTGATCTTCTGCATGTGGATGAAGATGTGAAAGAGTTTGAGGAGCAGGAGAAAGTGCAAACCAATATGCTTGATGAATTCCAAGTGGGGGAAGACTGGCCTACAAAAGTGGATATGTAGGTAAAAATGCTATGTGGTGCCATGTTGATGGTTGTGCTTGTGAAAGTTTCTATGGAGTGTGCTACAGTGGTGCAGCAAGTACGGAGTTCTGCTATGAAAGGTAAAGCAAGTTTGGCATTGGAAGGAGACTAGGATATTGTGGTAGAGGATAATTCTCTATCTTCTTTGGTAGAGGATGAAGCAAAAGAGTGGACAGATGAAGTTGACAAACCGGAAGTATTGGTTGATCTTGAAGGGCTGATCGATGAAGAAGGGTTGGATGCTGTTGGCATTGAGTTCGGGGAAAGGATGAAGGAGAGCATGGAGCCAATGGTGGAACCAATGTAGCAAGTATGCTCTATGGAAGAGGATGGGAGATTCCTAGGTTGTGTCCAAGATTTCAAAAAGAGGCATGCAATTCATGGTTGAAAAGTAAGTGCAATAGTGCAATATGCTACCCGCCTGATACGGGGTTCCTTTGAGAGGAGCTCCACTTTACATGGTTGGGAGGGAGGGTTCGACATGTTTGTTGGATCAAATGGTGTGCAGGTAGAGCCACATGTATTGAAGATGCAAGGTGATGCTCGGAGAGCTGGCAAAGTGCTATGGGCTTATTGTGTGCATGGATGGCTACGTGCATGGGTGAAGTACTGTTCGAGATTGATAAACATGGATGGAAGAGAACAAAGCCAAGTGTTTGATCTAGGAGGATAGACTACACAGAGGGTGGAGCAACCCACTTGAGGACTGGTGGCAATAGGAAGCAAGTGTAAGACATTGTACATATGGTAGTGTTTTTTGGTTTTCTTATGGTGTTGTCTAGTTTTTCAATTTCTAGGCGAATAAAGATTTTTTTTTGGTTGACATGAATGTTTAACAAGAAGGAGTCTACAAAGGCAAGAATTGACTTTCTTCTGAGGAGCTAGAGAGTTGTCGTAAAGATAATCGGTGTTTCAAGTGCGTGGAGCAAGGACATGCCCATCGTGTTTTCCCCCAAAAAAATGTGCACAATGAGCTGCCTATAGCCTCTATGGTTGAAGCTCCAAAAGAGGATGCTCATTGCCAAGGATTTGTCCTTTCCTATGCTTGTGGAAAGGTGTGAGAGCATGATGCCTTTATTTTGTTTGACCCTGGTTCAAATCACAACTTCATATCCACAAAGTTGGCCACCAAGCTAGGCATACAAGCCCATGAGATGGGACATGCATTGAAATCCAATGGAGATTCCAAGGAACAAGACATCTCAATTACTCCCTTAATTGGAAAATGTGGCCGATGCACTTTCACAATGGCCAAGGGTAAATGTGGTGTCAATAGCAACTCACAATGATCTATCTTTTATGATAGGTGAGTATGCTACTGATCGAGACTTTAAGTAATTATAGCCTTTGCATTAGGGAAGAAAGAAGAACTATTCACCTTGGAGGATGGTTATCTTTTAAACAACAATAGGCTATGTGTTACTCACCCATACCATAAGAAAGTCAGGTATGAATCCCATGCTTCTCCTTATGTGAGGCAAAGAGGGATTCCATACTCTACTCTTTGAGGAGTAGAAATGTATTTCTGTTGGGCTACCATGAAAAGTAAATATACAAGAGTATGTTAGAAAATGCGTGGTATGCCAAAAGTCAAAATTTTACCGAGGAAGTCAACTTGGATTGTTTCAGTTCAACAGGCTTAGCAAGAAAACACACTCTATGCCTGTCAAAAAGACTATTAAGGCACATCAAACGAAAACCCTCTTTAGATCTCAAATTTTCATAGTGTCGGATAGAGATCTTAGAATGACCAATTTTTGGAAGGGTCTCTTTGAGAATCTAGGGATTATATTAAATTTCTCTCTTGGACTATCATCCACAAACAGATGACCAAAGTGAAATAACTAATCTAACATTTCTTGATCTATTAAAAGCCTATGTCATGGAAGTAGATCAACGTTCTCAATGGAGAGAAGTACCTACCTCTTATAGACTATGCATACAATGACATTGTACAAACTTATATGGGGAAAACACCTTTCGAGGTTAAAGAGGGAAGATCCAAAGTCCCTTACTACTTAAAGTACATGGGAAGATCTTCGCTCTACTGATGAATATAGCCGATATTTACAAGAATCTATTCCAAAGATTAAATAGGTTATATCCATCTCAAACCAAAGGCAAAAAGGGTTGCCGCTAATAAGCATAGGAGAGCCTTAGCCTTTAAGGAAAATGACTCGGTCTTGCTAAAGTTTCTCGAGGCTTGTCTAAGGCATACTATGGGCAAGAATCCTACGGGCCACCAAGAGTATTATGCTAAACTAGCAAAAAGATACTATGGTCCTTTTTAAATTCTTAAGCCAATCAATGAGATGGCTTATCAATTAAATTTGCCCAACCATTGGCTCATGCACAAAGTTCTCCATGGGAGCGTACTTAAGCCTTACAAAGACGCACCACCAAAAGAAGCAATAGTTGCAGACCCTCCAAAAAAACCGAAGATCAAGAAGAGGTACTTCAACCCGAATCCATCCTTCGACAAGGTACTAAGACATGGTAAGATTATTCGACGATATCTTATCAAGTTCAAGAATTATCCTTTTAAAGATGCTAGATGGATGCAAGGAACCTAGCTTAAGGATAATATGAACCTTGTCAATGCTTACAATGATGCCTTAGAGTAAGCATATGAAAATGCATTTTAAATAAACAATGTTTTTGTCTTATAAGAATCCCTCTTTCTTTTATTGTGAACAAATTTTAAGTAGTATGCATGCTTAGAATCATGTTTGTGATGATGAAGTATCCCAAATACCAAGTAGAATTTGACACTCTACTTTGGGAGTATGATATGGACTAAAGAGCAGACATGCTTGTGGAAGCTAAGTCTCCCAATCACCAATTGGACTAGTCACTCATTCTCGAATGATGTCGTAGGGTAAAAAGGGATCCTCTACCCGCTAAGAAACATAGATTAATGACTAAGGCTTTATCTTCTCTACCTCATAGTCGAGGACGACTATGGTTTCAAGAGAGAGGGAATGTCTTAAAATCCAATATCTAACTTTACCAAATGATTTTCTCATATTAAATTGATCATTTAATATGGGAAGATAAAAGGGGAACAAGAGTTAGGATATAGAGATGTGCTTCTAGATCTATCTCAGCAGGGGACCAAAAGGAGAGAGAGAGAGAGTTGAATCTCAATAGGGGTCCAAAAGGAGATGGTCTACCAAAGAGCAATGTGAAATAAGTGCTTCTAGACTTATCTCAGAAGGGGACCAAGAGGAGAGATGGTTATATCTCAATAGAGGTCCAAAAGGAGATAGTCTATCAAAGAGCAATGTGCATCTAATAGAGCTTTAAAGACCTTAAGGTTAGCTTCATTAAAGCCTCCAAAGGTTAGTGTTAAAAGTCCATAGACCTAGGACCTTTAGGTACTTTAGACCTGAGGAAAGCAAAGCCTGTCTTGAGGTGCTTGTTGTGCTTAATGACTAAGGTGCTTGTTGTAATTGATGACTAAGGTGCCTGAGGTGCTTGTCATGCTTAATGACTAAGGTGCTTGATGTGCTTGTCGTGCTTGATGACCAAGGTGCTTGAGGTGTTCAAGTAAAAGATGAGCCCTAAATGTAGGGTCATGAGAGAGAACACTCACACACACACACTCAAGGAAAGCCCAAGACTCAAGAGTCATTTGTTACCATATACATGTGGTAGTGATGTGTGTGAACACACTAGGACCGTCGGGCCATTTTTCCCCTCTTTAGGAGGTTTTTTTCCCCCGTGCATTGTATATACGCCCATCACTCTAGGGCTATCTATCTTTCCATTGCACACCAAGTAACATACTCTCTATTGTGTGCCTTGAGCTTCCTTCGTCTTCTCCAAGATGTGTGTGTTTCTTTGCAATTCCAACAATTGGTATCAGAGCAGGTTACGTCCTCCCAGCTGCTCCAGCACACGCTTGCTCACTTTCTCCAATTACAGTGAGGTTTGGCGAGCGTTCGTAGGTCGACAAATATTTTGGGAGAACTCGTAGAGTGCAGACTGCTCAGATTTTTGATTCGGGCTCATTTCGGCCTCCGTTTCCACTACAGGCAGGTCTGCACATGTTGTTTTGTCATTTTGTGCAGAATTTCTATCAATGCCATTTTCTTCATGACAGGTGCCTTATAGTTTCTACGGTTTATGCTATATAGCACGTGTTGTTCCCACTCCGTTTCTCCTACTTTCGGACAGTTTTCACATCAGGTGCAACATTACCATGGCTGACAACAACACAGATGTCTTCAAGATGTTTGTTGATGAGGATAGGTTCGATGGAGACAATTACCCTATGTGGGATTATATAATGCAACATGTTCTTATGTCAAAGGGCATGTGGAATATTGTGCAGGGCATTGATGTACATCTTGGTTATGAGGATGTAGGCGATGTTGAGGATGTTGCAGGTCTTGCTGCAAGGATTGTTGAGGATGTTGCAGGTCTTCCTCACATTCGTTCAGCAAAATTTGCAAAACAGGCTTGGGATATTCTAGCAGGTCTTTATGCAAGCCGCAATGAGGCTAAAATTGCTTTGCTGCGTAAAGAGTTGGAGTCGAAGATTATGCATGAGGAAGATGATATGGACACTTTTCTTGCTGGTGTCATGTAAAGCTAATGATCACTTGATCAAGCAGTGTCCTAAGTTAAAGGCCAAAGAGCCTAAGAAGAAAGAGGGTGGCTCCACTACAAATGTTGGTTCCACCACACATGCAGCCGTTGTTGAGTCTTCTGTAAAAGGAGACTGTAATGCTGATGTTGATGCAGAATGGGCTTTTAGTGTAGAGTGCACTTACAATCCTGCTGTCCATGATGCATGCATGTCAGTTTTGCTGCAGATTCATATGTTTGGTATTTCGACAGTGGTGCTACAAAGCACATTACCTCACATCGTGAATTGTTCACCTCTCTCGAGTCTGTCCCTCATGGGAATTTAGTCACTTGTGACAACAATGCCTCTTATCCGGTTCAAGGAGTTGGAAAGATTGTGCTTACTGCTGCTAATGGCAGTTCTTTCACGCTTGTTCATGCACTTTATGTACCTGGGATCAAGAAGAATCTTTTGTCTGTATCTGCACTGACTTGGACTTGTAGTCAAATTTGTGGATGACATATGTACAATTCATGATCTCAGTTTTGGTGATGAAATCGTTGTATCTGGGCTTTTGTATCGTGGGTTGTATAAGCTTGCTTTGTATGACAAGTGTGGACAAAATTTTGCAAATGCAGTTGCAGATTCAAGGACTATTTCAGATGCAAAAATTTGGAATACACGTTTTGGTCATCTGAATTTTGCCAGTTTGTTGTGTTTGCAGAAATTTGATATGGTTGCTTCTTTGCCGCCTCTTGAAGCACCTTTCAAACATGTTTGTGAAGGCTGTATTTTGGGTAAGATGCAGCGTTCTAAGTTTTCAAAGGATGGTTCAGTTCGGGCCACATGCAGGTTGTAGCTTGTGCGTAGTGATGTTTGTGGGCCCATGCAAACTCCGTCCTTGGGCAATTACCTTTAGTTTGTGACTTTCATTGATCATTACTCCAGGCATTCATGGGTATTTCCGCTTAAAGCGAAGTCCAAAGTTTTTATGTGCTTCAAACAATTTCTGTCTATGGTTGAAAATGTCTCGAAATGTACTATGGGCACCTCCGTTCCGATCGAGGGGGGGAGTATATGTCTCATGAATTCAATGCATTTCTTGCTAGTCGTGGGATAAAACACCAATGTACAGTGCCTTATATACCTCAGCAAAATGGTGTTGTTGAGAGGAAAAACAGGTCACTTACGGAAATGGCACAATGTATGGTCAAAAGTCAAGCTTTGCCGCATTCTTTTTGGCTTGAGGCCATCATGTGTACCACTTATGTACTAAACAGGTGTCTTACAAAAGCTTTGCAATCTATTACTCCATGTGAAGCATGGCATGATAGAAAGCCTTCTATTGAGCACATGCGTGTTTTTGGATCTTTGGCATATGCTTTGGTGCCACAAACACAGCGCAGAAAATTGGATGATAGGGCTATCAAATGCATTTTTGTTGGTTATAGTGCTGAAAGCAAAGGTTACAGGTTGTATCATCCAAAAAAAAAAGTATTCTTGTTTCACGGGATATAGTGTTTGTGGAAGATTCTATTTAGCCCTTGTTGTCATGTACTAGAGACAGTAATGTAAACTCACAGGACATTTATGACACTTTGTTGCCTCTTTTCACTGGTGGAAATACAAATGTAAATTCCAATGAGGCAAATGTACAGCCTATGGGGGTTTCCAAAAATGTTACAGATCAGGCTATTACTGATGTAGATGTACATGATGTACTTAATGAGGAAAGGGCTGAAATTGAGCAGGCTAGAGGTATCCCAAAATGGCTGGTGCATACTTTGCAAGGCAGTAAGTTGGATGCACCTTTGTCTAGTCGTACTCGTTCAAGATCTCGCCATGCATCTTATGCATGAGATTGTTATGCTTTGGTTGTGTCTAGCTTACATGATGTTGAGGAGCCTCTGTCTTTTGATGAAGCAGAGAATTTAGAAAATTGGATGGCTGCCATGCAATGATAATATGATGCAGTTATAGAAAATGAAACATGGACTTTATGTGATTTGCCTCCTGGCAAAAATGCCATTGGTATGAAGTGGGTTTACAAGTTGAAACGCAAGCTGGATGGTGTGATCGATTGCCATAAGGCTCGACTTGTTGCAAAGGGTTATGCACAGCAAAAAGGCATAGATTATGAAGAGACCTTTGCTCCCACTTGTCATATGACTACTGTGCATTTTCTATGTGCATTGGTAGCTCATTTTGGTTGGGATGTACATCAGTCAGACATTATTACTTCTTTCTTGAATGGTGACATATTTGAGGAAGATTATGTAACGCAGCCTTGCGGTTTTGTCAAAAAAGGACAAGAGGACAAAGTGTGCAAATGTAACAAGGCTTTGTATGGGTTGAAGCAATCTCCTCATTCTTGGTCTGAGAAAGCTCACACTCATTTGGTCAAACAAGGCATTCGTAATAGTCCAACAGAAAGCACATTGTATGTAAAGCATGAGCGTGATGTACTTCTCATTGTGGTTCTTTATGTAGATGATATGCTAATCACTGGACCAAATGAGAGACATATTACTGAATTTAAGGCTGATTTGAATGCTACTTTCAAGATGAAAGATCTGGGGCTGTTGCATCATTACTTGGGTATACAGTTTAAGCAGTGTGATGGTGGTATTGCCTTGTGTAAGAAAAGTTACATAGAGACATTGCTATGTAAATTTGGACTTGAGGATTGCAAACCTATTGCCACTCCCATGGAAACAGGTTTGAAGTTGAGTCTACATGATGCTTGCAATCCTGTTGATGTCACTCTTTACCAAACTACTGTTGGCTGCCTCATTTACGTATACAACACGAGGCCAGATATTCAGTTTGTAGTCTCACAGGTCAGCAAATTTATGTATAGCCCAGGGTCTAAGCATTGGCAGGCTGTCAAGAGGATTTTTCGCTACCTTAGTGGCACTTTACATCTTGGCTTGTTTTATCCAAAGGGGGATCATTGCCGCCAGAGTTACATGCTTTTTTGGACTCATATTGGGCTGGTTGTTTTGACACGCGAGTGTCCACAAGTGGTTTTTGTTTCATGCTTGGCATCATGTATATCATGGTTAAGCAAGAAGCAACCTACTGTGGCCACTTCGAGTTGTGAGGCTGAGTACAAGGCAATCTTCACAGCTACAGTTGAGTGTGTATGGCTCAGATGCCTTATGGCTGATTTGGGTGTTGGACAGGACACTGCCAACACTATCTACACTGACAGTCATAGCGCATTGGCAGTTGTGAGGAACCCAGTTTTTCATGGTCGCACAAAGCACATTGAGGTGCATTACCACTATGTCAGGGAGAGGCTCTCAGCAAGAGAAGTCAACTTGGCTTATGTGCCAACACAAGACAACCTTGCAAATCTTTTTCACAAAGGCATTGTCTTGTGAGAAGCTCGAAGCTTTCCGCAAAGCTTTGGGCTTACTCCCCTTTGTGGACTGATCATGTCCTCAGGGCATGGCACTTCCCTTTACTCATGTGCCAGCTTTCCTTCACTCACCGCATCACTCTAGGGGGGATTTGTTACCATATACACGTGGTAGTGATGTGTGTGAACAAACTAGGACCGTCAGGGCATTTTTTCCCTCTTTAGGAGGTTTTTTTCCCCCGTGCATTGTATATACGCCCATCACTCTAGGGCTATCTATCTTTCCATTGCACACCAAGTAACATATTCTCTATTGTGTGCCTTGAGCTTCCTTCCTCTTCTCCAAGCTGTGTGTGTTTCTCTGCAACCCTAATTCCAACAGCATTAAGGTCACATGTCAAGCCCCTAGCACTATTGCCCTCATAATGTGCTTGGATCCTATTGGATGACCTATAGGGAGGTCCAATGAGAATTTAGATTCAATTAAATAATTAAGATCTTTCTCTCAAAGGGGAAAAGGAGGACACTTGTTCAAATTTTACAATTAAATAATTAAGATCTTTCTCTCAAAGGGGGAAAGGAGGATACTTGTCCAAATGCTACAATTAAATAATTAAGATCTTTCTTTCAAAGGGGGAAAGGAGGACACTTGTCCAAATGCTACACCCCTTGCTTATTATGAGTAGAGCCATTCATTGGCTAGCCCAAGGCTGGAGCCATTAGGCTTGTAGCAAGAGTAAAGTAGCAAAAACGAATCCTCTCTCTCCCTCTCTCTCTCTCTCTCTCTCTCTCTCTCTCATATACTCCACAAGCCACACACACACTCCCCCATTGTGCGTTGTGCACACAAGTCATCTCCTTCTCCAAGCTTGGGATGTAGAGAGCCTACACCAACACCCCTTGGCTATGGAATGCAAATCCAACCAAGAGTTATGCTCAAAGCAATGCTTATCGATCCCTTCATCTTCATTATCACTATGCTAAGCTATACTCTAAGAGTGATTACATGTGAGGAGACTACTTCTTTCTCGTAGAGATACATCTTCTTCTCTTCATCTTCCTCACTCCCTGCTAGCTCTCTCCACCTTTAATGGTGGTTGAGGTCTTGGGATTGAGGCCAGGTACAAGTTCTTGTTTATCAAAATTAGATTGATTGTTCTTTTGAGCATAAGTTTGGTGCATGAAGCTTTCCATCTTCATGGCACCAAAGAGGTAAGGAACACAAAGATTGTATTATACCAAGTCTCTCTTCATGGGAGAGCCTATAATACAAAAGCCTATTGGAGGGGGGACCGGCTCCAAGTAAATCCGGTCCTCAATTGTTGTCAATTTCTCTCTTTTACAAGTTATTGTTCATTCCATGTTAATTAGGAATGTGTGAATTGTTGCTATCTCCAACTTAGCACTCTTCATTAAGAATCTTCTTAATGAAATGCTCACTATGGCTAATTCATTTTTGCTACACTCAAAGCTATTATCTTAATTTTGTTATTTTCCAATAAGGGGCTAAGAGGAATTATAAGCCCATGGAAATTAAAGAGCGAAATGAACCTCGGGGGAAGAATAATGCTCGAAATTCTTCCAAAGGTAACTCTAGCACAACAAAAATAAAGCTAAGGAGAAAGGAGTCTACAAAGACAAGAATCAACTTTCTCCTGAGGAGCTAGAGTGTTATCGCAAAGATAACCTGTGTTTCAAGTGAGGGGAGCAAGGACATGCCCATCTTGCTTGCCCCCAAAGAAATGTGTGCAATGAGCCGCCTAGAGCCTCTACGGTTGAAGCTCAAAAAGAGGATGCTCATTGCCAAGGATTTCTCCTTTCCTATGCTTGGGGAAAGGTGCGAGAGAATGATGCCTTTATTTTGTTTGACCCTGGTTCAACTCACAACTTCATATCGACGGAGTTGGCCACCAAGCTCGGCATACAAGCCCACGAGATGGGAGATGCATTGAAATCTGATGGAGCTTTCATGGGACAAGACTTCTCAGTTAATTACTCCCTACCAGGCCTCTTTGTCACAGGTGGATGAGGCCAACAACCGGGGGTTGGGATGCCTATTTTTCCCCTATAGTCTGTGGAGCCAGGGCAGCGAAGGTGCGAGGCGCATTGTGCAATGGTTGAATCGTGGGGGTAGGGCAAGAAGGTGCGATAGGCAAAATCGCAGAGGCCACATAGGCAAAGGTGGGGGGGAGGGATTGAGCATTGCAAGGAGGATAGGTGATCAAAGTAAGGGAGGACACCCAGCCTTGAACGCGCTCTCTTCTCTCTGTGAGCATGAAGAGGGGTGTGGGAGCACTGTGCAGACAAACACGGGGTCGGGATGCATTGAGAGGGCGTGAACACCATCCAAGTGAACATGTTGGGACTTCAAAAAGACAGGAGGGAATCTGAATATATTCATATTAATGAAATGGGAATATGTTTTTTTTGGGTGGAGGGGGAGGGGCGGACATGGGGCTGAAGGAAGGCCAAATGAGAGACGCACGGCAAAGAAGGCACACAAAATTGATTATTATTTTTATGCATCACCTGAGAGACACTCACGTTGTTGCGGCATGCTGGTTACCTATGACGGCTGGTTTGGATCTACAAGGTCGTGAGCTCAAGATTCGTGAACTTCTGCTTTGCATCCTTGGCTAATGAGAGGAGGGGGCAAATTCGATGAGATTCCATCTAATCGAATAAGAGTAGACCGAGAAGGTTGGCATGATAAGTGAAGAACATGAAGGGGCCAGGGGGGGGGGGGGGGGGGGGGGGGGGGGGGGGGGGTCAAATGTTTTTTTTTGGATGAAAAAGACCACCCTACACACCATCATAGGCTTGTAACCTAGTGGTTTAGCCTAACCCTTGGATATTCAACGTGATAGGTTAAAAGATGAGTAATGAAAAGTGATATAAAAAGTGGTTTTGTTATGGCCTTTGAAATGAGTGGGTGGAGATTTTGAGCATCTTGTGAAGATTCCACATAATAGGGTGAGTTGATGAAATATATTAGCAATAGAAAAAAAATATGTACTCTTTGATTTGAACAAGCCATGGAGATGTTTGAAAAGGTTTTAATTTCAACTAAACAATACAGACCTAGTTGTGAGCAATGAGCCCTAAATTGGAGAGCTATGATGGACATGAAGTGGAGAAGGTGAGAGTGAAAAAATAAGCATACTGAATTTAGCATAATTCTGCTTTGCATCCTTGGCTAATGAGAGGAGGGGGCGAATCTGATGAGATTCCATCTAATCAAATAAGAGTAGACCGAGAAGGTTGGCATGATAAGTGAAAAAGGGGGAGGAGGGGTGGGGGGGCATTTTTTTTGTTTTTGATGAAAAAAACCACCCTGCACACCATCATAGGCTTGTAACCTAGTGGTTTAGCTTAACCCTTGGATATTCAACATGATAGGTTCAAATGTGAGTAATGAAAAGTGATATAAAAAGTGGTTTTGTTGTGGCCTTTCAAATGGAGAGTGGGTGGAGATTTTGAGCATCTTATGAAGATTCCACATAATAGGGTGAGTTGATGAAATATATTAGCAATAGAAAAAAAAAATGTACTTGATTTGAACGAGCCATGGAGATGTTTGAAAAGGTTTAAATTTAAATTAAACTATATAGACCTAGTTGTGAGCAATGAACCCTAAATTGGAGAGCTATGATGGACCTGAAGTGGAGAAGGTGAGAGTAAAAAAATAAGTATAATAAATTTAGCATAATTGTGGGTACAAAGTGGGTGCTAATTGCCTTTGGTGCATAAGATAACCATGTTACAATACATGTATAAAAGCCTTTATATAGACATAGAATGGGCTCTAGAGTTTTGGATAAAAGTATCTAGAAGTTTGTAGGAGATGAAGTTAGTAGAAGGAGCTAGAAGTTTCTCTATCAAATGCCTTTAGCATATGAAATATTCCATGGGGATGGCATATTTCTTAAAATTTAGAATATTTTTCCAACTAAGTGCACACTGTGAATGGGAATAATTTGTTTGGGAGGTGAGCTGGATAGCAATGGGTTGTTGGCTATGAGAGATGTAAAAGGAGGAGAGCAAAAACAGAGAGATGAATGAAAATACGAACCAAAATAAACACAAATATTCTTGAAGCTGAGATAAATTGTACAAGGTATGGTCTAATTTTTTGATCTCTAACAATCATGAAGCTAATAAAAAACTTTGTGTAAAAGTTTTAATATAATCTACAACATTAACAATCAAACAAAACTATTGCTTGGCTTGCGATCAGTCATAATCTTGGAGTATTCTTGATGCATGCTCAAGCCCTCATTGGTGGCATACACTCAAGCCCCTCAATGAACATGCAATGACCGTGACATCAAACATTGACAACAATCCAAGCTTATCCTTCTTTTTCCAAAGTTGTTCCACAAACAACAACCCTTTGATCCATCAAGAAAACCCTTTCTTCTTCCCTATTGGACATCTGAGTGAGCTTTGGGACCTCCAAGCGAGCTCCAAGTTAGCCCTTCCTTCTTTTCTATTTGTTCTCTATCGAGGGAGTGTGTTCAATTTCCAAAAAATGAGAGCCAAAAGATTCTCCCTTTTTCCTTTGTCAACAAAGGAAACAAGCCTCAAGAGAGCTCCTCTCCTTCCTTTATTCCTTCCCTGAGTACAAGTTTGAGAGTGCCAATCCTCTTTTCTCCTCTCTCTCTCTCTCTCTCTCTCTCTCTCTCTCTCTCTCTCTCTCTCTCGCAAGCTCAAGTCCCTTCCTTGTTGATATCAAGAGCGAGATAAATCTTCCTTTCATGGATGTCAAGATTGAGAGAGGAAATAAAGGAAACAAGCCTCAAGAGAGCTCCTCTCCTTCCTTACTTCCTTCCCCGAGTTAAAGTTTAAGAGTGCCAATCCTCTTTTTCTCCTCTCCTCTCCTCTCTCTCTCTCTCTCTCTCTCTCTCTCTCTCTCTCTCTCTCTCTCTCTCTCTCTCTCTCTCTCTCTCTCTCTCTCTCTCTCTCTCTCTCTCTCTCTCTCTGTGCAAAAGAAGAGAAGAGCTCTCTCAATCTCGACATCCATGAAAGGAAGAGCTCTCTCGCTCTTGACATCAGTAATGAAGGGGCTCGGGCCTGCTCTTGAGAGAGAGAGAGAGAGAGAGAGAGAAAGATTTTTAATGTGTATGTGAGGCCAAATCCGGCCTACGAGACAAATCAAGTATACATGTGGGTATGTCGTACGTCTATCAAAAAAGACAAAATGGTTCAAATTGGTACATGATAAAAGGAAAAGGACTTCTGGTGGGTGATAAGAGATGAGATGAGATGAGATCCATGGGGTTGGGCGGAGCTCTAGTACTAGGGATATGTGCATGTCTATATGCTAAGGGTAGTACAACCATGCAAATGCATCAATGTAGTTAGCTCCTCCGGTGCTAATGGGGGGGTATAAAATGTGGTACATGGGAGGGTCCGGAGCAAGAGCTGCCCTAATGAGCGTCGCCGGGCGAGACATCATCTGGCTTGTCTCTCCTCAATAGCTCGATGTGCTCAGGTCCAGATCTCCTCCCGGTGGGGTTGTGGGGTCGGGCCTCTTGTGGAACATGGGCGTCGTCTGGCCCAGCTCGCCTCAGCCTGCTGATGAGTCACTCCCCTTGGTTGATCTGGGAGTGGGAGAAGTGTAGCTCTATGAAAGAAGTCTATAAGCTATTATTGTCTCCCCCCCAACTGGGTCTCTGTAGGTGGCTACAAAAGTGTGTCCATGTGCCTCTGTATCTCTAGCAAGTAGCACCCCAACTGTCTCTAATCTTGAGAGTGCATGATCTCTCGGAGGGTATACTGCCCTCTGAATAGTGGCTTGTATCGGCCTCTAATATCTACATAAGCTCTGCATCTGTAGACAAAATTCTCCTCACTCTCCACTTCCTCTTTGCAAACTCTACACACTCTCTCCTCCCTAGGAATGTCATGAGCTCACCCCACTTGGATCTCTAGTCTGTGTGAAGACACTCTGAGATGACCAATTGCTACTCGTGAGATGTGTGGCATGTAGGTGTCCATATCTACATAAGCTCCGCATCTGCAGACAAAATGCTCCTCACTCTCCACTTCCTCTTTGCAAACTCTACACACTCTCTCCTCCCTAGGAATGTCGTGAGCTCACCCCACTTGGATCTCTAGTTTGTGTGAAGACACTCTGAGATGACCAATTGCTACTCGTGAGATGTGTGGCATGTAGGTGTCCATATAGCGTGGTCGCTGAATGAACCCATCCTCTAGTATGGTAAGAAAATGATCTATGTAGTGTGACAACATTCGAGGGGAGATGTGATCCAAGTCTGTCTGATATAGAGCTTCCAGAGATCCTGTCGGATCACTATGTTTCTCTTAGTACGTGAGAGATGAAGCTGAGGGGAGTCGGGGTTGTACTGGAAAGGTGGAAAAATATCAAGTTCAAGTTCGTGTGCTTCGATCTGATCTCTATGGAGAAACAAAGAGATCCTGTCAGATCACTATGTTTCTCTCAGTACATGAGAGATGAAGCTGAGGGGAGTCGAGGTCATAATGGAAAGGTGGAAAATTATCAAGTACAAGTCCGTGTTCTCCGAACCATGCTCTAATCTATGTGTACCATGCTCTGTTGTACCCAGACTTTGATATCTGTATAGTTGACTCAAATGCTCGCTATTTGAGTTTGTCGATTGGAAGCTCTCTCACTCTCTTGATAAAGCATACCATCTGGAAGAGTGCCTCCACTACCATAAGGGGGGGGGGCAAGATTTGCCCTGATGATGTCATGTGGCACTGTGTGCTTGCCTCAAAATAGGCAAGAAATCATATGGATTTGTGGTCTCTCAAGCCATGCCCGCTTGCTATCTGTCAATCCAAGTGCCCACACTGCTACTACATACATCAGGGTTGGAGTGACTAATGTTTCAAATAGCCACCCTTTCATGTGGGGCTCCTGAAAGTGTGCTTGATGGCATCTCTGCTCTAGCAGAGCCAGTTCTTCATATCCTCGGGTGAGTCTGTCAGTGGTGGCATGTGCCATGGAGAAGGGTCCCTGTCTGCTGGTGAATGTGACCCCTAGGTAGATATAGGAGGTGACCACCTCTACTGGTCCTCCTGCTGCTGTAAATGTGGCTACTCGTTGTACTAATCTTGAGGTGTGGAAGATCATGACCTTGGTTTTCCCTAGGTTCATTGTGAGTCCCCTATATATACAAAACTCATCCAAGGCTCTTAGATGGCTCTGAAGGCCCTCTGGTGACTCTGAAATCAGTACATTGTCATCATCATATAACATAATGGGGATTGGTAGTACCTGCTAGGTCGGCTCCTACCCCTCCCACTCATGGGATGTAGTCGGATATCTCGTCGATGTAGAGTCCGAAGAGGGTCGGGGAGAGGGGGCATCCTTGCTTAACACCAATGGTGCTAGCAATAGACTCTTGCATGTTGCCTGGGCAACGGACTCTCCCAGTCACTCTCTCATAGAGAGCATAGATGGTCCATATCATCCATGCTCTGAAGGTATCCCCCCCAAACTCTGAAGTCGTCGAAAGAGCCTCTCCCTTGGGACGACGTCAAACTCTTTGCAAAAATCCACAAAGTAGCAACAAAGTCACTTCTTCCACACCTTTGCCCTATCAATGAGGCATCATAGAATGAAGATGTGGTCGATGTGGAGAAAGTCCGTTGAACCCTGCCTGTCCAGGAGCCCGTAGGCCCTCAACCTCCCCGTATGAACTAAGCTCAGCCTCAAGAACTACTGCATATAGTTTGGCCATTGTATGGCCATCATGATAGTCTTGTAATTCTTGGGTCGAAGGTGTCTCCAAATTTGTGGATCAGCACAATGGTGTGCCTGTTCCACTCCTTTAGGAAGCCCTCCCCTATAGCTTAATTGAATGCATGTGCAATCAAGGGGGCTATCATGGCGGATGCATAAATGAGGTGCTCACTTTGTAAGCTTGTATGATCTGATGATCGACGGTGTTGTAGGTGGTGAATGGCCTTCTTGACCATCTCTGCTGTGAAGAAGGAAGAGCTCGTGGGTCGAGGCCTGGGTGGTTGTGGAATCGGGGGCTGGTTCGGCACCTCACAGAGTCTCTGTGCATAGTCGTGCCATACCTGTGGATCCTCAATAGGGGTAGTCAATCGTGGCTCTCGAAGGATGCACCATGCTATGGCACTGCCCATGCTCATGAACAGGTGGTATAACTCTAGCTTGTGTGCCTCCTAGAAAGCTCGTCGCTTTTGGTGTGTGAGTGTCTTCATCTGGCTTCTAGCCTCTCAATTAGTGGTCTCTCCAAGAGTTCGTTGTGCACGCAGCCGGTCGTAGAGGTAATCGCACTCATCATCATACCAACGTTTTTGTGGCATAGTACCTGGGGGGGGGGGGGAGTGTGGCATGTATGGGTGGTGTGCGGGAAAGAACTGATTACTAATTTCTAAAGAATAGATGTGATGTGGGAGGAAAGTGTAGGTAGTGGTGTAGAGGGCTGGAGTAGAAGGAGTCCCTTCTCAACCTCTACTGAGTATAAGGGGGCTAGCTCATGTGTGAAATGGATCGCGGTGTGTGGGGTGGGTGTCATGGGTGTGTGGCGTCGCTAGTGAGGGAGAGTGAAAGATACGTGTGGTCGGCTTCGATTGATACGGGTGGGATGGTGAAAGAGCTCAGTAGGTGGGTGGCCTCTAGGGATCCCATGATGTAATCCACAGTACTCCCCCCCTCAACTGCAACTCCATGTGGTATGAATGTCAGCCCTCTTGAAGTAGGCCATTGTGTCATCCGGTTATAAATGACAAGATGCTGTTGAGAGCCTAATATGAGCAAATGATGGCCGTATTCTATGGTGCGGGCTGTGCATGTTGATTCTCTCATGGTGGCCTCCTCTTGTATGGCGAATAGCACCACCCGATCCTCTGTGTCATATGTCTCACACTGATTCTGGCATGTCATGGCATTGAAGGCTCCCATAAGGAAGGCTTCCCCTAGTGTAGAGTATTCCATAATCTCATCTGACATGCATGTGTATGGGGGTGATCTCTCCTCTCCCTCCCCTTCTATCTTTGTGGTAGCAAATCTGGAGCCTGAGGCGGCAAAGTAGCAGAGGGCAATGTAGATAATCTTAGCTCATAATAGCTCAAAGCGGATCCAAAGGTAATGGGTGTGTGTGTCCCGTGAAACAATCTGTATCCTGATCTAGAGTCCTTGTTTGAAGAGTATAGCCACCCCTCCTGACCCTCGTGTGGTGTGCTGTCGAGTGCTCTCTCGATGTGAAGATTCTCATTGAAAGCCCTGGATCTTTGGTAGACTCTGCTCTCGACTCTCGTGTGTCTTTGTCAAAAGGATGAGGTCATGCCCTCTCATCACCTCCTCAAGCCTCTCTGGATGTGTCCATAGATCCCCATTGCAATTCCAAACCGTGAGGTGGATCTCCTCATGTATTCCATAGGCCGTGAGCCCCTATGCCATGGTCTTGCCATCAATGAGAGTCACTCTACCATCTCGGTATACCACCTTCTTCCCTTCTTTACAAGCTTTCTTGACTCTAGGCATGCATGCTCAGAGAGAGAGAGAGAGAGAGAGAGAGAGAGAGAGAGAGAGAGAGAGAGAGAGAGAGAGAGAGAGAGAGAGAGAGCTCATCACTTCCACTTTTTCTTTACTTGTCTTCAACCTCTCCCTGAGATCAAAATCCCAAAACCCCTTGATCTCCCTTTTTGATGCTCCTTATTCCCTTTGAAAAAAAAATAAAATCCCTTCTTTGTAGCCTTCTTTGTTTGCTTCTTCTTCTTTCTCCTTTCTTTTGTTTCTTCTCTTCTTCTTCTTCCTCCATTTCCTTTCTTCCCCTTTTGTTCCTCCTGCATCTTCTTTTCTTTCCTTCACCTCCTCGCAATGTTTTCTTTTCTTCGTCTTCTTCCTTCTTTTCTTTTCCCTTGTATTATTTTTCCTTTTTTCTTCTTCTTTTCTTTCCTTCACCTCCTCCCATTTTTTTTGTTCTTCTTCTTCCTTCTTTTCTTTTACCTTCTCTTCTTCTTCTTCTTCTTCTTCTTCTTCTTCTTCTTGGCAACCCAATGATGACATTGTCACTGGTCAATCTCTTTTTTCTCCCAGTTTTTGTCTTTTAATTCACATTATCCTCTTGTCATTTAGCTCATGGGCGGCCTACTTGATTAGACAACCCTCAAATACTCAAGATTTGAAATAATGTTGTTGAAGCTTCACAAAGTGCCCGTAAACCACCTTAGTATTGTCATCTCCACAAATGTGTATGTTCCATGCATGTGCTACTTGCCATTCTTTTTTCCCTTTGATTTCACATTGATTTCCTCATATTAACTTGATGGGTGGCCACCCATTTCTAGAGGGTTGGTCGTCAAGGCCTTGGCCGCCATGGTGCACCCAAGCCATTTTCCCAATGAAAATCCCAAAACCCAAGTGACTACCTCAGTGCCCAATGCCACAAGTAATGCCAAAAATCCCTTTAAGTGATAGTAAAGAATCCCACAAGTCGTAAAACATTCTCATTTTTCTCCCATTTCTCACAACCATTGCAATGCACAAGCTTATTCAAATCGATGACATATATTACTGGATAAAACCATGTCATGTCTCACCATGATGCAACACCACAATAGGAAATCACCCTTTGGTAGAGATCATGCTACTCCTTAGAAAGGGCTCCCCTATGAAAAACATACTACAAACCCCAAATACAAATAACATGGAGCTGATTAGGATTGCAAGTTCATGCTTATGTCCTCTGTTAGGCATATATGGATTGAGCACTATAGTGAGTAGAGCTACATCCAACACTCAAGTGCCCCTCACAAGATTCTATGACTTGTACACCGACACATACTCATCCCTAGAAACCGGTTTTGCTATATATTCTAACATACGGCCCTTGCCCCCAACCATTTAGCCTACCTTGATTTGCACTAACCCTTGACAAACTCTACCGTTTTTTATTTAAAAAAAAGGTTGATGGACCAAGGATCGACCACGATATGTTACCGTCACAGCTCCTACATTTGGCCGCGAGGGGGCAATGCATTCAAGGCTGAACCTCATTGAAGCGTAATGCTCGGGGCGTGCAAGTGGGCAGCTCTGTGGAGGTACAGGCAACGCATTCATGCGACACAGTTCTCTGCAGCTTCATACTCCAAGAGAGCAGGCGAAGAGCGCGAGGATTGGAGAGACGTGGGCGTCTTCTGGGACATCGAGAATTGTTCCATTCCTTCAAACTTGGACCCTTATGTTGTTCGCCCTAACATCGAACGGGCTCTTCGTACCTCTGGCTTCCTTGGTCCCATTCATGTGGCTGGCTATGCCAACCTCAATACGCTTTGCCGCGGGCACACCCTTGAGTCCCTCAGCGAGAGTGGCATTTCTATCCACCATGTGCCCTGTGGTATGTTCTACACTCTCTCTCCCCTACATGGATGTGTATATGCGTGCTTGCATGTCTCTTGACAGCTTGTGATGCTCTGAGGTGATTCGTGGTGTACTTTTAATGACCTTCTGATGATGGTCAAAAGTTAGCGAAGTCGGCATTATTTCGTTCATACAGCTTAGTGTGCACATAATAAGTAGATGACAACCCAGCACTTTTTGTTTTCTATTTGAAGTGGTTTGTTTTGGTTGTATGTTGTGATAATGGAATTACAGAATGTGTTGTGCGCATGTTAAAATGCTTTCGTTTCCAATTATAGTTTGGCCTACCATAGTGGTGGTCCAATGCTAGTTTTGCAATGTCTACCATAGATGATGCACATTTCTTAAATGTACTTAGAGCTTTTATTGGTTGCATGTCTTAGTTGCGAGTGGACGAAATTTTATTGTACATGACAAAGAGACATTGACCGAGCATCCATGCATAGGATAGTTCTCGAATATCACATGGTTGTCTTTCCTCCAGTAGTTTGATCCTTATGTGGGATTCATTTGGAGCCAAAATTTCTTGTGTTTAATTAATGCCAAAGTGAGATCTATGTGTAGGTTCACCTGATAACTCTTCTTTGAATGGTCCCCAAAGAGGTGGTCTAAGGGTAAGGCTTTGGCCTCTCAACCTACGGGTTGTCGGTTCAAATCCCGCGTTGGGTCAAACTCTAGAGGGACACCTTGTGCTCACCTAGTGTTCACGTTGCTAGGGATCTTTCCCTTGGACACTCGAGTACATCCTCCTCCTGGGGTGGGTCACTCGAGGAGGAGGTTCCTAGCTGGTTGCTACGAGTTCTCTCCGTCGTTCCCAGCACGTGGTGCATTAATTAAGTGGCCATGGTGATGCCTACGCATGGCTCTTGCCCGATGGTATGCGGCCCTTGCTCGACCATGTAACATGGCTAATATTTGGAAGGGATAAGCACTTGCCCCTATGGCCCTCTGGTGTGTCGAAAAAAAACTCTTCTTTGAATGGCTTTAGAAGACTGTTATGAAAAGTATTGTAAATTCTTCAATGATAAGGCAGTAGTCAAAGTTTATAAGATATTTCAGCAACCTTGTAAGTAATTGGAAGAGTTCATAGAATCTTTGACTCAAGTTGTTGTAGAGTCGTTCTTTGCCCATTATCTTTTGGAGCTTGTCCATGTGAAACAAAACGAAGTTAAATTTCTACTTAACGTTGGTGCTTGTTTGCATCTCTTTTCTACTCCTCCTGAGACTTAAGTAAACCCGCTTTTACCATCTTACAAGTAGTGTTTGAATGGTAAACAAACTTTAAGCAAAATCTGTAGGGAAGACAGTTTTTGTGATTTGCTATTAGATCTTCAATGCTTGTTTGTGCGTGGATAAAACCAAGGGAAAAAATTTAATGTTGTATCCATATGCTCGAATAACGCTCTCCAAAATTTTCTAGCCATGCATTGTTTTCTAACATTAATAATATGAGATGGCGTCCTTGTCACACACACAGAGAGAGAGAGAGAGAGAGAGAGAGAGAGAGAGAGAGAGAGAGAGAGAGAGAGAGAGAGAGAGAGAGAGAGAGAGAGAGAGAGAGAGAGAGACTTACACTTCCACAAATCTTTGCTTCTTTCCTTACTTGAATGCATGCTACTTAACACGAACGATAATTCCTTTTTATTTCCTTGTAGAGAGAGAGTGAGAGAGATAGAGATGTGTAGAGGGAGTGAGAGAGAGAGAGAAGAGGAGAATGACACCCGATGGGGTCCCAACCAACCCTCTCAAGGACCCCCCACACTGTTACCATTGTGGTGTTTGCTTTCGATTGTGTAAATGGAATGTACACATGTGCAATACCTCAATGCAGACTCCACTGATTTGAATGGGGAATGTTGTCGTAGTAATTCTTCAAAATGAAGCACCTCCGAGGCTGATTTGATGTACCTTTGGATCCGTCTTGATGAGTTGTTGATGGCCACCAGGGGGTAGATTTGGTGCTGATTTGTGCGGCCGATGTGAGAGGAATCAAGGACTGAATGCTGGCTGCAAAAAGAAAGGTAGCGCTGCAAAAAGGTGTTGGGTTAAAGGCCTAAATATCCCCTTTTTGTATATTTTTATACTTTGTTAATATGAACCTGGACACATTTTTTGAAAGTCACATATAATAAAAGTGAGAAAACCCAAAACTCACTTATTGAGTTTTTCCCAAAAACGTGAGCTCTCTCTCTCCCTACTTCGATCCCTAGCGCTTCCTCTCTACTGCACTCCGCCTCCTGCTTCTTGTCCCAATCCTGCACTACATCGCAACGCGCACCTACCGATATCTTCTGCTTTGCGCTTTCAATTGGTATCAGAGCCCTAGGGTTTCAAAACAACCCTGCGCAGTCTGCTGGATAGTGAGTTAAATTGCTCTCCCGCAATCAATTTCGCTTCCATCGCGAAGCCCCTTGCTTCCGGAGTCGAAAAGGTCACCAAAACAGGCTGTTTTTAGGTCAAAACAGGTGATTTACAGGTTATAACAGGCCAAAACAGCAATATACAGGTGTGCCAAAGTTGTGGGATCACATGTATTGATGTTTGTCGCGACAAATTGAGTGAAAAGCTGAGTACAGGTGCTTGACATTGCACTTTTTAGCTGAAATTTCAGATTTGGACAGTTTCATGTAAAGAAATTATGGTCTATCGTATGCAAAGTCTTGTGGTTGCTTCTATTTGTTGAAATTTTCAGCCTATTGCATCTCTCTTGTATACACTTATTGTTGAATTAAAATGGCTTCTTCCTCTTCCGCATCTAACACTAAAAGTTTGATTACTTTTGATGGAAATCAAACGGTTCGATGGTTAAGGCTTCGACCTCTGGCAAGAACACATGTAAGGTATCCTTTTGCTATGGTCTACATCAAAATGGCTATCAATGATGACATTTTGACGGACATCAAGCGTTTGGACTGTGCTTATGCAAGATGGCAAAAGCTAAAGTCCAATTATGAAAACACCACACCTGTGAACCAGGTGCATTTGATGCGAAAGTTGGTGATGCGAAAGTTGGTGAATATGGAGCTTGATGATTCGAAGTCAGCTTCTGAGTATTTGAGTGCTTTTACAGGTATGTTGAGTCAGTTGCAGGACAGTGGGTTTCAGCAATTTGATGATAAGCTGAAAGCTATTTTCTTGCTTATGACATTGCCAGATACTTGGGAAACCTTGGTTGTCTCCTTGAGCAACAATCCCACCCTCACGTATGACGGTGTGAGGGTCTATTCTCAATGAAGAGATTATACGCAATTATAGTGGGGAAGATGACAGTTCTGCCTACAATGCAAGAGGTAGAAATCAAAAGCGTGATGCGGGCAACATGACTCAAAATAGAAGTAAGAGGAAGACAAAGGAGAAGGATGTCATTTGTTATCAATGTGGTAGAAAGGGTCACAAGAAACCCGATTGCAGGTATTTCAAGAAAGAGCAGGAAAGGAAGAAGGAAACGCAAGATAAGAAGAAGAAAGATGAGAAGAAAGGGGAAAAATTAGCAGGTGATTCCTCCAGGGATGCCAGGCATTAAGAAAAGTTTGCTATCTGTTGGCCAGTTAGATGCACATGGTTATACTACCATCTTTGCTGGGGGTTCATGGAAGTTGCTTAAGGGCTCTATGCTTGTTGTAAAAGGGTCTAAAATAGGTACTTTGTACTATCTTCGATGCAAAGCTTTGCCTGGCAAGTTTCTTGCTGTTGCTGAAGTTGTTTCACACACGGAATTGTGGCATAAGAGACCTGGCCATATGAGCCAAAAGGGTATTGATGTGCTTTCTCCTCTGAAGAGGGTTGATGTAAAAGGCAAAAACTTGGATTTTTGTAACGATTGTCTTTATGGAAAGCAAAAGAAATCTTCTCTTTACTCTGGTGTCTCTCGCAAAGCTAATTCTCTTGATCTTATTCACTCTGATGTATGCACTATGCCTGTTAAGTCTTTTGGTGGTGCATTGTATTTTGTTACATTCATTGATGACTGTACTAGGAAAGGATGGGTGCATTTGTTGAAACGTAAGAGTGAGACTTTTAATGCTTTTAAGAAGTTTCATGCTTTTGTCATTACGCAATAGATTACTAAGCTTAAATGTCTCAGATCTGATAATGGAGGAGAGTATGTATCTGTTGAATTTTAACATTTTTGTGATAAAAATGGGATTAAAAGGGAGTTGACAGCCCCTTATAATCCGTCTTCTAATGGTGTGGCTGAGAGGTATAATCGTACTTTATGCGAGAGAGTGCGTTGCATGTTGTCCACCGCTAATCTTTCCCAAGAGTTTTGGGGGACGGCATTGAAAACTGCAGTTCATATTTGCAATCGCTCTCCTAATAGTACGCTGAAAAATGACATTCCAGAGGAGGTTTGGTCTGGCAAACCTGCCTCTTATGATCATTTGAGAGTATTTGGTTGCAAAGCTTTTGTTCATGTACGCAATGACTTGAGAACAAAGCTTGATATAAAGTCCATTAAAGGAGTCTTCTTAGGTTATGGGGAAGAAGGTGAAATGGGCTAAAGAGTGTGGTTACCACAATTTAGAAAGGTAATACGCAGTCGAGATGTAGTGTTCAATGAGGCAAAATTGCTTAAGAATGCTACAAAATTTGATGTTGGCAAGAAAACAGTCAGATTCTAGTCTTCTGTGCCACCCATTGATGTTGAAAAAGAGCCTCATGATGCATTACCGCAAGCTGAAATTGATAATCAGCCGGTTAACCTTGAGCCAGAAGAGGTAGGACATGATTTTGATGCTCCTAATGAGGATGGACAGCCACCTGAAGTGGCTAAAAATGATTTTCAGCAGCATGATAGAGCTGAAAACGAGTTGCCTTATGATGTAGAACCGTTGCCTGAGAATGTAGATCATTGGGTATGCAGGTCAACTCGTTTGAGAAGGCAACCGTAGAGATTTAACCCCTCTTTGGATCATGTAATGTTGACAGACGAGGGTGAACCTCTTACATATAAAGAGGCCAAATCATGTGAGTCAAGCAGTAAGTGGGAGCTTGCGATGCAAGAGGAAATGAAATCCTTGTATGCAAATGATACTTGGGATCTTGTGCCATTGCCTAAAGGGAGAAAGGCTTTTCCTAACAAATGGGTATACAAGATTAAGATAGTGGATGAAAAACCCAAGTACAAGGCAAGATTGGTTGCAAAAGGATATGCACAGAAAGAAGGAATTGATTTTCAAGAAATCTTTTCTCCTGTTGTAAAGCTTACAACTTTACGTGTCCTTTTTGCTCTCGTTGTGGTGCTTGATTTGGAATTGAATCAAATGGATGTAAAGACAACGTTTTTGCATGGTGACATTGAAGAGGACATATACATGAAACAGCCTGAAGGTTTTGTAGCTCCTACACGCGAGGAACTTGTCTGCAAACTGAAAAGGGCTTTGTATGGTTTGAGACAATCATCACGACAGTGGTATAAGAAGTTTGACACTTTTATGCTGTCTCAAGGCTTTAAACGCAGCCATGTAGATCATTGTTTGTATACGAAAAGAGATGAAGATGGTAGTCCCATCATACTTGTTCTCTATGTTGATGACATGTTGCTTGCCGGGAAACATAAGACTAGTCTTGATGCTCTGAAACGTAAGTTAAATTCAGCATTTGCTATGAAGGATTTTGGTGATGCAGAGCATATTTTGGACATGCGTATTAAAAGAGATAGAAAGCTGAAATTGTTGTTTTTATCTCAAGAAAGGTACATTGCAAAAGTACTTGACAGATTTAATATGGCTGATGCTAAGTCTCTTGGGGTACTTTTACCACCATACACTAAGCTTAGCAAAGCAGATTGCCCAAAGGATGAGGTGGCATTGAAAGCAATGAAGGGAATCCCTTATGCATTAGCTTGTGGTTCTCTTATGTATGCTATGGTTGCCACTCATCTCGACATTGCTTATGCAGTGGGAGTTGTTAGTCGATATATGTCGAATCCTGGCAAAGCGCATTGGGAAGCTGTCAAATGCATTCTGAGATATTTGAAAGGTATATAATCAAAGTGTATTTGTTATAGAAAAAGTGACTTGAAGTTGCAGGGATATTGTGATGCAGACATGGTAGGTGACATGGATACCAGGAAATATACCAGTGGATATGTATTTGCCATTGCTGGTGGTGCAGTCTCTTGGTGTTCTAGGTTACAGAAAATTGTGGCATTGAGTACTACTGAGGCTGAATATATTTCAGCCTCAGAGGCTTCAAAAGAGGCCATTTGGTTGGGCAGACTTGCAAAAGAACTTGGCATGCCTGCTCATACACCCCAGCTGGGTTGTGATAGCCAGAGTGCTATCTATTTAGCCAAAAATGCCAAGTTTCATACGCGTACCAAACACATAGATGTGCGGTACCACTTCATACGACAAGTATTGGAGGATGGTCTAGTCACCTTGATTAAGATCCATACACAAGATAACCCTGCAGATGTTCTCACCAAGAGTCTTGCTAAGGCTCAACATGAGCATTGCATACAGCTGGTGGGAGTTGGTTAACTTAAAGGCGTCATTTATGCCTTTAAGTGGGATGTTGTTGGGTTAAAGGCCTAAATAACCCTTTTTTGTACATTTTTGTACTTTGTGAACCTGGACACAGTTTTTTAAAGTCACTTATAATAAAAGTGGGAAAACCAAAAACTCACTTATTGAGTTTTTCCCAAAAACGTGAGCTCTCTCTCTCTCTTCCTGCTTCGATCCCTAGCGCTTCCTCTCTGCTTCACTCCGCCTCCTACTTCTTACCCCAATCCTGCACTACATAGCGATGCGCACCTAACGGTACCTTCTGCTTCGCGCTTTCATATCCTGTGACCCATTTGACGAACCTATTGGACACACGTTCCTCTAACCTAGATCTACATGCTCGTCATGCCAGATGCCAACCGAAGTGTAATTACATTTGTCAAAACACTTATACAATCCATTTATGCAAGAGGGTTCTAAAAGTGGAAAACCTAATCTCATGGACTCGTTGGGACATGCAGGTCTTGCGAACAGTGTAAGGTGCAACGGAATGAACGTTTGAACTTTGCTCAAGATGAGTGCTCCGAATTGTGCTCAAGGTTCCTTTTGTTCTTATGGAAGGTAGAGCCTTCCGTTCTTAATGAGAGAGTGCAATGGACACAAACAAAGTGAATGAACATTGTGCGTGCAAGTGTGTGAGACTGAGAGATAGAGAGAGAAGAGAATAATACGACACTAGAGACGTAAAACCCTCCTTGGAGGGCCCCACTCTCTATGGTGAGAGCGGTCTACTTATGATTGCACAAATCTCTACAATGCTTGGACTTGCCGACGATGTCGACGACGATGAGGATGACAATGAGACGGGCTGAAATCTGAAAACTCTAAGGGCTGAAATATGCAAATCTTCTATTTGTTGGATTCTGACTCTATGTCGATGACGATGTCGATGGCGACGATGCGATGATGACGCACTGAAAACGCAGATGCTGAAATCTGCGTTTTCCGGGCTGTAACTGTAAACTTTGCGGAATCTGACCGTGCGGCGAGGAACTGCTGCGGGAAGGTGATATCTGCGAGGTTCGGGACTTGATCTACGGTGTCTAAGGGCTGAAAACTGAAAACGCTGAGGTTTCTTGATGTTCCGTCGCGGTGAATCTGCAAAACGCTGGGTGATAATGCAGATGCAAAAACACTAGGGCTGAAAATCTGCAAATATGTCGCCGGTTGTCTTGCAAATGCAAAACGCTAGGCTGATCTGATGTTCTTCTATCGCCGGGTTGATGCAGATGCAAAAACGATGGCTGATCCTTGTTCTTGTCCAAAAACGCTAGCTTGCTTCAGTGATGCAAAAACGCTAGGCCTCTTGGGTTCTGCTGAGAAGTTGCCTGTTGAGCGAGGTGCTCCTGCTGCCTCTTGTGCTAATTAGTGCTAGTTTAGGTTTGCTTATATGCAAACTTACTCAATTTGCCCTACCTACTTTCCAACAAAAGTCACTTAAAAATAATAAGTGAAAAATGTCAAAAATAGGAAAAATAGGCTAAATGCATTGGAAAATTTCCTTGAATGATTCTGATGGATTGTGATGGGAATACTTATGATCATGCTGTGTGCAACCAGAGGATATGCATCTACACTAAGTGATTGGGCATGCACGGTCTACGAATAGACTCACAAAAGTGCCAGATCACTTCTAATCTAGACTAACTGGACTGACTGAACCCTTGTCGTGCTGTAGCTTGTCCACGGACACATAGGGTTGGATGTGTCACGTGACATCCCCTCTTTTTCAAAGTGAGGTATTGGTACCGAATTGTATGGTGTCGAGGGAGATCGCCAATAGCATCCGGAATCCTGGAAGGGACTCTTCGTCGGCCCACTCTGATGTGTGGGTCGTGCGGTACTTGAACTTCATAAAGGTCTGCAAAGCTTTCTTCTTTGGGCCGCGCCGAAAGCGACACAAAGTCTTGTGTGGCTCCTTCAATGCTTCAACTTCGTCGAGTGTCATGCTTCTTTCTTCTTTAAGAATCTCCATGGCTGAAAATTCCTGAAACCACTTCCAACACAAAACCATGAACATACCCATTCCAGGTAAAGTGAGTGGAAAAAATCTTGTCTTCCTCAAAGACCGTGCATGCAATGTAGATGAACAAAGAGACGGAGTGCCAAACATACCCATTCCATGTAAAGTGAGTGGAAAAAATATTGTCTTCCTCAAAGACCGTGCATGCAATGTAGATGAACAAAGAAACGGAGTGCCAAACCGTTCACCACACACGCAAACAATGAGATCGAATCTTTCGCTTCTGATCTAAAGCGATCAACTGTGACAATTCGCAACGGAAATGCCCATGCTTGATGCTCATACTTTCATGTGCTCTTTCTACGAATGTGTCATGCCAATGAAGAGACATAGAATGTGACTTCCTTACATACATACTTTTCAGCTTTTCATGAACAATCCGCATACATCCGTGCTCATTCATGAGTGAAACGTGCTCAACGTACAATATGTCATGCCTAGTAAAAGGGATCTCATAAAGATGCTTACGAAAATACAGGAAACGATCACGAATGAAACACTCGAACAATGCGTGCGTATCAATCATGCAAACATATAATACTTCCTGTGAGGGTTCTTTGGACCTAGGCTCGAGAGCCAAGATCTGTGTTCGTGAAGGGGTTCTTTTTGAGGGGGTTCTTCCTGAGGGGGTTCTTTAGACCTCGACTTGAGAGCCAAGATCGGTTCTTCGTGATTGATCGAATCTGCAATGAGGTTAGCTTCGCTAGAAAAAGCATCAACTAACTCATCATCCTTGGAAACAATCGCATCATCTTCATGCAAATCATCATACTCATCATTATCATTCAATTCATCATGCTTCTCATAATCATGCAAATCTTGTGTGTCATGCTTTGGAGAAGAAGAGACTGAGAGAGTCTCCTTTTTCCGAATCTCTTGCATTTGTGCCTGCACTTGAGAAAAGAGTCGCAAGAATTCTTTCATGTGTTGGTCGCTCTTTCCGTCGACGACTGCCATTCTTTCTTGGTGTTTGCGCTCCATTTTTGGTTTTCTTTCTACTCTTCTTTCTGCGTGTCTGCGTTCCATTTCTGCCATTCTTTCTGCATTTCCTGCTTCGCATTTTAACTTCATGTCGATCACCATCTTGTCGAAAGCCTCCATAGGAGTTAGTGCAATCCTTGACATAGATGGGGAAGGGGGAGGGTCGGAAAGACCTCCTGGTGGGGAAAATTCTTCTTTGCCTCTCTCATGCTCATCACCTCTAAGCGAAGTATCCATTCCGCTTCGAGTGATGACCATTCTGAAGTCGTGGGTTCTTGTGGTCTTGGGTTCTTAAGTTCACGAGGAAATTGGGTTCTTGCGGGTCTTGGTTCTTGGGGTTCTTGAGGGTCTTGAGGTTCTTTAGGTTCTTCTTTCGCTTGCAATCTGTGTTAGAGAAGGATCTTCTCTTTACCCGAGTTCTGCTCTGTCCGCGGGTGCACCCCATGGCGGCCTTGTGCTCAAACCAAGGTTTCTTTTTTCCACCTCACTTGATTGACCGGCCGCTAAGTGCACGGTCCGCTCTCAATGAGTGAAAAGAGGCACAAGGGGAGGTTGGACAAGCCCTTCTTTCGTGGGATTCCTATCACTCTTCAAAACACGATTAGGAATCGACCACACCCAAGTGAACTTGGGTTCGTGCGACCTCAACAAGCAAAAAGAAAATCAGTGGTTCTTGTGGTTCTTTCCTTGAGTGATACGGAACACTACCAAAGCTCTGATACCAATGTAAGGTGCAGCGCAATGAATGTTTGAACTTTGCTCAAGATGAGTGCTCCGAACTGTGCTCAAGATTCCTTTTGTTCTTATGGAGGGTAGAGCCTTCCGTTCTTAATGAGAGAGTGCAATGGACACAAACAAAGTGAATGAACACTGTGCGTGCAAGTGTATGAGACTGAGAGATAGAGAGAGAAGAGAATAATACAACACCAGAGACATTGTAAAACCCTCCTCCGAAGGCCCCACTCTATGGCGAGAGCGGTCTACTTATGATTGCACAAATCTCTACAATGCTTGGACTTGCCGACGATGAGGACGACGACGAGACGGGCTGAAATCTGAAAAATTAAAGGGCTGAAATCTACAAATCTTCTATCTGCTGGATTCTGACTCTATGTCGACGACGATGTTGGGCGACGATGCGACGACGACGCGCTGAAAACGCAGATGCTGAAATCTGCGTTTTCCGGGCTGAAACTGTAAACTTTGCGGGATCTGGCCGTGAGGCGAGGAACTGTTGCGGGAAGGTGAGATCTGCGAGGTTTGGGACTTGATCTGCGGTGTCTAAGGGCTGAAAACTGAAAACTGAGGTTTCTTGATGTTCCGTCGCAGTGAATCTGCAAAACGCTGGGTGATAATGCAGATGCAAAAACACTAGGGCTGAAAATCTGCAAATTTGTCACCGGTTGTCTTGCAAATGCAAAACGCTAGGCTGATCTGATGTTCTGCTGTCGCTGGGTTGATGCAGATGCAAAAACACTGGCTGATGCTTGTTCTTGTCCAAAAACGCTAGCTTGCTGTAGTGATGCAAAAACGCTAGGCCTCTTGGGTTTTGCTGAGAAGTTGCCTGTTGAGCGAGGTGCTCCTGCTGCCTCTTCTTCCAATTAGTGCTAGTCTAGGTTTGCTTATATGCAAACTTACTCAATTTTCCCTACCTACTTTCCAACAAAAGTCACTTAAAAATAATGAGTGAAAAATGTCAAAAATAGCGAAAATAGGCTAAATGCACTGGAAAATTCCCCTGAATGATTCTGATGGATTCTGATGGGAATGCTTATGATCATGCTGTGTGCAACCAGAGGATATGCATCTACACTAAGTGACTGGGCATGCACGGTCTACGAATAGACTCACAAAAGTGCCGAATCACTTCTAATCTAGATTGACTGGACTGACTGAACCCTTGTCTTGCTGTCTTGTTTACGGACACATAGGGTTGGATGTGTCATGTGACAAACAAGCTCACTAATCCTGCTAGGATTCTCGACACTCCTATCTAGGGATAGGTGCAAAATTGACTCTGGAAGTCGATGAAGCATGTCCATATTGCACACAGAGCCATGTGCACGTGATAACAACACATATAAAGTGTGCCAAAGGTAGGTCAAGCAAAATCTCTTAAAAACACCCAAGGACGGGTGTATGTGGAGTAACCTCCAGGGTCCTTGGATCGAGATTTCAGTGACATGGTTTGCTAGTTATGGAAGGTTCTCTGTGGCCTGAAGCAAGCCTCCCGAGTATTGTACTAGAAGATTAGAAACTTTCTTCCTACACTTCTTTCATTGTTCCTGTGCAGACCCAATTTTGTATGTATTTAGCGAGGAAAGATTGGTGACTTTTTTTTTCCGAGAAAAAAAGATCCTTCTATTAGTTGATGAAACTGCCCATAGGGCTACAACCACCTCTTCAAGAGAGGGCTACAACAACCATGATGGGGAGACTCTCCCAATGAAAAACAAGCCGCTGCTCCCCAAGTGTACTGTCGAGCCATGGAAAGGGCAGGCATCAGCCGAAGAACTCGAAGCCACACCTGCTGTGCCAAAGGACAGTCCCAAAGACAGTGACGCTGACTCTCCACAAGATGGTCACAAGCTGCACATGCGGCCGAGAGACCACTATGCACTAGCTAGCTCTATAGCTTTGTGTGCTACCAGCCACTGAAATAAGGTGACTCGCCTCGGCTGTCTGGAGTCCCACAACCTCTCCCAGAAGGCTGCCAAGAACTCAGCTGTGAGACCCTCCTCCTGCCAATGAGGTGCTGCAGCGGGGCGGGCCTCTCTCTGTGCTGCTAGTATGTGACGTCCCAGTCGAACAATGTACTGAAAGAACGGGACACCTGGGTGGTCTGCAGAGGAGAAAGGGTCCCTCCAAAGCCACTTAGCAGGATTCCACTGTACTCGTGCCAGTGGACAGCACTCCCAAGCCCACAGCCTCCAGTGTCCAGTCTCAAGAGCTGTTGGGTCAGGATCGATGACACAAGTCCTCCCACAGATGCCCACCACTTGGATCCTCTGAAAACATCACTCTGTCACCTGCGGGGCCCCTACTGCAACTCGCTGTAAGCTTCCCTCACCCTGTAGCTCGAAGAAAAGGGATGGAACAGTCTCTGAGCAGGCCCGGATTGAGATGAGAACCTCCGGACGTGTGAAGGCTCCCATCCACCTGGGTGCTACTGGCTCGAGAGGTGTGAGCCACTCAGCTGAAACTGCCTCTTAGATGTCCTGGCACATGCTCTGCACCCCTCTCATGCCCTGTAGGCTGGAAACCGTGCACCTCCTCTGACAAGCCTGAAAACTCTAACCAGTCACCTAAAGAGCACGCTGGACCCGCTGCCATGGGACCCCAGGAAACATGAGGTCGACTACCAACCAAGTGGCCCCTTTGAGTGCTAACCATGGGATTCCAAACAAGGGGCTGTCGTAGGCGCTCCTCCGTGCAAGTAGGCTGTCGCTGCTCGAGGCCTCACCGCAAGTGCTCTGAAGATCGAAGCAAACTCACAGTGAAGCGGTCCTCCAGTCTCTTGCTCAAACCAACTCTGCGCATCTTTGTGAAGATCCATCTGGTCGAAGGTCGCCAGGGGCCTCTAGCCTGAGGCACCCTAGCACGAAGCCGCTGTAGCAAGAACTCCTAGGGGTCCTCACTTGGAAGAAGTCCTCTGACTATGAACTTCCCAAGCAGGGCTCTGCTGTGCTGTGCTGGGTCAATGATCCCAAGCCCTCCCTGTGAACAAGGAAGAGTGATGACGTGCCAAGCCACTTTGGCTCGGGCTATCTGAGTGTCACGTCCTGACCAAAGGAAGTCTGTAGAGAGGCTGATACAAGAACTCGAGAAGATCCAGCAAGAAGTGATGTACCACATAGTCGCCCAAGAACTCGAGAAGATCCAGCAAGAAGTGATGTACCACATAGTCGCCAACAACACCTTGTTGGCCACTACTACTCTGCCAGCCAAAGAAAGTTGTGCTGAGCTCCAGTGTAACAACTTCCTCCTGATAGACAGGAGGAGGGGAGCAATTTGCTGCTCGGGAGACAAGTCCAAACCAACCCGATAGCCCAAGTACCGAATTGCAGTCCCTAGGGGAATCCACCTAAAACCCTCTCCTGACATCCAATCGGGCACAGGAGCACTACCAACCGAGAAAGCCACCGTCTTTCTCCAGTTGATCAGTGTGCCAGATGCACAACAGAAGGTCTCCAGAGCCTGCTCACACCTGTGAAGGTTGGCCTCCTGGCCATCTAAGTACAAGGCTGAGTCGTCGGCAAACTCAGCATCCAGTAGCTCATCTCCCTGAATAGGGAGTGCTAAGCCCTGTAGACCAACCTGCTGCGACACCAAAAACCTGCTCATTGCCTCTGCATAGAACAGAAAGAGGAAGGGGGCAAGAGGACAACCCTGTCTGACCGAACGTGTGAGCATTTAAGTGATTACCTCTACCTCGTGCCAAAAGTACCTGACTGTGAGCCTGTCTGTACAAAGCTGACACCCCTATGATCCAAGCATCTGAGAAGCCCATCCTGCGTAAAGTGCCCTCTAGAAAGTCCCAGTCAACTCTGCCGTATGCCTTCTCAAAATCGAGAAGAAGAATCACCAGGTCCTCACCACGGAGCCGCGCTAGGGTAGAAGCCTCCCAAAAAGTAAAGATGTTGTCAAGGATATTGCGTTCCTTGACAAAACCTGTCTGAGTCCCATGTATACTGCTCTCTAGAAGTGGCTGGATCCTCAAACTCAGAGCCTTGGCAAGAATTTTGTAGGCTGAGTTGAGGATGGTGATGGGGCGCCACTGTCGAATCTCATCCAAGGAGCCACCCTCCTTGGGAATGAGGTAGATCAAGCCCTCACTCATGTTGTCAGGCATCACTCCTGTGTGCAAGATGTACTGAAAAGCACTACAGAGATTGGGGCCAAGCAAGTCCCTGCACTACAAGAAAAAACTGGGAGTCAACCCATCCTCATCTGGACAGCTACCACGGGGGAGGGCGCTAAGAGCCGTGTGCAGCTCCTTAAGCTGAAGTGGCAGCTCAAGCCTCTGACGCATCTCCTCAGTCACAAGGCAAGGCATATGTGCCCACACTTGCTCCCTGCATGCATCTTGATGCTCTGACTGAGGCTCTGCAGACAGTAACTCACGGTAAAAGTGAGTAGCAACTGCACACATATCCTCGGGCTCAGAAGCACCTGACCCGTCGGGCCTCCTCAACTGACTGACCTTGGCATGCGAATGCCGAGGTCCCACTGCCTCAAAGAAAGCGCCAGTCACTCTGTCGCCCACCTGTGTCCACTGAGATGCCTGTTGATGAAAAGCAAACTCGTGTCGCCGCTCCTTTATGCTAACAAGCTCCTGGCGAGCCTGCTGTAGCTACTTCTCCAACCAAGGATTGTCTGGATGCTGCTCTTGCATCCTCTGCAACGAAGCAATGCCCCGTCTCAGGCGCTGCTCCTCCTCTCTCACTGTAGCCCGGCGAGCCAAAGACTCCTGGAGAAAGAAACGACTAATTTGAGCTAGTCCTGAGGCCACTCTGTCAGATAGCCTCTACTCGCTCTCTGAGTGCAGAGTCCAGCAAGACCCTCTCTGGGATGCGAAGCATCGTGCTCCCTCTCCTCTGCCTGTCTGCCACTGTGAGGATCATTGGTGCATGGTCCGAGAAGGAAGTCCTTGCCAGAATGCCAATTGTCCCTCCCAAGTCACTGAAATGGTCACTAGTGTAGAAGCGATCTATCCGCGATAGATTCACTCTGTCACCAGCGTGTGACTACTATCTATCCTTTTTGTTGATTTCTTTCTTATTATTTATTTACTTTCACTTTTTGGAAACACCCCTCGGGAAATCTAACTGCCTTGCATTGCATAGCTAGTGTGGAACTGTCCAGAGGGAGTCGAGGCTTGAGGGTAAGAGAGCACTAAGGTTGGACAAAGACTATGGTTAGCCAAAGTGGGGTCATTGACTAGCCAAAGTGGAATCCTTTGCTACAGAGGCTACATTTCAGTTTTCGGTGTGGCTGTAGTGTACAAAGGGGGTCAGATGACCTAGAAAGATACAATGGCAGCATCTCCTAAAATTTAGGGAACTGCTATTTTGGGACCTGAAAATGTGTTTGCGTCATTACAAGGAGAACATTTTCTTACTCTGCCGTGAAGTCAACTCCAAAGCTCTTAACCTGTGACAAAATCTGAAAATGAGCCCTCCTCCTAAATTCAGCGCCACTTCTTGTTGCATGAGGAAAGTGCACCAGAAGGTGCCACATGGCACATTTACAAGCATTTTCCCACTTCGGGGTTGCCGCCTAAAAATCTCCCAACCGGTTGCCCAGTGTTTGCTTTCCCTCCTATGTACAGTGCGGTGCCAGGAGTGATGCCCTGCACGCTACGCACTGCCCTCTCTCTCCCCTATGGCAGTATGTTATGCCCCTCTAGTGGGCTTTTCATTTGACCAATGTACAGTTGTGTGGGTTCATGCGGCGATTGCCGAGGCAAGAGCCTCTTGCAGAGGTATTGGATTAGCTAGCGTCTAATCCCCCGGAGGTACAGGTGAATTCGGAGAGGTTTCATGCCAGAAATCTCGTCTGATTCAAAGGGCAAGTAGCCCTACAGGTGCGGGAGCTCGAGGACTTGCTACGGATGCGACCGGCACTCGAAACGGAGCCCGAAACAGTAAATTACAGCCTGCTGTGTATTTTTGCAGGATTAGGGTTTTGGCCCCAAACGGTCCCTAATACCCCTAGGAGGTTCGGGGACGCGAGGGGACTGCTGTACAGGTGATTTGACGCATTTTTGGGGCTGAAAACAGAGAATTCAGCGTGCTGCAGATTCTCGCCAGGTTTTGCAAAGTGCCCGTATTCATCGGGAAAGTCAGTCAATGCGTGGGAATACTGACTGTGAAGGGTCCTAGTACAGTTATGTTGCCGAAATCGGGCTGGAACAGTTGAAATGCAGCCGAGCTTGTGCGGGGCAGCTTGTAGGAAACCACAACGTTTATTCCCTCTTGTTAACAATAAAGAAATACCGAAAGGGGCGCCTAAGTTAGGGGCCAATCTGGTGTTGGTCTACCTATACAGGTGCAATCTAGCAGCCTGTATCCCTCTCCCCTTTGTTGTGTCTTGAAAGTACAGGTAAAGTGGACGACAAATTGAATGGGTGAAAGCAAATAAGGTTTAAGTTTAAAGTCTACCGCCCTTTTTGAAAGTACAGGCCGGTTTCATGGTTCCATCGACGGGATTAAATCACTTTTTCCCATAGAAGTGAGCCTTGGTCAGTTTTGGGCTTGAAGACACAGAGGATCATAGACCAGACACAGGGAATTGCAATTATGGCTGACAGACCAGATGATGTGACTGAAGAGGTTTCCTCTTCACAGGGTCAACAAACACATGAAGTGGGTGAGTCCTCAAGACCACCACAGACAGATGACGATATATTCAGGACCCAGTTGGCTACTGTTGTGGCTATGTTCACACAAGTAATGCAGAACCCGAGGTTTTTAGCCTTTCTGCAACCTCCTGTTCCGTTTCAGCAAGTTGGGTCACTGGATCATATTCAAAAGCCTGTTAAGGCTCGAGCACAGGTGATTCATACTGCACAGTCAATGGAAACACCTGTACACTTGACGGAGAACATGCAGTCTCCACAACGTGTGTCTAAGGTGCAAGAACAGGTGGCTGAGATGCCAATCTTTCAAGCTGTACCAGTTCAGCCAGCCACTTTTTAGCAGCCTATAGCTGGTTCTAATGGGCAGGGAAGCAACCTACAGGCTATGCAACAGGTCTTCCCATCACCTTCAGACTTCAATACACCCTGGCTATTTTGGAGGTGGATCGGTATTCCAGAGCATGGCTGGTCATGCACCTGGAAATCAGTTTTACATGCCAAGAACAGTGTTCGGGGGTGCTCAAACGATGATGCCTAACCCCATGTATGGTGTCACGGGCATGCTACCAGGGTTTCAAAGCACTCAGGGCCAATGTGGGATGCCACAGGCAAATTTTGGTATGGCTGGAATTACAAATCAGCAGCCAAATATGGCATTTCCAGGCCAACTTAATTGCGGTCAGGGAACCCAAATGAACCCTAACAGTGTTCCCATGTTTCAGTCACTTCCATATGACAATTTAACGCTGTTGGAGAGGCCAACTCCGTATAAAGGTGGCGGCAAAGGTGTGGCTTTCACGACCTTTATAGGGTTTGATGACAGGAAGAAGGCTCTCTCATTCCTCCGGCAGTTTGACAAGGCCTATGCAGGGGGAAACTTTACAGAGGCTTCAAAGGTCCGCAAGGCTGCCACTTTCTCGATAGCGAATGCGGGACAATGGTGGACAACTTTATTGCTTCAAGGGCAAGCTCCGTCCACATGGACTTACTTGAAGCAGATTTTTGGAGCAGCATGGTTATCTGATGATTTTTAAGCAAATGTCATGACAGAATGGCACCATCTTAATGCTGCCACTTGCAAGAATCTGGATGATTACAATCGGAAGTTTTGGAAAGCTCTACTTCCAGTAACTTCCTATAGGTTTGTGCCATTGACAGAACAGATTGAAAAATATTGTTGTGGCCTACCCAAAGGATTGAGAAAATAGTCCACCAAGACCAAAGTCACTGCTTTGACGCAGCTCATCGAGGTAGCAAACACTGGCAATGGTTTGCTCAAGGGAGAAGATTGTGAATTTAATACTGGCGTCAAGGAAGGATCAGCCAAGAAAAATTCAGCGAAGAAGAATGTTCCCAAGGAGGCTCCGAAAGTGACTCAGGAGCCAGCCAATGCAGGGAAAGACAAAGCTACGGCTGAATCAGAAATGGGACCAGCGAAGAAATGGAAAAGACGTTTTCCTCGCAAGTTGGAAGAGCAAAAGAAGGTCCTGAGGTCAGAGAACAAATGCTTCATCTGTGAGCAGCCTGGCCACATTGCTTACAATTGTCCTACAAAGAAAAGGCCAGCTGATTCTGAAGACAAGGAGGATAGGAAAGGAAAGAAGCCCATGGTTGGTCTAGTGTCACCAGCGTGTGACTACTATCTATCCTTTTTGTTGATTTCTTTCTTATTATCTATTTACTTTCACTTTTCGGAAACACCCCTCGGGAAATCTAACTGCCCTGCATTGCTTAGCTAGTGTGGAACTGTCTAGAGGGAGTCCAGGCCTGAGGGCAAGAGAGCACTAAGGTTGGACAAGGACTATGGTTAGCCAAGTGGGGTCATTGACTAGCCAAAGTGGAATCCTTTGCTACAGAGGCTACATTTCAGTTCTGGATGTGGCCGCAGTGTCAAAGAGGGTCGGATGACCTAGAAAGATACAATGGCAGAATCTCCTAAAATTTAGGGAACTGCTATTTTGGGACGTGAAAATGTGTTGACGTCATTACCTCCGGAATGACAAAGGGAACATTTTCTTACTCTGCCGTGAAGTCAACTGGGCAACCGGTTGGGATATTTTTAGACGGCAACCCCGAAACGGGAAAATGCTTATAAATGTGCCAAGTGGCACATTCTGGTGCAGTTTCCAATGCAAGAAGGAAGTGGCGCTGAATTTTAAGCTGGGAGAGGCTCATTTTCAGAATTTGTCACAGGTTAAGAGCTATGGAGTGCTTGCTTTCCCTCTTATGCACAGTGCGGTGCCAGGAGTGATGCCCTGCACGCTACGCACTGCCCTCTCTCTCCCCTTTGGCAGTATGTTATGTTCCTCTAGTGGGCTCTTCATTTGACCAATGTACAATTGTGTGGGTTCATGCGCGATTGCCGAGGCAAGAGCCTCTTGCACAGGTACTGGATTAGCTAGCGCCTAATCCCCCCGCAGGTACAGGTGAATTTGGAGAGGTTTCACGCCAGAAATCTCGTCCGATTCAAAGGGCAAGTAGCCGTACAGGTGCGGGAGCTCGAGGACTTGCTAAGGATGCGACCGGCACGCGAAACGGAGCCCGAAACAGTAAATTACAGCCTGCTGTGTATTTTTGCAGGTTTAGGGTTTTGGCCCTAAACGGACCCTAATACCCCCAGGAGGTTCGGGGACGCAAGGGGACCGCTGTACAGGTGATCTGGCGCATTTTCAGGGCTGAAAACAGAGAATTCAGCGTGCTGCAGATTCTCGCCAGGTTTTGCAAAGTGCCCGTATGTGTCGGGAAAGTCATTTAATGCGTGGGAATACTCACCGTGAAGGGTTCTAATACAATTATGCTGCCGAAATCGGGCTGGAACAGTGGAAATTCAGCCGAGTTTGTGTGCGGGGCAGCTTGTAGGGAACCACAGCGTTATTCCCTCTTATGAACAATAAAGAAATACCGAAAGGGGCGCCTAAGTTAGGGGCCAATCTGGTGTTGGTCTACCTATACAGGTGCAATCTAGCAGCCTGTATCCCTCTCCCCTTTGTTGTGTCTTGAAAGTACAGGTAAAGTGGACGACAAATTGAATGGGTGAAAGCAAATAAGGTTTAAGTTTAAAGTCTACCGCCCTTTTTGAAAGTACAGGCCGGTTTCATGGTTCCATCGACGGGATTAAATCACTTTTTCCCATAGAAGTGAGCCTTGGTCAGTTTTGGGCTTGAAGACACAGGGGATCATAGACGAGACACAGGGAATTGCAATTATGGCTGACAGACCAGATGATGTGACTGAAGAGGTTTCCTCTTCACAGGGTCAACAGACACATGAAGTGGGTGAGTCCTCAAGACCACCACAGACAGATGACGATATATTCAGGACCCAGTTGGCTACTGTTGTGGCTATGTTCACACAAGTAATGCAGAACCCGAGGTTTTTAGCCTTTCTGCAACCTCCTGTTCCGTCTCAGCAAGTTGGGTCACTGGATCATATTCAAAAGCCTGTTAAGGCTCGAGCACAGGTGATTCATACCGCACAGTCAATGGAAACACCTGTACGCTTGACGGAGAACATGCAGTCTCCACAACCTATGCCTAAGGTGCAAGAACAGGTGGCTGAGATGCCAATCTTTCAAGCTGTACCAGTTCAGCCAGCCACTTTTTAGCAGCCTATAGCTGGTTCTAATGGGCAGGGAAGCAACCTACAGGCTATGCAACAGGTCTTCCCATCACCTTCAGACTTCAATACACCCTGGCTATTTTGGAGGTGGATCGGTATTCCAGAGCATGGCTGGTCATGCACCTGGAAATCAGTTTTATACGCCAGGAACAGTGTTCGGGGGTGCTCAAACGATGATGCCTAACCCCATGTATGGTGTCACGGGTATGCAACCAGGGTTTCAGAGCACTCAGGGCCAATTTGGGATGCCACAGGCAAATTTTGGTATGGCTGGAATTACAAATCAGCAGCCAAATATGGCATTTCCAGGTCAAGTTAATAGCGGCCAGGGAACCCAAATGAACCCTAACAGTGTTCCCATGTTTCAGTCACTTCCATATGACAGTTTAACGCCGCTGGAGAGGCCAACTCCGTACAAAGAAGGTGGCAAAGGTGTGTCATTCACGACCTTTACAGGGTTTGATGACAGGAAGAAGGCTCTCTCATTCCTCCAGCAGTTTGACAAGGCCTATGCAGGGGGAAACTTTACAGAGGCTTCAAAGGTCCGCAAGGCAGCCACTTTCTTGACAGGGAATGCGGGACAATGGTGGACAACTTTATTGCTTCAAGGGCAAGCTCCGTCCACATGGACTTACTTGAAGCAGATTTTTGGAGCAGCATGGTTATCTGATGATTTTGAAGCAAATGTCATGACAGAATGGCACCATCTTAATGCTGCCACTTGCATGAATCTGGATGATTACAATCGGAAGTTTTGGAAAGCTCTAGTTCCAGTAACTTCCTATAGGTTTGTGCCATTGACAGAACAGATTGAAAAATATTGTTGTGGCCTACCCAAAGGATTGAGAAAATAGTGCACGAAGACAAAAGTCACTACTTTGACGCAACTCATCGAGGTAGCAAACACTGGCAATGGTTTGCTCAAGGGAGAAGATTGTGAATTTAACACTGGCGTCAAGGCAGGATCAGGCAAGAAAAATTCAGCCAAGAAGCACGTTCCCAATGAGGCTCCTAAAGGGACTCAGGAGTTAGCCAGCGCAGGGAAAGACAAAGCTACGGCTGAATCAGAAAAAGGACCAGCAAAGAAATGGAAAAGACGTTTTCCTCGCAAGTCAGAAGAGCAAAAGAAGGTCCTGAGGATAGAGAACAAATGCTTTATATGTGAGCAGCCTGGCCACATTGCTTACAACTGTCCTACAAAGAAAAGGCCAGCTGATTCTGAAGACAAGGAGGACAGGAAAGGAAAGAAGCCCATGGCTGGTCTAGTGCCAGATATGGTGGGCGATAAGCCAAATTCAGATGCAAGTGAGCTTTGCAGAGCATGGGGAAAGGTCAGGGATCAAACAGTGCTTATCTTCTTTGATCCAGGTGCCAAAGCCAACTTCATTTCCCCAGAATTGGCTTCAAAGTTGGGAATCAGACCTGAAGAGATGGGGTATACAGCAGAGGCAGGTTTGGCATGTCCTGGCCATACAGAGGCTGTGACACCCATCATTGGAAAGTTGCGTCTACATATCCAGTCCTATGTAGATGCTGAAGAATTTTACATCATGCCACTGGACGGATGTGATGTGTTGTTAGGTATTCCTTGGTTGTTTCGTGTACAGGGAATCATGGATGCCTACAACAAAAAGATCACTGTACAGAGCAGGGGAAAGACTCACATTCTGGATGTAAAGCTTAAAGGGGAGTCTATTCCCACTGTATCAGCTTCTGCTATTACTTCTGTAATGAAAAAGCATCTTTCTGCGTACTTGGTTTTTGCACGTGAAGTGTCAGATTGTGATGAATCAAATTTATCTGTGCTAGATAAAGAAAGGTCAATGTTTTTACAACAGTATAGTGACTGTTTTTCCGATTCATTACCGTCTCAATTACCGCCAGAGAGACCCGAGGACCATGCGATAGATTTGGTGCCAGGCAGTAGCCCACCAAATAAGCCTCCGTACAGGGTTAGTGCGGCTCAGCAGAAAGAGATAATGGGCCAAGTACAGGAGCTGTTAGAAAAGGGGCTGATTCAGCCCAGTTCATCTCCATTCTGCTCTCCAGTGTTGTTGGTGCAGAAAAAGGATGGCTCATGGCGTATGTGCATCGACTACCGTGCACTGAACAAGAATACCATGAAGAATAGATTCTCTATACCTAGAATTGATGATATTATGGACAAATTAGAAGGAGCAGCTATGTTTAGCAGGATAGATCTAAAGAGTGGGTACCATCAGATCCGCATTAGATCAGAGGATGTGCACAAGACTGCTATTAGAACGACGTTTGGCCTTTACGAATTTTTAGTGATGCCCTTTGGTCTCACAAATGCTCCTGTTACGTTCAATAGGATGATGGACAAAACTTTTCGTCCACACCAGCAGTTTGTTGGTACATTCTTTGATGACATGATAGTCTACTCAAAGAATGAAGAGGAGCATAGGCATCACTTGGCCATTGTGTTCGAAGAGCTACGCAGTCATATGTTGCTCATCAATGCAAAGAAAAGTGAATTTTTTTTGGAAGAGATCCACTTTCTGGGACACATTGTCTCAAAGGATGGTGTCAGAATGGATCCTGCAAAGTTGAAGCGATCAAGTCATGGCCAAATTTGAAGACAGTGCACGATGTCCGAAGCTTCTTGGGACTATGCTCCTATTACAGAAGGTTTATTTGAAATTTCGCTGAGATTGCTTCACCTTTACATGCTTTTCAAAAGAAGGCAGTCACCTTTAGATGGACACAAAAAGATATTTCAGCTTTTAATCTCTTAAAGGAAAAGATGACTTCAGATCCAGTCATTGTGTTGCCAGATCTTAGGAAGTCATTTGTGGTCCAGTGTGACGCCTGTGGTAGTAGCATTGGTGCAGTGCTAATGCAAGATGGCAGGTTAGTAGCTTATGAGAGCAGAATTTTGCAAGGGCTAGAGATGACCATGCAGGTCTATGAGAAAGAGTTACTAGCTGTGATTCATGCGCTCTTAAGTTGGAAACACTACTTGCTAGGTGCAGATTTCGTTGTCCAGACGGACCATCAGACCTTGCGATACTTCTTGACACAGACAAAGTTATCTGAGAAGCATATGCGATGGGCAAATATCTTGTCTATGTTGCATTTTCAGATTGTGCATGTGGAAGGCAAGAAGAACGCTGTGGCTGATGCCTTGTCAAGGAAGCCACAAATTTCAGCTGTGTCGATTCCTTATCATCATGCACTTGATGATATGAGGGAACAATATGAAAATGATGAAGATTTTGCAAGGGTCTTCGAGCAGCTAATGGATGGACAACGTCATGAACACTATCTTCTTAAAGATGGGTTCATGATGATGCATGGCAGATTGTGTGTCACAAAGCCATTGCGACACAAAGTTATGGAAGAAAGTCATGTCCCACCGTATGCAGGGCATCGTGGTATCGATGCTACAGTTAAAGCGGTTGAGACATTCTTCTACTGGCCTACATTGAGAAGAGATGTGGATGCCTTTGTGCGAGAATGCCTAATATGCCAAAAGGTCAAGTTTGTTAGGCAAAAGGCACCAGGGTTATTGCAACCATTACCTATTCCAGATAAACCATGGGAAAGTATTGCTATGGATTTTATCTTTGATCTTCCGAGAACGTAGACAGGAAACAATGGTATTTGGACCATCATTTGCAGATTCAGCAAGCAGGCTCATTTTATTCCTGTCAGGAAGAAGATAAAACCAGATCAGATGTCACGCTTGTTTATGAGCAATATTTTCAAGTATCATGGCATGCCACAGTCGATTGTTAGCGACCGTGATCCACGCATGACAAGTTTGTTCTGGAGAGGCTTGTTTGAGAATATGGGCACAACGCTCAAATTCTCTTCGTCATTTCATCCTCAAACAGATGGGCAGTCAGAAGAGGCAAATTTTACTGTCCTAGATCTCCTAAAGTGCTACGTGTCAGAGCATAAAGGAAAGTGGGAGCAGTATTTGTCATTGGTGGAGTATGCATACAATAATACAGTGCATTCATCAACTGGCAAGGCACCTTTTGAGATAGTTGAAGGTGGCAAGAAAGTTCCTCCCATACTGCATACAAAGGACAAGATATTTGAAGCAGATAAGAATGTTCAGGACATGGATGAAATGTACAAGAAGGTCAAAGTGGCCTTAGAAAAGACTCAGGCAAAGCAAAAGAAAGCAGCTGATCGTCACCGTCGTGAAGTGGTATATTCACTTGGTGTTGGGTGCTTTTGCGCTTTGAAAAGGCAAGGTTAAAGAAGATGAAGGGCAAGGAAAGACTGTTTCCAAAGCTTAGCATGCGTTACTATGGGCCTTTTCAAGTGTGCGACATAATCAGTGATGTTGCATATAGGTTGAAATTGCCTGACAGTTGGAAGATTCACAATGCGTTTCATGTGAGTCTTCTCAGACCCTATGTGGGTGATGTGCCAAAAGATATGCCAGCTGAAGATCAGCCGGAAGTCGAGGAACTTGACGAAATCTTGGTCCCGGAACAGATTTTGGCACAAAAGGAAAGGAAAGTGAAAGGCAAGGTTGCTAGGCGTTACTTGGTAAAGTTCAGAAACTATCCACCAATGGATGCTAAGTGGATGGAAGAAGGTGAACTTGCAGAGTCACCAACTGTGTTATCACTTTACCTGGAAGCCTTCGATTTGCAACCTACCTTGACCCCTTGAGTTTCAAAGCTACATGGATTGTCAGTGTGACAATGGCTTCTGAAACAAATGATGTACATGGTATTTAGAGTGAGCTCAAATGAAATACCTGTTACATGAATGTTAGAGCTGTACAGATTGTCAGTTTGGCAATTGCTCTTATGGAATGTCCAAAAGTTTGGTTAGTGCTATAGAAGTGAGTATTTCTTGTCAGTTTGTCAAGGATACAGTAATTGCTTCTATTAAAGAGTACATGTGTAACTGCATTCTTAAACTGTCGGTTTGGGTATGCTCGAAAGTGTTACGGGATCCAACGTGTACTAAAAGACAGTGGCAAAATGTGTGGCTACCATTTTGTCATTGGAAAGTTATGACTCAAAGCAATGACAGAGTACGAAGCTACCATTATGTCATTGGGACAGGGTTCACACGCAGGCAATACATGTGTCGACGAGGTGTTGAATACACCAGGGTTGACAATGAGCATGTATGTGTCGTACATGTGTCGACAGGTGTTGAATACATGAGTGTTGACTGTAAGCATGTACGACATAGATGCAAACGAGGACATTTGAGATTTCAAGAGGAGGGTATGTCACCAGCGTGTGACTACTATCTATCCTTTTTGTTGATTTCTTTCTTATTATTTATTTACTTTCACTTTTTGGAAACACCCCTCGGGAAATCTAACTGCCCTGCATTGCATAGCTAGTGTGGAACTGTCCAGAGGGAGTCGAGGCCTGAGGGCAAGAGAACTAAGGTTGGACAAAGACTATGGTTAGCCAAAGTGGGGTCATTGACTAGCCAAAGTGGAATCCTTTGCTACAGAGGCTACATTTCAGTTTTGGGTGTGGCTTCAGTGTACAAAGGGGGTCAGATGACCTAGAAAGATACAATGGCAGCATCTCCTAAAATTTAGGGAACTGCTATTTTGGGACCTGAAAATGTGTTTGCGTCATTACCTCCGGCATGACAAGGAGAACATTTTCTTACTCTGCCGTGAAGTCAACTGGGCAACCGGTTGGGAGATTTTTAGGCGGCAACCCCGAAACGGGAAAATGCTTGTAAATGTGCCAAGTGGCACCTTCTGGTGCACTTTCGTCATGCAACAAGAAGTGGCGCTGAATTTAGGAGGAGGAGGGCTCAGTTTCAGATTTTGTCACATGTCAAGAGCTATGGAGTGCTTGCTTTCCCTCCTATGTACAGTGCGGTGCCAGGAGTGATGCCCTGCACGCTACGCACTGCCCTCTCTCTCCCCTATGGCAGTATGTTATGCCCCTCTAGTGGGCTTTTCATTTGACCAATGTACAGTTGTGTGGGTTCATGCGCGATTGCCGAGGCAAGAGCCTCTTGCACAGGTACTGGATTAGCTAGCGGCTAATCCCTCGTAGGTACAGATGAATTCGGAGAGGTTTCACGCCAGAAATCTCGTCTGATTCAAAGGGCAAGTAGCCCTACAGGTGCAGGAGCTCGAGGACTTGCTACAGATGCGACCGGCACGCGAAACGGAGCCCGAAACAGTAAATTACAGCCTGCTGGGTATTTTTGCAGGTTTAGGGTTTTGGCCCTAAACGGTCCCTAATACCCCCAGGAGGTTCGGGGACGCGAGGGGACTGCTATACAGGTGATCTGGCGCATTTTCGGGGCTGAAAACAGAGAATTCAGCGTGCTGCAGATTCTCGCCAGGTTTTGCAAAGTGCCCGTATGCGTCGGGAAATTCAGTCAATGCGTGGGAATACTGATTGTGAAGGGTCCTAGTACAGTTATACTGCCGAAATCGGGCTGGAACAGTTGAAATTCAGCCGAGCTTGTGCGGGGCAGCTTGTAGGGAACCACAGCGTTTATTCCCTCTTGTTAACAATAAAGAAATACCGAAAGGGGCGCCTAAGTTAGGGGCCAATCTAGTGTCGGTCTACTTATACAGGTGCAATCTAGCAGCCTGTATCCCTCTCCTCTTTGTTGTGTCTTGAAAGTACAGGTAAAGTGGGCGACAAATGAATTGGGTGAAAGCAAATAAGGTTTAAGTCTAAAGTCTACTGCCCTTATTGAAAGTACAGGCCGGTTTCACACTCCTTCCACTCTCCGGTCCGAACGAGAGAAGGCAAGGCTGTCTGGGGGCCTCACAAAACTAGAGTGCTGCCAAACATCATAGACCCTCAGAGATACAATACGTCTCCGAAGCTGCCAGCTCAACTCCATGCACAGTAGCATGGCTACCACCAATCCTGTGAGAAGGGTCCTCCAACATGTTGAAGGGATTGGTGAAGGGTCCTCCAACATGTTGAAGTCCCCCCCTATGTACTAGTGTTCTGCTTGCGGCAGAGACTCAACTATCTGTGACCAAAACTTTGCTTGAGCACTTGCCACATTGGGCGCATAGATGTTCAGGAAGCCCACAAGGCAACCTTGAACCTGCATAGTAATCCACTGAGCCCTCCCTGGCACAATAATCCCTCTGCCCACAATGGCATGCTGCAAAGAATCCGCAATAGTCATACATACCCCACCCTGGATGCCTCCAAGGTCCAAAAGCAGCTGACCAAAAAGTATCATATTGTCCACGCAAGAGCCGACGACAACGTCTAATGTGGCTCTCACACAGATGGTGCTCCTGAAGCATAAGCAGATCAATCTCTCCTCCCACAAGGCAGCACTGAAGCTCCTGACGCAGTCGGCCCCGCTGACGCTGAAACTGGGACCCACCAAGTCTCTGCACGTTCCATGAGACGATCCTCATGGGGAGCGAGAGAGAACAGATGCTGCTGCATCAGCTAAACGGGCTATCTTTGAGGCTGGCTTGGATGGGGAGTAATCCGCATCCGAGCGTCCTCTAGATAGGCGTGACTGCAACGAGTGCCTGGCCCAAGCCCAAGCAAAGCGAGCCGTACATAAAGCAACATCCTGTTCAGGAGTCCTCATGAATGTGTACATAGCATGGCAAGCACTGTGTATCGGCAAAGAAGTAAACCACAATGTGTCTACATCCTGCTGTATCTGGAGGTGTCACCGCAAACTTGGCCAATGGCCACAAAAAGTCTGAAGCATGTCTGTAACTCCTAGTTCTCCCATGTGGTGAGAGAACTCTAGGACCTGTGTGTGCAACCATCCCAACATTGAGTCGAGAGTCCACTCAGTCTGGTCCCTGCCGCAAAGGGGAAAGAGAAGCCAACCGCTGAGTCCAAGGCCTCTGTCCCCCTACCTGCAAGGAACAGAACATGTACCTTGAAGCAGGCTGCCTCATGGTCCGCTGAGGGGTCGTCGAGAAAACGAGTAAAGTCGTAGTCGAAGAAATCCCATCGGCGTTGGATGTCAATGCTCGTCAGACCACGAGGGATAGCTGCAAGGGGAGACGTTTGTACGTGTAGAGGGGGTCGCAAGAAAGGCTGTCCCTCTCTCGCCAAGCGACTCGTGGCAAAGGCGTTGCCAAGAGATCTCCTAGCAGCCGGAGATGGCCCTGCCCCCTGGGTCGACTATGGAACTGGAGCAAGAGAGGGGGGCGGGAGTAAGAGCAGGGGGAAGAGGTGGAGAAGAGGGGCGGGGGGGGGGGGGGGGGGGGGGGGAGCGACAGAGGTAGAGGGGCGGGGGGAAGAGGTGGCAGGTGTAGGAGGCGAGGGGGAGGATGATGAGGAGGGGGGGAACTCTGGGGTGGGAGGGGCTGTCGAGGGTGAAGCTGTGGTGGGGGTTGGAGCAGGGACCTCATTTTGCTCAAGAGGACTGAATCGGTTCCCCGTGGGAACCCACTGCTGCTAGGTAGGTGCCTGAGGACCACTCTGAGTGCCGGGCTGTCGCTGTGGCCCCTGTCGTCGTCGACCACGGACCTGCTGCCAGCCCTCCTCCGCTGGAGACCCAGGCTCAGAGGGTGGCTCTGCATGTGTGCGCTGTGTCTGTCTGTGGCTGCTGGCCAGCCCTTGCAGGTTGGGGCTGAGTCTGTGGTGTAGGTCGAGGTCCCCTTCGTGGACAGGCCTTCGCAAGATGGCCCATCTGTCGACAAATGAAGTACTGGTTCGGGAGGCCCGCATACTCCACTCTCTGTCTAAACCAACCCCCACTCACCTGAGGCAGAAGAATGACCTTCGGGAGTGTGTGAGTGTCCCTAACCAGAATGCGAACTGAGGGAATGCCAGCCGCCTTGGCAGCTACCGAGGCTGCCGTGCGAGGTGTCTCCAGGACAGCCCAATGGTTGAGCCTATCCTGGACAAAAGTGGTAAGTACTCACTCTGCAAACCTGGAAAGCAGACGGAGATGGGGATGTCTGCCTCCTCTTCCAGAACATCCGAAGCAGGGGCAAAACCATGTCTCCACTCGAAAGTGGGTGAGGGCAGCGGGTGGGGGGTGGTAGCGTGATAGGGCAGCGGGTCGGCTGCAGATAAGGCGGGCAGGGCTACGCGCAGCAGGAGGCGAACTGGGATGCCGCGTGCGCGAGGGCAGGCAGGGGGTAGTGGGTGGGTAGCGGTTGGGGGGGGGGGGGGGGGGGGGGGGGGGGGGGGGGGTGCTAGCAGCAGCACCGAGCGCGCAAGCTTCTTAGAAACGGCCGAAAAAAACTAAGATTGGTGACTCTTATTATCCTAAGTGGACGATCTTGTGATTAGAGGTAGCCATGAGCAACACATCTGCATTACTATGGAGACCTTGGCTAAGAAGTTTGAGATGATAAATCTCGGCTTGCTTCACTACTTTCTTGTTATGAGCGCAACTAACCCTATGTGCGTGTAGACAAGCTAACTCCTACTTCTAGAGTTTAGGAGAGCCTAGGAAGTGCTCATGCACCCTTGTGAGCCAGTACGCAAGACGTGCATGTCCAAGCACTCTAGAGTAGTTGCATACCCTCTGGTTGCACGAGTACAACCAGTGTCTACTAGGTGTAGGCATTGGGGAGTGCTCCTATACAATATCATTAGTACTTAGCCTAGGTAATATCTGCATACGAAACACCTCTTATTGATGGGTTTCAACTTTTTCTATTATTCTATGAAGTCACGGGTAATCTACCCCATACCATGGTCATCAACAAGTTTTGGAGATATAGTAATGTTTCATAGGTGATGGGAAATGACTCAACCTATGTTTAGGTACCCAAATTTGACAAGCTGCATTGTAGTAGCCTTGGGCTTCTAGCAATGGTTTAATATCTAATAGGAGATATCCTTGAGATTATGTGTGTATGAGTGTGTTTTCTATGAGGCTTCTCCTTGGAACTAATTTGAAGAATAGAAGAATTATTCAATAAAGCCTTGGGAACCCATTTAATGTGTGTCAGAGTAGGTTGAACCCTTGGGGTTTTTGTATTCAAAAGGGGAGAGGTGTGCGCGAGAGCGGAATCATCGCGCTACATAGTGTAGAGAAGGCAAGCTTTTCATTAAAGCTTTATCAATTGCACCAACTACTCACACACACTGTAAGTCGCAATGAGAGAGAGAGGCAGCCTCAAGCTGAATTTTGCGCCAATTTCCAGCTGATGTGGCAGTGTTTGACCTTCTGAGGCTTGTGGTGTTGCCAAGTGTCCACTATGCCTCTTTTGAGTTAATTTCTTAGTACCCACCGACTTATAAGTGTAAGGAGGGGCCCTAAAACGCTATGTCTGATCTTGCTTCTGGCGAGGATCTGCTGATGAGAAAAACGCTAGGGGCAAGGGTTTTTCTGGCTTGGAGGTAATCCACCAAGGTCTTGTTGCGAAGTTACCTGCTGAGCTTGGCTCCTGTTGCCTCTTCTACCAATTAGTGCTAGTCTAGGTTTGCTTACATGCAAACTTACTCAATTTGCCCTACCTACTTTCCAACAAAAGTCACTTAAAAATAATAAGTGAAAAATGTCAAAAATAGGCTAAATGCACTGGAAAATTCCCATGAAGGATTCTGATGGCAATGCTTATGATCATGCTGTGTGCAACCAAAGGATATGCATCTACACTAAGTGACTGGGCATGAACGGTCTACGAATAGACTCAAAAAAGTGCCAGATTACTTCTAAATCTAGACTGATTGGACTGACTGAACCCTTGTCGTGCTGTAGCTTGTCGACGGACACATAGGGTTGGATGTGTCACGTGACATCCCCTCCTTTGCAAAGTGAGGTACTGGTACTGAACTGTATGGCGTCGAGGGAGATCGCCAATAGCATCCGGAATCCTAGAAGGGACTCTTCGCCGGCCCACTTTGATGTGTGGGTCGTGCGGTACTTGAACTTCATAAAGGTTTGCAACGCTTGCTTCTTTGGGCCGCGCCGAAAGCGACACAAAGTCTTGTGTGGCTCCTTCAATGCTTCAACTTCGTCGAGTGTCATGCTTCTTTCTTCTTCAAGAATCTCCATGGCTGAAAATTCCTGAAACCACTTCCAGCACAAAACCATGAACATATATATTTCATGTGAAGTGAGTGGAAAAAATAGTCTTCCTCAAAGAATGTGCATGCAATGTAGATGAACAAATAGACGGAGTGCCAAACCGTTCACCACCCACAACGCAAACAATGAGATCGAATCTTTCTCTTATGATCTAGAGCAATCAACTGTGGCAATTCAAAATGGAAATGCCCATGCTTGGTGCTCATACTTTCATGTGCTCTTTCTACAAATGTGTCGTGCCAAGGAAGAGACATGGAATGTGACTTCCTTGAATGCATACTTTTCAGCTTTTCATGAACAATCAGCATACATTCGTGCTCATTCATGAGTGAAACGTGCTCAACGTACAATATGTCATGCCTAATAAAAGGGATCACATAAAGACGCTGACTAAAATACAGTAAACGATCACGAATGAAACACTCGAACAATGCATGCGTATCAATCATGCGAACATATAATACTTCCTTTGAGGGTTCTTTGGACCTAGGCTCGAGAGCCAAGATCGGTTCTTCGAGATCTATTGAATCTTGTTGTGGAGGATTTGTGGACCTCGACTCGAAAGCAAAGATCGATTCTTCGTGATTGATCGAATCTACAACGAGGTTAGCTTCGCTAGAAAAAGCATCCACTAACACATCATCCTTGTGAACAATCACATCATATTCATGCAACTCATCATGCTTGTGAGAAATCACATCTTGATCATGCAAATCATCATGCTTGTCAATGTCATTCAAATCATCATGCTCATCATTATCATGCTTATCATTGTCAATCAAATCATCCTCATGCTTCTCATAATCATCCAAAACATCATGCTTATCATCATGCAAATCATTGTCATTCAAATCCTGTGTGTCATGCATGGGAGAAGAAGAGACTGAGAGAGTCTCCTTCTCCTGAATCTCTTGCATCTGTGCCGGCACTTAAGAAAAGAGTCGCAAGAACTCTTGCATGTGTCGATCGCGCTGTTCTTGTCTTGCCTTTCTTTCTGCTTCTCTTTCTGCTTTGTCTTCTGCGTGTCTGTGTCTCATTTCTGCCATTCTTGCTGCATTTCTTGCTTCGCGTTCTAAATTCCTTTCCATAACATCAGCTCCAACTCCTCCATAGGAGTTAGTGCAATCCTTGGCGTAGATGGGGAAGGGGGAGGGTCGGAAAAACCTCCTGGTGGGGAAAATTCTTCTTCGCCTCTCTCATGCTCATCATCTCCAAGCGAAGTATCCATTCCGCTTTGAGTGATGACCATTCTGAAGTTGTGGGTTCTTGGGTTCTTAAGTTCACGAGGAACTTGGGTTCTTGAGGGTCTTGATGTTTTCTTTCGCTTGCAATCTGTGTTCGAGAAGGATCTTCTCTTCACCCGAGTTCTACTCCTTTCCGCGGGCGCACCCCTTGGCGGCCTTGCGCTCACACCAACGTTGCTTTTTTCCACCTCACGTCGATTGGCCGGCCGTTAAGTGCACGGTCCGCTCTCAATGAGTGAAAAGAGGCACAAGGGGAGACTGAACAAGCCCTTCTTTCTTGGGATTCCTGTCACTCTTCAAAAACACGATTAGGAATCGACACGCCCAAGTGAACTTGGGTCCGTGTGACCTCAACGAGCAAAAAAAATTTCAGTGGTTCTTTCCTTGAGTGATACAGAACACTGCCAAAGATCTGATACCAATGTAAGGTGCAGCGGAATGAATGTTTGCGCTTTGCTCAAGATGAGTGCTCCGAACTGTGCTCAAGGTTCCTTTTCTTAATGGAAGGTAGAGCCTTCCGTTCTTAATGAGAGAGTGCTATGATCACCAACAAGTGAATGGACACTGTGCGTACAAGTGTATGAGACTGAGAGATAGAGAGAGAAAAGAGATACGACACCAGAGACGTAAAACCCTCCTCCGAAGGCCCCACTCTCGTCGGCGAGAGTGGTCTACTTATGATTGCACAATCTGGAACAAATGGTATGCATGAGACTAATGCAAGTCTAGGCTATGTCGGCGATGACGAAGTCGACCTAAGGGATGAAATCTGCAATCTTTCTACTGCTGTCCAAAAACGCTATGGGCTGGAATCTGTTGCGGTCCAAAAATGCTGATTTTGGGGGCTGATTCTGATGATCTTTGTCGCTGAATTTCTGCAGGTTTTAGGGCTGAAAACTGAGGTTCTTAAGGGCTGAAACTGATGGTCTTTTCCACTGCTGAAATCTGTGCAGGTTGAGGTCCTAATGGCTGAAAATGCTAGGCAAATGGGTTCCCAAAAACGCTAGTTGTAAGGTTCTATGGCGATGGTGTCATGAGGCAAAAACGCCAGGCTTATGCTCTGCAAAAACGCTATCTGATGTGCTCTTCAAAAACGTTGGGCTTGAGAGGATCTTGCGGGAGGATCTGATGCAAAAACTCCAAAGGGCTTGACTTGCTGGCGATGGTGTTGATGCAAAAACGCTATGTCTGATCTTGCTTCTGGCGAGGATCTGTTGATGAGAAAAATGCTAGGGGCAAGGGTTCTTCTGGCTTGGAGGGAATCCACCAAGGTCTTGTTGAGAAGTTGCCTGCTGAGCTTGGCTCCCGTTGCCTCTTCTGCCAATTAGTGCTAGTCTAGGTTTGCTTATATACAAATTTGCCCTACCTACTTTCCAACAAAAGTCACTCAAAATGCCCTACCTACTTTCCAACAAAAGTCACTCAAAAATAATAAGTGAAAAATGTCAAAAATAGGGAAAATAGGCTAAATGCACTGGAAAATTCCGCTGATGGATTCTGATGGCAATGCTTATGATCATGCCGTGTGCAACCAGAGGATATGCATCTACACTAAGTGACTGGGCATGCACGGTCTACGAATAGACTCACAAAAGTGCCAGATCACTTCTAAATCTAGACTGACTGGACTGACGGAACCCTTGTCGTGCTATAGCTTGTCGACGGACACATAGGGTTGGATGTGTCACGTGACAAGAAGTGATAGCAGAAGCAGATACAGTAGGGACTAACTCTCCTTTTAGATTTACATCCAAGATGTGAGTTTTGCCCTATGCTGTAGCAATGATCTTTTGTCGTAGGCATTTAAGAGTCCATGCACTCGGAACATCCACGGGATCCCCAACAAGGCATCACATCCTTCCACTGGCATGATGTAGAACTCTTCTGTGTCCACATACGATTGAATGTGCAGACGCAGCTTTCCAATAATGGGAGTAACACACTCTGAGTGGCTAGGACATGCCAACCTTGCTTGTGCTGTGTACCCCATCTCTTCAGCTCTGATGTCCAGCTTCATAGCTAACTCTGGTGAGATATAGTTGGCTTTGGCACGTGGATCAAAGAAGATGAGTGCAGCCTGATCCCTAATTGTACTCCATGTCCCGCATAACTCACTGGCATCTGTACTGGGCCTATCACCCACCATGTCTGGCACCAAACCTGTCGTGGGTTTAGGCTTCTTGCTTTTCTGGTCTTCTTTATCATCTGAGTAAGCTGGTCTTTTCCTTTGTGGGACAATTGGTAGCAAAGTGACCAGGGTGCTCGCAAATAAAGCATTTATTTTCAGCCATCAGGACCTTCTTTTCCTCGAGCGACTTGCGCACAGAAGGCTTCCTTTTCTGTTTCTTTGCCTGCGCTCCAGAAGTCCTGGCTGAATCCTTGTCCTTGGTGGCCTTTTCTGACCCCTGTGACGCTTCAGGAGCCGTTTTCACAAAGGGCTTCTTCGCTGAATTTTTCTTCTGCTGCCCTCCTTTTTCATTGCTTGGAAACCCACTGTCCCCTCCTATCAACAGAGCAAGGCCAATGTTAGCAACTTCCATAAGCTGAATGAGGGTAGCCACTCTGTTCTTGGTACAATAATCGCGAAGCCTTTTAGGCAGCCCACAACAATACTTCTCTATCTGCTCTGTCAATGGTACAAATCTGTAGGTCGTCACTGAGAGTAACTCTTTACAAAACCTCCGATTGTACTCCAACAAGCTCTTGCATGAAGCTGAAGTAAGCTAGTGCTAATATGTCATGACGTCGCCTTCAAATTCATTTGACAGACAAGCAGATGCAAACATTTGCTTGAAGTAAACCCAAGTGGCGGGTGTGTGTTCTTGTATGAACAATGTCGTCCACCATGTAAGCGCATTGTTCTTTAAGAAAGTGGCAGCTTTCGTGACTTTCGAGGCCTCTGTAAAATTCCCTCGTGCATAAGTTGTATCAGACTGTTGGAGGAAGGTAATAGCCTTTGTTTTATCTTCAAAGCCATTGAAAGTACTGAACTTTACAGCTGCACCACCTTCTTTGTAAGCTTTCGGCTTCTCCAGTGCCCCCAAGTTGTCATAAGGAATGGTCTGCAACATGGGCACTGTAGTAGGCATGATCGGCACATCTTGGCCATTCACATTTTGCGTCAGGGGTGCGATGTTTGGCTGCTGTCCAGAAAAACCAGCCATGCCAAAATGACCCTATGGCACCCCAAACTGGCCCTACCCTGCTGCATGCCGATACTACCATACATGGGGTTTGGCATCATGCCTTGCATACCTCCAAACACTGTTCCTGGCATGTACGGCTGACTTCCAAGCGCATAACCAGCCATACTTTGGAACACTGATCCACCCCCGAAATACCCAAGGATGAACCATGGGTGGTGGAAAAACTGGGTGCATAGCATGTTATCTAGTTCCCTGTCCATTCAAGACAGCATGCGGGCTCTGAAAGGTGGCGGGCTGAACTGGCATAACCTGTGGAATAGGAGTTCTAGCCACCTGTTCAAGCACGGGAGGAACCTGTTTTGGAGCCCCTGACTCCGCAACATGCGAGTGTTCCCTTTCCTGCTGAGTCGCATGAAGTACTTGGGCTTGAGCCTCAACAAGCTCCGTACGTGGTGTAGGTTGCCTATTTTGCTGTTGCACTGGTGGCACTTGCAAGAACTCCATAAGCCTTGGTTTCTGCACCAGTTGCGAAAAGACATTCACCGCAGCAACTAACTGAGTCCTGAACGCATCATCCTCAAGTTGCCCAGTCATAAAGCCGTGTACTACTAGAGGGACATTCACATTAACAGGAGGTACAGACTGACATGGCCGTGAGCTCTCGCCAATCTCAAAGACGATAGGGATTTCCATGTCTATCCTTTGAAGAGGAACCCTCTTCCATAATGCCCTTCCCTTTGTCGGCCATAGTGTAATCCCGCGTTCCTGCACTCTGTGTCTTTACCCAAAACAACCGAGGCTCAATCTTTGAGGAAAAAGTGATCGATGTCCCGGCAACGGAACCTTGAAACCGGCCTGTGGGGCGGTAGGCATTGGCTTTCACCCGAAATTCTTTACTTTAGACACAGACAGAGAGAACGTGCGAAGAAACCTGTGATGGGAATTAACACTTACGTACACACATGGCTCGGAATCTAGAATGCCCCGAGCAGACGCCTGTCGGCCCCAAAATTGGCGCCCCTTTCGATATTTCTTTATTCTTTAACAGAGGGAATAAAACCTGTGATTTCCTACGAGCCGTCCCGCATAATCCGGGCTGAAATCCACATGTTCTGGCCCGATTTCGGTAGCATAACTATACTAGGATGCTTCACAATCAGTATCCCCATGCAGTAGATGACTTTCCCGATGCATACAGACACTTTGCAAATCCTGGCGAGAATCTGCAGCACACCGAATTCTCTGTTTTCTGCCCTGAAAATGCGCCAGATCACTTCTAGAGTGGTCCCCTCGCGTCCACGAACCTCTTGGGGGTATTAGGGACCGTTTAGGGCCGAAACCCTAAACCTGCAAAAATACACAGAAGGCTGTAATTCCCTGTTTTTGGCTCCGTTTCGCGTGCCGATCGCATCTGTAGCAAGTCCTTGAGCTCCCACACCTGTAGGGCTACTTGCCCTTTGAATCGGACGAGATTTCTCACGTGAAGCCTCTCCAAATTCACTTGTAAGTTGTACCTGTGGGGGATTAGCCACTAGCTAATCCAGTACCTGTGTAAGAGGCTCTTGCCTCGGCAATCGCGCATGAACCCACACAACTGTACATCAGTCAAATGAAAAGCCCTCTTGTGGGGCATCACATAACTGCACGTGAGGGGGAGAGAGAGAGCAATGTGTAGCGTGCAAGGCATCACTCCTGACACCACAGTGTACATAGAGGGAAAGGAAGCACTCCATAGCTCTTAACCTGTGACAGGAAACTCAAAAATGAGCCTCCCAGCTATAAATTCAGCGCCACTTCTTGATGCATGAGGCAAGTGCACAGAAATGTGCCACTTGGCGCATTTACAAGCATTTGGCCTTTTCAAGTTTGCCGCCTAAAAATCTCTTGACTGGTTGCTCAGTGGACTTCGTGGCAGAGTTGTAAAATGTTCCCCTAGTCATACCGGAGGTAATGACGCGAACACATTTCACGGCCTAAAATAGCAGTTCCCTAAATTTTAGAAAATGATTCCGTTGGGCTCCCATTGGTAATCTGACCATATATCCTCATTGGGACTGCATCCAAAAGTGCAATGTGGCCCAACTGTCGGATACTTTCTGTTGGTAGTCCCACCTCGACTTTATGCCTTTATTGAGTTCACTTCCTAGTATCCACCTACTTGCTAAGTGCGACGGGGGACCTACATGATCTTGCTCTGAGCGTAGACATCCACTTACTATACGAATTCCAGTGCCGACCACTTCCCGTCTGCGGGTGAAACTACTGTTCGCATTGGCCATACAATATCCGACTGTTTGCTACTTCAAACAGAGGGTCTCAAAAATAAAACAAAAATCATTGGAAAGAAAGCAACAACTAAGGTTAGCAGCTGCCACGTCCTCGTGACGTAGTTAATAGTTGACACGTCCCCGTGACACCTACTCTCATAAATTCTCGAGAATGATTGTCCTGGTTAGACACATGCATATCTCGTGCATAAAAGCAATACGCATTTTATGAGTTCCTCAAAGGTTTAACTTTGATCAAAGACCTGTCCTCTTGAGGGTCTTCTATTCAAAAACTTAGGAGTTCGATTGAATTTCCTTACTCCAAACTTTCTCCAGATAGCAACGTATCCTTCTAGGAGAGGTAACAAGTGTTGGAATTAGCAGAGTTACCCGGAACGCGGAACGGGAATGGCGACGGGCCTCCCTGCGGAACGGGGGAACGGGAATGGACCCGGAACGGGAACGGCGTGGAACGGGAGGCTAAAAAAACACCCAATTTTTTTTTTTTTATAGCGTTATGTGTTTGAATACAAGTAGTACTAGAGTCCTTTGACTCTAATACCCACAAAAAACACGATTCGAAGACCATTTAACCTTATTATGACTTGATTGGGATGTGCGGCGCCCAGAGTACATAGCCAGATGAACAACAATGAGCAAACATAATGCCCATAGTACATACACAATGCTCTCAAATAATTGCAAGAGTAGTAGTCAGAGATAACACTTTGGAATTAATTATGGCTAACATAGTAACAAGCCTCAAGGGCCGCCAGCGGCCAAGGTGCTACAAAAAAACCAAAGGGGGGCAAAGTTCAAACCAGACTTCAGTGACCACAATACCAAAAGACTGAAGGTGACAAATACCATAAAGATGCTAGTAGCTACAAATGGCAAAGAGGGCAAGGCTCAAGCAGCCATACAAAAAGGTAAGGATAAATGGCAAAGACTCAAGACTCAAGAGCCACTAGCCTGAGAGACCTCCCAATCCGTAGTAGCCGGCTGTAAATCATGCACATCCTCCCATTCCTCATCATCGAGGTCTAGGTCTGGCTCGATCTCAGCCACAAATGAAGTACCTGGTGTTGGTGGATGTGCATCTCCACCTGCCTGAGAAGCCTCTTGCTCCACCTCCCACTGGGTAAAAGGATCTGTCTGTTTGTCTGTATTCTTGCAAAGCATTTTCAAATTTGCGCTGACGAAGACAAGATCATTAGCCTTCTCCAATCCAAGCCGATTTCTCTTCTTGGAAGCAATGTGGCTAAAGGTACTCCACAATTGCTCCAAGCATGAGGTACTAACTGACTGGTTGAGAATACGGATCGCCAATCTCTGAAGCTCAGGGCCATCATAGCCATAGTCCTCCCATCAAAGCACTGAACCTATCTTCTTGCGATCAATCTGAGCATCTGGACTGCCAAATGACCCCCGCATCTCTCTGTACTGTCTCAGCTGATCTCTGACAATGCGTCGCCCATCTTTGTCTAGAACCATCTTGTTTAAGATCTCTGTAAATTGGTTCATGACTTCCCTATCTGTCTCTTGCCTTGCACCTTGGAACTCTGGATCCACCATGTACGCTGCCCCGTGTAAAGGAGAGGCATATGAATTCCACCTCGAGCTGCAAAGCGCATGGATCTCCTCATATCGCTCTGCGTTCGGCTCAAGCTGTGCAAGCTACTCAATCATGCGGTCCATTGCCTCATAAATCTTGCCAATGCAAGGATCCATGCCATCCAAAACTCGAAGCAAATGAACCACCGGTTTTACCTGTGCGTCTAGACTCTTGAGCTCCTTCAAGAACTCAAGATTCTCTGCCTTATTCTTGCACAAAATCCCTGCAACTGTCTTTGCATAGGGGGAGGTGGTGAACTCATCACTGATGAAGACCTGTCGGACCGCATTTTGACATTCAGACAGCCTGCGCACAAGAAGAAAGTTGAATGCGAAGCGGGTATCTGAATACTTTAGAAGCACTTTGCCGCCCGACCTCTTGAGGTACTCACTCCGAACCAAGTTGTGATTGTTGATGAAAGTAACCATCTTCACTGCATCAGCAATGACTGGAGCAATCCAGTCTAGCTTGCCGATGTCTTTTAGAAGGTTGTTCAAGCAGTGTGCCATTCAAAAGCACACTGTCACTGTCGGATAGTGGCCCTCTATGATAGCTGCTGCTGCCCTGTTTGATGCCTCCCCATCTGTGACAAAGGCCACCACGTGTTGCTCACCGATGGTTTCTATGGCCGTTGTCCACTCTGCACAGAGGACATCGGCGGACTTGCCACTCTCAGTGGCATCATGAGAGTGCACAAAGTACATCTCTCCACTCGAGTATGCGACGAGACCATGGATAGATCTCTTCCTTGTATCGCTCCACCCGTCGGCAATGAGGGAAGCGCCATGTTTTGCCCAAAGACGCTGAATGTTGAGGGTTGCTTGCTCCACGATAGCCTTCTCTCGATCGAGCAAAGTGGTTCGGAGAGCCTCTGAAGATGGCGGCACATAGCCGGTGCCATATTCTCCTATCCGTTGCACCATGACTTTCCAATACTCCGACCTATTTTGATCAAACATAGAAGAGGTTAGTATCAAAAAGGTGGAAACGACGATAACGGAAGAAATGAGAGAGAAGATTGATAAATCATAAAACAATGAACATACCTCGCTGCGACAAATGGGATATGGTCGTGATAGAAGAATCGGGCCACGGCCGCATCCACCTCTTCCTTCTTCTTTGGGTCCCAAGAGGTGGCAAGGGTCTTTTGGCGACGAGTTGGACCTTGTGAAGATGCACCAACACCTACACTGGGTAGAGAGGAAGAAGGGAAAATGAGGGTCTTTGGATCAATACCTTTGTGTGCGGGCTTGGCTTTATGGTTGAATTGCCGATCCTTTTCCTCGAGCTCCTTCCTCTTCTCGATGGTTAGGTTGGCACAAAATCTCACCTCATGTCCTGGCACTCCAAGAAAGTGTGCCCTCACTTTGTCATGCCCCCCTTTCCGCGTGTAAGAGCATAGCTTGCATGCCCATGCACGAGAACCTCCCGCCGCCGACAAGGTGCCCTCCGAGGTCACTTCATCCCACCACGACCATTCCTTCGCCTTTTGAGTGTTGCCCGCATGAACGGAGGGGGTTGTACGAGAAGAAGAGGCCATGGATGATGGATTATCCGTGAAAGAGAGAGCTTGATCTTGAACTTTGAGAGAGAGAGAGACGGCTTGAGAGAGAGAGGCTTGCCGCTTGATTCCGTGAGAGCTTGAGCCTTGAGCCTTGAGGGTTAGAACTTAGAAGTTAGCCCGAGAGAGAGAGAGAGAGGTTGAGAGCTTGAGCCTTGAGGCATGCCGCGGCGCCACACTATGGCTTGAGAGTTGAGAGCAAGCTAGGGAGAATGAGGGTTTGAGAGTTGAGAGCAAGGCTCAAGCAAGGGAGAATGGGCCTTGAGGCTTGATGAGTGTGTGAAGAATGGGGGAGGAGGGGGGCATTATATATGTTTTTGACTGTTGAAAATGGCCGTTGACTGCCTAACAGTCATTTTTTTCAATTTCAAAAATTGCCGTTTATGGCCGTTGGGGCCGTTGCGGTCCGTTCCGTCCTGTTCCGTCCCGTTCCGGTGACAGTTTCCAGCCGGAACGTCGTTCCGTTCCGACGCGTTCCAGAAAAATCCCAGCCGGTCAGAACGCCGTTCCGGCGTTCCAAGGCCCGAAATGTCCGTTCCTTGGTAACTTTGGGAATTAGGGTTGCAGAGAAATGCACACAGCTTGGAGAAGACGAAGGAAGCTCAAGGCACACAATAGAGAGTGTGTTATTTAGTGTGCAATGGAAAGATTGATAGCCCTAGAGTGATGGGCGTATATACAATGCTCGGGGGAAAAAACCTCCTAAAGAGGGGAAAAATGCCCCGGCGGTCCTAGTGTGTTCACACACATCACTACCACATGTATATGGTAACAAATCCTCCCTGGAGTGATGCGGTGAATGAGAGCTCGCACATGAGTAAAGGGAAGTGCCATGCCCTGAGGACATGATCAATCCACAAAGGGGAGTAAGCCCAAAGCTTTGCGGAAAGCTTCAAGCTTCTCACGAGACAATGCCTTTGTGAAAAGATCTGCAAGGTTGTCCTGTGTTGGCACATAAGCCAAGCTGATCTCTCCTGCTGAGAGCCTCTCCCTGACATAGTGGTAATGCACCTCAATGTGCTTTGTGCGAGCATGAAAAACTGGGTTCCTCGCAACTGCCAATGCGCTCTGACAGTCAATGTAGATAGTGTTGGCAGTGTCCTGTCCAACGCCCAAATCAGCCATAAGGCGTTTGAGCCATACACACTCAACCGTAGCTGTGAAGACTGCCCTGCACTCAGTCTCACAACTCGAAGTGGCCACAGTAGGTTGCTTCTTGCTCAACCATGATATACATGAAGTGCCAAGCATGAAACAAAAACCACTTGTGGACACTCGCGTGCCAAAACAACCAGTCCAATCTGAGTCCGAAAAAGCATGTAAGTCTAGCGGCAATGATCCCCCCTTGGGATAAAACAAGCCAAGATGTAAAGTGCCACTAAGGTAGCGGAAAATCCTCTTGACAGTTTGCCAATGCTTAGACCCTGGGCTATGCATAAATCTGCTGACCTGTGAGACTGCAAACTGAATATCTGGCCTCGTGTTGCATACATAAATGAGGCAGCCAACAACAGTTTGGTAAAGAGTGAGATCAGCAGGATTGCCAGCATCATGTAGACTTAACTTCAAACGTGTTTCCATGAGAGTGGCAATAGGTTTGCAATCCTCAAGTCCAAACTTACATAGCAATGTCTCTATGTAACTTTTCTGACACAAGGCAATACCACCATCACACTGCTTAAACTGTATACCCAAGCAATGATGCAACAGCCCCAAATCTTTCATCTTGAAAGTAGCATTCAAATCAGCCTTAAATTCACAACATGTCTCTCATTTGGTCCAGTGATCAGCAAATCATCGACATAAAGAACCACAATGAGAAGTACATCAGCCTCACGCTTTACATACAATGTGCTTTCTGTTGGACTGTTATGAAATCTTCGTTTGACCAAATGAGTGTCAGCTTTCTCATACCAAGCACGAGGAGATTGCTTCAACCCATACAAAGCCTTGTTACATTTGCACACTTTGTCCTCTTGTCCTTTTATGACAAAACCGCGAGGCTGCGTTACATAAACTTCCTCAAATATGTCACCATTCAAGAAAGCAGTAACAATGTCTGATTGATGTACATCCCAACCAAAATGAGCTGCCAATGCACATAGAAAACGCACAGTAGTCATACGACAAGTGGGAGCAAAGGTCTCTTCATAATCTACGTCTTTTTGCTGTGCATAACCCTTTGCAACAAGTCGAGCCTTATGGCGATCGATCTCACCATCTGACTTGCGTTTCAACTTGTAAACCCACTTCGTACCAATGGCCTTTTTGCCAGAAGGCAAATCACATAAAGTCCATGTGTCATTTTCTATAAGTGCATCATATTCTGATTGCATGGCAACCATCCAATTTTCTGAATTCTGTGCTTCATTAAAAGATAGAGGCTCCTCAACATCATGTAAGCTAGACACAGCCAAAGCATAACAATCTGATGCATAAGATGCATGGCGAGAGCCTGAACGAGTACGACTAGACAAAGGTGCATCCAATTACTGTCACTCAAAGTGTGCACCAGCCATTTTTGTAAGGTGCAGCAGAATGATTGTTGTATTTTCTCAAGATTAGTGATCTTTACTGCTCAAGGTTCCTTTTAGTTCTTAGGGAAAGAGAGAGCCTTCCGTCTTATAGAGAGTGTGGTGATCACGAACAAAGTGAGTGGATCTAGTGCGTGCAAATGAATGAGACTCAGAGAAGGAGAGAGAAGAGATACGACAGCGAGGGGTTGTAAAACCCTCCTCCGAAGGCCCCACTCTCGTTGGCGAGAGTGGTCTACTTGATTGCACGAATGACTACAATGCAAATGCCAAGGACTGATGCTGTTGGACTATGCCGATGACGACGATGGTGACGACGACGGTGGGATGTCGACGGCTTCGGGCAGAAACTGGGATCTTCTTGGTGGTTGGAAATGACTGTTTCGGGCTTATTCTAGGGCTGAGAATTTACTGTTTTGCCGGGCTGAGGTAGGATAAGAAAACGCTGCTGAATTCCTGCTTCTGGGCTGCGTTTTTACTTGCCTAATCACCTGCTGTAAACGCTGATTAGTGGCTGCAAATTCCCTGCAGATCTGCTGCGATTAAGGGCCTGAACTGCTGCAAATCAAACGCTGGTTGGCTGCAGGGTCTAGGGTGCTTTTAGGAAGTCCTTTAATGCGGAAAAACTGACCGGCTGCGCAGGTTTTCAATGCAAACCAAAACGCTGGATTCCTGCTTTGCTGGCGTTAGTGAGGAAAAGGGGGACTGCTGGCTATGGCTGATGATGCCTGGCGTTAGTGCTTGAAGAAGAAAACGCTGAATACCTTTATTGCTTGGCGATAACATCAAGGATGGAAACGCTAGGCAATGCCAGCAAATGGGGGCGACACCAAGGTAGAAGATGCGGGGGAAATGGCCTCACCGAAGATGGAGAGGTTCTTGCTGAGAGGGAAGGAACACCTGCTGGTTTGGAAAAGCTTGTTGTGATCTCTGCTCATCTGCCAATTATTGCTAACTTGGGTTTGCTTATAAATTAACTTACCCAATTTGCCCTACTGACTACCCAACAAAAGTCACTTAATAAATAAGTGAAAAATGTCAAAAATAGAGAAAAATGGAATAAAGTCATCTGAAAAATCCCCAAACTGACTCTGATGGAATCTGATGGAAATGCTTATGCTTGTGCAAGGTGCAACCAGAGGATATGCATCTATATTGAGTGACTGGGCATGCACGGTCTACGAATACACTCACAAAAGTGCCAGATCACTCCTAATCTAACTTGACTGGACTTTGACGGAAACCCTGCTATGGTGTAGCTTGTCCACGGACACATAGGGTTGGGATGTGTCACGTGACAATTTTGGCATACCTCTAGCCTGCTCATTTTCAGCCCTTTCCTCATCAAGTACATCATGTACATCTGCATTAGTAATAGGTTGATTTGTAACATTTTTAGAAACTCCCATAGGTTGTACATTTGCCTCATTGGAACTTACATTCGTATTTCCACCACTGAAAAGAAGCAACAAAGTGTCATAAATGTCGTGTGAGCTTACATTACTGTCTCTAGTCCATGATAGCAAGGGTTGAACAGAATCTTCCACAAACACTACATTCCGTGAAACCAGAATACGGTTTGTTTGCGGATAATACAACCTGTAACCTTTGCTTTCAGCACTATAACCAAAAAAAATACATTTGATAGCCTTATCATCCAATTTTCTGCGCTGTGTTTGTGGCACCAAAGCATATGCGAAACAACTAAAAACACGCATGTACTCAATAGAAGGCTTTCTATCATGCCAGCTTCATATGGAGTAATAGACTGCAAAGCTTTCGTAGGACACTTGTTTAGTACATAAGTGGCACACATGATGGCCTCAAGCCAAAAGGAATGTGGCAAAGCTTGAGTGAGGTGGAAGCGACCGGTGGAAGCCGAGGTGGAAGATTATCCTGCAAAAAGAGATGTTTAAATTTCGTAAACAACTCCGAATACTTACCTGGAGCCTGAATGCTCTGGGAAACCGGGGCAGCATATATGAATGCCGCTTGTGCTCCTCGTCGTAATTCACGCTTTACCTGCACATGCGAGATGAGAGGCAAAGAATGCAAGCCCTCCTCAACATGAATGATGAGGGGGGAATCTGTTTTGGCATGCAAAGTGAGAGTCAGGGCCTCCCAATCAACGAGAGGGTTCAGTTCACGAAACCACTTCATGCCCAAAATCATATCACATCCTGAGAGAGGAGACACAAGAAATTTCTTACTAAAAGAAGCTTGCTGAACGGTAAACATCACACCAAGGCACTCCGTCGTGATGAGAGAGTCCATACCAGGAGCGAAGCCAGAAACCTCGATAGGAGATTTCTGACTAACCTTTATGTGGGCTCTCTCAACAAGAGGGGGACTAATCACATTATGCATACTACCTGGATCAAACAATATGATAAAACGCTGTCCTTTTACATGACCATAACACTTCATGAGAGATTCATCAATGTGTATGTCAGAGTCATGCGAAGATGAAGGTTGTGTTGTGACAGGGTTTGTGGTAGTTGCAGGTGCCTTTGGTTCTTTAGGTGCGACCGTCTTAGGACAGTTTTTCTTAATGTGACCCTTAATGTGACATTGAAAACATCTGCCTTCTATAGCATAAACCACTTGTTCTTCAGCCGTGATGTATCCTCCTACAATTCCTTGAGAAGCTTTTTCATCAGGGGTTAGCTTAGGTTTTGCAGGTACTTTAGCTTTACCCTTAGATTCATTGGGAGAGTTCTTTTCCGAGGAATTAGAGGAAGAAGGGCTAGGAGAATTACCATTCTTACCGTTCTTACTGTTTTGTGTCTTCTGAGAATTCTGAGATGTCCCTTGAGAAGACCTGTTCTCCTTAGGCTTTCCCTTGTTGTGCTTCATCTCTTGGGCGAGAGCGATTGCTACCGCCTTGTTGAGATCCGCGGGGTCAAAGACTTCAACATCAAACTTGATGTATTCGTCTAACCCAAAGAGAAAAGCCTCTTTGCGCTCATCATCCGACTTGCGTAGTTGAGTGTCTAGCTGCAAAACACGGTTAGAAAAAGACATGACTGGCATACCGTGTTGCTTGAGATTACGCCAATGCTCTTTCAAGTGTGCAAGATACTGAGGTGGCATAAACCGCGCCTTGAGCTTGCCTTGGAAATTAACCCAACTAAAAGAGAGGGGCGTGAAATCGTCGGCTGCCTCTAGGTGCGCGGCTAGCTGTGCCTCTTGCCATGCATGGTACCAATTGATGGCATCAGCGGCAAGGTACATAGCTGCCGTCAAAACTTTGCTATTTCCTGTTTTCTTAGTTGTCGCAAAATAAGCATTAAATTGATGCAACCAAGAATGAATAAGTGTAGCATCCATCTTACCGTCTTACTGACTGAAAGTCAACTTTTTTGTAACTGGATGGTTGGAATCCGCGTCGTGGCTTGCGCCACATGACGAACTTCCACGATCTTTGGGTGGTTCGGTCTTCGAGGCTAAGATGTGGGAAATAAACTCTTGATGACGAATCTCCCTTTGAGCCTCGCGTTCATCGCGCTCGCGTTCGAAAGCAAGTTGATTTTCTTCTTGTTTTGCGGCAAGAGTAATGCGCCCACGTTCCTGAGCAAGGCGCTTGTCGTCCTGTCGATCCATCATGGCTATCGTTTGCTTCATCATTGCCTCCATAGGGTCTGGCGTAGATGGCAAAGAGGGAGGGTTGGAAAAACCTCCTGGTGGGGAGAATCCTTCGTCGCCTCTCTCATGCTCATCACCTGAAGGCAAAGTATCCATGCCGCTTCGAGTGACGACCATGCACTATGATCTTGGGGTCTTAAGCTCGCGAGGAACTTGGTGCTTGAGGGTCTTGAGGTTCTTGAGGTCCTTGATTCGTGAGAATCTTGGGTTCTTGAGGGTTTCTTTTGGTTGCAAATCGCGTTGGAGAAGGATCTTCTCTTCACCCGAGTTCTACCCTTTTCTGTGGGCGCACCCCTTGGCGGCCTTGCGCTCACACCAAGGTTGCCTTTTCCCACCTCACATCGATTGGCCGGCCGCTAAGTGCACGGTCCGCTCTCAATGAGTGAAAAGAGACACAAGGGGAGGCTGGACAAGCCCTTCTTTCTTGGGATTTCTGTCACTCTTCAACAAAACACGATTAGGAATCGCCACGCCCAAGTAAACTTGGGTTCGTGCGATCGCAGCAAGCAAAAAAATTCTTGTGGTTCTTTCCTTGAGTAATGCAGAACACTTCCAAAGCTCTGATACCAATGTAAGGTGCAGCGGAATGATTGTTGTATTTTCTCAAGATTAGTGATCTTTATTGCTCAAGGTTCCTTTTAGTTCTTAGGGAAAGAGAGAGCCTTCTGTCTTATAGAGAGTGTGGTGATCACGAACAAAGTGAGTGGATCTAGTGCGTGCAAATGAATGAGACTGAGAGAAGGAGAGAGAAGAGATACGACACCGAGGGGTTGTAAAACCCTCCTCCCAAGGCCCCACTCTCGTTGGCGAGAGTGGTCTACTTGATTGCACGAATGAGTACAATGCAAATGCCAAGGACTGATGCTGTTGGACTATGCCAATGACGACGATGGTGACGACGACGGTGGGATGTCGACGGCTTCGGGCAGAAACTGGGATCTTCTTGGTGGTTGGAAATGACTGTTTCGGGCTTATTCTAGGGCTGAGAATTTACTGTTTTGCCGGGCTGAGGTAGGATAAGAAAACGCTGCTGAATTCCTGCTTCTGGGCTGCGTTTTTACTTGCCTAATCACCTGCTGTAAACGCTGATTAGTGGCTGCAAATTCCCTGCAGATCTGCTGCGATTAAGGGCCTGAACTGCTGCAAATCAAACGCTGGTTGGCTGCAGGGTCTAGGGTGCTTTTAGGAAGTCCTTTAATGCGGAAAAACTGACCGGCTGCGCAGGTTTTCAATGCAAACCAAAACGCTGGATTCCTGCTTTGCTGGCGTTAGTGAGGAAAAGGGGGATCGCTGGCTATGGCTGATGATGCTTGGCGTTAGTGCTTGAAGAAGAAAACGCTGAATACCTTTATTGCTTGGCGATAACATCAAGGATGGAAACGCTAGGCAATGCCAGCAAATGGGGGCGACACCAAGGTAGAAGATGCAGGGGAAATGGCCTCACCGAAGATGGAGAGGTTCTTGCTGAGAGGGAAGGAACACCTGCTGCTTTGGAAAAGCCTGTTGTGATCGCTGCTCATCTGCCAATTATTGCTAACTTGGGTTTGCTTATAAATTAACTTACCCAATTTGCCCTACTGACTACCTAACAAAAGTCACTTAATAAATAAGTGAAAAATGTCAAAAATAGAGAAAAATGGAATAAAGTCATCTGAAAAATCCCCAAACTGACTCTGATGGAATCTGATGGAAATGCTGATGCTTGGCAAGGTGCAACCAGAGGATATGCATCTATACTGAGTGACTGGGCATGCACGGTCTACGAATAGACTCACAAAAGTGCCAGATCACTCCTAATCTAACTTGATTGGACTTTGACGGAAACCCTGCTATGGTGTAGCTTGTCCACGGACACATAGGGTTGGGATGTGTCACGTGACAATTTTGGCATACCTCTAGCCTGCTCATTTTCAGCCCTTTCCTCATCAAGTACATCATGTACATCTGCATTAGTAATAGGTTGATTTGTAACATTTTCAGAAACTCCCATAGGTTGTACATTTGCCTCATTGGAACTTACATTCGTATTTCCACCACTGAAAAGAGGCAACAAAGTGTCATAAATGTCGTGTGAGCTTACATTACTTTCTCTAGTCCATGATAGCAAGGGTTGAACAGAATCTTCCACAAACACTACATTCCGTGAAACCAGAATACGGTTTGTTTGCGGATAATACAACCTGTAACCTTTGCTTTCAGCACTATAACCAACAAAATTACATTTGATAGCCTTATCATCCAATTTTCTGTGCTGTGTTTGTGGCACCAAAGCATATGCGAAACAACCAAAAACACGCATGTACTCAATAGAAGGCTTTCTATCATGCCATGCTTCATATGGAGTAATAGACTGCAAAGCTTTCGTAGGACACCTGTTTAGTACATAAGTGGCACACATGATGGCCTCAAGCCAAAAGGAATGCGGAAAAGCTTGACTTTTGACCATACATCGTGCCATTTCCGTAAGTGACCTGTTTTTTCTCTGAGCAACACCATTTTGCTGAGGTGTATAAGGCACTGTACATTGGTGTTTTATCCCACGACTAGCCAGAAATGCATTGAATTCATGACACATATACTCCCCCCCTCGATCGGAACGGAGGGTGCCCATAATACATTTCAAGACATTTTCAGCCATAGCTTGAAATTGTTTGAAGCACATAAAAACTTTAGACTTTGCTTTAAGCGGAAATACCCATGTATGCCTGGAGTAATCATCAATGAAAGTCAAGTACAGGTAATTGCCCAAGGACAGGTAATTGCCCAAGGACGGAGTTTGCATGGACCCACAAACATCACTATGCACAAGCTGCAACTTGCATGTGGCCCGAACCGAACCATCCTTTGGAAACGTAGAACACTGCATCTTACCCAAAATACAGTCTTCACAAACATGTTTGACAGGTGCTTCAAGAGGCGGCAAAGAAGCAACCATATCAGATTTCTGCACAAACGTAGCAAAATGGCGAAATTCAGATAGACGAAAACGTGCATGCCAAAGTTTTGTATCTGAAATAGCCCTTGAATCTGCAACAGCATTTGCAAAATTTTGTCCACACTTGTCATACAAAGTGAGCTTATAGAGCCCTCGGCACAAAAGGCAAGATGCAACAATTTCATCACCAAAACTGAGATCATGAACTGTACATCTGTCATCCACAAATTTGACTACAAGTCCAAGTCTAGCAAGTGCGGATATAGACAAGAGATTCTTCTTGATCCCAAGTACATAAAGTGCATCAACAAGTGTGAAGGAACTGCCATTTGCAGCAGTAAGCACAATCTTTCCAACTCCCTGAACCGGATAAGAGGCATTGTTGGCACAAGTGACTGAATTCCCATGAGGGACAGACTCGAGAGAGGTAAACAATTTACGATGTGAGGTAATGTGCTTTGTAGCACCATTGTCGATACACGTGTGAATCTGCAGCAACTGACAAGCATGCATCCTGGACAGCAGGATTGTAAGTGCACTCTGCGCTAAAAGCCCATTCTGCATCAACATCAGCAACACAGTCTCCTTTCGCAGAAGACTCAACAATGGCTGCATTTGTAGTGGAACCAGCATTTGTAGTGGAACCACCCTCTTTCTTCTTAGCCTCTTTGGCCTTCAACTTAGGACACGACTTGATCAAGTGATCATTAGCTTTACAATAATGGCAACGCATTTTCTTTTTGCCCTTATCACCAGAATTGCCTGACGAAGTGTTGCCAGCAGAAGCATTGGGAACAGAAGTTTTGACACTCGCAGTAGAACCATAAGAAGTGGCTGCATTGCTGTTACCACCCTTTGTTCGAGAAGCAATAAAAGCTTGTTCAACTGCATGCTCTCTAGTCTTGTTTTTTTTGGAAAGTGACTCTTGCAACAGCAATGTGCATAATGCATCAAACTTGACAACTTATGGATTTCCTTGGGTCATAAGTCTCCAAGTACTAGCAAAAGTCTGGTAAGAATCTGGTAAGGCATCAAGAACAGTCTGCACAAGGGAACTGTCTGAAATGACTTCACCTGCAGAAATAAGTTGCTCATTGATATCCTTGACACTAGCAAGGAAAGTGTCCATATCATCTTCCTCATGCATAATCTTAGACTCCAGCTCTTTACGCAACAGAGCAATTTTAGCCTCATTGCGACTTGCAGAAAGATCAGCCAATATATCCCAAGCCTGTTTTACAGATTTTGCTGAACGAATGTGAGGAACAATGGTGCGCTTCACAGACAACGCAATCAATGCATGAGCCTGCGCATCCTTTACATCCCAACGAGATTGTTCTGCCGTAGGCAAAATAACTCTAATAGCAGCAATCCTTGCAGCAAGACCTACAACATCCTCAACATCGCCTGCATCCTCAGAACCAGGACGTACATCAATGCTCTGCACAATATTCCAGACGCCCTTTGACACAAGAACGTGTTGCATCATTTAAGCCCACATAGGGTAATTGTCCCCATCCAACCTGTCCTCAACAGCAAACATCTTGAAGACATCTGTGTTGTTGTGAGCCATGGTAAATGCTGCACCTGATGTGAAAATTGTCCGAAAATAGGAGAAATGGAGCGGGAACAACACGTGCTATATAGCACAAACTGTAGAAGACTAAAAGGCACCCGTTATGCAGAAAACAGCACTGACAGAAATTTTGCACAAAATGACGAAATTGCCTGTGCAGACGTGCCTATAGTGGAAACGGAGCTCGAAATGAGCTCGAAGCAGAAATCTAAGCAGACTAAGCTCTACAAGCTTACCCGAAATATTTGTCGACCTGCGAACGCTTGCCAAACCTCACTATAATCGAAGAAAGTGAGCAGGCGTATGTTGGAGCAGCTGGCGACTAAGCCCGGGAGGACGTAACCTGCTCTGCTACCAATTGTTGGAATTAGGATTGCAGAGAAACGCACACAGCTTGGAGAAGACGAAGGAAGCTCAAGGCACACAATAGAGAGTGTGTCATTTTGTGTGCAATGGAAAGATTGATAGTCCTAGAGTGATGGGCGTATATACAATGCTCGGGGGGAAAACCTCCTAAAGAGGGAAAAAATGCCTCGGCGGTGGTAGTGTGTTTACACACATCACTACCACATGTATATGGTAACAACAAGTTGTCATTTGTGTGTTCAATGGTTCCCGTCCCACTGCGGGGATTAGATTCTATGGACACTAAGATGTACACTTTTAGCTTTTATTGTTGACTCTACCATCTCCTGCAAAGTATCTTGCAGATGCGTCTACAAAATTCGGGCAAAAGTCCTTTGTTGAATTTCTTTATCTTTCTTTCCTCAATAGGATCAAGATGGAGCTACCTTGGCAAGAGTGAACCACTACTTGCTTTGACTCGCTCTTGTTCCTATTGGGCAAACCGATCCCAATCTTCTTGGATGTCTTCCTCAAAGCGTAGAGGAAAAAAAATTTGTCGAAAAATTTAGCCTTAAATTGAATCGAAGTCTTGTTGTAAGTTCCTTGCAAAGCCATTTGCAAAGGCAACTTGAAACTGTTGAATCAAAGCGGTAGCTTTCAGGACATCTTCCCTTCCGTCAAAAGTATCAAACTTGACCGGAGTGTTCGGAGACCTTCTTCATATCCTTCCCGGAATGACGGGATTTCTTGGCTATGGTTCTGGATTGATGTTCATGAATATTTTCTGAATTCTGAAGGATCTTGAGCATTCTGCTCCTTCGATTCTCTAGGTTCTTGAGCATAATGCTCTTCTCGCCTTCTCAGAGAATCCCAAGTCTTGTGTCGACTTCTTGCAGAGAGAAAAAATTTCCCAACTTTGCGAGCTTTTCCTGCAGGACTTAGTTTTCCGCATCTATATTTCTTTTTTGGCTTGTCATGGCTTCTTCCCGTATCTTCCCAGAGTCGTCCTCCTTTACAGAGAAACAGAGGAAACCATGCTCCGATACCACTGTCACAAACGGGAGCGCATAGCAATACAGAATATAGTGGGATAAATAGAATTTATTACTTAATACTGAAGCCAGAGGATATAGGGAGAAATAAATAGAGAGAGAGAGAGATAGAGTGAGAAAATCGACACAGTACTGGGGACCAAAAGATGGGTGTTCCCCCCCCCCCCCCCCCCCCCCCCCCCCCGTAATAGTATCTTCATTACTGATGAGAAGTCTATACAAGCACTTGAACCGAACATATTACCACGTTCATTCTAGAATAAGACTTGATGGTTCCTGGAAGCCTCGGCTTCATATTCCTAGGACAAAACCCCAAGGAACTTCCGTTCCTTATTCCAAATCCTCAAGAACTAAGGTTCTCGCCTCTCGATCTCACCTTCCAGACTCAGGGCATGGCATCCTTGCAACTCTTTTCCGACTCTGTTCCCAGAGTCTTCTTCCCGTAGATATAACTCCGCTTTCCCAGACGCGAAGTCATTACTTGGGAATCCCAACTTTTGGATCACAACTTGAGAGAGTACCTCTCTCCAATCCGTGGGATCTACTTCCCAAACTCGAGTACGAAACCCTTGGGCTGATCTGGCTCTAATTCCTCAGAGCGCTTTCTCTTGTAGAGGCTCATGCCTTCCTCTGCTCCTACTCCCTCGGAAAGAGGAAGTACACCTGCAAACAAATACTTAGAGATCATAACATAAAAATCGTTACTTTCAAAGTCTCTATGCTCGAAATGCAACGCAATTCCCCAGAAGAGATCTCTACAAAGAAAATCCTCTCTTCCAATCCTACACACAAAAGAGGTGTGTTCTCGGGTTCCTTCTCGTAAATCAGCCCCATCTACGACGTTTATGGGCTGAAAACAGAGAAAAACAGCAACTTGTCGCGATGGAAACACGCTCCGTAGGCACTTCTTCGCGAGGGAACTCGGTCACTGGGTCTTGGCGACATTTGGTACACTTGGGGCAGCCATGGGCGTCACCGGCAACGTCATCTTTGCTTATGAAATCTGCAGCAACATCTTCTTCTTGCAAAAACTGATCTCCTTCCCCTCTGGGAGAGGGCCATAGCAAAGATAGCAGAGCACTAGCTGCTCGCGTAGAGATCGTGGCCGTTTTTTCTTTTTTTTCTTTTTGGTGCTGTTCTGCAAGAGAGAGAGAGAGAGAGAAACATTGGCTGATCTTTTGCCTTATTTATCAGATGGCTGCCCACTTATTGAGTGGGCGGCCGGTGTATTTTAAAGAGTAGTCTGAATCTGCTCAAAAACTCAGTAAAACCTTATAAGTTAAAAACAATGCTTTCAGAGCACTTTCCAGGCATCCCTGGATGCAATCACATGCACAGTTGCAATGCAGACATAGACTTCCTCGTGGGGAAAGCATCTGCTTTCCCGAAAAGCAATCCCGCTTTCTCAGAAAGCATCTTTTTTTTCCTCAAGGTTTCCTCTGAACCCATCTTCATTTAAGTGCTTGCTTTTCCTTGTGCACAACTCTAACACAGTTCGAAATTTTCTCTCGAGTATGGATATCCCCTTTCCGATGCACCCGTCACCCACCTTGTGACGCATCAGGAATACCCATCACCTAGTCCTTTCCTACCGAACTTACGGTACAATCTCCTTTGCGATGCTCTATGTCACCCATCCTATGACGCATCAGAGATGTCCGTTCCCGGATGGTCGGATACTTCTTTCGGATGCTCCCTGTCACCCATCCGATGTGACGCATGAAGTACCCGTTCTTGGTGGCCTTTCAGATATTCCCGTTCACAGTGCTCCTGTCATTACTCTGAATGACGTACTAGGAATACTCTGTACTCAGATGTCTCCAGTGAGAAAAACCCTCTCACTTAAAATTCCAAGAACTCATTTATAATTATTTTTCCTTGGTGTTCCAAGCAAGAAACCCTCTCACTTATAAGTCCAACAACTCATTTAGAATTATTTTTATGTCAGATAAAGCCAATTTAGCAACAACCATTGTATCAACATTTGTACAATCTAAAGCAAGTACCTCTCTAGCGATAGAGAGGAGGCCCCTTGGAGGAGGGTTTGGGATCCCATCTGGTGTTAGTCTTCTTTCTCTGTCTATATCACTCATAATACTCTCACTCACACTATCTTTCTCTCTTCGCTCTCTAGTCCATTGCACGTCTCTCTTATGAAAGTAAAAGGAACCTCGAGTATGCATTGAGCACTCAATCTGAGTTCACATCTTGCATCTCTCTTAATCAATTGATCTGCTAACGCCAGTTTGTATTGAAGAACAAAGCTCATTGGCACAAGAGGAGTATGTGCGTATGCTTCTTAAAATGGAGTCATGCTAGTTACCAAATGAGGAGAATTGTTATAAGCAAACTTCAAAAAGTGGCAAATAATCTTCCTAAGATGCCAATCGAGTTTAAATGTAATGCTTTCAAAATATGATTAACTCTTTTTGTTTGAAGATGATTGTTCAAAGATTAGACACTCCATGCGAGAAATTATTAGCACCACAGGAAGAGAAATTAAAAGATCATTAAATTTGAACAGGGCGAGAGAGAGAAGAGGAGAGTCGACACGGCACAGCAGAGTTCCAAGTCAAGACGCATTGGCCCCAAAGACTGGCGCCCCTTTCGGTATTTCTTTATTATTACTCTTCGCAAAGTGCAACTCCCAAGGGTCTAAGTCTCTCCGATACTGTGCGTCCATATGCTCTTTGAGAAGTGGCCCTTTGGGCACTTATAAATTTACAAGGGATGCCCAAAAGCATGAGTTCTAAAAACACTCAATCCCAAAATCTCTGACCAAAAGCCTTGCGTAAAAACTGCCAAACTCAGCTGCATAAATCGATGTAGCAGTGCCACGTTGCAGCCAACCAACGCGTTTTATGGAAATCAGCCCATATGTTTCAGCTTTTGACTTTTTTGGGGTTTCGGTCCCTCAGCCCGTGCTCCATAATGTTGGGTCTAAAGGCCCTTTGGCCACCTTTGTACTTATTATTTATTCTTTGGGTGCGAACCACCCCTAGGTTCAATTAAGTGACCCTATAGTGTGTACCCTAAAATTTCAATAAAACGTAACATTGAAAGGTGTGCCGATTTGCACATGCCATATACTGCGTACGATTTGACTCTCTCTTTCACGCTCGTTCGTCTGTAGAAAACCTCAGCGCTACCTCTTCCTGCTGCCAACGTTTTCAGCCCTCCCTTTCTTCTTTCTATGACTTTCAGCTATATGCTTTCTCTCTCCTCTCACTACAGTCCACAACTTCTTAAGGAAGCTTTGAGACTGTGAGAGTCGCTTTCGTGAAATAGCAGGCAAAATCAATCACAGCAGAAAGGGGGATTTTATAGGTTGCTGAAATTTCAGCAATTTCACATCATTTTGATGCTTTACAGGTGGAAATTGCACTTACAGGTTGAGGAAAATTTGGGACTTTTATTGAAATTGCAGAAATTTCAGAAATTAGAAGGTCAAAATTAGGGGCTTTTGCTGAAATTTCACTACTTTGCAGACATTTGTACATGTATTGCAATTTGTGGACAGTTTGAGCAGAGAGTTTGAGGTTTATTCTTGAGTTTTTCAAGAAATTACGTGAAAACGTAGGTTTATACGCATCGGAAAGTTTATGTGACGCACATTTATGTATTTTACATGCGGGATGCGAGCTCGCCATTGAGTTGATGTATTGTTGAAAATACATTTTGCAACAGTTTTTAATCCATTTGCAGATTGAGGTTGATGCATACGCATTTTGGTTATACTGTTAAAGTGGGAATATTCATGCAAGGATTGTATTTCCTATTTGTGTGCTGAAATTTCAGCTTTTACTGCTGAAATACATCCTTCTTTATTGCTACACACTTATGGTAAAGTGCCGGTAACACAGTATTACCATCCCTTGCTCTTCTACACTGAGTATTGAGCCAATAAGAGGCTGAAATCTGAGCTGTCATAAAAATACAGCAGTTAATTTTTGAGTCTTTTTGCACCAAAATGGCCTCTAATGTGTCTACAAGCAATGAGTCGAAGTCTCTCCTTGAAATCAAAAGGTTTGACGGCTCTGGCTTTGACTTGTGGAAAGATAGAATGCAGGGAATCCTATTCCTGAAAGATTGCGATGATGCCCTTTTGGAAGTGAAGCCTGCAGCTTTGTTAGATGAAAATTGGGCTAGGCTTAACAAGAAAGCAATTGCTTACATCAAGCTGGCGGTGTCTAATGATGTGCTCACAGACATTAAGCATCTTGACACTGCTTATGCTATCTGGAAGAAATTGACAGATACGAATGAGAACACAACTCTTGTGAATCAAGTGCATCTTATGCGAAAGCTTGTAAACACGGAGTTGGATGAGTCTAAGCCTGCATTTGAACACTTGAGTGCATTCACAGGTGTCTTGAGTCAATTGCAAGACTCTGGTTTGCAACCTTTTGGTGATAAGCTCAAGGCTATCTTCTTATTGATGACTTTGCCTGACAGTTGGGAAGCTTTGGTTGTCTCTTTGAGCAACAATGCTTCTTTGACGTTCGATGGTGTACGAGGTTCTATTCTCAATGAAGAGATTAGAAGAAAGACCAGCGGTGAAAGCAACGGGTCAACGTTTAATGTAAGAGGCAGGTCTGAAAAGAAGAATAATGCAAACAGTAAAGGCAAGAACAGGAGCAAGAGCAGGGGTAAGTCCCAGGATGTTGCATGCTATCAATGTGGACGCAAAGGGCATAAAAAGCCCGATTGTAGGTACTACAAGGAGGAACTTGAAAGAAAGAAACGGCAGGGCACGAAGAAGAAGGATTCTAGTGATGCTAAAAGTGATGATCATGACTCTTCTTCCAAAGAAGTTCCGAAGCAAATGTTGCTTCGAGTGTTGTCATTGAAGAAATTGTTGATATAGATGACGCACTTGTTGTTGACTCATGCCTTCATGAGGATAGTGTGGCAATGGACAGTGTTACGTATATCACAAAACCAGAGGTAATTGATGCATTACTTTCAGCACAGGATAGCTTGTTACAATCATGGATAGTAGACAGTGGTGCCTCGTTTCATGTTACACCATCTTTGAAGTCCTTTGTTGCAAATCATACACTGCAGGTAGTCTGGGTAAGTTTACTTGGGCAATAACCATGCATGTGAGATTGAGGGCGTTGGCACTATACACTTGGTGCTTGAAAATGGTCAAGAGCTGATCTTGTATGATGTTAGGTATGTACTTGGCATCAAGAAAAGTCTACTTTTGGTTGTGTAGCGAGATGTTAAGTGTTATTACACTATGTTTGGTGGTGGCTCTTGGAAAGTGCTTAAAGGCTTTAGCCGATTGTAAAGGGCAGCAAGAAGGGAACTCTTTATTTGTTACGTGACACATCCAACCCTATGTGTCCGTGGACAAGCTAGAGCATGATCAGGGTTCAGTCAGTCCAGTCAGTCTAGATTAGAAGTGATCTGACACTTTTATGAGTCTATTTGTAGACCGTGCATGCCAGTCACTTAGTGTAGATGCATATCTTGTGGTTGCACACAGCATGATCATTAGTATTCCCTTCAGAATCCATCAGATTCAGTCAGGGGAATTTTTCAGTGATTTTAGCCTATTTTCCATATTTTTGACATTTTTCACTTATTATTTTTAAGTGACTTCCCAACAAAAGTAGGTAGGGCAATTTTGCTAAGTTTGTATATAAGCAAACCCAAGTTAGCACTCTATGGCAGAAGAGGCAATAGGAGCTCCCCGCTCAACAGGCGTCTTCTCAGCAAGAACCCGCATTACCCCCCAAGCTTGGCGATTTCCCTCTCCAAGCACTAGCGTTTTTGGATTTCCTTCATCGCTAGACACTCCCCTCACTTGGTGTTTTGAGCATTGCTTGATCGCCACAGACACCCTACAGCCTAGCGTTTCCAGATCGCCCTCAAGTAGTCCAAGACCCTAGCGTTTTTGCTAACGCTACGCTACGCCAGCCAACGTTTTTCATTAACGATACCAGATTTGCTAGCGTTTTCCATTTTCAGCCTTTTGTGGAGAATTGTAGCAGCGTTTCCAGCCTTGAAGACACCAGCAGATTCAGCCCTAGATTCATGCAGAAGACCCCTATTTTCAGCCTTCAAAAATGCAGCGAAAACAGCGTTTTCAGCAGTCCTGAAACAGTCCTAGATTTTCAGCCATAGCGTTTTTATGGACAGCAGATAGAAGACCGCAGATTTCAGCCCTTAAGTGCTGATGCATAAGGGATTCCTTTCATAGCATTCACTGCCACGTCATCCTTTGGGCAATCGACTTTGCTAAGTTTTGTGTGTGGAGGTAAAGGTACTCCAAGTGACTTAGCTTCAGCCACGTTAAACCTGTCAAGTACTTTAGCAATGTACTTTTCTTGAGATAAGAAGAGCAATTTCAGCTTTCTATCTCTCTTGATTCTCATGTCCAAGATGTGCTCAGCATCACCTAAATCCTTCATTGCAAAAGTTGAATTCAGCTAACGTTTAAGAGTATCAATGGTAGACTTATGCTTCCCAGCAATCAACATATCATCTACATATAGCACAAGGATTATAGGACTTCCATCATTATCCTTCTTTGTATACAAACAATGGTCTGAATGGCTGCGTTTAAAGCCTTGAGACAGCATAAAAGTATCAAACTTTTTGTACCACTGACGTGATGACTGCCTCAAACCATACAATGCCCTTCTTAGTTTGCATACAAGTTCCTTTCTATCAGGAACTACAAAACCCTCAGGTTGTCTCATGTAGATATCTTCATCAATGTCACCATGAAGAAAAGCTATTTTTACATCCATTTGATTCAATTCTAAGTCAAGCACTGCAGCGAGAGCAAAAAGGACACGCAATGTCGTAAGCTTTACAACATGAGAAAAGATCTCTTGAAAGTCAATCTCCTCTTTCTGTGCATACCCTTTGGCAACTAACCTTGCTTTATACTTGGGCTTTCCATCAACACATTTGACCTTGTAAACCCATTTGTTAGGAAGAGCCTTTCTTCCTTTAGGCAATGGCACAAGATCCCAAGTATTGTTTGCATGCAAAGATTTGATTTCCTCTTGCATCGCAAGCTCCCACTTACTGCTTCACTCACATGATTTTGCCTCTTTATATGTAAGAGGCTCTCCCTCATCTGTCACATAACATGATGCAAAGAGGGGTCAAAGTGCTGTATCAACCTTTTGACATGAGTAGACCTGCGTACCCAATGATCTACATTCTCAAGCACAGGCTCTACATCAGGAGGCAACTCATTTTCAGCATGCTCATGCTGCTAAAAATCATTTTCAGCCATGACAGGTGGCTGTCCATCCTCATTTGGAGCATCTAAATCATGTCCTACCTCTTCTGGCTCAAGGTTAACTGGCTGATTATCAATTTCAGCTTGCGGTAATGCATCCTGAGGCTCTTTTTCAACATCAATAGGTGGCAAGAGAGGCTGAAATTTGATCGATTTCTTGTCAATTTCATAAGATGTAGCATTTTTCAACAATTTAGCCTCATTGAACACTACATCTCGGCTGCGTACTACCCTCTTAAACTGAGGCAACCATATCCTGTAGCCCATTTCACCCTCCTCCCCATAACCTAGGAAGAGTCCTTGGATGGACTTGGCATCTAGCTTTGTCCTCAAGTCATTACGAACATGGACAAAAGCCTCGCAGCCACTTGCGAGGCTTCTGAAGCCTTTTGCTTGCTATCCAGCCACTTGCGCAAAGCTTCTGAAACCCTAATCTGGCTCTGATACCAGTTGATGAGCGCACGGCGGTGTGTGCAAGTGATAGAGCACGCGAAGATGTGCAGTGTGTGTGCAGAGAGGGGTGGCGAAAGCCAGCAGGAGAGGAAGCGCTAGCAGAACGATGAGGGAGAGAGAGAGAGAGCTCACGTTTTTGGGGAAAACTCTATAAGTGAGTTTTGGGTTTTCCCACTTTTATTATAAGTGACCTTTAAAAAATGTATCCAGGTTCAATATGAACATGGACAAAGTATAAAAATGTACAAAAAGGGGTTATTTAGGCCTCTAACCCAACACATAGCATTCTCTCATTAAGAACGGAAGGCTCTACCTTCCATAAGAACAAAAGGAACCTTGAGCACAGTTCGGAGCACTCATCTTGAGCAAAGCGCAAACATTCATTCCGCTGGACCTAACATTGGTGTCAGAGCTTTGGCAGTGTTCTGTATCACTCAAGGAAAGAACCACAAGAATCACAAGATTTTTTTTTGCTTGTTGCGATCGCTTCCTCTCCTGCTGGCTTTCTCCACCAGAGAGGGGTGGTGAAAGCCAGCAGGAGAGGAAGCGCTACCAGATACTTCGCTTGGAGGTGATGAGCATGAGAGAGGCGAAGAAGAATTTTCCCCACCAGGAGGTTTTTCCGACCCTTTTCCATCTACGACAAGGATTGCACCAACTCCTATGGAGGCTTTCGACAAGAGGATGATGGACAGGAAGTTAAGTTAGAAAGCGAAGAAAGAATAGCAACCATAGAGTGCAAATACCAAGAAAAAATGGCATCCATAGAGCGTGAGAGCGAGCAAGCACGCTTGGAAGCCAAAGCACGAGAAGCCAAAGCACGAGAAGCCAAATTTGATCGCGAGAACAAAGCAAGACAAGCAGAATTTGATCGCGAGACCAAAGCAAGAATGCAAGAGATGTTGCGACTCTTTTCTCAAGTGTAGGCATCGATGCAAGAGATTCGAGAAAAGGAGACTCTCTCAGTCTCTTCTTCTCCAAAGCATGATACACATGATTTGCATGATTGTGTGAAGCATGATGATGATTTGAATGATATTGATAAGCATGATGATTTGGATGACAATGACAAGCATGTGATTTGCATGGTCAAGATGTGATTTCTCACAAGCATGATGAGTTGCATGAAGATGATGTGATTGTTCACAAGGATGATGTGTTAGTGGATGCTTTTTCTAGCGAAGCTAACCTCGTTGTAGATTCGATCATCACGAAGATTCGATCTTGGCTTTCGAGTCGAGGTCCAAAGAACCCCCACAAGACGATTCGATCATTCAGGAAGAACCAATCTTGGCTCTCGAGCCTAGGTCCAAAGAACCCTCACAGGAAGTATTATGTGTTCGCATGATTGATACACACACATTGTTCAAGTGTTTCATTCGTGATCGTTTCCTGTATTTTAGTCAGCGTCTTTATGTGATCCCTTTTCCTAGGCATGACATATTGTACGTTGAGCACGTTTCACTCATGAATGAGCACGAATGTATGCGGATTTTTCATGAAAAGCTGAAAAGTATGCATTCAAGGAAGTCACATTCCATGTCTCTTCCTTGGCATGACACATTTGTAGGAAGAGCACATGAAAGTATGAGCATTTCCGTTGTGAATAACCATAGTTGATTGCTCTAGATCATAGGAGAAAGATTCGATCTCATTGTTTGCGTGTGTGTGGTGAACGTGTTAGCACTTCGTATCTTTGTTCATCTACATTGCATGCACAATCTTTGAGGAAGACAAGGTTTTTTCCACTCACTTTACATGGAATAGGTATGTTCATGTTTTTGTGTTGGAAGTGGTTTCAAGAATTTTCAGCCATGGAGATTCTTGAAGAAAGAAGCACGACTCTCGACGAATTTGAAGCATCGAAGGAGCCACAGAAGACTTTGTCGCTTTCGGCGCAGCCCAAAGAAGCAAGCGTTGCAGACCTTTATGAAGTTCAAGTACCGCACGACCCACACATCAGAGTGGGCCGGCGAAGAGTCCCTTCCAGGATTCCGGATGCTATTGGCGATCTCCCTTGACGCCATACAGTTCGGTACCACTACCTCACTTTGAAAAGGAGGGGATGTCACGTGACACATCCAACCCTATGTATCCGTGGACAAGCTACAGCATGATCACGGTTCAGTTTGTCCAGTCAGTCTAGATTAGAAGTGATCTGGCACTTTTGTGAGTCTATTCGTAGACTGTGTATGCCCAGTCACTTAGTGTAGATGCATACCCTGTGGTTGCACACAGCATGATCATCAGTATTCCCTTCAGAATCCATCAGATTCAGTCAGGGGAATTTTCCAGTGATTTAGCCTATTTTCCCTATTTTTGACATTTTTCACTTATTATTTTTAAGTGACTTCCCAACAAAAGTAGGTAGGGCAATTTTGCTAAGTTTGTATATAAGCAAACCCAAGTTAACACTCAATGGCAGAAGAGGCAGTAAGAGCTCCCCGCTCAACAGGCGTCTTCTCAGCAAGAACCCGCATTACCCCCCAAGCTTGGCGATTTCCCTCTCCAAGCCCTAGCGTTTTTGGATTTCCTTCATCGCTAGACACTCCCCTCACTTGGCGTTTTCAGCATTGCTTGATCGCCACACACACCCTACAGCCTAGCGTTTCCAGATCGCCCTCAAGCAGTCCAAGACCCTAGCGTTTTTGCTAACGCTACGCCAGCCAGCCAGCGTTTTTCATTAACGATACCAGATCTGCTAGCGTTTTCCATTTTCGCCCATTTGTGGAGAATTGCAGCAGCGTTTCCATCCTTGACGACAGCAGCAGATTCAGCCCTAGATTCATGCAGAAGACCCCTATTTTCAGCCTTCAAAATCGCAGCCAAAACAGCGTTTTCAGCAGTCCCGAAACAGTGCCAGATTTTCAGCCATAGCGTTTTTATGGACAGCAGATAGAAGACCGCAGATTTCAGCCCTTAAGTCGTCGTCGCCATCCCCGTCGTCGTCACCGACATAGCGTAGACTTGCATTAGTCTCATGCATACCATTTGTACCAGATTGTGCAACCATAAGTAGACCGCTCTCGCCATAGAGAGTGGGGCCTTCGGAGGAGGGTTTTACAACGTCTCTGGTGCCGTATCTCTCTTCTCTCTCTATCTCTCAGTCTCACACACTTGCACGCACACTGTCCATTCACTTTGTTTGTGATCATAGCATTCTCTTATTAAGAACAGAAGGCTCTATTTGCCATAAGAACAAAAGAAACCTTATGCACAGTTCGGAGCACTTATCTTGAGCAAAGCGCAAACATTCATTCCGCTGCACCTAACATTATTATTTGCATTGCAAGGCATTACCTGGCAAGTTTTTGGTTGTGGCTGAAGTTCATTCTCATAAGGAGCTTTGGCAAAAAAGGCTTGGCCATATGAGTGAAAAAGGGCTTGATGTTCTCTCCTCTTTGGGGAAGTTTGAGTAAAAGGCAAGGCTTGGCCTTGATTTTTTTAATAATTGTATCTATGGAAAGCAAGTGAAGTTCTCCTATTCCTCTGGTGTTGCTCGCAAATTGCATGTTCTTGATTTAGTACATTTTGAGGTTTGCACTATACCTGTGAATTCACATGGAGGTGCACGGTACTTTGTGTCTTCCATTGATGATCACAGTAGAAAGACAGGGGTGTATGTACTAAAAAGTAACAGTGATGTACTTGACTCATTCAAGAAGTTTCATGCATTTGTGACCACACAAAAGGGCTTGAAGTTAAAAGCTATTAGGACGGATAATGGAGGAGAGTATGCATCATGTGAGTTTAATAGTTTTTGTAGATGTATGGTATTAAGCTGGAATTGACAGCCCCTTATAATCCATCATCTAATGGTGTGGCTAAAAGATGTAATCACACAATTTGTGTGAGAGAGAGAGATGCATGTTGTCCACGGCTAATCTCCCTCAAGAGTTTTGGGGAGAGGCTCTTAAAACTGCAGTTCATGTGCACAATCGCTCTCCGAATTGTGCGTTAGATAATGGCATCCTTGAAGAGGTTTGGTCTGGCAAATTGAAAGATATAATCGCACAATTTGTGAGAGAGTGAGATGTATGTTGTCCACGGCTAATCTCCCTCAAGAGTTTTGGGGAGAGGCTCTTAAAATTGCAGTTCATGTGCACAATCGCTCTCCGAATCGTGTGTTAGATAATGGCATCCCTGAAGAGGTTTGGTCTGGCGAACTGGTTTCATATGACCATTTACGAGTTTTTGGTTGCGATGCATTTGTGCATGTACCTGTTGATCAAAGGACCAAACTTGACATGAAATCTATCCAGGGTATCTTCATGGGATATGGAGATGTGGGAGAGATGGGTTACCAAGTTTGGATACCTCAGTACAGGAAGATAATATGCAGCCGAGATGTAGTTTTCAATGAGGTTAAATTGCTGAAAAATGCTACACGTGTAGACATTGACAAAAAGAAGGTCAAATTTCAGCAAAATCAGCCAGCCATAAAGCCACCTTTGGCTGAAAATTTGACTCCTTTTGATGCTGAAAATGAGCAGCAACCTATCGTGCAATTGCCAGAAGACAATGGACAACAAATAGACGCACAAAATGGGATTATACCACATGACCAGCATGCTGAAAATGAATTACAGCAGCGAGATAATGCTGAAAATCGGCCGCCAATTGATGGTGTGCACATTCCGGACGATGTAGACCCATTACTAGTTGATGCAGATCATTGGGTGAGAAGGTCTACATGTGTTAGAAGGCAACCACAGAGGTTTCAACCATCTATGGATTGCATTTTGTTGACAGATGAAGGGGAGTCTCTTACATACAAAGAGGCCCAGTCTTGTGAACACAAAAGTAAGTGGAAGCTTGCTATGAAATCTGAGATGCAATCACTGTATACAAACAATACATGGGAGCTTGTGCCTTTGCCCAAAGGTAGGAAGGCTATTCCTAACAAGTGGGTTTATAAGGTCAAATGTGTTGATGACAAACCCAAGTACAAATCACGTTTGGTTGCTAAGGGTTATGCATAGAAGGAAGGCATAGACTTCCAAAAGATCTTTTCATCTGTGGTGAAGATGACTACGCTCCGGGTTTTGTTTGCTTTATGTGCTCTCTTGGATTTGGAGTTGGATCAAATGGATGTAATTACTGCTTTCTTACATGGTGACTTGGATTGGGAGCTATATATGTTGCAGCTTGAGGGCTTCCTGAGGGCTTTGTCATTCTAGGGAAAGAGCATTTGGTATGCAAACTGAAACGCAACTTGTATGGGCTGAAACAAGCCCCTAGGCAATGGTACAAAAAGTTTGATACCTTTATGCTCAACCATGGGTTCAAACGTAGTCATGGAGATCACCGCCTTTACACTAAAAAAGATCTTGATGGTAGTCTTATTGTGCTAGTCCTATATGTGGATGATATGCTGATTGCAAGCAAGCATAAGGAAACTTTGAATGCTTTGAAAAAGGAGTTAAATTCAGCTTTTTCTATGAAAGATTTGGGTGCAGCTGAACATATTTTGGGTATGCGCATTGCAAGGGATAGAAAGAAGCGTCTTTTATTCCTTTCTCAAGACAAGTACATCGTGCTTGAACGATTTAATATGGCTGATGCTAAGCCTCTTGGTGTGCCGTTACCTCCACACACAAAGCTTAGCAAGCATGATTGCCCATGCTGCAGCTGCCCATGCTATGAAAGGTATTCCTTATGCATCAGCTTGTGGGTCTTTGATGTATGCTATGGTTGCTACACGACCGGATATTGCTTATGCAGTGAGAGTTGTCAACAGGTTTATGTTTAACCCTCGCAAACCACATTGGGAGGCAGTGAAAAGCATTTCAGGTACTTGAAAGGTACACAGGACACATGTATATGTTATGGGAAGGGTACATTGTCTGTGTGGGGATTCTGTGATTCGGACATGGCAGATGATCTTAACACTCAAAAATCTATCAGTGGTTATGTCTTTACATTGGCTGGTGGAGCTATTTCTTGGTGTTCAAGATTGCAAAAGATTGTTGCATTGAGCACTACAGAGGTTGAATATATTTCAGTCACAGAGGCTTCAAAAGAAGCCATTTGGCTTGGCGTCTTGTGAGGACTTTTGATCTTCCAGCTCATGCTCCAGTGCTTGGTTGTGATAGTCAGAGTGTTATATGCCTGGCTAAAAATGCCATGTTCCATGCTCGTACCAAACACATTGATATGCGGTACCATTTTATACGCCAAGTGCTGGAAGATGGGCTTGTCACACTGACAAGTCAAAACATAGGATAGCCCCGCTGATGCTCTCACTAAGTGTCTTGCTAAGACACAACATCAACATTGCTTGCACTTAGTGGGAGTTTGTTAGGTGCAATGGAATGAATGTTTGCGCTTTGCTCAAGATGAGTGCTCCGAACTGTGCTCAAGGTTCCTTTTGTTCTTATGGAAGGTAGAGCCTTCCGTTCTTAATGAGAGATGATATGATCACAAACAAAGTGAATGGACATTGTGCGTGCAAGTGTATGAGACTGAGAGATAGAGAGAGAAGAGAGATATGACACCAGAGACGTAAAACCCTCCTCGAAGGCCCCACTCTCGTCGGCAAGAGTGGTCTCTTACGATTGCACAAACTAGTACAAACTGAATGCATGGGATTGATGCAAGTCTAGGCTATGTCAGCAATGACGACGGGGATGGTGACACCGACCTAAGGGTTGAAATCTGCAATCTTTTATCTGTTGTCCAAAAACGCTATGGGCTGAAATCTGCGGCTAGTCCAAAAACGCTGATTTTGGGGCTGTTTTCTGATGATCTTTGTCGCTGAAAATCTCCAGGTCTTAGGCTGAAAATTGAGGTTTCTTGGGGCTGAATCTGCTACTCTTTAGGGACGGAACTTGCAGGTTCTTCATGGTTGAAAAATGCTACATATTGAAATCTGTAAAGGCTGAAATTTGCAAATGCTATGAATATCCAAAAACGCTAGGGCTGCAGATTTGTGAAAACGCTAGGATCTGGGGTCTGCTGAAGCTTCTGCTGGCGATGGTTTGCTGATGCAAAACGCTAGGACAAGGATTTGATGGCGATGGCTACTTGCTGGAGAAAACGCCAATGGGGGAAGGTTCTTCTTGCTTGGAGGGGGAAACCGCCAAGGTCTTGCTTGAGAAGTTGCCTGCTGAGCTTGGCTCCTGTTGCCTCTTCTGCCAATTAGTGCTAGTCTAGGTTTGCAGCTTCTCTTATATACAAACTTACTCAATTTGCCCTACCTACTTTCCAACAAAAGTCACTTAAAAAATAATAAGTGGAAAATGTCAAAAATAGGTAAAAATAGGCTAACCTCCAGCAAGTGTGAAGACATACCCACTGGTAGATTTCCTAGTGTCAAGATCACTTGCCATGTTCGAATCATAATAACCCCCGCAGCGCAAGTGTACTCCCACCATAGCATATACATATGTCCCATGCACCTTTCAAATATCTAAAGATGCATTTCACTGCCTCCCAATGTGGTTTGCCAGGGTTGGACATAAACCGGCTAACAACTCCCACTGCATGAGCAATGTCTGGACGTGTAGCAACCATGGCATACATCAAAGAACCACAAGCGGATGCATAAGCAATCCCTTTCATGACTTGTTTGTCAGCATCATCTTTTGGGCAATCAAGCTTGCTAAGCTTTGTGTGTGGCGGTAAAGGCACACCAAGAGGCTTAGCATCAGCCATATGAAAACGTTCAAGTACCTTCTTGATGTACTTGTCCTGTGAGAGAAACAACAATCGTTTCTTTCTATCTCGCTTAATGCGCATGCCCAAAATATTTTCAACTACACCCAAATCCTTCATAGAAAAGGCTGAATTCAACTCTTTCTTCAATGCATCTAATGTCTCTCTATGCTTTCCTGCAAGTAGCATATCATCCACATAAAGGACCAACACAATAAGGCTTCCATCCTCAGCCTTTTTAGTATAAAGACAGTGATCTACATGACTGCGTTTGAACCCATGGTTGAGCATAAAAGTATCAAACTTCTTGTACCACTGTCTAGGGGATTGTTTCAACCTATACAAGCTACGTTTCAATTTGCATACCAAATGCTCTTTCCCGGGAATGACAAAGCCCTCAGGCTGCTGCATATACAACTCCTCATCCAAGTCACCATGTAACAGTGATCACATCCATTTGATCCAGCTCCAAATCCAAGATAGCACACGGAGAGTGGACATCTTCACCACAGGTGAAAAAATCTCCTGGAAATCAATGCCTTCCTTCTGTGCATAACCCTTAGCAACTAGACGTGCTTTGTACTTGGGTATGTCATCAACACATTTGACCTTATAAACCCACTTGTTAGGAATAGCTTTCCTTCCTTTGGGCAAAGGCACAAGCTCCCATGTATTATTTGCATACAATGATTGCGTCTCAGATTTCATAGCAAGCTCCCACTTACTCTTATCTTCACATGACTGGGCCTCTTTGTATGTGACTGGGCCTCTTTGTATGTAAGAGGCTCTCCCTCATCCGTCAACAAGACACAATCCAAAGAGGGCTGAAACCTCTCTGGTTGTCTTCTTACACGTGTAGACTGCCTCACCCAATGATCTACATTAACCGGCAAGGGTTCTACATCATGCAGAACATTAACCCCATCAATTAGAGGCTGATTTTCAGCATTTATACCCTGCTGTAATTGATTTTCAGGATGCTTTAATTGATTTTCAGCATGCTGATTTTGACCCTCAGGCTGAATTTCAGCATCGCCTTGCTGTCCATTATCATCTGGCTCAATGATAACACGCTGACCCTCATGACCAGCATCAAAAGGAGCTGAATTTTCAGTAGAAAATGGTTGTGAAAGTGATTGATCATGCTGAAATTTCACCTTTTTCTTATCAAAGTCACTGGATGTGGCATTTTTCAGCAGCTTAGGTTCATTATATACCACATCCCGGTTGCGAATTTTCAATTACCTTATGTGACCCCGGAATCCAAACTCTATATCCCATTTCACCTTCATCTCCATAACCCAAGAAGATGCCTTTCAAGGATTTCATATCGAGTTTGGTCCTCAAGTCAACAGGCACATGTACATAGCATTCACAACCAAAGACTTTCAAGTGGTCATATGAAGCCGGTTTGCCAGACCAAACCTCTTCAAGGATGCCACCATCGAGTGCAGGATGTAGAGATCGGTTGCATATATGCACCGCGGTTTTAAGTGCCTCTCCCCAAAACAATTGCGAGAGATTAGCTATAGACAGCATGCACCGAATCTTCTCACATAACGTGCGATTCATACGCTCAGCCACACCATTTGAAGATGGATTATAAGGGGCAATGAGCTCCCTTTTACTCCCATTCTCATCACAAAAAACATTAAAATCTTCAGAAACATACTCCCCCCCATAATCTGTACGTATGCATTTAAGTTTCAAACCCTTTTGAGTACAAACAAAGGCATAAAACTTTTTAAATGCATTTAAAACCTCACTCTTGTCCTTGAGCAAATAAACCCATAGCTTACGTGAACAATCATCAATGAAAGACACAAAGTAACGAGAATCACCATGAGTTTTTATTGGCATTGTGCATACATCAGAATGTACAAGATCCAAAATACTAGCCTTTTTAGAGCTCCATGAGAGTGAGAAGCTTTTACATGCTTCCCAAGTACACAATCATCACAAAAATCAAGTTTAGAGCTTTTTACATCAATCCTACCAAGGGAGGAAAGAGTCTGCAGTCCCTTATGACTCATATGTCCAAGACACTTATGCCAAAGCTCCATGTGTGATTGCACTTCTGCAATTGCAACAAAACGACCAGGTAATGCCTTGCAATGCAGATAGTATAAAGTACCCTTCTTACTGCCTCTAGTCACAAGCATAGATCCCTTTTGAATCTTCCACATGCCACCACCAAATGTAGTGAAGAAGCCTCTGCTATCCAACTGCCCAACTAAAAGCAAACTCTTCTTGATACCAGACACATATCTAACATCATGAAGAGTGAGTTCTTGGCCATTATCAAGTGCCAGGTGTATGGTGCCAACTCCCTCAATGTCACAAGCATAGTTATTGCCCAAATACACTTTTCCAAGGTTTCCTGCAATGTATGAGGCAAAACACTCCAAAGAGGGAGTTACATGAAAAGAGGCACCACTATCAACAATCCAAGATTGTGACAGGCCATCATGAGTAGAAAGCAAAGCATCTATCACATCATGCTTAGTGATATGCATATCCTCAACAGTCATGACATGTGGATCTAAAGATGCAACATAAAGATCACTAGTGTCTTCATTTTCATCAATCTCTTTAATGACAACACTAGAGATCACATTTGCCTTTTCAGACTCACTTTCCTTAGGGATAGAGCTACCCTCTTTGTCATTTTTCTTGCCTTTTGCATTCATTTGCTTCTTTCGCTCCTGCTCTTTCTTAAAATACCTGCAATCGGGCTTTTTATGCCCCTTTCTTCCGTATTGATAACAAGTGATGTCTTGCTGTTTTTTCTTGCTTTTGCTGCGATTTCTTTGCTTATTTGCAACATTTTGCCTTTTTTCATTGCGTCCACGCACATTATAGGCTGATCCACTGCCACTCCCACTTGACTTGCGTTTAATCTCCTCATTGAGGATAGAACCACGCACACCATCATAGGTCAAGTTGGAGTTGTTACTCAAAGAAACAACCAATGCTTTCCAAGACTCTGGCAGTGTCATAAGTAGGAAGATAGCCTTGAGCTTATCATCCTCAAAAGCCTGCAAACCTGAATCACTCAACTGACTCAAAATCCCACCAAAGGCATTCAAGTGATTAGAGACAGATTTGGACTCATCAAGCTCTAAGCTTACAAGATGGACCTTATTTACAGGAGTCGTATTCTCATAAGTTGCTTTAAGCTTATCCCACACATCCATAGCTGTGTCAAGTTCCTTGATGTCAACAAGGATATCATCAGTCACAGCCATCTTGATGTAAGTAATGGCTTTCCTGTTAAGCTTAGTCCAATCTGCATCTGATATACCCTCTGGCTTATTTGCAGACAATGCATCATCGCACTCTTTCAAGAAAAGAATGCCCTGTATGCGATCCTTCCACAAATCAAAACCTGTACCATCAAACCTACGGATCTCAAAGAGGCTCTTAGAGTCCGAGGATGACGAAGTGTCATCCATAATGAAGCAAAACAAAAACTGATAATTTTCAGCCAAGAAGTATAATCACTGTACCGCAAAAGCAAATGCAAATATACACTGTAAAAGTGTATGCAAGAGCAAATATAATGCTGTAATTTACTTCAAAGGTAAAATTTTCAGCAAGATGACATATTGAGCACGTCAAACTCAACGCATAGAACAACCTCACATCAAGTATACATCACCAAATGCATTTGCAATGACCCCAATGTTGTACATGCCACAGTTTCATTGCATAAAGTACATTTGGCAATACACATAAGAGGTGAAAGTTGCTCAAATAATTGAATAAACACCTGTAGGCTCCACAAGCCTCAACTCTCTGCTCAAATTGACCACAAATGTAAGTACATAAGTGAAATTTTACCGAATTTTTCAAAATTCAGCAAAAATCCCAAATTCTCACTGCTCAATTCTCCACTGTAGCTTTGCCACCTGCACCTGTAAGGAGTAAACTTGGTAGTTTTTGCTGAAATTAGCAAAAGCCCCAAGTTTTGTCGTGAATAATTGCTGAAATTTGACAAATTTCAGCAAAGTGGTAGAAAGCCCCAATTCTAAACGTGAAATTGGGTTCCCAAAGTGCCCTGTGACAGCCTGTAAACATGTTTTTGTTGTTTTTACACTTGAATATGCAAAAAAATGGCTTGTTTTTAGCCAAAACAGTCCAAAAACACCTGTTTTGGACCTGTAATTCCCTGTTTTCAGCGTGTAAGCAATGGTAGTCGACATACCGTACATGGAGAAGAGAGAGAGAAAGTTGCTACGTTGTTGTTTCTAGAGAGAGAAAATCTGCGTAGGAGAGAGAAACTCCTTCCTACGCGTGAGAGATTCGCCCAAGGCACGTAGCCTTGCTCTGATGCCAGTTTGTTGAGCGCAGGGAGTGTGCGAGAGCAGGAGGAGATGGGCACACACTGCAGGAAGAAGGATGCGCAGCAGATCGAAAGAGAGAGAGAGAAGGCTCAAGCGTAAGAAACCCACCATTTTCATTTTTGAGGGTTCTTTGTTTTATTAAATACACTTATAAGTTGTCCGGCCAAAGTGGCCGGACACTTAATAAAAAATGTGTGTACTCACTTATAAGTGAGTTTTAAGTATAAGTATGTGTACACTATACAAGAGGGGGGCCACATGGGGCCTTTACCCCAACACTTAAGTGACCCTATAGTGTGTACCCTAAAATTTCAAAAAAACATAACATTGAAAGGTGTGCCGATTTGCACACGCCATATACTGCGTACGATTTCACTCCCTCTCTCACGCTCGTTTGTCTGCAGAAAATCTCTGCGCTACCTCTTTCTGCTCCCAGCGTTCCCTTCACATAAGTTGGTAGAGGTTAGGATTAAAACTGTAACCCGCTCTCTATGTTTTAGGACCTTCGGCCACACTTTCTCGTCGGATAGATCTTTAAGGTCTCTTGGGATAGTTTCCTACGATGTTAAAATTCTCTTCTTCTTCTAGGTTGTTTAACCCCTTGTCCTCTTGGCCTGTTCTTTCCAGTTGGGCACGTCACGCTAGTTGGGCATGTCACGCCATCACTCTGTGACAATCATAAGCTCAATTGAATAACAGATTTGTGCCAAGAAGACTTGAAGAGAGACGTCCAAAATTCTCCAGAGAACTTGGGATCTCTGTCTGAAACATGGACTATGGTAAGCCATGCAATATGAAAATATGTTACACACACAATGTTGCAACATCTAGGTCAGAAGCAGCTTTCTTACAAGAAATAAAACGTGCCATTTTAAAAAATCGAGCAACCATCTCTAAAATTCAAGCATTGCCTATGGGTGAACGAGTCAAAATGGTGATAAATGCTATTACTTTCCTACCGTTCTTGAGGATCTACAATGGTCGAAGTAAATCATGAAAAAGCTGTCAAGTGGCTTTTATTATCTGACATGAGTGACAAGCCTTTACAAATTTGATAACATTCTAGGCCAAAAATATGTTGTTGACAGAAGACGATATGCCTTGTTGATCTTAGGATGGCAGCAAAAGGGATCGCATGATATTTGTGAATCAAAATCTTTCTCAATGGTGCATTGTAAGGGACACAATGCGATCAACATAATACAACAACTCATCCACATTTGTGTATGTTGCAAACATGTTCATTTCTACAGCAGTTGGGTTAGAAGACCTGAGAGCTTGAAAGGCATCTGCAAAATCTTGATCTGTGAAGTATTCATCTTGAAACACGCAAGAATTTCCTTCTTCACATTAGCTATGGCAAAATTTGTGGCTCAAGGCATGCGGCTTAAAGCATCTTCAACCACATTCAAAAGACTGGGCACATATTGAATGACCGTGTGAAACTTTGCCAAAAACTCAACCCATCGGTCTTGGCGAAGATTCATCACTAGCAACTGATTAAAAATATATGAGTGATGATCTTTTTGAACCGTTGAATGTGCTCCAAGGAGATAATGCTTCCAAGCATGAACAATGGCCAAAAATTCTCTATCATACATTGGATATCGCATTTGAATGGCGGAAATTTTTTTACTGTCAAAGCAATGACACAATCATTCCGTTTGAGGACCCCACCCGATACACGATCAAAAGCATCCGTCATCACATCAAATGGCCAAGTGTGATCAGCTATGGCAAAGATATGCGTTGTTGTCAAGGCATGCTTCGAATCTCTGGACGATTGTGCAGCTTGAGGAGACCATTGAAGCTTATCCATCTTTGTCAACTCAGTCAGAGGAGCAGCAATGTCTGAATACTTCTGTACCTTGGTATGGTTAAAATTTGCAAGTCTCGAACATACATTTGAAATGGTGAGAGGTAAAGGCCAATCCACACTGACGTAAATCTGCTTAGGATCCATTGCAATCCCGGTAGCACAAATGGCATGACCAAGATACTCCACATGGTCATTAGGACATATCGGAGGCCAATCCACATTGACGTAAATCTGCTTGGGATCCATTGCAATCCCGGTAGCACAAATGGCATGACCAAGATACTCCACATGGTCATTAGGACATTTCAGAGGTCTTTTAGAGAGCCTTTTAGAAGAGAGAAAAAAGAGCTCCTCCAATGAAAAAAGAGGCAACTAGATTGACATCAACAAAAATATGAAAATGGTGTCACCCTCTCATTCAATAATCCAACAGTCCTTGAAAATGGTCACCTTTTCATTTAATGGGTGTGTCTTTTGCATGAGGTGGGTGTCGCTCATTCAATATGGCTTTCGTCGTCAATAAAATGAAAAAAATTTCATGAAGCTGTCAATTAGCTGTAGAATTTGAAGCTTTTGACACTTCTGTTGTGTCCGGAACGTCCAGAAAGCTAAAAAAACGGCTATCTATGTGCCTTGTTCTGACACCCAGAGAGGGAGAAAAGGGCAAAAAACCCTCGAAAAGGGGTTTTTTCCAAATGGCGTGCAAAGGCTATTCCAAAAATTCCTTTGTGCGTTGTTCGGCAAAAACCCCTTTTTCAAGGTTTTTTGGCTTTTTCTCCCTCTTTTGGTGGTCAGAACGAGGCAAAGAGCCAACCATTTTTTTTATCTTTTTGGGTGTCCTGGAAGTAATGGAAGTGTCAAAAGTTTCAAATTCTACCACTAGTTGACATTTTCATGAATTCTTTCATTCTATTGATGACGAAAGCCATATTGAATGAGCGACACCCACCTCGTGAAAAAGACACTCGCATCGAATGAAAAGGTGACCGTTTAAAGAAGTACGGAAAGTTAGATTTACTTTTTAGAAAATTTCTTACAAGGTCCTCTAAAAGACCTCCGAAATGTCCTAATGCCTTGAAAAATGCGCTTTTCTTTTTGTTGGTGTTCAGCACATTGGTAAGCAAAGTTTCAAAGACGATCTTCAGATGTCCTTTATGATCTGCCAAAATTTTAGTGAAGACAATTGTGTCATCTGAACACGATCACAAATTTGTCCCCTTGAATATGTATCTAGTGGCAATGGTTGTAGTCTGAATGTCTTCTGTTTGCAGCTGAAAGTATCTATGCTAAGAGTTTTGATGTCTCTTTATGAGTCTATTTCCTTGCATCTTGGGCTTTAACAGCAAGAGTTTTTGGAAGGCTCGCCCGTACGAATTCATTGTCGATTCTGTTTTAAAATGTATTGAGTCCGGTTTTATTGCAAGCTGATTGGAGACGGTTTTTATTCCAGGTGGCAGAGACGCAAGTGATCGTGCTTTGCTGATTGATGTGATGTTCTGGACCATGAAACATTCACCTCCTGCACATGTTCTGCTCATAACTGGAGACAGTGACTTTTCAGTTCTTATGCACAAGTTGCGGCTGCTTGGCTACAATGTCTTACTTGCAGCTAATAACGGTAAAGGGGTGTCAAGTGCTCTCCTCCATGCTGCCAGCAGAATTTGGGTTTGGCCTGATATAATTATAGGGGAACCTGAAGGGTTGATAGCAGAAACACACGTTCCAGGGACCGCCTTGCCGGAGATATTCATAAGCAATAAAAAAGAATCCGGAACAAGCAAATCAAGCATGGGTTTGCATGAAGATTTGGGACATGAATACATGAGAGATGTCTTTGGGGGTACTGGAAAAGTGAGATTACTTGAGGGAGGATGGTTGCCTCCCCCTGTTGTGGACAGAATTGTCAATATTGTCAAAGACCGTCCAGGCATTACCCTTGGTGAGTTAATGAAGGAGCTGAAAGCAATAAACTTCCATCCAAAGCTGTATGGATATCACGACCACTATCATTGTTTATCAAGTATAGATCGGCTTGAGATTCAGTTCGTTAATGGGGTGGATCTGAAAGGGGGGATGATATTCAATGTCTTGAGTCATGCGGCTGACAAAAGATCTGATGAGGTTTCTGCAAGAAAAGTCAACTCTATGTCACGTGAAAATTCAGGTCGCAAGGACTATTCTGATGGCAAGATGTGCAATGATCAGCCTGAAATCGAAGAATCCACTGGAAAATGTTCTAGTACAAATGGCAAGAGTTCAACAAAGACGAGTTTGGGTCAGAAGAAGAGCGTTGTTTCAGATACACATGGTTCATGGGGCTCACTCATTCTTAGCTTCTTCAAAGGTAGTCGACCTGCCAGGCCAGATCAATGATGGCCGTTTGCAAGGTGCTGCATGTATAGTCTTCAACATGTTGCGCACTATGATCCATGAAAGCCTTGCATTTTGGCATGACTATTATTCAGGTTCATTTTCCATGACAGCCAGGAGCTAGCTTTACATTTTTCTGCAAGCATTCGTCCTAGGAAAAGACTTGGAATGCTCATACGTTCCTACTTTTCAAGAGTGTATCTGCTTTTTACCTCATTCCTTGGTTTGATAGCAATTTGTTGCTTTAAAGAGCCCTTATTTTTTGTATATCAGGTGCTTCTGGTTTGTAAAGCAACCCAGTGGGATCACAGATGAGCAGGGCGCAGGAACTCTGGCATGTAGCTTTCTGATGGAGAATTTCTTAAGTGGATACTAGGTAATTGGACACTTTTATGTTCTCTTTACCAAGCAACCTTTAAGAATTCCTATATGAGATGCATAATGGCATTTCAATTGGTCAATATCCACAAAGTTGGCTTACGAGCTGAAAAGAACTCTGCATTGTTACGGCTATTAATTCAACCTTTCAGTCTTCTTCTTCGAAAAGATTTGGCAACCTTAGTGAAGAAAACGGCTGCTTTTTACCAATTTTCTCTAATAGATTAAGAGGCTACTTAGAGGGAATAAATAATTTCCAATTTTTGTAGGGGCTCTTTTATGTCCTGTAGGTCCACCAGCCTATTGATGACAATGCATATCTTAGATTGCACACCTATTTCTGTATTGGAGATGTTGCAACTATCTTTTTGCTTTGTGGTATGCATTACAGCATGAATCGTACCATGTAAGTTCTGAGAGAGTATTCTTGATGCACTTGACATGAGAAGACACACTAATAGGAGATGGGCATTGCTAAAATGTAGGCCAAGTAGTTGCTACCGTGAGTGTGCGCAAGCTGAAAGGTCTGCGGCTTAACTCCCTCGATCACCTTAAAGCAAATGACCAGTATTTCTTTCCTTGTCCTACTCACATGAACGTAAAAGGTATAAGAGGATTGGTGTATGAGCAATGACACTACTTTGACATTGTGAGCTGGATTGTAATTTAAGTATGATTATAGAAGGATCAAGTTTTGTGAGGTATCCCAAAATAGGCATCTTGCTTCCTTTTGAGATTCATATTCAAGGTGGACCCACCAACCTTTAACACCCCCCCTTGTCAATCTATTTTATTTTGTTGTAGGTTTATTTTTAGTACTTTTGTCCTTGATACCCACGAGGCACATGCATATACTTGGTTTTGTCTCGGCCTCTAGAAGACATTAATAAAGCGCTCTCTCTCTCTCTCTCTCTCTCTCTCTCTCTCTCTCTCTCTCTATATATATATATATATATATATATATATATATATATATATTGTAGTGATGTGTTTGTAATAAAGAACTATCCCTAAGGCTGTCCAACAGGCCTAGCATATTTCTAAGTTAGTATAAAGGCTTGTAAACCATGAGCAAGAGATTGTAAACGCTACAAAATTGGTACAACTGTAACCTTTCTAAAATTGTAGCAATAAACCACAGAAAAACCACATTTTTAGGTGGTGAAAACTACTCTAGCTTTCTACTTAAAGAAAGATAGATGATCCCTATGTGCTTGAAGAAAGTTGCCACCTCGAACCACGTGAAAGCTGCAAGTCAGATGACGATATTGTCCACACCAACCACAATATGCAAGGTAGAACTATTTCAAATCTGGAGAGAGAGAGAGAGAGAGAGAGAGAGAGAGAGAGAGAAATAAATGAAATGTTATATTAACGTCTTCAAAAGGCCAAAATGACCTATGAGACCAAAAAGTTACAATTGGTGAATCTGATACCATGTCTGAGTACGGAAATTACAAAGTTACAAAGAACTAACACTAAGACGCTAAGGAGAAAGGAAATGGGGGGGGGTTAGATGAAATTTCTCATCGGTCGCTGTCGGATCTCATCGACCTCCTCCATGGTCAGTACTTTGGTTGGGCGTCTTGCATGTCGAGCTAGAGTGATCTGTATCTTCTGTTGCAGCCTTCATGGGTAGTGGGAGACCCCACGAGGTCGTGGACATCTGAATCTGCCAAGTTCCATGGCTCGACTAAGCAGTGTACCTCTAGTATGAGTAGGCTCTGAGATTTTCTATAATGACTGCTTCGTTGGCTCTCCTCTGGCTGGTGTAAAGAAATCTGTGATTCGTCTCTAAGACTGTCTTTCCCCTGATGTTCTCAGCAAGCTCTCCCCAAGGTTGCGCAGCTCTAGCAAGAACAATTCGAGACACCTCTGATCCTTGTATCTCATGACTCTAGAAAGAGGTCCGAACCCTTCTGTGAACAGGTAGTGGAAGCGGCCGCGTATCTCATAGTATGCCGGGCAGTGACAAGTGTAGTGCAACTTTGTCTCTGGCTCTAAGTTGCATAGGTGACATATCCTAGCTCCTGCCGGCACCCCTCGAAATCGGCCAGTCTCGATTTGGACCTGATGTGAGGATGTGCGTATCTGTCCAATAGCGCATCTTATCCCATGAGATAAGTGTGTCCATGTATGCGGGCCTAGTCACAAAGCCATCCTCCTTGAGTTGGAGAAGATGCTCTCTGTAGAAGGCCATCTTCGTGCCCAACTCCTGTGTCGGCTGTATCCATGTGCTCCTGGTATTTAGTTGAATCAGATCCTGACGTATGAGTCTGGTGATCTCTGTCCGTGTGAGAGACAGGGAGGGTGCATCCAAGGAGTATTGAAGCGGAGGTAATCTATCCATCTTGAGACCATGCGACTGAAACTATGTTGTTATCTGTTCATACCAACATGCTGTATCGCCTTGTAGAGCTAGTTGTCGAGATGACTCCAAGGCAAGCCGAGCGTATCCGTCCCTGGGGAGATCCCATAGACCGTGCATAAAAGAAACTGATCTCGTCAACGCCTCCACCACGAGGGGGGGGGGCGGCTAGCTCGGCTCAGATAATCTCATGTGGTACTGTCAACTGAGGCCTTAGCCCGAATCATCCGAGCGATCATAGAGACCAGAGGCTTCTCCATACATCTCCATCCATCCGTGTTGCTAGATCTCCCATGGTGGTCTACTGAGGGTCCCCATACCTGAACTCCATAGAGCATAGCTAGAGTCACTAGAGTGTCAAAAGCCAAAGCTTTGTTCGCGGTTCCTGAAACTGAACCTGCGAACACATCCTCTCCAGTCCTCCCAACGCTGCATATGCTCTCATCAATCTAGTCTCTGATGCTCTCCTTAGTGAAAACACCGGTCCACCGAAGACTACCCCAAGATAAGTATATGCATCTGTGTACTCCACAGTCTCCTGGCCATACTAAATGTGGGTGCCGACCTCCTGACCCACTGTGGTGTGGTGTTGAACACCATAACCTTGGTTTTCCCCAGATTGATAGACAATCCACTGTCACGAGCAAATGTATGCAAAGCATCCAAGTGATGTTGCATCCCCTCCGGTGAGTCAGAAATCAGCACAATATCATCAGTATATAGTAACAGCGGAATCCATGTCCCTGCTAGCTGAGCCCCCCTGTCCCCTTGACGCTCTACATGGTCTGAAAACTCATCCACATACATCCCAAAAAGAGTTGGGGATAGGGGGCATCCCTGCTTTACTCCAATATTGGAGAGGACCATGTCCGACATTCCCTCAGTGGTGCGTACCCGCCCCATCACTGTCCTGTATAGAGCCAGAATCCCCCAAATCAGCTCTGTAGGCACACCCATGTCCTGTAATCTGCGTATAAGTCTGGCTCTCGGCACTGTGTCGAAAGCTTTGCGGAAATCCACAAAGCTACAATAGATCCTCTTGCCATGGTGTCTACCCTCCTCAATAATAGCTCTGAGTGTCAGAATCTGGTCAAGAGTGGAGAAACCTCTCCTGAAACCTGCTTGCCCTAGTGCTCTTATGCCCTCTCGCTTTGCCCATCTACTCAGCTCTTGTTCAAGAATGGATGCATACAACCTAGCTAATGTGTGACCAACCATGATGGTGCGATAATTCCGGGGAATCATGGGATCTCCTGACTTGAAAATAGGCACAATCGTGGACATACTCCAAGTCTCAGGGAAGCCTTCATACATGGCTCGATTAAACATCATAGCCAGGAGCTCTGCGAGCATATCCCTGGCATAGATGAAGTGCTCTGCTACTAGACCATCATGATCATGTGCTCTCCTTGTCTTCATCCTGTCAATAGCTTTCCTTACCCTCTCGGCAGTAAAGAAAGAACATGTCTCTGGGCATGTCTCTAGTGGGTCCGGTAGAGGTGGTTGTCCTGATGCTGTGTAGAGAGATGTGGCATATTCCCCCCATGTCTCAGTGGAGGTGACCGCTGGTGGTGGTGAATGTTCGTGGAATAGCCTCCATGCTTCGCCTAAGTCCCGACTTATAAATAACTTATACAGATCTTGCTCTAGCTGGGATAAATAAGCCCTTTTCTTTCGTCGCACTAGGCGGCGAAAGATAATCCGTGACCGTCTATGTGTGGTAATACCCATGAGCACTTCCCTCTGTAACTTGATCCTCATCTCTCTACACTCCTCATCATACCAACTGTTCTGGGGCATTTTTCCACATCGTCTCCGTGTAGGCTGGTTGTGGGGGTATGCTTCTGATGCTGCATCATGGAGCGTCTCTGTCAGTATCTGAGTGAGTTCATCTAGTGGCCGTCTTGGCTCCTGGGTGCATAGCTTCCTGTATATCTCATCCATATACACAGAGTCCGTCTCCCTCATGAAGGTATACCGGATGTGTGTAGGGACCTCTCCTAATGGAGTTGTGCTGAATTGAAACGTCAGGGTGAAGGACAAGATAGCATGATCAACTGCTACTCCAAGTGGCCTAGTGCCCTCCATGAAATCTTGAAAGAATGGAATGAGACCTGGCTGGGCCATAACATAATCCACTGTGCTGGCACCATGTCGGTGTGGAAAGCAAGTAAAACCTCCAGCTGTCGAAAATCTTTGTAGGCCATTCAAAATGGCCAATCTATGTGCGGTTCCCATATCTATCAAGTATCTGCCATATTCCGTGTATTCCTCATCTTGTGATAATCTGGATAGACCCATCTCTGTATCGTCCAGCTCCTCAAGCATTTCCTCAGAAGTATCATAAAATATTGTCTGGTGGTGGGCAGTCCTAGCATTGAAATCCCCTAGTATGATAATGTCACCATCCTTATAAAATTCCCATATGTCATTATCCAAAATAGCAAAGGGGGATTGTCCCCTAGGTGATGCATATATTGACGTACTAGGAGGAAAGTAACAGATAGCAATGTAGAGGTATCTGCATGTCTCTGGCCTGAGCCTCACCCACATGTACCTAGCATGCTCATCCTTGCACGCTATATACATCAATGGCTGCAACTACTTCTTAAATAGAACTGCCACTCCCCCTGAGCCTCGTCCTCGATGCTCCGATCTGGTCTCTTGTCTGCAGGCTGTCTCCCATTTATATCCGCTCACCTGTGGCATGGATTGCCCAGGGGCTTGATGCGTCTCAGAGTAGAAGATGATGTCTCTCCCTGTGAAGCTATCCTCAAAGGCCGCTCCATCAAGACGAAGTGAACCGTTACATTTCCAGGTTGCATAGGTCTCATGGATAATCTTTAGTGTGGTCCCATAGGTCTCGCACCGTCATGCGGGACGTCGCTCCTATATCACCACCTTTCCATCTCTGCAAAAAGCAATCTTCCCCTTTTCCCTTGCTGCTCTAATTTTCGGCATTACTTCTTGCATATGAGCAATCTGTGAGAGGGTGAGGTCATCTCCAAGAAAGATGCCAGTCTTCTTTAGAGTCGGTCTCTTCTTCAGGAAATCCTTCACCGCTTCCATGGAGGGGAAGCGGAGAATGAGTGCCCTTTCCTTCGAGGTTTCTCCGTTGCTCCCGCTTTTCTTTGTGCCCACTCTCCACGCCCTCGTATGCGTCTGCTCGTTGACCCCCACCAGAGTCATGAGTTCTTTCACCTCTTCCTCCACATTATCTTGGTCTCTGAGCCACATATCCTTACGTGTAAGGCCCGCACATGTCTCCTTTGTTCGTCTTCTAGTGTCAAGTTGATGATGGCCGGTGTGGGGGTGGGGGTTATTTCCTTGCCTTTCCCGTTCTTGACAATCTCGATCCATTTTTCGGCCTTTTCTGCTTTTGTTGGGTCTTTGTGATGACATCTACCCACGAGGTCGTCATTTCTTTTTGTTGCTCCCCACCTTCTTTGATGGCCCGCACTTGTTCCTTAATCGTGTTAAGCTCTTCAATTATTGAGGGTTGAAGCTCTCCCTCTTCCAGGACATTCTGTGATCGCACCTCTGCAAGCTCTTTCTTGAGTAGTGTGATTTCCTCATCTTGAGCCTTCACTCGATCCTCGAGTGTATGTATCGTGCTTTCCTGTGCTGCCACGCGCGTGTTGAGTATGTTGATAGTACCTAGGAGGTGGCGGTTGATCACTGATGGACTCGCTCAGTTCTTCTTTGCATTTTTGGATGGCATCTTCCACCGGGTCATCTTTGCCATTCTGCTTCCTCATGGTCAGAAGGCCGCCACAAGAGAGGGATTTTTTATTTTTTATTTTTCTCTCTCTACACGGCTTCCCTCTTTCTCTCTCTCTCTCTCTCTCTCTCTCTCTCTCTCTCTACACTTGAAAAACCTTTTTTTTTCTCTCTACGCTTTTCTGCTTCTCTCTCTACGCTAATTTCGTTACTTCCATTCTCTCTCTACGCTCGAACAGCAAGGGGGGGGGGGGGGGGGGGGGGGGGGGGGGAGGAGAGCACGTCAGCAAGGGGGAAGAAGAAGGGGGGGGGGGGGGGCAGACCTATTCTCTCTCTACGCATGAAAAACCCTTCTTTCTCTCTCTACGTCTAAAAAACTTATTCTCTCTCTACACTCTGGGACCACTCTCTCACTACGCTGGAAAAAAATGCCTATTCTCTCTCTACGCAAGGGCTGCGGGAAAGAGGCAGCGAGCAGTGGGGTGCAGTGCCGCTGCAAGGCGGGGGGGGGGGGGTTGGGTGCAGAGCACGCGAGCAGGGGGCAGGGGAGCAGCGAGCGAGTAGGAGCAGGGGTGGGTGCAGCGAGCGAGCGAGCAGGAGAGAGAGAGAGAGAGAGAGAGAGAGAGAGTGCTTTGTATTGTGAGAGTTCTGAGATAGCTTTGTGGAGGTTCTTTGGGCTTGCCTTTATCTTTACTTTAAGCTTCTTTGATATCTCATGCTTAGCAAAGCCTGGCTTCACAAGATGACTAGTCTAGTTGCAATAGTTGCATCTTTTTGGTCTCTCGAATCCTTTACCATGTTAGCATGAAGCCATGCTGCCTTCAGTGAACTTTCCCTTTTCTTTCCCATTGTATTAAGCAACAAAAAAAGAGTAATCTTGTCTTGCTTTAGAGGTAGGTATTTGTCATGTATAAGACTTTTGGTCTGTTCGAAGTAATGAAAAGCTTGACAATAGAAAACAGTCTAGGAGCTAACCGACGAATTATGAGTGGGGTCACCGAGATGGCTCCACTTGACACTTAATGTGAATGGACTCTCTCCTTTCTTGTTTACAAAAATTCTTGGCCTCTAAGATAGTGAGCTAAGCTCTAGCTTAGTTAATCTGATCATAGAGTTTTCCAAAGCATATTTTTATGTCCTCTAGTTCATTGAAATCAATCCAATTAGAGAGAAATTGTGCAGCCATCAAAGAAGGAAATCCACATAGCATTGAAGGTGTAATACTTGACTCCATGTGATATTGCAAATTGTGCTTGTGGGGTGAAAGGCCACATGTTGCCACTCTTGAAGATGATTGCACAAAGCAAGACTGAGTTTTGTAGTTGTTAAGCTGTAAGTTTTGTGAGTCAAAGAAAGTAGATAGTTGTAGGGTCTTCAAAATTGGAAGGAAATGGGACGGAAGAGGACTATGTGGTTTAGGAACAGGATGGGACGAGTAGGCATGGATGTTTTAGTTGTGGGGGGGGATATCATTGTAGGCGAAGGTAGTGGTAAAGTGTCATTAGTAGGACATGAGTTTGCTCAAAAGGATAAAATGTACAAGGAACAGTGGTAGGGAGTCGAAGGAAAACATTACACTTGTAAATGGAGATGGGATGAGTTAGCATGGACGGTTTAGCTATGGTGGCGTATCATTGTAGGAGAAGGTATGGGTAAAGTGTCATTAGTAGGACATGAGTTTGTTCAGAAGGAACATGGATAGAGAGCCAAAGGAAGACTTTACATTGGTAAATGGAAAGGGACTAGCCAAGGGCATCAGAGTCCAAATATTTTTAATGATTACTGTGTAAAAAGCTTTCTGTAAAAACCAACTAGATTCTAATTTTCCATGATGTGATGGAGCTGGCCCCTTTTTGAAGTCGATCAATTAATATATTGGATATGTATCTTGCTTTCATGATGGACAATAATTTTTCTTTTTGAATGTAGTTGAGTGTATCATTGACCATCTAGTGTGTAATAGAGTGAGTGCAGTAGAGTTCGTAATGATTGCAAGCATATAACCCACATTTGTGTTACGCTAGTCAAACAATCAATCGAAGCCAAGAGAGTTATGTGTGTGTGTGTGTGTGTGTGTGTGTTGATGTAAACTAAAATGCCAATAGTAGAACAAAACAACTATTATAAATGACAAATGACAAAGGGGAGTAAAGGTTTTCTGTACTAAAATTCAAAAAATTCCAAATCTAGTACAAGAGCTTTAGATAAGACTTTTGATTTAAAAAATTGAGTTTAATCTATGTTTGAAGATCTTTTGAAGAGCACCAAACCACAAATGAGGGAGAGAGAGAGAGAGAGAGAGAGAGAGATCTCACCTGCATCCATACAAAAAAAGAAAACTCTTCATTAGTCCTTTATGCATTTTGCAAACCTCAACAAACTCTCTACTTGTTATTGATGTCACTCATTTTGGTAAGCTATATTGTTCAATTTGAGTTTATGAGATGCATTAATATGCTTTAAAAAAGTCACCAATTTTGTTTGTCAAACTTTTTAGTCCTCAAAAACACTTTTTAAGTTAAAACGGCTTATGTATTGTTGTCCATATTCACACTTATTTATGTCACACATTTTTTAATATCCTTATGGACAGAACCTTGCTAAAAAAAGTCCTTTTCTTTTGTTGTCTAATAGGGCATGACCTGGAAAACCGTGTTAGTAGAGCTAAAATGTACCAAATTCATCAGAGACATGACCTGCAAAACCATGTTAGTAGAGCTAAGTATAACAAATTCATGAGGCGACCACCCCCCCCCCCCCCCCAAACCAAAAAAAAAAAAAAAAAGAGGCAAAAGATACCAAAAAACCATAAGAGTGCGGGAGCAATATGCCCCTCCTATAAGTGGTATCCTTCTCATGAGCCATCTTTGGCAATCATCATACCAAGAAAATACTTCATTTGCGCCACATAAGACATATACTAAAACATGTTACAATGTGGTAAAACAAGAACTTATAAAATAAGTCCCAACAAATCCCATGCGTCGAAACTTGCAACATAACACAATCCGAGCCATGTTGTGGTGATCACCACTCCATGCACGATTCCAAATCGACAGAGGTTTTTCGTATAACATCAGTCAATGGCCAGGTCCTCATATGCTTAGTCAAAACTAAGCCCTCAAATGTTCCAAAAAAACGAGATTAAAAATGAAAGCAAGTATCATGTAGGAGGTCCAAGTCATAAAATATATGTTGGTTCCTCTACAAAGGAAACCTATCAAGTACAACAATTGTCTAAGCATGGTACATTTAGTCAACCATCCTTACAATGTTGAATACTCATCGGCCCCAAAATGAGAAGCCCATCATCAGTTCGAGATCATATACAACTACAAACCCCTACACAAAGTGACAATATCCACTAGGGGTGTGAGAAAATAGGAAAACGATAATAGTAAACCAATGTTTACCTACGGCCATCAGGAGCAACCTCAAAAAAACAAATAGTTTGACCTTTATCCATAGGGTTTTTTTCCAAAAAACGGGCGAAACCATATGCACACGCGAGGTACCCCTTTTTTCAAATGGATGTATATCTCAGACAAGAAAAACAAGCATAAAGGTTACAATTTCTTTAAAATGTTCAATCTTAATAGGAGAGCCAAACTACCTATGATGGAGTCAATTCCTCCTCTACTTTCTTTCCCTTGTTCTTAGTCATGTTGATAGTAATCACTCCTTAGGCATCGACAATAAACACAAAGAGAGACAAATGCAATGTAGAAAAGGACTAAGTGAGCTCCAAAGGGGAACTCATCTCTCACTCTTATATGGTAAGCCAAAAATTTCATTCATCACCACGATATGAGGCGGCTCGCAAGGTTGCTTTGAGTGAGAGAGAGGAGGATAAAAGATCTTAGCGTGAAGAAGATCAAGAATGACATGTCAATTATCCAATACTTTAATGAACTTGATTTGAGTGTCTAGTACAAAGGTCCATTCCTACCACACCAAGCTTCCCTGGTAGGACCCTATTGTCAAGGTTGGTGTTTAGAAGTCACAGGTGCGCACAATTGGCTGTGTGTTTTTGAGGAGCTAGTACACATGAATATGTGTGTGTTTCTGTTTTAAATGGACTAAATAAACACAAAAGAACACCATGTTCAAAATTCACCCGGCTCCAGACGACAAGAAAGTATTTGCACAAAAAAAATTGTATTTGAAACATTTTTGTACAATTTAGTCATAATAAAAATTCATATACATCATGACAAGTATCCATAGAAATAAGACCAACAGATTTGGTATTAAATACTTTCCTATTTAGTTCAAAATTTTAGAGTTTGATATATATAAAAAGCTAAGAGTATTTGACAGAGCAGAGGCTTCAATAAAGTAGGAGACTAAGATGCAGTAACTTCCTCAAAGCTTTTAGTAAGTTTTTCTATTTTTCTCTTTTTCATGTTTTATCAACCATCTTGGTTTCCATCAAAAGGCAATCAGCCCTTTTGATGGGCATGGCAACAAATTTTCAGTCAAGATTTATCAATATCATAAGGTAAAAAGATGATCCACACTATTATAGATTATGGATCAAGAGCTTCAAATAAATTATTGCAAAAAATCTCTAAGTATGTGAATGGCTTGGATTGCACCATAGGGCATATAACCATGTATTGCACACACAGTCCGATATAAACATAGTGTAAAAGAAAGAGCAAGTGAAGATTACGATTCCCATTTGGGAACCCATATTCTGAGCCATGGAACCATCAAAGCATTAGGCCTCTGATAAAAGGATCAGAAAAAAAAGAAACCAATACTTCCATCCATGCCAAAGCACAGGGCTCAGGTCAAAATTAGAACAAACACATAGCAAGCAGCCCCTAGTTCTCAAGCAATCTTAGGTCAATAAAATTACAATAACCAACCAATAGATCCGAGCATTCCCATGCATTATCGTACTTCAAAAGTCAAAAGGAAAAACCAAAACATGCCAAATGCTAGTAACCAAGGCTAAATGAGAAACCAAGATAGTTGAAATAGAAAGGCTAAGTGAGGGTAAAAACCCTCACCTTATAAAGGCATTGATGATAGCATCCACAGAAAAAATCCACCTCTTAATGCTAGGTCCTAGCATGTTTTATGGCTGCCAAAAAGTCTCTTTTTCCCATGCTAGTAGGCAGGTACAATGTGAGAAACATGACCCAAAGCATACATGGGCCATATAATGTCGCATACGGGTAGTATACCCAAATAGCAAAAAATCAAATACTTGAAAATTTTTCTCACCATATCAATGAGGTAATGGCCATAGAGAGAACAATAGGTTATGGTAACCTCCTCTTCTTACTAACAAGGTTAGTAGGGGAAGCAGGTGCAATCCTAGAAATCCTTCAGTAGGCCTATTTTAGAAGACCCTCAACTAGCACCATGGTGCCATGGCAACACAATACCCCATTACGGGTTATGAACATTATATAGTAAAAGAGAATAAAGATACTCAAATTCATAGTTCAATGCCCATCAATAGTCCACAAGGGTGGTTACCCACCACAGTTCTTAATTCAAGCCATGGTTTTCCTTTATGCGACCACACCACACTACCTAGTTTAAGATTCTTGATAAGGCACAACATAAGTTTTTCAAGAAATCTATCAAAGGCAATAAACTCCACAAATAAACTAAACAATTTTGAAGTGTTAGTCCTATGAGGAGGAAAGTTTAGACAAAGAGTTCTAATGCTAGTAGAGGTGGATAACAATATCCTCCCATTGCCAAGTTAAGCCAAGGTTCTAAAACAAAAGCCAAATCAAGGGTGCTCTATTTGACAAGGTTTTGAACTAATTGACAGGGAATTTTTCCAAAGAGACTCCCAAAAGAGCCATGCAATCCTAAGTTTAGAGAAGAATCGTTATGAATAAGGTGTCTGCAAGGGGAAGTGGGTACTTGTTCTAGTACATTGGAAATGTGTGTACGTGCTCTCTCTCTCTCTCTCTCTCCACCACCCAACCACCCATTATATAGGAAAGCCCCTGGCCCTTTGCCCTAGTTGGACTCCCCGTTCCACACCGCCTAGCCCGGCCCTGCCCTTGTCTTGTCCGGCCTTGCCGGTGTCCTGACATTACTCCCCCCTTAAGAAGATTTTTCTTCCTCGAAAACAAAAGTGGGAAGGTTCTTCTTAAGAACACTAATGTTTTCTCAAGTGGCATCCTTCATGGATCCAACTGTTTGGTTGACCGAAACACGGTTCCGCAGGAGGTTCAATGAAACCAAGAGTAACATCTTGATTTTCCACATTGTTGTCCGTTTGCAACCATCTAGTGTATAGACTCCATTTAGAACGCACATGAGCATGCTAAATGAGTTATCACGACAAAGATATACCTGAAAGAGTACCACTTTTCACTTTTTGTGAAAGTAACTTGCTGACCTAAATCATCAGCCAAGTGTGAGTCCTTGACTTGTTCTCAAATTTCATCAGAAAACAACTCCACCCTAATGAGTGTCAAGGTTGAGAATCTGACTTATACATGAAGAGACTACCGAGTCGCAACATGCATTAACTGATAGTAAGTAAACTCCAAGAAGAGCAATAAATGCTTACTAATTGGATATGTGGTGCTAACGTACACACTTGCATATCCTTTAGCACAAGATTACACTTTGTAATCTACATATCCCCTTGGATAAGTGACAGTACTGAGGTGTGTTGTCCCCATGGTTTACAGCCAGACTTTCTAGATGGCTGGTAAACATGATAACAATATCGTACCACATTGTTGAAGAATCAACAATGGAATGAATAACCCTCGTGGTTAACTTGAAAAATCTAGAAGCATCCAAACCGAGCCATGACCTCTATTGGTGATTCGTAGACCTAATAATCTCATAGAGATATTGCACTTGGAGTGCAAAATGCTTCATAAGCAACAACTTGAGGAATATGCATGCCATTCCAAATCAGCCTTTGCTAAACACTAGGGCCCATAACACCTAGTGTGCATGCATTTAGCAAAAAACAGATCCGAACCTGTATATCCATGGTGATCCTTGCCAATACTTATGGCAAATGTGATGCGCCTAACACTCAAGAAATGTAAATAGTTCTGAAAAGAAATGAAATACGTTCAGTTTGCAATCTTTTGCAAGCCTTGTTGAAATGTTTGAACCATAGTAGAAGATGAAACAGTGATCACTTCTCGGTACAAACAATGAAACGTTTTCATTAACAGTTTAGTGTCTTGCTATATGTATAAACAACCATCTGTAATGTTGTTTAGCAGTACTTGTACCTAGACAAGTCATTCTAATTATCTGACAATTTTTGGCCACGAAACTGCTCCTGATACGTCGTGCTAAAAATGGTCTAGAAAACAGATGTGACCAGCACCTAGGGACTTTGTCGTGACACATATTTGAAATTATGGCGCCAGTGTCAGCCCAGAGACTCATATCCTCCACATGTGGAATATGTCTCATGTAAGGATGTGTAAAAAAGAACATCCATCAAGTACAAGATGTACTTGTGTGTGGAGGTAACTCTAAACACTCGTGACAAGAGTGAGAGGGACCCTCATTCTTTGCTCCACACTGGCTAAACCAAACTCCTTGAGTCCCTAGACCACGTTGTATCTCATGTGACAACATGTGCCAAATCGAATTCTACAAGTGGATTCATAACAGCATAATGTATATTGGACACTACGGCCCAAAATACTTGTTTTGACATGTCCTTGGCATGGCCCTGAAATATTTAAGCGTATTTAAACGACTTGAAAAAACCAAGCAATGCATACTAAAAACTGCAAATCAATAGATGTGTACCTGGAGATTGAATTGAATGTTCACTTACCTGTATTCAAATACAGAGGAACGCGTCGTCCACGTGTGAAAAAACAAGCAACATTGCACTAGAAACCCTGGGTGTTGCCTTCGCAATCCAAACCTGTTGGGTAGAAGCTACGTAGTCAAACGCCTTGGTAAGACCCTTTGTAGAACTGCGCAACTAGCAGGTAATGGTAACCAACCTAGTTAACCGTGTACAGAATGATGAGAATCAACTTAAAAAGTTGAATTTTTTTGCTACCGCGTGGTAGATTGCGGAATTCTTTCCTTGAAAGTATAAAAGATCAAATTGTGATCCTCAATGCATATGGGGTGATTTAGTAAGCACCCGCTGGGTCATACCCCAAAACTGTGATGCCATAGACACTTGTAGTGCTATAGAGAGAGCAAGAAATCCACACAAGTGAGATGCCTAGCTCGTATCAACAGCCATGCTGTCTCAACTGTTTGTTGCCTCTAGACTCCATGGTATAGCTCAGCTGATGTAAGTGCAAGAGTATCAAAAATTCAACTTGAGCATTGCACTAGAAACATATAGTGCAAAAATGACACCCTAATCCTCCAAAATGACAAGACTTGCTCATCCATTAATGTCAAGATGTTCGATGTGTACTCCACTGGGCAAATCTGTTTGATCCTAAGAACAATCACCCAAGGAATGGCAATAGTTGGGTCTTACCCAAGATCTGACAATGGCTCTTAGCTAGCCTGTGTGTGGCTCCTAGCTCTTACAACAATTAGTGTTTAATTGATAAGCCGATGAAAACTAATGTGAATGAAATCTTGGCCCATTTCTAGCTGAGAGTTAGAGCACCTTGGCTCATGCTGACTCCCAAACAAAATATGTGTGAAAAGCTTCTTAGAAAGTTTTCATTATTCTTTAGAGAAATAAGAAAAAGAGAGAGAACACGAACATGCTGGGCTGAGGAACTTTCCTTAAATTCGTAGAGTGTGTGCCGAAAATGTGTGCTCTTAGACATCTTGTGCCTGAATTGCAGCTTATCCTATAAGCATACCACAATCTGTTTGTATGACGCTCTCGTCGAGAGAGGCAACAGAAAACACAAGTCAAATCTTGACCATCTACCGTGTAGAGTCGTAGTTGTATGAGGATGACTTGAAAGGGGCACCTTGCCAGTAAATCTAGTAGAAATTTTAGGTTCTTTTTAGTGTTGTTGAGTGTTGATAGCAACCAACAATCCATCCGTACTCTGTCCTTGACAGAGTTGCGAGTGTGTTAGCGGAAGCGTAATGCATGAAGCGGAAGAATTGAATTCGCTTCACTAGCATGCCTTGCATGAAGAATTGTTAGCCCTTTCACAGAGTGAGGGCCTCAACCGTGAGAACCAAAACTATAAGTACCTTGCACAGTTTAGACTGGTAGGGATTCTGTGAGCTGATATTCCCTATTTTTCCAGTTTCCTGAAGCCGTGCTTCCTATAAAATTGCCAAAGCACTTTGCTTTGCATAATGACAGTAATTGCCAAGTGTAAACAGGAAAAAAACAAGAAAAACTTAAACTTGGCTAACCTGGTCGTTGTTGCTGCAACCAGTTGTCATGAAAGTTGGGAGGAAAACTCATTCCAAAACAGCCCATAGCCATATCTGCACAGACGCCCTCGTATGTCCTATACACCCATCTGGTACATAAGGCCATAACCTGCAAAATTGAATTCACCTGCAAACACCTCTCCTATTCCTTCCCTATTGTGTATGCTCATAGCATATACCAAACGTGACCAGCTTCAATGCAAGATGTAGAAATTGAAGCCTGGCTTCATAGAACTCTGTCTGGCCGCATTGCCAACAAATGCTATTGACGACAGATGTCATAGCAAAGAGAGATGACCTTGTCGTTCATGCACAAAAAATCGATCGTGTCGTACTGTAAATGTAAGCTAAAGGGAAATCCAAAGAAGTGGACATGTGGAAAGAGTAGAGGGTTTTGGCTATTCGATCAATCAAATCGAGCAACTAAAGCCCTCTACTCGAAAGCTTCTAAATGGATTCGACCTTTAAGAACTCTGGTTCCTCTCGCTTTTAAAAGCTTTTGAGTAGCTTCAATCGCCCAAATAGCTAGAATCCTAGTGACCTCTGGTGTGAAGAGTCCCTAGAAGACAACTGAAATTCCAACAATTGATTATGATGTCATAAAATATAATATCTAACTTTACCAATTGATTTTCTTATATTAAACTGATCGTTTAATATGGGAAGATAAAAGGGGAACAAGAGTTAGGATATGGATACGTGCTTCTAGAACTATCTCAACAGGGGACCAAAAGGAAAAATGGTTGCATCTAAATAGGGGTCCAAAAGGAGACGGTCTACCAAAGAGAAATGTGCAATAAGTGCTTCTAGATTTACCTCATCAAGGGACCAAGAGAAGAGATGGTTACATTTCTATAGGGGTCCAAAAGGAGATAGTCTATCAAAGAGAAACGTGCATCTAATGGAGCTTAAAATACCTTAGGGTTAGATTCATTAAAGACCTCCAAAAGATAGTGTTAAAAAAGCCTTTGACCTTAGGCAAGCTAAGACTGACCTTGAGGTGGGAATCCTACCCAAGCATGAGGTGCTTGTCGGCTAACTAAAGTGCTTAAAGTGTTTGTGGGAACCTTGCCCAAAGCTTGAGGTGATTTTTATATTTAAATGACTAAGGTTCTTGAAGTGTTCAATTCAAAGGTAACTCTCAAGAGGCATAAACGTGTTGCCATGCTTAATTGACTAAGTGCTTTAAGTGCTTAATTCAAACCAAATGACTTAACAAGCATCAAAGACACATGTCAAAATCTTGCACATGTGGTCCTCATGATGTGCCTGAAGCCTATTGGATAGTTTTTAAAGGGGTCCAATGAAAATTTAGATGCACAAAAATAAATAATTAAGTTCTTTCTTTCAAAGAGGAAAAAGAGGACACATGTCCAAATGATATAATTAAATAATACGAGAGAGAGAGAGAGAGAGAGAGAGAGAGAGAGAGAGAGAGAGAGAGGTGGACCAAGCATGAGAGAGGGTATACTCTCCCACACACACAAACACTCTCTCATTGTGTGAAGTGCAAAGTCCAAGAGCTCCATCTCCTTCTCCAATCTTGTTGAGAAGTGGAGAGCCTACACCAACAATCTTGGCTATGGAATGCAAATCCAACCAAGAGCCATGCTTCAATGCTTAAGCTCGCCATCTTCTTCATCTTCATTACTATGCTATTATGCTATGCTAAGCAAGAAGAGTGATGATAAGTGAGGAACTATTTCTTTCTCCTATGGATGATTCTTCTTCCTCTTCCCTACCCTCATTTCCCAATAGCTCTCTCCACCTTTAAAGGTGTTTGAGGACTTGGACTGAGGCTTGGGATAGTTAATGCTTTTTGAAAATTTTATATTATGCTCATGATGCATGAAGATTTTCATCTTCATAGCATCACCAAGGTCACAAGGAACACAAAGATTGTATTGTACCAAGTCTCTCTTTATGGGAGAATCTATAATACAAATGTCTTTTGGAGGGGGGACCGGCTCCAAGTAAATCCGGTCCTCAACTATTGTCATGCTCTCTAATACTCTCTCTCTCTCTCTCTCTCTCTCTCTTTCTTACAAGTATTATTCATGCCAAGTTAATTAAGTACTATGTTTATATTGCTACCATCAATTAAGTTCATCCTCTATGTTCTCAAAGTAATTTCATAAAAATGCTCACTCTAATTCTCTTAATTCCGCTATTCTCAAAGTTCATAGGCCATTTTCATTACATTTGTATCAGAGCATTTTGATTCTCTTTTCTTGCTTAAGAAGAGAGGTCCTTAAGTAGCCTATGGATGGTTGATTTTGTTAATTATATTAGGGTAAGTGGGACTGGGATCTATTATCGGTTTTGTTGAGCCCACTATGTGGGATATGGTGCACACCACGTGAGATTTGGTCTTAATAATGAGGTCTTTTTAGACTTGCCTACGGATTTACCATTATTGAGTCATAAGAAGTATGAAAGGAGCTATCCCTCGGCAATTTTGCTATGTTAGACCCACCCTACTACTCTCTATAATTAACCAATTTGAGCTGTGGGTGTAGATACTTAAGTGCTTATTTTCAAAGGCTAAGAGGAGTAGCAAATAAGGTTTTGAATTACCAAAGGATACACTAAGTATACACATAAGTATAATTAGCATGGCTAACAATAACCAAGAGAGTAGACAGAACATTGATAACTTTGATTTTGCACATGAAGGTGCTAATGATGATGCCCCCATGTTTATCAATTATCTTGTTATTACTAGGTTGCATCAAGCTAATGATGATGCCACCATGTTTATCAATTATCTTGTTACTAGGTTGCATTAAGCTATGGGCAACCCTACTTTTTCTTACAGGGCCCAAAACTGAGTCCAACTTTCTCCTAATGAACAAGGATCAAAATGCAGCTAAAGGGAAGAGCAATGCTCAAAACTCTTCCCAAGGCAACACCAACACCAACAACAATAAGGCCAAGGAGAAAGGAGCTTACAAAGGTAAAAAGAGCTCTCTCCCAAAGAATTAGAGGCCTTTCGTAAAGACCATAAATGCTTTAAGTGTGGGGAGCGAGGACATTGTTATCGTTCTTGCCTCAAAAGAAATGTACTCAATGACACTCCTAGAGCTTCCATGGTTGAAGCTCCAAAAGAGGATACTCATTGCAAAGGCTCATAACTCTCCTATGCGCTTGGGGGAAAGTAAGGGAGCATGATGCCCTTATTCTCTTTGACCATGGCTCTACTCACAACTTCATATCAACGGAGTTGGCCACTAAGTTGGACATTCAAGCTTTTGAGATGGGAGATAATGTAACTGCAGATGGAGCTTTCAAGGGATAGCAAGCCTCCATTATTCCCTTGATTGGGAAGTTGAGGCTTCATGTACAAAGCTACATTGACAAAGACTAATTTTTTTAATCTCTCCTCTCCAATATGAGGATGTTATCCTAGGGGCACCATGTTTCAACCGCATGGCTGCCAACATGAACTTCCTTGAAAGGAGAATGTATTTCACCTACAAGGAAAAGAGCATGTACATAGATGCTAATGATTCGGGGAACACCATATCCCTAGAAATTATGCTTGCTTTTGATAAGTCAATGAAAAGCTCTATTTTTGCATATATGATTTTTGTTAGAGAATTTGTCAATGATTCTAATTTTTTCACAAGTAGTAATAAAGGGAATGAAGAGGAATTAGAGTTGTCTAATTTCCTAAATGGATTCCAAGATGTTTTCATTGATGACATCCCTAGTGAGCTACCTCCAAAACGAGGGGATGATGACCATGCAATAGAGCTTCTACTAGAAAGCTCACCACCTAATAAACCTCCTTATTGAGTTTCACAAGCTCAACAAGAGGAGATTATGAGGCAAGTGCATGAATTGGTGGAAAAGGGGATGGTGAGGCCTAACTCCTCTCCATTCTGTTCACCAGTACTTTTAGTGCAAAAGAAAGATTGCACATATCACATGTGTGTCGACTATAGAGCACTAAATACGATCACTATAAAAAATGGATTTTCTGTGTCGTGGGTAGAAGATCTATTGATAAGTTACAAATTTTGGCCCGGAAAATGCTCCAGCCGCATTCAAACTGACGATGGACAAAAATCTTTAGGCCACTCAAATTCTCTTGAGGAGTACAAGTGACACCTCCAAGTAATCTTTCAAGTTGTGAGAGAGAATAAGCTTTTCAGTAATCAAAAGAAAAGTGAATTTTTTCAACAAGCGATTCAATATTCAGGTCACATTATCTCTCAAGATGGTACCCGTATGGATCCATCACAATTGGAGGTAATAAAAGCATGGCCTAATCCAAGGAATCTACATGAGCTAAAAAGCTTTATTGGTATGTGTGCATACTATAGATGCTTCATAGCAAAATTTTCTCAAATAGCAGGACCATTATATGACTTAACAAAGAAGAACCTTAAGTATTCATGGACTACTAAGGAGCAAAATGCTTTTGACAAGCTCAAAGAGAAGCTTACCTCTCAACCAGTCCTCATGCTTTCGGATCTCTCAAAGCCATTTGAGGTCCAATGTGATGCTTGTGGTGATTACCTTGGAGCAGGTTTGCTTCAAGAAGGGCATGCCATAGCATATGAGAGCCGAAGGCTCAATGCCGATGAATGGGTCTTGGGCATATACAAGAAAGATCTTTTAGCTATTCTACATGCCCTAAACACATGGAAGTACTATCTCTTGGGGGCTCCATTCATCCTACAAATGGATCACAAAGCCTCAAGAACTTCATGATGCAAACCAAGCTCTCCAACAAACAAATGAGGTGGAAAATTTTTCTTTCCCAATTTAAATTTCATATTTCTCACATTGCTGGCAAGCACAATCATGTGGTCGATGCACTTTCACAACGGCCAAGGGTAAATGTGGTGTCTATAGCAACTCACAATGATCTATCTTTTATGATAGATGAGTATGCTACTAACCAAAACTTTAAGTAGATAATTACAGCCTTGCATTAGGGAAGAAAAAAAGAACCATTCACCTTGAAGGATGGTTACCTTCCAAATGACAATAGGCTATGTCTTACTCACCCATACAATAAGAAAGTCATGTATGAATCCCATGCTTCTCCCTATGCGGGGCAAAGAAGTTTCCATAATCTACTCTTTGAGGAGTAGAAATGTATTTCTGGTGGTCTACCATGAAAAGTAAACATGCAAGAGTATGTTTCAAAATGCGTGGTATACCAAAAATGGAAATTTGATTGAGGGAACCAACTTGGATTTTTTCAGTCGACAGGCTTAGTAAGAAAACACACTCTATGCATGTTAAAAAGACTATTAAGGCACATCAAATAGCAACCCTCTTTAGATCTCGAATTTTCAAGTATCATGGCTTGCCAACTTCCGTAGTGTCGGACAAAAATCCTAAAATGACTAGTAATTTCTAGAGGGGTCTCTTTGAGAATCTAGGATGTAATTAAATTTCTCTTTCAGCCTATCATCCACAAATGGATGACCAAAGTGAAATAACTAATCTAACGAGTCTTGAATCTACTAAAAGCCTATGTCATGGAAGTAGATCAACGTTCTCAATGAGAGAAGTACCTACCTCTTATAGAGTATGCGTACAATGACATTGTACATACTTATATGGGGAAAGCACCTTTGAAGGTTAAAAAGGGAAGATCCAAAAGTCCCTTACTACTTAAATTAGATGGGAAGATCTTCGTTGTTGCTGATGAATATAGCCAAGACTTACAAGAATCTTTTCCAAAGATTAATAGGTTGTATCCATCTCATAGAAAAGGCAAAAAGGGTTGCTGCTAATAAGCAGATAAGAGCCTTAGCCTTAATGGAAAATGATTAGGTCATGCTAAAGTTTCTCAAGGCTCATCCAAGGCATAGTACGGGCAAGAATCCTACGGGCCACCAAGAGTATTATGCTAAACTAGCAAAAAGATACTATGGTCCTTTCTTTTAAAATACTTAAGCCAATCAATGAGATGGCTTATAAGTTAAAGTTGCTCAACCATTGGCTCATTCACAATGTTAGCTAGGTGAGCCTACTCAAGCCTTACAAAGGAGAGCCACCAAAGAACCAATAATCGAAGATCAAGAAGATGTGTTGCAGCCCAAATCGATTCTTTGACATGAAGACAAGGTACTAAGAAACTGTAAGATCATCCAATGATTGTCAAAAATGCGGAATACAATAAGGATCTGGTAGCAAGGAGAGTAGAGAGAGATACGATGCAAAGTAGATTAGTGGCAAATCAAAAACTTTAAATTAGCACACTATTACAATGTGATAGCGTCATCCACCCATGCACTCTCAAGGTAGATCTTAGATGGCGATTTAGACAACTAGAGCAAGTAGAAATACAAGGGACCAACAATCCTTACACAAGGATGTGTTGTGTGCGTCAAGTGTGCACACCATTATACCAAATTACTCATGAGATGGCCTCCTTATATAGATGTAAGGGAGCCTTTAAACGTGGATGTGCAGTTGCCCTTAGATAGCCAAGTCCAAGTAGGACTCTCCATGCGCCCATGTGTAGCCGATTTTGGGTAGACAAGTCCTCCTAGAACTCGGCCACCGGCCAAGAAAATCTAGCCACCGGCCAAAGACCATGGACAACCGGCCACCGGCCACTAGATGTCGATTGTCTTCCGATCGTCGTTCGACCAAAATATTTTGACAAAAAGGAATATTTCATTGAATATTCCAAATTAGGCCCTGAATTGACTTCGTACCTCCACGATCACAAATAGAGATCTCATCAGCGTGCAAAGCTAGAATCCACCAAATATATGTGCACCATTGGCTTCTCCTCATGTGGGGCCTTACAAACTGTGAAGTAGTATATTGTGGTGGCAAAACTGAGAGAGGTGGATATTGCAAGTATACCAATAATGATATCTTGTTAAGAATTATCCTTTTAAAGATGCTAGATGGATGAAAGGAACCTAGCTTAAGGATAATATGAACCTTGTCAATGCTTAAATGCTACACTAGAGTACGCAAATGAAAATGCATTTTAAATGAACAATGTTTTTGTCTTATAAGACTCATTCTCTTTCTTTTATTGTGCACAAAATTTAAGAAGTATGATTACTTAGGATCATGTTTGTGATGATGACGTCTTCCAAACACCAAGTAGAACTTGTCACTCTACTTTGGAAGTATGATACGGACTAAAGTGAAGACATGCTTGCAGCAACTAAGTCTCTCAAGCACCAAATGGATTAGTCATTCATTCTGGAATGTTGTCTTAGGGTAAAAAAGTATCATCTACCCTCTAAGAAACATAGACTAATGACTAGGCTTTATCTTCTCTACCTCATAGTCGAGGACGACAATGATTTCAAGAGAGAGGTAATGTCATAAAATATAATATCTAACTTTACCAAATGATTTTCTCATATTAAACTGATCATTTTATATGGGAAGATAAAAGGGGAACAAGAGTTAGGATATAGATATGTGCTTCTAGACCTACCTCAACAGGGAACCAAAAGGAGAAATGGTTGCATCTCAATAGGGGTCCAAAAGAAGGCGGTCTACTAAAGAGAAATGTGCAATAAGTGCTTCTAGATTTACCTCATCTCAAGAGACCAAGAGCAGAGATGGTTACATTTCAATAGGGGTCCAAAAGGAGGTAGTCTATCAAAGAGAAATGTGCATCTAATGGAGCTTAAAATATCTTAGGGTTAGCTTCATTAGAGATCTCCAAAAGATAGTGTTAAAAAGGCCTTTGACCTTAGGCAAGCTAGGGCTGACCTTGAGGTGGGAATCCTACCCAAGCATGAGGTCCTTGTTGGCTAACTAATGTGCTTAAAGTGTTTGTGGGAACCTTGCCCAAAGCTTGAGGTGATTTTTATGTTTAAATGACTAAGGTTCTTGAAGTGTTCAATTCAAAGATAAACTCGGAAGAGGCATAAATTGTTTCCATGCTTAATTGACTAAATTCTTGAAGTGTTCAATTCAAATCAAATGACTTAACAAGCATAAAAGACACATGTCAAAATCCTCCACATGTGGCCCTCATGCTGTGCTAGAATCCTATTGGATAGGCTTTAAAGGGGTCCAATGAGAATTTAAATGCACAAAATATATAATTAAGTTCTTTCTCTCAAAGAGGAAAAAGAGGACACATGTCCAAATGATATAATTAAATAATACAAGAGAGAGAGGAGGAGAGAGAGAGAGAGGTGTGGACCAAGCATGAGAGGGGGTATACTCTCCCACACACACACACACACTCTCTCATTGTGTGAAGTGCAAAGTACAAGAGCTCCATCTCCTTCTCCAAGCTTGTTGAGAAGTGGAGAGCCTACACCAACAATCTTGGCTATGGAATGGAAATCCAACCAAGAGCCATGCTTCAATGCTTAAGCTCGTCATATTCTTCATCTTCATTACTATGCTATTATGCTATGCTAAGCAAGAAGAGTGATGATAAGTGAGGAACTATTTCTTTCTCCTATGGATGATTCTTCTTCCTCTTCCCTACCCTCATTCCCCGCTAGCTCTCTCCACCTTTGAAAGTGTTTGAGGCCTTGGGGCTGAGGCTTGGGATAGTTAATGCTTTTTGCAAAGTTTATGTTATGCTCGTGATACATGAAGCTTTCCATCTTCATAGCATCACCAAGGTCACAAGGAACACAAAAATTGTATTGTACCAAGTCTTTCTTGATGGGAAAATCTATAATACAAATCTCTTTTGGAGGGGGAACCAGTTCCAAGTAAATCCGATCCTCAACTATTGTCATTCTCTCTCTCTCTCTCTCTCTCTCTCTCTCTCTCTCTCTCTCTCTCTCTCTCTCTCTCTCTCTCGCAAAAGTATTGTTCATTCCAAGTTAATTAAGTACTATGTTTATGTTGCTACCATCAATTAAGTTCACCCTCTATGTTCTCAAAGTATCTCACAAAAATGCTCACTCTAATTCTCTTAATTCCGCTATTCTCAAAGTTCATAGGCCATTTCCATTACAATGATATAAAGAATCCCAAGAAGGAATTTTTGCAAGTCAAAGCTGACTTGGAGAATACTGATAACGAGATCTTGAAATAGAAAATGTTCAAAAAGAACAAGCTAATTTTCCAACAAAGGATCTTTCAGCAAGGAAGCAGAGAAGAATACCACAAGCATGGCATTGCGAGTACAGCTACCCAAAAGGAAGATTGTCCAGTTGAGGTTCAAGTTTTGAAAATGAGCTGAATGAAATTCAAGTATGTGAAAGAATTCAAAGGAATTCAAAGGCTCACAATAGGACTAGAGGACATAAAAACAACTCTATCTGAACTAGCCAAATTCATCAAGAAGCAAAGGTAAAGAAAGGCCAGAGCCATGGCAAGAGACTGGTTGAATATTAAGGATGATAAAGTATTGGTCTTCTAAATTGACTACAAAGTCTAGAAACAATGGGAATTGATATCCAGTGTAATTCGTCAGGAAACAAAGGCAAAGAGAGTTCAAAGCCATTGCAGTAGAATGGTTAAATATTAAGGACGATGAAGTCCCGGGGGATTCACTGTGTTTTTCTGTACGGTACCACGTGAGTGTACAATAGGGGGGTTTTAGATTTTGTACATAAGCGTATACAATAGGGGTAGCCCCTCATTATCTCATACTCATACCGTACACAAAAGGGAGGGGGGGGGGGGAGGGTGGTTACATTGGGGCTACATTCAACTACCTGAGCCACCTTAAATACATTAGTATGCCTCTCTCTCTCTCTCTCTCTCTCTCTCTCTCTCTCTCTCTCTCTCTCTCTCTCTCTCTCTCTCTCTGCATTGATGAATACTTTCATGGCGTGTGAAAGTAAGGGCAAACTTGAAATTCTCTCGTTTTCTTGGTCAAAATTAGAAGCTTTTGTCGGTAATTACACTAAAACTTATGTAAATTTCCTTGTAGCCAAGCTCAAACCCTCTAATTTGTCAAAATTCCCAAAATAGCCTTCAAATTTTTAAAATTCCCAAAGTACCCATGTATCTATTTTGATTGGATTGATCAAGCTTTTCTATTTTTTATTCCTTTTTGACAATTGAGATGCATTTTCAGTGGTTATCATGTAATTTGTCACATATTACCTCACAAAACAAGCGATTATGTCCACAAAGATAACACATAACTATAGTCATCAATGAAATGTCAATCATTGAAGAACAAGAATACATCCTAATTCCTTTCAGTCCTGCCTCACATTGGCTAGAGAGAGAGAGGGAATGCATGAAATCGATCCTTTCTATCACTGCCGTTTGAATATGGGGGCAGCACAAGATTGATCCAAGCATCTCTCAAGTGCAGACAATGAAGAGGCTTTGTACGAGTAGAGAGCATTATTTACACACACACACACACGCAGTGTCACAGGCTGCTATTGGACGGTTAGCGAAGTGGGCACTAGAGAGAGCGCAACTTCACACATAGCCTGGACAAGCACTTGCACAGAGACATGCTCGCAAGCACTTGCAACGGGTTAGAGAGAGAGAGAGAGAGAGAGAGAGAGAGAGAGGGTTCATGGGTGCCGTGGGGTTTTTTCTGGACTGCGGCCTTGTGTGTGACGCTCTTGGCAAGTGATTGCATTAGTGTTCGGGAAAAAACATTTAGTCAAACCTACAAAATTCCTTTTCTTGAATTTGCCAAGAGGAAATTTTAGAAAATTATATTTATTTTTCAGGTTGTTACACTATTTTTCTCTATTTTGGGACGGAATTTCTCCTTTTCTCCTTTCTATATCAACCGGCAATTTTGAAATTTAAAGTGGCACGATATTAAGTCGAGACACATTTTTCTCGATGGATGATTGCATATGGGCAGACAAAAGTGGCAGAAGGAGAGCCCAATTAATCCTCGCTTGCAGAATCCTTGTAAATAAACTTTTTTCCAAAAACTTGGCAAACCTGTATATGTGAAACAACAGAGGTAAATTGACAAAATTTGAAGGTTTTTACACCAAATTAGAATGCGATCTTTAATTACAACCAAAGATAATATGTAGTTAACTTTTGCTTAATTGTGATGAGTGAAAGCACTCTTATGCTGCCATCCGTTAGTCGAGAGCGAAAGTAAGAAAATTTGAGCCCTTTTGCCAAGAGAGCATGAAGAAAACCAAATGTCCTTTAATCTCTCCTGCTCTCTTCTTTACACAAGCATTAGCCCACTCCTCTAAGTCTTTCCCTGCTATGCCTTGTACAGAATTTGTTGCTTCCACACAATTTACTTCTTTACTGATTTATGCACATGAATTACCCTTAAATTCCCTTTGTACATGACCTACCCCTTGCTTTATGCAATCCACCAAACTCTGTTTGTGTGACAAATCCTTAAATATGAGGGAAATATTCAATATATCATTGATTGTTGAGTCTCGATCAGAGAGAGAGAGAGAGAGAGAGAGAGAGAGAGAGAGAGAGAGAGAGAAGAAGAAGAAGAAAGTTGTAGGAAACTATTCCTAGAGATCTCAAAGATCTATTCGACGAGGAGAGTTGAACTCAAGACCTTTTATTCAAGAGGAAAATGGTATGAGAGAGAGGGAGAGATGCTTGCAGATAGGGCTTTGGGTTTTCTCACCTTCAAATATCAAATTTAGTGGTAAATTTGAACCTTGTGGGACTACAGTAAACCTAGGTTTTTTAACAAGCATTGTCTGCTCTTCATTGAATTTGGGCATCAGCGACGAGGTGCTTCCTACCCTCTTTCTCTCCCCCGCGAGTCGCAGACCCTTTGCAGACGAGGTGTTGGGCCTCTCCCGCCCCCTGGCCAAGCTCTCTGTAAGCTCCCACACGTGCTTGGTGTCTTGCACACTGCGTGCGGTATTGTTGCACCCTCTCAGCGGCAGTAGCACCCTGCAAGCGGCATCTCTCCCCTCCCTCAGAGCCTCCGACGGGCCTCCGACCTGAAGTGAAGGTATTAACGAATTTTTCCACAGTCAGCATGTCAGTGATTTTTTGAAAAATTATTAACTGGTTGAAAAAGGCTGAACCCAATGAGAAGCGCCAAATCCAGAAAGTAATTATTGGAATCTAGGCATTACCAAACTTTAGCAATGGGGAGGGGATGGGGAGCCCTCTGAGGTTGGCCTTGCTTTTCCTGACTGCCAGAAGCCCTAGACCTCGAGAAATCGGATTGAAAGCTAGAAGGGAAATTGGTGAGGATGAGCAATCACGTGCTCTGTGTGTTTGAGGTTTTCATGGTTTCATGTGCGGCTTCATGGTGAGCATGAGCAATCACATGTTTTGTATGTTTAAGGTTTCATGGTTTCATGTGTGCGGCTTTGATTACCTAACATAGCCTCGCCTGTGACACCTTGCCCATTACAAGCTTACATAGTTTTGTCTTTTCTTTTGTTGTCTGCTAAACACTACAAGTTGTTTCCTGCTTGCCAGGTGAGTTACCGTGATAGCAAGCTTTAGCATCGAGCCCTCTTAGGTTGGCCTTGCGTTTCTGTCTTGCCAACAAACCCAGACCTCAGATTAAGATGATTTGTTGGCCAGAAGGGGTTCAATACATAAAAATCTGGGAAGAGTGGTGAGGAGCAGTCACGTGTTCTATATTTTTTTCTCAGTAGGCAGGACCCAATCACATTAAATAAAAAATTACAAAGAATAAAATGAGATATGGTGTCAGGTAATGGACAATGCAGCAATCAAACAGGAGGTTTCTCGCGCAAGGTGGTGGGTACCCAAGCAAGGAAGTGCAAGGAGACCAGCATAGGACGTGCAGGGAGTGAGGGCGATGGGCAACTGAGGAGGACGGTGCAGAGAGGTAGACTTGCAAGATTTTTTTAATAACATGGGTTGACAGTTTGGAGCAGTTGATCATCACAGCTTGCCTAGTTACAGATGATGAACTAAAGGTCATATTTCTTATGGTTATGGGTCAAAGGAATCCTTACGGGCATGATGGTGCACTCTGTAAGAAGGTAACAATTGAGAGCTCCGAGAATTAAAGACAGGAGTTGGGGGTTCTATCTAGGTTATCTTGTGGGGAGAGCTCGAGTGCATTTTGAGGTGCATTTCTTCAAAGTGTAGTCACATTTTGTCAAATTTTTTCAAGGTAAGCTCGAAATCTAGCCTAGATTTTGCAAGTTAGTGATAACCTATGAAAATTAGAATACATTATTTCAGTTTTGAATGTCCATTAAAGAGTGCAACTCTCCACTTAAAAATGCAGACTATGTATACATAAAGTATATTTGTTTTTTTGTTAAATAACGATTCCATCTACCATAGTGAAAGGTGTTCAATAAAAAAATACTTGGAAACTTGGAAAATGCCTTGTGTCGGAGCTTTTAAACCTCATGTTTTATATGGGTAAAGTATTTTATGTGCTTCAGTCTTAAAGAGTTTAATACACCGCAATCTTTATTGTTTTGGCCACTCACAATTTTGGGTGGTAGTGTTGTATTAATTCAATAAAGAATGTACTTAATCTCAATTTGGATGTGACATCATACCATTAAATATTTTAAGATCGTTAGTTTCTTTTACATGTAGTTACAAATTCTATAGTCTCAATTTCCCACATGGTCATATGGCTTGACTACGTGTGTTATCTTGAGCTATAGTTTCTTGCCAAGACACGTCTAGCATACCTTGGGTCTATGTGTCACACATACACAATGTCTTCATTTTGTATATAGTTACAAATATAGTCTCGATTTGTCACATGGTCATATGACTTGACCGGGTGTGCCACCTTGAGCTATCGATTTTTACCTTCAGTTCTTCTAGTTATCCATATGGCTTGACTGGGTCTCTTGACCTATCCATTCTTACCAAATGTGTAGTTGTGCCTGTTTCTACTATAAAAAGCGTTAAAAATTTTAAGATCATTAGTTTCTTTTACATGTAGATACAAATTCTATAGTCTCAATTTCCCACATGGTCATATGGCTTGACCGGGTGTGTTATCTTGAGCTATAGTTTCTTGCTAAGACACGTCTAGCATACCTTGGGTCTATGTGTCACACATACACAATGTCTTCATTTTGTTTATAGTTACAAATATAGTCTCGATTTGTCACATGGTCATATGGCTTGATCGGGTGTGTTATCTTGAGCTATAGTTTCTTGCTAAGACACGTCTAGCATACCTTGGGTCTATGTGTCACACATACACAATGTCTTCATTTTGTTTATAGTTACAAATATAGTCTCGATTTGTCACATGGTCATATGGCTTGACCGGGTGTGCCATCTTGAGCTATCGATTTTAACCTTCAGTTCTTCTAGCTATCCATATGGCTTGACCAGGTCTCTTGAGCTATCCATTCTTACCAAATGTGTAGTTGAACCTATTTTTACTATAAAAAGTGTTAAATATTTTAAGATCGTTAGTTTCTTTTACATGTAGTTACAAATTCTATAGTCTCAATTTCCCACATGGTCATATGGCTTGACCGGGTGTGTTATCTTGAGCTATAGTTTCTTGCCAAGACACGTCTAGTATACCTTGGGTCTATGTGTCACACATGCACAATGTCTTCATTTTGTATATAGTTACAAATATAGTCTCAATTTGTCACATGGTCATATGGCTTGATCGGGTGTGCCATCTTGAGCTATCGATTTTTACCTTCAGTTCTTCTAGCTATCCATATGGCTTGACCGGGTCTCTTGAGCTATCCATTCTTACCAAAATGTGTAGTTGTGCCTGTTTTTACTATAAAAAGCATTAAAGATTTTAAGATCATTAGTTTCTTTTACATGTAGTTACAAATTCTATAGTCTCAATTTCCCACACGGTCATATGGCTTGACCGGGTGTGTTATCTTGAGCTATAGTTTCTTGCCAAGACACGTCTAGCATACCTTGGGTCTATGTGTCACACATACACAATGTCTTCATTTTGTATATAGTTACAAATATAGTCTCAATTTGTCACATGGTCGTATGGCTTGACCGGGTGTGCCATCTTGAGCTATGGATTTTTACCTTCAGTTCTTCTAGCTATCCATATGGCTTGACCGGGTCTCTTGAGCTATCCATTCTTACCAAATGTGTAGTTGTGCCTATTTTTATTATAAAAAGCGTTAAAGATTTTGAGATCGTTAGTTTCTTTTACATGTAGTTACAAATTCTATAGTCTCAATTTCCCACATGGTCATATGGCTTGATCAAGTGTGTTATCTTGAGCTGTAGAATCTTGCCAAGACATGTCTAGCATACCTTGGGTCTATGTGTCACACATACACAATGTCTTCATTTTGTATATAGTTACAAATATAGTCTCAATTTGTCACATGGTCATATGGCTTGACCGGGTGTGCCATCTTGAGCTATCGATTTTCACCTTCAGCTCTTTTAGCTTTCAAAGTGAAATATGGTATATCAATGTGTCACATTTGGATAATGCACGAGCCTTGATGTAATAGTTTGAAATAGAATCAAATATATATATATATATGTAGGTTGACTTGAATGCTTCTTTTTTTTAATAGGATATCATTATAGTCATTATGGCAGAGGGTAAGAAGAAGGCATTTCTTCAGTCTCTAAGGTCAACTCTCTGCAAGGTGATTAGTGAATTACCAGAGAAGCAGGTGCAAAGTATTGTGCAAAATGAGACACTCATAGACAAAATGCTTGAAAAATCAATCATAAGTGCGGTCTCCAAGGAAACCTTTGTTATAAGCAAAGACAAAGCTCGCTAGTCTGCTTATAGTATCATTGGTAACATGGAAAAGTGCGCCCATGATTTATATGAAGCTCTTCCCGAAGGTGTCCAGTTGATAAATCTCAAGGCTTGGGATTTGGCTTGGCGTGCAGAAAGAGAGAAGAGTAAGCGTGCCAAAGATATAGGTACAAAGTATGTGTATCTAAAAAGCTACGAAGGGAGCAAGTCAAACATGCCCAAGAGAAGACGGTGTCAGAGATAGAATTCCATGGACATCCAAATGTAAACTCTCTGCAAATGTCTACGAGAAACTTGGAGTGTACTTTAACACTTGGCATACCACATGATACTATCGCCTACTTACAGAACTTGGGTGTCGTCTCTATTGGTACATGCTTCCAAGTAAGAATTGATGGTACTTTGTATCTTCCAAGCGAAAATACGTATGCAGCGAAGCAGTATCGAGGAATGCCTAGACAAAAAGTCCTTCAAGGATGAGGTCGACTTTGATCTTTGACACAGGGGGATTGTGCGTAGTATTGCACATACATGCAATGAGCCTTTGATAGCCATTTTTCCTTACTTCAATGGAGGAAGCATTGGGGAAAATGATGCACAGTCTACCTTTTGAGAAAGGTACCTTTAGCCGAATTGTGAAGAAGAAAGAGAAAGATGGCACAGGTTCAAGTAAAGGTAAGGTAACTAAGTTGAATCAACGAAAATTAACTCGAGTCATGGCCCTTGTGAACAATCTACCAAATATTATAGTTACCTTAGCACACACAATGGCCTATACCCATCAATTGGGTGTTGTTCATTGTGACCTGCATCCTTTCAATGTTATGCTGGATTTTACTAGGAATTCAGATCCTCAATTTGGCATCATTGATTGGGGATTAGCAATGAGGCCTACATCAGAGAGACGACACTCACTCAATTGTTGTCAAAGCAAAGCCCATAAGCCTAAACCTTGGATTGCTCCAAAGCTATTGAAGGACACACATAATGACCATGTGTATACCAGAGAGGTTGATGTCTATGCATTAGCATGGCTTATTAATCAAATGGTCAAGTTTTGTAGAGAGTTGTCTATGGAATACAATACCAATTGGCTAGCATCTCGTTCAGCAAGTGAAGCATACCATATTCAAGAGATTGTAAAAGCTGGGTATCTTCTACAAGAAAAGAATAGAAAATCATTTGAAGAATTGTATGCAGATTTAACCCACATGCACTTGGATGGGAATAAATGTCTGCGGCCATTGGTAGAGATGATGCTAGCCTTTTATTGAGTTAAACTCTTTTGCCTTGTAGCAAGATGTTAGCCATCAAAAGTGTAACTTTCCTATGGTTGGTCATCAAAGAAGATGTGTATTTCTTTTGTCGGTAATTACACTAATCTTTGTTGATTCTTTTTCAAGGCAAGCTCAAAATCTAGCTAAGATTCTGTAGAAATTTGGAAAACGCCCTCTATTGGAGCTTGTAAACCCTTTGTTTTATATGCTTAAAGTGTTTTATATGCTCAAGTCTCAAAGAGTTTTATATGCTTCAATCCTTTTTTTTGCGTTATACTCAAAATTTTGAGTGGTGGTGTTGTATCAACTCAATAACAAATTTACATTAAGTCTTAAGCCATAGGTTTTCTTTCAAAGACTCAAAGATTCCTTTCTTTTCAAGTTTTTTTGAAGTAGCAGAGATGGACATTGTGAGTGCAGATATAGTTACAAATATGTAGTTGTTTGCAAGTATTCTTGTTTATGAATGGGGCTTGTCTTTACAAATAAGCAAACTCGGGTATGGCCATCAAAGAGATTGTGATTAACCTCAATGAAGGGACAAGACAAACAAACACACTTGGTTTTGTTATGGGGAGAGAGGGAGCTACATATAGGGAGATTAGAGAAGAGATTGACTCTGGTGGTTTAGCTTCAAATGACTATAGATTTCTGGGAGGCTCACGCATGTTACCAATAAGTGAAAAACAAGAGGAGATATGGAAGGTGACCAGTGATGAGGTGACAATAGAGTACAAAATTGGTGTTGCATCCCCTGCAAAGCACCCTAGGGTAGATTCTGGTGGTGCATCCAATGAGGTGGATGGGAGATCCTCAACGTGTCCGGCAGCAACAAGTGAGACATGTCCCTTTAGTTCCTCGCTCGATGCTTCTGTGGAAGAGAGAGAAGGATAAGTTCGTATGAACAGCATTCTTGCTACACGCTCCCAAGTCAAGAAGTGGGAACGAGATGTGAAGACTGCCAAATAGAAGTTGCGATTCAAAGGGCACTCTGACAGGTTTACTCTAATGTCAAAGGATAAAGATGGGAGGGCTTTGTTTCAAATCTAGTGCAAAGAATGCAAGATCCCATATGGACGGGGAGGTCCAGATACCATATACAATTTTATGAATTCACACTTAAAGACCATAAGTCACATGCGATCCATGGGTCTCCATGAAGCAAAAAGGTCGGACTCCCACACTGCAAGCCTAGAGGATCAAATTATTACTAGAAACAAAGAGAAGGTGGTTGAGGCAATGGAGGAGGTCAATGCATTTGCAGAAGAGAGGAAATCAGAATTTGAATTGGTGCTTGATACAATGGATGACTATAAGTCTACCTCTAAAGTATTTATAAAGTGCAATGTTGATGGAAAATGGATCCTCCTATTTCCAAAGATAGGGTCTATCAAACAATGCATGATAGAGCACACAAAGTCAAAGGTGCATATTCAGGCTAGTGGTCCAAGTTCGCACGAAGGGACAAAGAAGGTTGGTCGTCCAAGTAAGTTCCCGGTACCTGATGACCATCAGAAGGAGTTGACTGGATTTTTCAAACCAATCTCAGGTAAATTGCATTATTGACATTTTTATTAGTATCGTAGATCTTTTGTTGACAAGCTTGATGAATGTGTGTTGTCCTTGCTAGTATGTTCCGGGAAGTCATCGAGTGCACCAAAAAGAAATGAAGGTGAAGGTATGCCATTCTAAGTACCTCTCTATCTTTTTCTTGTACCACTTTTGAAGCAATTTTTGATAAAAAGACTTTTGTTGTTCTTTGTTTTCCTTTTTTTCCAAATAGAAGAAAAGATATATTCAACACTATGTTGGGAATTTTGGCAAAAATCATTTACATTTGGAGGAAACACAATTGACCTAAAAACATTTTTAGATGATAGTAGAGGGGGGCCAAATTGGTTTTGTGAACCAAACACCATAGCAACATTATATAAGGATCAATGCGTCATCGACATATCTGGAACTTTTTGTCACAAAAATTGCAGCAGAGTAAGCATACTGAGAATGCCATTTGATGGGCTAATGTGTTCAAATTGTGCCTCCATTCCCAAGGAACGAGATTTTTGGATGAGAGTCTATCGCCGATCCCAAGAAACACATAGTCGAGGGCTTAGAGATACAGGTTTTGGCAGAAGACTCGATTACATGACTAACTCAGATATTCTTGGCATAGCACGATTTAGGTGTATCCTAGTTCAAAGACTTAAGAAGAAAATGTGGTTCACAAAAACCAAAGTTGCAGCATTAAGTGTAAGAGTCGGGAACCTTCATGATACTGTCTCTAAAGCTTTGGGAAGAGCAGATGTGAAAAAGTTTTGCATGAATATAATCAATGCGCACAACCTCAGTTTGTTTGACGGAAAGCAAGCATTGTGGAGATTTCTCATGGATATCTCGCAAAACATTGGAAGAGATCCCCGAGGAAAGAGATACTCTGACACAACAAAGAGTCTCTTTGAAGCTGTTAAATTGTGGGGAGGTACAAGAATGCACAACTTTCTCTCTTTGAACCTTGGGGGACCTCATATTTCAACCACTATGAGGGCAACAAGAAAGTCCATATGTTATAAAACAGCGGTCAGGGAGGATATATTTCAACATGTGGCTGAGGTTTATAAGCATCAAATGGGTAGAAATAACAGCCCGATGGGCAGTGTTCCTGTTATTATTGCCGAAGATGAGACTATTATAAAGAGGATGGTCAGGTGGAATGAAAGGGATGATGAACTTGTCGGCTTTTGTGGAAGGAAACAAGAACACGATTGTGTACCAGATTTTGTGGTGCTCGTTGGTTCTGGTGAATCCGGGTACAACAACGTTGTTGAGGTGTTCCACACTAATATTATTGCTCACTATGCACGGGTTCTTATTGCAAATCCACTTATTCATTGTCTACCAAAGCTTGTCCTGGTGCTTTGGTCCTGGTGGTCCAGCTGACATGTAATCGATTTAATTCGAATTTTATCAAAGCGCAATGGGATGCAGTAGCATTGCTTTGGAGTCGGCATCTTAAAAACGTTGTAGTTCCTTTGATTGGTCATGCTTCTGATGGGGATGCTCGAAAAAGGAAACTCATGAGAGATGACTACACTTCTCAAGTGGGTATTCGATTCTCTATTCCTTGGAGAGGTGGCCATTAACAGCGAGCATAGATTATGATGGAAGTATCTTGGGATTGTATGACTCGAACTTCATTCATAATGGGAAAAAGTTGGTTAACCCTCTAGATAATGCTTCTAGAAGACTTGTCCTTGGCAAGGATATCGCTACATTGAATCATGTTGCTCTTGTATATCAACATTTTAAGGTTGATGAGCATGGATTGCAAGAGGGTGATGTGGAGAGAAAGGACAGGCAAAACTGGAGATCAGCCCAAAGATTGGCAGGACGTAAGGTGCAAGCATGTGTGAAGGATTTGCACATTGGAAATCAATTTCAACAAGAAAGAACACTTGGAACAGAAATGTATCTTTCAATAGTAGCTTTATATATTGATATTTTTTTGTCTCCAACTCTCTCATTATTTGAGAGAGTGAAAGCTTCCGGCAAGGTTTCCTTCTTTTTCAGGTACTCACTGTTTAGACAAGGTGTCATTCTTTATGTCTGCCATTAAAATAAGACAATAGTTATTCATTTTGTAAGAAATATATAACGTTGTTTTCACAGGATGTGGCACATTTGGATCATGAAACAAGCGATATACACTCTCAAGGATAATTTCATAAGCAAAGAAGCATTCCTTGATATTCAGCTCTCTTGCCACTTTATAGTTCTTCTAGTCAAGCTATTCAGAGAAAAGTATACACGTCTAGAATTTCCTTTGTCTGCAACGGGGTCAGACACTTGTGAAAATTTCTTTAGCAAAGTTGGCGGTATGGTTAGAAATGAGAGGAGTTATGATGGAGTTGATTTGTTAAGCAATGCTGGTGTGCTAAATAGGATCACCGAGATTCAATCAAGCTCCATGCTTGTTTTTCCAGCAGCACACTCTAAGCAAGAAAGCATATGGACTGTAATGAATCATGTACCTGGCGTTCCATTTTCCAATCTTGGTGACTACATGTCCGTATCTTGTGATGGGGCCATAGTCGAGCTTTAAGAGAGGGCTTTTGTGAAGCGAAGGGTGTGTGCAAAGTACTAGGCATTCACGATATCTCTTGGTGCCATGACACATCGCAAGAGAGAGATCTTGAAGATATAATGGTTGCTAATGCAGATGACCAAATTTTGGATTATGGAGTTGTTGATGACCTTCCTCTTGAGATAAAGGAGGGTGCAAATGAGTTGAGCACATGTGCCAAAGATGACGTGATAGTCGCAGAATGTGAGTTACGCCATTTGTTTGATGAGATAGTTGATGAAGAGGAGAAAGTTCAAAGCCAATTTTGTTCTTTTGTAAAGATAGATGGCAAGAAAATATGTAAGAGTACTCTTGTGAGTCAGCTAAATGGAAATCCAACTCTGTCTAAGGACAGACTAACAAGGGTGAAAAGTGGGATTTATTCTTCAATGGATAAAAAGATCAGGTTTCAAACAGGAACTTCTCTTATAGTAGGCTCAGATTGTGTTGTTTTATTTGAGGGTTTGTCTTCCAAAGATAACACAAGGTGCAAGAGGAAAGGAAATATCTGTAGCACTAGCCAAGGTGCAGATAAAGGTACATGGTATCTTGGAAGAGTTGTGTGTATGAGAAGAAAAGTGGGAGCTATTATGAAAGAAACCAGGGGTCCTTTTGATCTTCTTGACCAACCTGCAAATGTAGAGATAAATCTTGCATGGTATCAAAAATCTAAGGATGCAAGGAGCTATACATACGATCTTGTGGACAATCAATGTGTATCCTTGGAGTCTATAATTTCACTTGCAAACTTGACGTATGATTTGGAGACTAAGAAATACCAGCTTGATGCTAAGGACTACAAGGTCTTCAATGAGTATGTGAAAGTTAAATTGACTTCATTTGTAAATTAGGTTCAAGCATGTTCAAGAGAAAAGTTCATAGGATTGGTTTGTGCAATAAAGAGCTATATTTATTTCCTAATTCTAAGCGTAACTATTTTGAATCTTACAGGTTGACACTTATGTTGGATGCAAGTGGCAAAGATGAGGGATGACTACGCTTTGAAAATATTGACTTAAATTTGTGCTCAGTGCCTAGATAGGAGTATTTGCATAAAAAGACGATGTGCCGTATGAAAGATGTTTGTCCGACATGGCATGTGGACTAGTGAAATTTTGATTAAGGGGTGCGCATTTGGTTTAGGAAACTCTCTTCAAACATTTCATTTTGACGTTTTGATTTATGTATTTTATGTACGCGGCAGCCATATGACATGGACATGCCAATTTGTTGATTGTGTAGTATGAGAAGCATGACATACTAGCACTTGGAATGTCGTTTGGTTTTAAGGGTTCTTAAGTTGATTTGGTAGGCTACTTTTATGTTTTCATTTTGTGTTTGTTTTGTACATGATCGTGTATCGATGTGGACATGGCCTTTTGGTAATCGTGTGATTAGACTATGTGATTGGAGGTTTCCTATGTATTATGATATGCAGGTCATATAACCACTTTGAAGTTAAATTACTTTGACTCTATTGAAAATGTGTTTGATTTTAATGTGTAAGATAATCCTTAAATCCCACGTGGGAGCCCAAGATGACGTGGACAGTTTTTTTGGAAAAAGAAATTATGTGATGAAAATCCCATGTGGGAGGCCAAGAAAAGGGTATACTGATTTTTTTTTAGAAAGAGGTCTCCGTACAAAGGAGACTTTGGTGAAATTTTTAAGATTTATATTTTATGTACAAACTCAAAATTAAATACAGATGGTGCTTTTTTAAAAGTTGCATTTGCTTAAGCATAGACGTGCATTCATATCACATATAATTGTTTTTGTTCAAAAAGATTAATCTTTTAATGGGTTGTTTTGTAATGTGTTTTGATTTGATGAGTGAAGTTTTTCATAGTTGTTTAAGAGTATGCATTATTTTTTACTTAGAGAACAATCCATTTTATATGTGTGCCTTAAATCCCATGTGGGAAGCCTACTAAGTATGTGGGTAGTATCATATGTTTTAGAATTGAGATTTGAATCAGTTTACAAGGTAAATGCTATTTGTTTTTTGACAAATTACATTGAAACGATTGGTTTGTTTTAATTTAGTATTCATTATATTTGTTGCTTTTCATGGTTTGTTCTTTTAACATCTATTGCAAATGAAAACACACTACAATGTACACTTTTGTTCATTTGCAGTTCAATATGTATTTTTGCAAAAGCATGTGCTTCTAAAATTGTTATGTTACTAGTATACATAAAATACTGGGTCATTACATTTCATACGAAATCCGTATGAGGGGGATGGCTCATTACGAGAACGTCAGTATCTTGTCCGTATGTAGGGGGATAGGTTAGTAAGTAAGAAATCGTACATAGGGGGGTTTCTCTAATTTTGATGCACACAGGTGAAATCCCCCCATTACTAATAGTGAATCCCCCGGAGATGAAGTACATATCATCCTGATTGACTACAAAGTCCAAAACCGCTATTCGAAGTAATTTGGATGAAGGTGCTGGTGTAAACATACGTGGAGAACAGCTTAGACAAAAACTAGGGATTAATGAGATGAAGCCTATGCCATTCACAATTAGAATGGAAAATCAGCAAATTGTGCAAGCTAGTGGCTTGGTGGAGAATCTCTAGATCAAGGTTGGTTCTAAAGGGTTTTTGACAAGCTTTTTCGCAGTGGACATACAAGGTTCTTACAGTATAGCTCATCAGGAAACAAAGGTAAAGAGAGTTCAAAGCCATTGCAATAGAATGGTTGAATATAAAGGACGATGAAGTATATATCATTCTAATTGACTACTACAAAATCCAAAAATAGTGGGAATCGCTATCCAAAGTAATTTTGGATGAAGGTGCTGGTGTAAACATACTTGGAGAAACCTTAGACAAAAACTAGGGATTAATGAGATGAAACCTATACCATTCACAATTAGAATGGCAAATCAGCAAATTGTGCAAGCTGGCCGCTTGGTGGAGAATCTCTAGATCAAGGTTGGTTCTAAAAGGTTTTTGACAAGCTTTTTGGCAATGGACATACAAGGTTCTTACAGTATAGCTAAGGAGTGAGGGATTGTACACGATTATGTTTCCCAAACACTCACTATATAGGGGTAAAATAGGAGAGTTTAGGTCCAGACAAATAATACCAAAACATGGAAGAAAGCAATGCGACCTAAAGAGGTATGCCAAAAGAATGGCAGAAAGAAGATAGAAAGGATGCTAGCCTCCATGAATATATTCCCCATAGTTAACATTGACTTGAACGCAGTCCTTTTAGAGAGAAAAAAAGTTCTTTAGTGCAGCAACATTAGTACCTTGAGAACTTTACCAAATTAAACGAAGGGTAACGACACGTAAATCTAAATGGAAGAGCTTTAGAGGAATCAGCAAACCAAACATGTGGGATGGTTAGTTCAGACGCTGCTACACCTTCATATTGAGCCACACAAGGTATGGCTACACTAGATAGTGTTGACATCGAGTTAGAGAATCAGAATGCATAGACACCAGAAGGTGGTGGTCAGACAGTAGTTGAAGGACATTAGGTACCAGCTGATTGAGAAACCCCTACGATGAATATGAAATTGGGATTAGGACAGAGAAGGGCATTGAATCTTTGGAAAGAAAGAAGGGCCAAGGGACACCCCAACTAGTTGTTACCAAATTATCTAGAAGTGGAGGAGTGGAACTTGGGCAAGGAATCACATCCAAAAAATATAAAGATCAATAAACATCTGAAGCTAGAAGTCAAACAAAAAGGCAGACAGATTTTTCAAAAGTATTGAAATGTTTTTTCTTGGGAACACACTTCTTTTAAGGGATTTATCCCTAAATTTTGCCGACATAGAATATCGCTAAAACCCAATGCTCGACTAGCTAGACTATAAATGTATAGGATGAGCCCAAACTATGCAAAGAAGGCCAAGGAAGATATCATATATGTGCATGTGCATGAGTGCACACATGTATTTTTGTGCATGAGGTCTTTTGTGTGTGTGTGTGTGTGTGTGTGTGTGTGTGTGTGTGTGTGTGTGTGTGTGTGTGTGTGTGTGTGAGAGAGAGAGAGAGAGAGAGAGAGAAGAAGAAGAAGAAGAAGAGGGAGGAGAATTTTAACGATGTAGGAAACTATCACAAGAGACTTTAAAAAGATCTATCCGACGAGGAGAGTTGACCTCTAGACCGATTATTTAAGAGGGAAATGGCATAACCAATCTACCACACTTGGGTGATAGAAAGGTTATACCATTTTCCTCTTTTTTTTAGCACACATATACCCACCGACATAGCACAGTGTCACACACACTTGAGAGGAAGAGAGAGGGAGAGAGAAGATATATATATATATATATATATATATATATATATATATATATATATATATATATATATATATATATATATATATATATACATATATATATATATATATATATATATATATATATATATATATATATATATATATAGAGAGAGAGAGAGAGAGAGAGAGAGAGAATCTTTTTGGAATTTGCTAGTCGAATTCCAAAAAAGCACTTGCCGGAAAATGCTTGCCAAAAAATTACGTCCTTTGATACGCCATTCTTATTTAGAAAGGTGCATAATTCATTTCAATTATCCCTATTTTTGTATGGATGTTTGCTAAGTATATTGGCTCCAACAACCCATTCCGAATGACTCTTGACAATGGTTGCATGCTATTTTTTCGCCTTGTAGTCAATCTACATGATCAATAACTCATCATCCTTAATATCGGACCATGCTTCTACCATCACTTCAAATTCCTTCTATCTCTACTTCCTTATGAGCTTAGCTGCTTTAGGTAGTGTTCTGCTGATGTCATCTAGTTCAATGGTCAGCCTCTTCATCCTCTCACAGTTTTTATATATATTTTGTCTTGCTCGTTTCTAGAACTGCTATATATGAGCTTGATGACCTTCCCTCTGGAAAACTATCATCATAGTGTCATGCCTCTACTTGCCTTCTATGTTTTCTTGTCGATGGATCCTTGAGTGCGTAATCAAATTATTCGTTCCATACATTTTTTGAACCCAAATCCTTTTTATTAGCTTTGGCTAGGTCAATCTTAACTTGCAGCTACACTTCCTTTTTGGCGTTCTCCTCGAACCCTTTTGCTAGTTTCTCAAATCTACCTCTTCAGCACTCTTCTTACCAGGGCTCAAAAGTTGGGATTTCCACTCTTGGAGCTTTTGAAGCTATAGGCAAAAGCCTTTGGATGGTTTTGGCCTCTGAGCATTCTGGGCTCTCTGGCTTCCAATGGTCCAGATTCTAACTGATATGAGTTGCCAGCACCCTCTACTCTTGCCACTCATCCACTTCCTTGGCCTTTCCCTTTGGTTTCGAAATGGCTCTTTGTTTCTACCAATTCTGAGCCTCTTCACTTTGCTTTGTTCCATTAATTGGCTCACTGTAGTATGTCTTCAATGAAAATGCTCTTAGTAATCACAAACACTTGTACTCGATCTGCCAGCTTTCCTGTGGCCATTATAGCTTTTGAATTGTTAGGACATTGCATTGCAAAGTGTTCGTAATTCCCACACATGGAGCAGTTGAAACTACGTATGGTAAAGTTACTCTACCTATGCCTTGACCAAATAAATTATGGTATCTTTCTCTTTCAGTCATATTGCATAAATTGGTTCCATTGTTGATGTTTTCACGTACCTTCTCCTATTTAACTGGCTCTGGATTTGTCAGAGCTATCATGGAATTCATCAGACCGATGTTTTTTGGTGGATTTACATTTTGTACACTAGGTCTCTACTTTCTCAACCGGAGGTTTGGCCCTAGAGATCTCAGAGATCTGCTTGGATAGTTCCTCAATCTTTCTACTCCATGCCCCCTTCTTGCTCTTAGATACAAGTCAATAACTAGAGATGGTTAATGACTCCCCCTTCAAGAGTAGAGGTTTGGAGGGAGCTTTTAAAGAAAGATTTGGAGTGAGCTTTTTTTTTTTTTTTCTCTACTAACCAAATCCATTAAAAAAGCTTGCTCCAAACAGAGCTTCTAGAGTGAGCTTTTTGTTCTCTCCCTCTCTCTCTCCTCCTCTCCCCTCTCTCTATCTCCTCTCTCTCACTCCGCTTCTCTCTCCCTCTCTCTCTCTCTCTCTCTCTCTCTCTCTCTCTCTCTCTCTCTCTCTCTCTCTCTCAAGGTTCTACTCACTTTTTAAATTCCTTAATGCATGCATAAGAAAACTTATAAAAATTCACTTTTAAGCTAGTTAGTAAGGTAAGTCACCCACCCTATTACCATCAAAAAACACTGCCCAAAGCTCATTCTATGAGGGGCTACAATTGAAGCTATTAAGGGCAATCCTAGATATGATAGAGTTCCTAAAATAAACCAGTTGAATCTTAGAAGTGCAACAGTATCAAATTTAGGTCCATTGCATATGGATAGTTGAAATTATTCCACTATCTTCGAAGACATAGACACCACCATAAACACATCCCCTACAAGAGGGATGCATGGGTCTTGCACTTCCCATGCAATTGCTTTGATGAGTGAAGTCAAGAAAATTCTAAATAGCCTTGAGACTATTGTAGCTTCCCAAGCCTCATATCTCATTGTATGACTTGCTATGCACTTATTGGTGCTGCTAGTAGCACCATCGTACTTGTGATCAAGGTGTAAGGGTGTCTTTCTAGTAATGTGTATTAAGTCCGGTGTCCTTGGATACTTGGTATGCGGGTAGAATTTGTCCTTGTTGTGGTCTCTCTTCATGTTGCACACTTTCTCCAGAGACTTCATAACAAACCTGTTGTATTATAGGTTTTTCTATTCTATAACCAAAATGTTTCTATCATGGGTACCTTTTAAAGCTCTCTCCTCTCACGATTCAAGTATATGGTTTTCCTCTTCTAAATGCATCATTTGCAATTCAAGCACCTGGAACTTTTTCAAAATGGCTCTTTTTTCACCTTCAAGCTTCTCAGAAAGATCCTTATGTTGGAACATGTCATAAAATCTAATATCTAACCAACCCAAATGATTTTCTCATATTAAATTGATCACTTAATGTGGGAGAATAAACGGGAACAAGTGTTAAGATATAGATATGTGCTTATAGATCTATCTCAACACAGGGCCAATAGTAAAGGGGCCCAAATGGGAGATGGTCTATCAAGAGCAAGGCTAACCAATGGAGCATAAGACCTTAGGGTTAGCTTCATTGAAGACCTCCAATAATGTGTGTAAAAGTCCTTTGACCTTAGGTAAGCTAGGGCTGAGCTTGAGGTGGGAACCCGGCCCAAGCTCGAGGTGTTTGTCCTACTTGAGGTGCTTGATTAAGGTGCTTGAGGTGCTTGACTTACTCCATGCTTGAGGTGCTTGACTTACTCCATGCTTGAGGTGCTTGACTTGCCGATTGATTAAGGTGCTTGAGGTGCCTTGACATGCTTGCCTGAGATGCTTGTGGGAATACCCCCTAGTCCAAGTGCTTTGTCATGCTTGATGACTAAGGTGCTTGGGCTCCTAAAGTCAAAAGCATCCCTACAAGAGGGGGGGCGAGCCCTTTTCCTAGGGATTAGAGAGAGAACACACACTCACACTCACAAGGGAAGCCCCAGCTTGAAGAGGCAGCAAGGACACATGTCAGGTCCCTACCCATGTTACCTTCATGTGTTGCTTGAAGCCTATTGGCTAGGCTTCAAAGGGGTCCAATGATAAATTACTTGAATTATCTAATTGTTTTTACATTTATCAAGTCCTCTCTCTCAAAGGGGAAAGGGGGACACTTGTCCCAAGGCTATCCATGTTGCTTGTAATGGCTTCTGCTTGTGATTGGCTAGGCCTGGAGGGGTCCAATGAGCTTCAAGCATGAGCTACAAGGGGGGTCGACCCAAGCAAGCTAGGGGGGTGCTTAGGGGGTATACTCACCCAGACACACTCACAAGCACTCCCATTGTGTGCTATGCAAAGTGGAAGAGCTCCCTCTCCAAGCAAGTAAAGGTTGAGAGCCTACACCAACACTCTTGGCTATGGAGTGAAAATCCAACCAAGAGCCATGCTTCAATGCTTAAGCTTTCCATTTCCTTCTTCTTCATTACTATGCTATTATGTATGCTAGCAACAAGAGTATGATAGGTGAGGAACTAATTCTTTCTCCTACGAAATGTTTCTTCTTCCTCTTCCCTACCCTCATTCCCTGCTAGCTCTCTCCACCTTCGAAGGTGTTTGAGGTCTTGGGACTAAGGCTTGGGATAGTTAAAGCTTTCTTCAAGTTATGTTATGTTGGTGATGCATGAAGCTTTCCATCTTCATTGCTTCACCTAGGTCACAAGGAACACAAGGAACACAAAGAATGTATTGTAACAAGTCTCTCTTTATGGGAGAAATCATAATACAAATGCCTATTGGAGGGGGGACCGGCTCCACATAAATCCGGTCCTCAACTGTTGTCATGTTCTCTAAATTCTCTCTCTTGCAAAAGTATTGTCCATGCCAAGTTAACTAATTGCTATAATTATGTTGCTATCTTCAATTATGTCTACCCGCTATACTCACAAAATCATTTCTTGAAAGTACTCTCATTAAATTCCGCTACTCTCAAATTGAATAGGCAAATTCCATTACAGCACATTCATCCAAAACTTGCTCCAATTCACACACTAACCCCCTTACTCTCTTTAGACTCATTATGAATCTTCATCGAGACCTGCAGCACTTTCTCCATCAGGTTCTCTTTTTGAATGGCATCATAAATTTGGAATGGCAACACCAAGATTTTCACAATGAGAGAACCAATCTCACTCCAGAGGCATACATAAACATTAAAGCAAAACCAAATTAGATTTTTCCATGGCGATATAAAATAGCCGGCAAAGTTCAATAGTCTACAATACTTCATGGATGGTGTTTAACCGCATTGTAACCGAAAAAAGGTACTCCGTCCTCCGTTACCATGTTGTCTTGTGTTCATTTGTTAAAATTTTATGTTGTGGAACATGCAGATCCTTGTCAACTGCTACATTTGAACATAGCACGGGTGACCGAACATAAATATATCGATTATTGATAAATTGTCAAGAGATGTGATCATGGTGAGATGCGATTATTTTGAGGAAGCAAAAAGTAAGGAGACAACAACAAGAGAAAAGTGATGGGTGCTCCACCTATTAAGGCAGTTGGCGTCGGCTCTGCGTGATTTTATCTTGAACTCTCTCTCTCCCTCTCTCTCCTAGTCACTTCATTAGCGTAGGAGCCTATTTCAAATCCGTAGCCTCTGGTTAAACCACGTGGAAGATCTTTTCTAACAGCTCATGCTGGCTTTATTAATCGCAAATAGATCAAAGCAGCGCATGCTTTTTTAATCGCAAGTAGCACTCATTCGCTTTTTTAATCGCAGGCAGCGCTTGGCAGTCCATGGCCTGCCCACGTCGTTTGCAACATCTTCATTATTCTCGTTAATACCTACAGGGTAATCTCGTTAACCCACGTGGAAGAGATTTTCTAACGGCTCATGCTCGCTTTATTAATTGAAGACATATCAAACCAACGCACGCTTTTTTAATCGCAAGCAACACTCGGCAGCCTGAATGAGTGCACGCTTTTTTAATCGCAGGCAGCGCTTGGCAGTCCATGGCCTGCCCACCTCGTTTGCAGCATCTTCACTATTCTCATCAATACCTGCAAGGTAATGGCCAACTGCAAGTTTCTTGGCTTCCTTGCATTGCACCCACCTTGCTGCATGCTTCCTTTGTAAAAAAAGATTGTGTGGTTTCCTTATCAAAGCTACATTAGCAGTCATAAAGAGACCTCGCTGCTATGTTGGGATAATTTTTGGTGCTTATTACGAGCGGCGGCTCATCCCCACATTCTCTCTCTCTCTCTCTTCACCATAATGTTGTGGTGTCTAATGTTCTTTTTGGAAAGTCATCAATTGCGAATCGAAGGCCTCTCTCTATATGCAATTACCTTTGCACGTACCTTGAAGGCATGTGGCTCTACACAAGATGCTCATATGGGCACAAAAACTCAGAAGTATATTGTGAGTCGGAGGCTATTGAAGAAAGATGTCGTGCTTGGCAGTATTGTCTTGGTCGATATGTATAAAATGTGGTTGAGGAGCTTCCTATCTAGAATGTCATCTCTTGGAATGTGCTGATTCGAGATCTGCGCAACAAGAGCAGGGCCAGAAAGCCCTAGGTTGTTTTCAGCGGATGCAAAGCAAGAATCCTTCATCCACGTGCCATCGACCATCCAACAGCAAGTGCTTGCTCGCTTTTTTTATGACCTTCATCAGTCGACTTGTCAAGACGTGCAGCTATTCAGCTATTGTTGCTCTAAACTATAGTTTCGACCCTCTGACGTCTTTCCCATCGCAAACTGAGAAATCATCAAAATTACAGCCTTTCAGTGAAAACAGGAGATCGGCTTCCTTTGTTCTTTCTTGGTACCTTCACAAAAAAACTACAAGATGGGTAATCACTTCAAATCAATGCAGGATGTTGGCAAGGAAGCTCTCAAGGCTGTTCTAAGCATATGCAAGGCGAAGGCCTTTCTCCAATGCAATCATCTATGGAAGCAAGCACCTATGCTAGCACCTTGAAAGACTTCGTAATATGCTGACATGGGTGAGAGAATTTATGATGAGAGTGCTAGTCAGTCACAAGCTGTTCAGAAATAGGTTGTTCTTAGCAGGGCTTTTCTTTATATGTATGGCAAATGTGGTGCACTTACAATGTCCACAGAAAGGCAACAAATCCACTAACAACTCTAGGGAAGAATCAATACTCGTGAAAGACATCAAGCAGACTCACAAAAGCATGAGAAGGCCTCTTTCCAATTGTCCCAATGCAATCACTTATGCTTGCACATTGAAGGTGTGCTAAATGGTTCCATCTACTTTATGATGTTGATTAGTGGCTACTGCAAGAGGACATGGGTATGTTTCTTGAATAATAAAGGTGGATATTAATCCTAATCCTTCTTTATGGAAAGATTTATTAAGACGATAGCTTTTGGGTGGTTCCACTCACTTTATGATGTTGATTGATGGCTATTGTAGGAGGACATTGGTGTATTTCTTGACTGTTGGAGTTAGGGTTGCAAGGAAACACACAAAGCGTGGAGAAGATGAAGAAGCTCAAGGCACACAATAGAGAGTGCATTGCTTAGTACACAATAGGAAGATAATTTAGCCCTAGAAAGATGGGTGTATATACAATGCATGCGGGGGGAAACCTCCTAGTGAGGGAAAATTGCCCCAATAGTTCTAAGTGTATTCACACACATCACTACCATTTATAAATCCCCCCTTGGAAGTGATGCAACAATTGGCGAGATAAGAGGTTGAGGCTCTTTCGGCAAAACCGGCAAGATCTTTGAGTTTGAACTCTCTTATCCTTCTCCAAGCTATCTAGTTGAAAAAATAAGACTGCATTCATGCCACGTCACAATTTGGACAACGTGTTAATATGGTTCACATTATATTTATACTGATAGGAATGCTCAAGAAAAACCATTTTCTTGGTCATGTCTGTATAGGGAAGTGCCATGCCCTGAGGACATGATGAATCCACAAAGGGAAGCAAGCCCAAAACTTTGCGGAAAGCTTTGAACTTCTCATGAGGCAATGCCTTCATGAATAGATTTGCAAGATTGTTATGTGTCGGCAAATAAGCCAAGTTGAATCTCCTGCTGAGAGTCTCTCTCTGACATAGTGATAATGCACCTCAATATGCTTTGCGCGAGCATGAAAAACTAGGTCCCTCACAACTGTTAATGCGCTCTGACCGTTATTGTAGCTGATGTTGGCAATGTCCAGCCATACATACTCAATTGTAGCTGTGAAGACTACCCTTTACTAGCTTCACAACTAGAAGTGGCCATAGTAGGTTGCTTCTTACTCAACCATGATATGCATGAACTGTCGAGCATGAAATAAAAACCACTTGGGACTCTCCTGTGTCATAACAACCAACCCAATGTGAGTCTAAAAAAACATGCAAATCTAGTGAAAATGACCCCTCCTTGGGATAAAACAACCCAAGATGTAAAGTTCCACTCAAGTAGTGAAAGATCCTTTTCACACTCTAACAATGCTTAGACCTTTTGCTATGCATAAATTTGTTGACCTGTGAGACTACAAACTAAATATTTGGTCTCCTATTGCATACATAAATAAGGCATCCAATAGTAGTCTGATAAAAAGTGAGACAGGAAAGATCACCAGCATCATGAAGATTTAATTTCAAATGGTTTTTATGGGAGTAGCAATAGTTTTGAAATCCTCGTCCAAAGTTACATAGTAACATCTCTATGTAGCTTATTCAGTAGAAGGCAATACCTCCATCACACTACTTAAATCGTATCCCCAAGTACTGATGCAAAAACCCCAAGCCTTTCATCATGGAAGTAGCATTTAAATCAGCCTTGAATTCAACAATGTGTGTCTCATTCAAACCAATAATCAGCAAATCATCTATATATACAACGACAATGAGAAATACATCACCCTCATACTTGACATACAAAGTGCTTTCAGTTGAGCTGTTGTGAAATCCTTGTTTAATTAAATGAGTGTCAGATTTCTCATACAAAGCATGAGGATATTGTTTCAACCCATACATGGCTTTCTTACATTTGCACACTTGTCCTTTCTTAGCAAAACCACGAGGCTGCATCATATAAACTTCCTCAAATATATCACCATTCAAGAAAGTAGTAACAATGTTTGATTGATGTACGTTCCATCAAAAATGATCTGCCAATGCACATAGTAGTCATACGACAAGTGGGAGCAAAGGTCTCTTCATAATCAATGCCTTTTTTCTATGCATAACCTTTTGCAATAAGTCTAGCCTTGTAGCAATCAATCTCACTTGATTTGACTTTTCAAGCTCATGCCTAGCTTAAGCATGCACCTGAGTTATCAAGCATCACATGCATTTTAATCACCTCAAGCATAGGCCTAGCTTAACCTAAGGTCTAAGGACTTTTACACTAACCATTGGAGGTCTTTAATGAAGCTAACCCTAAGGTCTTCCAAGCTCCATTATGCAAGCATTTCTCTTTGATAGACCATCTCTTATTTGGACCCCTTTAACCTTGGCCCCGTGTTGAGATAGATCCATAAGCACATGTCTATATTCTAACCCTTGTCTCCGTTTATTCTCCCACATTAAATGATCAATTTAACATGACAAAATCATTTGGGTCGGTTAGATATTAGATTTTATGACATTACCTCTCTTTTGAAATCATAGTCGTCCTCGACTATGAGGTAGAAGAGAGAAAACCTTAGCTATAGTCGATGTTTCTTAGCGGATAGAGGATCCCTTTTTACCCTACGACCTCATATCAAAATGGATGACTAATCCATTTGGGGCTTGGGAGACTTCGCTACCACAAGCATGTCTGCTCTTGAGTACATTTCATCTTTCGAAAGTAGAGTGCCAAAGTCTACTTGGTGTTTGAGAGAGACGCCGTCATCACAACATGATTCTAAGCATGCATACTACTTAAATTTGTGCACAATAAAAGAGAATTAATCTTATAAGACAAAAACATTGATCTTTTTAAAAGAAACATGTACATTTGCTTACTCTAATGTAGCATTGTAAGCATTGACAAGGTTCATATTATTCTTAAGGCTGTATTCCTTGCATCCATCTAGCATCTTCAAAAGGATAATTTTTGAACTTAATAAGATACCATCGGATAATCTTACCATGTTGTAGTACCTTGTCTTCATGCCAAAGAATAGCTTCAGGGTTGTAGCACCTCTTCTTGGTCTTTGATTTTTTTGGAGGGTCTTCAATAATTGGTTCTCTTGGTGGCTCTCCTTTGTAGTGCTTAAGTAGGCTCACATGAAAAGCATTGTGTATGAGCCAATGGTTAGGCAACTTGAGTTGATAAGCTATGTCATTAATTGGCTTCAAGATTTGCAAAAGGACCATAGTATCTTTTTGCTAGTTTAGCATAATACTTTTGATAGCCCGTAGGATTTTTGCCCATCGTTTACCTTAATCGAGCCTTGGGAAACCTAAGTAAAACCCAATAATTTTCTTTGAATGTTAAGGCCCTTCTGTGCTTATCACCAGCAACCCTTTGCCGTTGTTGAGAGATGGATATAGCCTCCTTAATCTTTTGGAAAAATTCTTGTAGGTCTCGGCTATACTCATCAGCAACGAAGATATTCCCATGTACTTTAAGTAGCAAGGGACTTTTAGGTCTTCCCTCTATGATCTCAAAAGGTGCCTTTCCCGTAGTGGTACGGACAATATTATTGTACGCATACTCTAAAAGGGGTAAGTACTTCTCCCATTGTGAGCGTTGATCTAATTCTGTAACATAAGTCTTTAGTAGATCAAGAATCGTACAATTGGCTATCTCACTTTGGCCATCCGTTTGTGGGTGATAGACCGAAGAGAAATTCAATCTTGTACCTACATTTTCAAAGAGACCTTTCCAAAAATTATTGGTCATTCTAGGAACTCTATTTGACACGATGGATGTTGGCAATCCATGGTGTTTGAAAATCTGAGATATGAAGAGAGTTGCCATTTGGTGTGCTTTAATAGTCTTTTTGATGGAATAAAGTGTGCTTGCTTGCTAAACCTGTCGACTATTGTCCATATTCTCGTATTCCCATGGATAGACTTGGGTAATCCAAAGATAAAATCCATAGATATACTCTCCCATGGTGAATTAGGGATTGGCAATGGTTGGAGAAATCTAGGTTGCCTTCCTCTATCATACTTGGTCTTTTGGCATACCACACATTTGGATACATACTCTTGTATGTCCACTTTCATGGTAGGTCAATAGAAGTATGTTTCTACTCAACGAAGAGTAGGTTGAATCCCTTGATGCCCTGCATATGGAGGAGCATGGGATTTACACATAACTTTCTCACGAAGGGAGTGAGTAACACATAGCCAGTTTCCATGGAGAAGATAACCATCCTGCAAGGTGAATGGTTCCTCTTTCTTCCAGAAGGCAAGGGCTTACATTATATCTTTAAAGTCAAGGTCAGTAGCATACTTATCTATCATAGAAGATAGATCATTGTGAGTTGCTATAGACACGTGTGAAAGTGCATCGGCCACTTGATTGTGCTTACTAGCAATGTGAGCAATATAAAAATAAAATTGCGAAATAAAATTTTCCTACCTCATTTGTTTGTTGGAAAGCTTGGTTTGCGTCATGAAGTACTTGAGACTTTGGTGGTCCATTCGCAAAATACATGGAGTCCCCAATAAATAGTGCTTCCATGTGTCTAGGGCATGTAGAACAACTAAAAGCTCTTTTTCATATATGTCCAAGACCCGTTGATCGGCATTGAGCCTTCGGCTCTCATATGCTATGGCATGCCCTTCTTGAAGCAAGATTGCTCCAAGTCAATCACCACAAGCATCACATTGGACCTCAAATGGATTTAAGAGATCCGGAAGCATAAGGACGGGTTAGGAGGTAAGCTTCTCTTGAGCTTGTCAAAAGAATTTTCTCTTTAGCAGCCCACGAGTACTTAACATTCTTCTTTGTTAAGTCATGTAATGGTCCTGCTATTTGAGAGAATTTTGCTATGAAGCGTCTATAGTATGCACACATACCAAGTATCTCTCAGATTCATATGCTTTTATTACCTCTAATATGACATAAGTATTGAATCTCTTGAAGGAACAATTTGCTCTTCTTTTGATTGATAAAAAGCTTGTTCTCCCTTAAAGCTTGAAAAATTACGTGGAGATGTTGCTTGTGTTCCTCCAAGGATTTGGAGTAGATGATGATATCATCAAACAACACTCCATTGAACTTGCGGTAGGGTCTTAATATTTTCTCCATCAAACGATTGAATGTGGCCGGTCCATTAGTCAATCCAAAAGGCATGACTAGGTATTTATAAAGAGCAAACGTTGTACGAAACACGGTCTTTAGGATATCTTCATTCACTATCCTTATTTGATGATACCCACTTTTAAGGTCAATCCTACTGAAGTAGGTCAAACCTTGTAGCTTATCAAACAGATCTTTTATCAAACAGATCTTCTACCCACGCTACGAGAAATTTGTTTTGATAGTGATATGGTTTAGCGCTCGATAATCCACACACATGCGGTATGTAGGTTCTTTCTTTTGCACTTAAAGGACTGGAGAACAAAAGGGAAAGGAGATAGGCCTCATCATCCCTTTGTCTACGAATTCTTGTACTTGCTCGTGATCTCCTCCTGTTAAGCTTGGGAAACTCGATAATCACGCTTGCTAAGCAGTGAGCTTCCTGGTAGGAGTTCAATTGGATGGTAATTATCCCCTCATTTTGGAGGTATGTCCATAGGGATATCATTAATGAACACATCTTGGAATCCATTTAGAAAATTAGACAATTCTAATTCTTCCTCCATTCCTAACACTTCGCTTTGTTAAAACATTAGCGTCATTTAGAGATTGTTTGACAAAAATCATGTACGCAAAAACTAACCTTTTCATTGACTTATCAAAAGCAAGTGAATTTATAAGTGGTATAGTACAACCGAACTCACTAGCATCTATATACATGCTCTTTTCCCTGTAGGTGAAGTAAATTCTCCTTTCAGGGAACTTCATGTTGGCAGCCATGCGGTTGAACCATGGTGCCCCTAGGATAACATCCTCATGTTGGAGAGGAGAGATGAAAAAGTCTTCTTTGTCGACATAGCTTTGGACATTGAGCCTCAACTTCCCAATCAAGGGAGTAACGGAGGCTTGTTGTCCCTTGAAAGCTCCATTGGCAGTTACCGTATCTCCTATCTCGAAAGCTTGAATGCCCAACTTAGTGGCCAACTCCGTTGATATGAAGTTGTGAGTAGATCCAGGGTCAAACAAGTTGAAGGCATCATGCTCCCTTACATTGCCCCAAGCATAAGAGAGAGGTGATCCTTTGCAATGAGCATCCTCTTTTGGAACTTCGATCGTGGAATCTCTAGGAGTCTCATTGCGGGCATTTCTCTTGGGGCAAGCACGGTAACCATGTCCTTGATCCCCACACTTAAAACATTTGTGGTCCTTACGAAAAGCTTCAAGCTCTTCAGGAGAGAGTTTATTTTTACCTTTGTAAACTCCCTTCTCCTTGGACCGATCGTTGTTGTTGTTGTGGTGGTTGTTGTTGGAATTGCCTTGGGAAGAATTTTGGGCATTGTTTTTCCCCTTTGCATCACTTTTGTCTTTGCTTTCCATGGGCTTGGGATTCCTTCTAGCCCCTTGTTGGAAATTGATACGTGAAGAAACCATAGTATGGTGGATTACTTCAGTGATAGAAACAGGCCTTTAGGAGTTAACATACTCGGCCATCTCTTCATGTAATCCTGCACAACATTGTTGCTTTTGCTAGGTGAAGTCTATATTTTGAAAGACAATAGCCTTGAGATGTAAATTCCAAAACATGTCCACATATTCTGGATAGACTCATTGGAGAGCAGCTTCAAACTCCTCCATTCGGTAAGCACTTTTTTCTTTGCATCGCTTGCAAGGAATTGCTTCATGATGGAAACTCCTAGAGTTTACCATGTCTTTGGGGCCTCGCCGTTGTCATGAAGGTTAGCCCACCATTCACGAACCAACTTCTAGAAGTGCATAGCTACATGTCATAGCTTGGAGGACTCCGTGAAGCCCTCGTCTCCAAAGGCCGCATCAAATTGCTGGATGAAGGCCAATACTTTGTTGGTAGCAACAAAGGTGCCATCATAAGTGAGAAAAGAGATACTCTTTCCTCCCTCTTTGAGCTTTTTGAGCTTTTGGGACCTTTGCCATGCAGGCTAAGATTTGCAATGTCCTCTCCTCTTGTATTCTCTAGGAGAATAGCTATTGCTTTCATAGGAAGAGAAGGAAGGTGAAGAAGAAGGAGAAGAGGGTGACCTATTTCTTACCCTTTCCTTCCTTTGTCTCCTCTCTTCCCTTTTTGAGTGACAAGGAGAAGGACTATGGCTTGACCATTTCCTCTTGGGAGGAGTTGGCGACCGTATAGACCGCCGTCTTCGTGGAGCCACATCTTCAGAGGAACTTAAGGATTTGCTTCTTTCTCGTTCTTTGGATTCCTCCTCTCTTATGGGAGAGAGTCTTTTGGGAGTGTCATCAAGAGGTCTCCTAAGCTATCTCTCCTCTTGGAGAGGAAAGGAAATCCCATAAGCACAAAGTTGTTGAGTAACTTCGGCTTGCAAAGCATGGTTGCCCATAGCTTGCTGCAACCTAGTATTAAGGTAATTAACAAACATGGGGGCATCATCATTAGAACCTTCATATGCAAAATCAAAGTCTTCAATATTCATTCTACTCTCTTGGTTATTGTAATCCATGCTAATTAAAACTTATGTATATAATTACTTTGTGCTTTGGTACCCTCAAAAACCTTGGTCTCTACTCTTCTTTACCTTTGAAAATTAGTTTTTAATCAGCCACACCCGTGGTTTAGACAATGTTGCCTGCAAAGACTAGTGGAGAGGGTCTAACATTACTCGGTTAATTATGGTTCCTTTTGAGCTTGCTCGTAGCTCAATAATGGTTAAGCCAAAGGCAAGCCCCGAGAGGCTCCATTATTAAGACTATAGTTCCCAACGATGTACCTCGAACTAAGTCCTTCTCAACCAAGATAATAGATCCATGTCTCACTTACCCTATTGCAATGAACAGGTCCAACCTTTCATGGAAAACTTAAGGACCTCTCTTCTTAAGCAAGAAAAGAGAAACCAATAGCTCTGCTACAAATATAATGGTGATGGCCATTGAACTTTGAGAATAGAGGAATTAAGAAAATTAGAGTGAGCATTTTTGTGAGACTACTTTGAGAACATAAGGGGTGAACTTAATCAATGGTAGCAACATAACCATTATACTTAATTAACTTGGCATGAACAATACTATTGCAAGAGCGAGAATTAGAGAACATGACAACAGTTGAGGGTCGGATTTATGTGGAGCCGGTCCCCCCCCCCCCCCAATAGGCTTTTGTATTATAGCTTCTCCCATCAAGAGAGACTTGGTACAATATAATCTTTCTGTTTCTTGTGACCTAGGTGATGCAATGAAGATGGAAGCTTCATGCATCACCAGCATAACATAAACTTTGTAAAGGCATTAACCATCCCCGGCCTCAGTCCCAAGGCCTCAAACACCTTCAAAGGTGGAGAGAGCTAGCAGGGAATGAGGGTAGGGAAGAGGAAGAAGAAACATTCCTAGCAGAAAGAAATAGTTCCTCACTTATGATCACTCTTCTTGCTTAGCATAGCATAACAACATAATGATGACGATGAAGAAGATGGAAAGCTTAAGCATTGAAGCATGGCTCTTGGTTGGATTTGCATTCCATAGCCAAGAGTGTTGGTGTAGGCTCTCAACTTCTCCACAAGCTTGGAGAAGGAGATGGAGCTGTTGCACTTTGCACCTCACACCATGAGTGTGTGTGTATTGGGCGGGGGGGGGGGGGGGGGGGTATACCCCCAAGCTAGTCCCCCTCCTTGCTTTGGTTGACATCCTCTTCTAGCTCATGGTGGAAGCTCATTGGACCCCTTCAAGTCTAGTCAATCACATGCAAAGTGCATATCGAGCAAGCATGCTAGCCTTGGGACAAGTCTCCTCCTTTCCCCTTTGAGAAGAGGGTTGAGAGAGAGGGCTTGGAAAATGCTTTAGAAAATTAAATAAATAACTAAATGCTCATTGGACCCCTCTTTAGCCTAGCCAATAGGATTCAGGAACCCCATGTGGCTAAGCATAGGGAGAGCTTGACATGTGTCCTTGTGCCCCTTGAGGAAGGGGTGTCATTTGGGTGAGTGGGGGGGTTGGTCAAATAATTCCCCTAGCTTTGTGGCTCGCCCCCTCCTTTTTAGGCACTTTTTGACTCAAACTCCTCAAGCACCTTACCCCCTCAAGCATGGGACGCTTCTTAAGCACCTTGGTCATCAATTGCAAGCTTAGTAAGAGTATGAGCTCTCTCTCACTCATACCCCTAGGTTCAAGGTCTCGCCCCCTCCTTTTAGGGATTGATTGCTCATGCCTAGCTTAAGTATGCACCTTAGTTATCAAGCATCACATGCATTTTAATCATTAAGCACCTCAAGCATAGGCCTCGCTTAACGTAAGGTCTAAGGACTTTTACACTAACCACTGGAGGTCTTTAATAAAGCTAACCCTAAGGTCTTCCAAGCTCCATTATGCAAGCATTTCTATTTGATAGATCGTATCTCATTTAGACCCCTTTAACGTTGGCGCCGTATTGAGATAGATTCATAAGCACATGTCTATATTCTAACCCTTGTCCTCATTTATTCTCCCACATTAAATGATCAGTTTAATATGAGAAAATCATTTGGGTTGGTTAGATATTAGAATTTATAACAACCTAATTATAAGCCTACATGCGCCTTCCCCGCGTAGCGATCATAGTAGCTTTGTGTGAAACAAGACCCTGTGACCAGTTGAACAGTATGTCCAACTTCAACTACCTTACTCAGCTCGTTTTCGCAGGCGCAGCTATTTATGGCCATCATTATGCCGCTCCAAGTATAGCTCATGCAGATTCAACAACCCTGCGCCCTCAGCCATTTCAATGTTCATGGAAATGATATGCAGCAGGTCCCCATGTCTAATTCTCAAGATTCACACCAATTCTTTTCCACGTAGTTTGCCCGTGCAGTAGCAATCCGAGCAAAACCAAAAAAGAGTATCGGAGATCTTTCAAACCCTGGCTATTCGCAGATCATCAAGCTAGAGGGTACTTCGGATGCTTGCCGATGTGATGAGCACTCTCAAAGATCAGATATTTTGTGCGATCAATCCATGGCGGAGGTTTGTTCTAGTGCTACTGAAACAGAAGATATCAAATTTCAATCGATGATCAGTTGGCCTAATCTAGAGTCGAATTACCAAATCTCATTGCCTTCATAGGCCCGTTCAGCACATTTTTCTAATGATGCTATGAGGTTGTTGGCGATGTAGACGGCAGAGGCCAAAGAATTGGAAAGAGTAAACATCGAAGTGGACATGAGGGCAAAAAAGCTTATCAGGATCAATCACACTGAAGGTTATCATGGTTATCCTCAAGTAATTAAGCCAACGACTTCAGTGCTAGCTGCTTGCGCTTTTAGCAGAGAGTGTGAGGGAATTAGTGGCAGACAGCTCAATGTTGAGGGAAAGGATTTGGGGAATATTGCCACTAGTGCAAGTCGTTGGCTTCAGCCGTCGCACTCCTCGTTCAGCTCTGTTGATAGCCTATCTGAAAATTTGATGAGGCAAGCATTTCCGAACGATATGGAGACAAACAAAAACATCTCTCATGAACAATTCAACGCAGAATATGGTGTTCGCGGGAGTTGTTTAATGTCTAGCGCCAAGGAGATGCAGCACATTGCATCAGAAGTCAAGTAGTCAATCATGCACGTGCCTACGCTGCCGACCTGGATCAAAAGGATAGTCAAAGAGCAGAAGCAAAAGCTAATTCTTTTTTCCACACAAAGAGATTTGATGATGGAGAAGCCAAAGAACACGGACTGCGAAGTAATGGCAATTTTGGAGACATGCATACTAATATGTCACCACCTATTAGCCTCCAGCAGCAGTTAAGTACTGGCCGTTCAACAACTGGGTGGGATAGCAGAAACTTTACAGACAATATGGCCAATATTGTGGCCTGTAAAGAGCTTCTCTTGCTAAACCACGTGTAGGCGACAGCGAATGTGGGTGCAGTTGAGATTAGCAACAACAGTATACTCAGCATTGCTCTTCAGCAACCGCATATGAAGCTGGCAATGCTGGTGGTCTGGATTTGAACGCACAACAGTTACTGCTTCGGAGTTCCCTTCTTGCCAATAACCATAATTTGGTGGCGGATCTTATGAGCAAAGGTCCATGTACACAGCAGCTATCGGATCAAGCTCAGATGGCTGCAGATGACAGACATCAGTTTGGTATTGTAGCCAACACAAACCCTCATTTTTCCTTAGGAAAGCTACTCCAGGGCGGGCAATGAATGTCTATTCACATCTCCTCAAAGGTCTTTTGTGCAGCATGCGATTGAGGTAGAAACTCCATATAGTAGCTATAGTATGCCGAACAAGCCGAGTGCAATTATCGCCAACAGTGGCTTAACATTCCATAGCGCAGGGCATGCTTCTATTAATATATTCTCTGAGTGAGGAACCAATTTCAACATCAAGAGGATAGAATTTGTCTATTGCTGAATGCATTTTGCAACCTCAAGATTCAGAAATTATTTTATTTAGTTATACACTCAATATATCATATATGTTGGGTGCCAAGCACCCTCTTGTTGTGCAAATACATTCCCCATGATGCTGCATCTTATCTCGGTTTTCTTATAGAAATGAGTCAGCTTTCTTTGCATCTCTTATTGGCTTCGCATATAAGATCCATCACATCAACAAAAATTCAAGGAGGTTGTCTGGACAGAGGGGATGGCTGTCGTCAGGGCTTGAAAAGGAGATTTGGCCGCATGGGGTGGTGGCGGCGACATCGATTGAACTAAACATATGGAATCTGGTTGTATGTAAAAAAGGGCTAGATTTTTCGCAAGCTTCATGCCGCCACCTCAATTGCATCATTAACAAAACTACGAGTACCTCTCTCGTAAGCACTAGATTCTACATCTTTTGGAGAGATCGCACCTTGATAACCTTCAAGTTGCATCTTTTGGCTAGAGATATTAGTTTTTAATGGATGACTATTGCGTCCCCCTGCACGCAGAAAGTGGTTATTGGAGAGCCAAAACTGATGGATCTAAAGTTGTTTTTTGCTCATTACTATTCAAAGCACACGACTCACGGACGTTCAGAAGCGGACGCTCAATGCAAAAAACAAATCTATTGCTCTTGAAAGTGAGATCGTTGTCAACGGCATCAATAGATCTTTTACATTTGTTAATGATGAGCTTGAGTATACCATCTCTATGGCCACTCCTTACACCCTCACTTTCGGGCGGTGTTGAAAAGATTTGCTACTTGATTGAGACCCTAATTAAAACCCCTTGGAAATAACATACGTCAAACGAACTGACAAATTTGGCGTCGTGTTACCTTGAACAATAGGTTGATGTGTTGAGAAGTATAACGTGGGGCATTTACAAGTTCTAGTTGGTCATAGCTTGCCACAGTGCCTAGTAGGCAGTTGAATGCAAGGTAGTATGGGCTTCATAACTGCTACATATGACAATGTCCCGCCACTTTTTGGCTTTATTTTGAAGGTGAATGGTATCGAGCAGAACACCACCCGTACTAAATCCCATGAGCATCACGTAATAGTAGTTCGCTAGATGTGTGTTTGGATTATTGATGAGCGGGCTGAATATAGTGCCTTCTGCTATGGAGACGTTGACCTCAAGATGCCCATTATCATGTGTAGATTGGAAGCACGATACATAACGTGGGTTAGTCTCAGCAAGGAGGCAAGAAGAAATAATTGTTGACCAAAGTAGCTTGAGAGAGAGAGAGAGAGAGAGAGAGAGAGAGAGAGAGAGATTGATTTGAGGACATATTACATAAAGTTACATCTGCGTGTTTTATGTATGGCAAGGAAGACATATATTCACAACACTGCATGTTCCAATTGCGCACAAGCGCGACTCCACCTCGACAACACTGCAAGGTCCGTTATCTGCATCCAATTTTCCATGTGCATGCGTTTGCTTGGCGCAACACATAAACGCTATGAAGCAAGGCACGGCTTCCATTTCTTATAATTTTTTGAAGAGACCACAGTGCCATCTCTTCACTATACTTTTGTATGGCACCTCTGTTTGACATGCACTGTATACTTTGCACTTTCAGTCTGTGACGTTTCATTGCAAGAAGATATATTTAACTATTCACATTGCTTTTTTGTAGCTTGACTCAAATATTGGCCTGTAGATTGGACAATCAAAAAGTAACAATACAACATTGCAGGTCAGTAAAGCACCTCGTCTATTATTGTAGTTCATTCATGCTTTATCTATTTGCTCGTTTTAAAATTTTCCGCATTACTTCCTTTGCTTCGGTCTATTTGGATCTCGTTTTCAGAACTATACACTCGATGTGGATCAACATCTGCACATGTTAGCTACACACGTAACTCTTTGCATACAGCTGCTAGTCAATGAATATGATGTATTACAATACTAAATACATAAGTAATGAATGCATGTGGTGTATCGCAGTAGTGAATTCACCTTGTGCATCTTTACTTTAGCTCTAAATAATTGATACCATACTAAGTGTCTAAATAATTGATACCATACTATATCTGTCCTCGTTTCTCTCGTACTAGGTGTCAGTATGAAGTTCTCAAGACCTAGAAGATTACAGTCCAGGCGTCAATAAGCTAGGGAGCAAACTGCAACCAACTTGAAACTAGCTTATCCCATATGTTAGGTCATGGTTTGAAAGTACTGCATTGTATAAAGATTGCAGCATGCAATGTGAGATCTTTGCTCACAATCTAGAAATATGGCCCTCCTGTAGTACGGCATCATACCTCACATATATAGCGATAAACGAGGTCGACAGACAAATGAAATAGACACTCCTACTGCTCTCACTTTTGTATTATTGTTGGGCGCTTTGGCATCGGAGCGGAAGCAACAAGACTTAGCAACATTGCATCTACAGTCCAATACCAGTTTAAGATACCAACCACGAATCAACAATATCCCCTCTCTATTCATGAGACCCATGAGCAATATTTATCGTAAGACAACATGTCAATGTAACAAGCAGTACATTGGCAGTCCCTTCAACATTGTTCTCTTGCTCGGTGATCTTGCCCAACTACCCCAGTTTGTAATCATGCACGTGAGCTTTGTAACACATGCCATATCATAAGCTCGGTCCACTGGCTACATGCAACTTTGTACAAGATGTCATGCTCTGTAAGACATGCAACGAAACCTAAATTGCTTCAGTTCTTGACCATTATTCGTGAAACAAAACCAGTCGTAGATGAGATCAATTGTACCTTGGGTGCATGTATTATAGATGAAGTGCATGTGCATGAACATCAACAACGATACTATGATAATTTGTACTGACAAATCAGACGTCCAACACTATAACAACCTTGCCTTGAATAAGTTGTACAATCAAACTAACATTACAAAAGTTGAAATGAAGATCAACGCGGGTAACATAAATGCCCTTCAGCAGTGGATCCTAGACTCTAAGTTCAATGAGCTAGATTCGATCGCAATTGGCATGCGTTGCATGATCACTGAAAACATCGACATGACAATCAGTGCAACATACATTGTCGATGCCATAAGTTACATTAATAATTATTCTCATTCATTGTACTGGGGATACATTAATAATTGTTCTCATTCATTGTACTGAGGATAACTACAAAAGAAGAAAGGTAAAACACAAATAACTACAAAAGACGAAAGACAAAACACACTCGACATCCACCTTCAAAAATGCGAACTGGCGTTCTAAGCTACCAACCATTCGATGGAAATTTTCTTTTTGAAATACTTTCCGTTTGGAAGAAATTACATGTAGCAGGTATACTAGAAAAAACATTCATCCATAGACATAGTAGTACAACCTCAATGGATATAATCTCAATTGTAACCGTCCCTATAATCTCTAATAATTGATGCACTTTCTCCCATAAACATTATAGCATTTTTCAAATGTATATCCCTTCCATGCAGTGCCGCCCTTACCAAATTAGTCATGCTCTTGTTCCCTTCAGTGTGTGAAGCTAAATGTTACTTTGCATATGTCCTGGTATATTCTATAGACGTTATATGGCGAGGCCCACCAAGCAAGACTAGTTCCCTTGTGATTATACAACTTTGGGGAGAATGTGCCAAGTCCTCACCATACTATTCATGGTCTTTTTTTTGGGACTCTGAACACCTATATGTGCAAACTATAGACACATGATTGAAAGCTTAAGCATAAGGAAACCACGCACTTCAATAAGGGTCATTATCGATCTCGAAAGAAAATTGTGCATTATAAAACATTCTTTATAGAAAAAACATGCTAAAACATTTTTATGAGAAATTGCTGATTTTGGGCACTTGGCACCATATTCGCGCTTGTCCACTTTCACTTGCTTTAGAAACTTAAGACCAAAAAAATACCTTCTCTCACAAGTGCGTTTGAAAATTATGCCTAATGTCATTCTTAAGAGATGGCATCCTACATCTCAATTATATTTGGTCATCATATGCACCATCTCACTTAGCTTTTCACCATATGAATTTACTATGGTCATAATATGCATCACTCACTTAAGTAGCTTTAGGCCTTCGAGCAGATAGGCCATTTCAAGATGAGATACTTAGATCCCATGTATTAAATATTCAACCCCAATATGGTTCCAAGGTTGAGTCAAACATTTTGGGGCTATGCATTTTGTATCGATTTGAGTGTGTGCAATAGACTCTACTAGATTGTCTTCCATATTTTGCTTTATTCTTTAGCTTTGTGTGTGAGGAGTTGGGGTCTACACGTGTGTGTGTGTGTGTGTGTGTGTGTGTGTGTGTGTGTGTGTGTGAGAGAGAGAGAGAGAGAGAGAGAGAGAGAGAGATTATAAAAAGGAAGGAATGGGTGTTTTTTGTATGCAAGTAATGTGTGGGGAAAGGTTTCATCAAAGGAGGTTTTATTACTAACAATGCCCCCTTAGAACACCGATGTCCAAGTCTTCGGGGGAGACTCCATGGTCCATAATTTTGATCCAATAAACAACCATTTACAGGTTTACGAGGAGCCCATTTACAATCGTATTTACCATAATCCACAGCCTTTCATAACCATTATCTTACCATACTCGGCCACAACCTGTTCACAACATTAATAACTATATTCGACCAAGATGAGCACTTTTACAAAGGATCAATATACTACCACTACGTCGGCCTAGTTCATATCTAAGCAAGAATGGTAAGCTCGGTACCAACCCCACAAGCACACATCAGTCTAATAACCATTGTGCCCACAATCAATCAAAACCCTATACACATCATCCATTCATGGCTAAGAGATCAGATGTTAAAGTTCTAAATCCATAACATTAGATCAATATAGAACGAAACCGAGTGGTAATGGTAGCTCGACAACACTCAAAGGTACAGCATCAATATCATACCAGCCACACCAGCCATAACAGAGTATACCAGGTCGTATGTTAACCCCTCAGTCAATCCTATCATAAAGGGCCATTCACAAGAGCTTTTGTCATTATGTTTAAGAAAAAAACAATAACTCCGCGCAACATTTATCTTGTGTTATGTAAGAGGATACCACCTTTAAAAGTATTCCAAAACTATGCAAATGAAAAAGCCCGTAGCTATTTATTGCACATACTCATTAACCTCAAACAAAATTTCACAGCCCAAACAGAAGGATGCACATATATATGCCACTGATAAGTTAATCACAAACTGAAAGCCTTTCTTAAACCCGTAAGGTGCAAAAAAACCTCCCCGTAGCAAGTGATACAGTGGAAGTTGCCATTAGCCGGGTAAGGGTCAACCTATTTTTTCACCAGTTCCAATATCACCAGTACCGGACCATTGTAGTAACAGTCCACAAGTAGCACCAGTACCAGTACAGTAGCACTAGTCCAATATATTATCACTAGGACCATTACAAATGCAATGCCCGTACACAAGAAGTACCAATAACAGTAGCACCAGTCCCGTATAAAACCTCACCAGTTACAGTACCAGTATATCACACTAGTAGCAGTTGTACCAGTTCAGTACAAACCAATTCCAGTGTCAGTAGAGTATATACACACGTAGCATCAGCACCAGTACATATGTAACACCAGTATCAGTCTAGTATAATATAGTAGTAGTATCAATCTAGTATAATATAGTCCCAGTATCAAGACCAACCCACAAGTAGCATCAGTACCATACCTGACTCCAATCTCAGTAGCACCAGTGTCAATTAACACTATCCCTAGCAATGTGTGTGTGTGTGTGTGTGTGTGTGTGTGTGTGTGTTAAAGTTCATTACAATACAATACCAGTACCAATTTTACAAGTAGCACCAATACCAGTCCACATTATAATATTGTACCCAAACAGCACCAGTTACCGTACTAGTTACTATAAGACACCAAGGACTCCCTAGGGCAACTCGCCCCAATAAATAATGCCCAAGGACATTTACACACTATCCTTATACTATCCTAGCCAGGTAACAAGTCCACCCATTTTTACACCAGTACCAATATCCCCAGTACCCAAGTAGCATCAGTACCAATTCAGTATAAATCGGTACCAATACCAATACAGCACTAGTACACAAGTGGCACCAGTACCAGTACACAAAATAGCGTCAGTCTTAGTCTTTTATAGTAAAAAAACAATCTAAGTACCATAACATATTCATTACCAACACACAATTAGCACCAGTACCAGTTTCATAAGTAGCCCCACTATTAGTTCAGTATACTATTGTACACAAACAGTTCAATCCTAGGACCAGTATATCACACAAGTAGTATATCACACAAGTGGCAGCATTATCAATTCAGTATAATAAAGTATTAGTACATGTACCAGTACTAGTGTGTATATTACAGTACCACTACCAGTAACATTTCAATGCTAGTACACGAGTGTCTATAGTACCCGTACCCAAGTAGCTTCGATCTAGTATATTATAGTTCACAAACAGTATTAATACCAATACACAATTAGCAGAACATCATTAGTGACTAAGCCCAAAAACCATTTAGTCGGAGTAGAAAGTGTATAAACAAGGGATGCGCCACAATTGCCATATCCATAATGTAATTCGCAACCAGTCTCACAAGCAACCCCCCTACTAGTAGAATGTGTGTTTTTTGTATGCAAGTAATGTGTGGGGAAAGGTTTCATCAAGGAGGTTTTATTCCTGACAATGCCCCCTGTAAAATTGATATCTGACATCTAACAAGACATCTAACAAAAAACCACATGGCACAAGAGTAGAAGTCCCCCCTTGGACAACAATATAGAATGTGTGTACTTCTCTTTGTAGGCACAGTGGGACAACATTGAGTTCACAAACATAAGGATGAGTTAACAGAAAAACAAGACACTCTCAACAACATGACCCAGGGACAAGATATAGATAGATTGATATGGTGCTCTTACCTCATGCTCATGCATGGGTAGTATTTAAAACCTGTACAACATAAAGACATAAGATTTTTAACCTTATCATAAAGCTCAAGAAACATCATGCATAAAGACACTCTCAACAACATGACCCAGGGACAAGACATAGATAGATTGATATGGTGCTCTTACCTCATGCTCATGCATGGGTAGTATTTAAAACCTGTACAACATAAAGACATAAGATTTTTGACCTTATCATAAAGCTCAAGATTGATATGGTGCTCTTACCTCATGCTCATGCATGGGTAGTATTTAAACTCTGTACAACATAAAGACATAAGATTTTTTACCTTATCATAAAGCTCAAGAAACATCATCGTTGACATATGGTTCTTCACCATGATTCCGTGACCTTCTTTATGGAGAATTTGGAACATGTCTTCAGGGCTAATAAAATTTGGATATTAAATCCGAACATGATCAATGAAAATTTCTCCAAATATAAAGTCCATATGCAATTTCAAACATAAGTTACTTCTCCATAGCTTTCTTGATATGAAATCCAGTAGATGAAATCGAGAAGCCAAACATTTTCTACCCTTTTGGGATGAGAGAAACCGTTTGTTTGCCCTTGCTTGAGACTTTGAGTTATTTGGGAATTGTTTAAACTCGGCTGACCTTGCTTGGCCCTGTTTAAACCTTTTTGGGTATTGTCTAAACTTGTTTGCATTTAACTGAAATACTTTTTACTTATATGAAAATCTTCTAATTGCCCATGATTCTACAACCATAACATGTAGTATCAATTTTAAAATGGAGTCTTACCATATGAAGTATGGTGTCTGCATCTTTTCTCCACCAAGCCAATACAATAGCTAGATCACGTTGTATGGTTATAACACGATTGTTGGGGTGCCACACTATGGTCGGAGCTTTGTTTTCACACCTTGCAGCATCCCAAAGCTCATAAGTGATGAGTACGCAGCAGTGTGTGCAAGTGATAGAGCACGAGGAGAAGTGCAGGGCTTGAGGCTTGGAGAGGTGGCGATGGCCTGCAGAGAAGGGGGCCTGAGAAAACAAAGAAGGAGGGAGAGAGAGAGAGCGCTACACGTTTTATGAAGGGGAATAAGTAAGTGAGCAAAGTGGGCTCACATTCCCTTTATTATAGGACCATTTTTAAGTTAGTGGCCAAGTTCAATGTGAACTTGGCCAAAGGTTAGTAACCTTTAAAAATGTACATAAAAGGGGTCATTTGGGCCTTTAACCCAACAACCTCCCACTTAAAGGCATAAATGACGCCTTTAAGCTACGTGACTCCCACCATCTGTATGCATAGCTGATGTTGTGCTTTGGGTAAGCACTTAGTGAGAGCATCTGCTGGATTTTGTGATGTATGAACCTTAACCGATGTGATAAGGCCATCCTCAAGCACTTCTCGAATGAAGTGATACTGCACATCAATATGCTTTGTGCGTGCATGAAACATGGCATTCTTTGCCAGACATATGGCACTCTGGCTATCACAACCAAGCATAGGTGCCTTGTTAGGCAAACTAAACTCGCTGCATAAACGTGCTAACCAAATGGCTTCTTTAGAAGCCTCAGTGGCTGAAATATATTCAGCCTCTATAGTAGACAATGCAACAATCTTTTGCACTCTAGAACACCATGAAACAGCACCTCCTGCAAGAGTAAACACATAACTACTTGTGGATTTCCGTGTATCCACATCACCAACCATATCCGAGTCACAAAATCCCTTCAACTCCAATGGTCCTTTACCATAGCAGAGGCATTTGTTTTTAGTCCCTTTCAAGTACCTCATAATGGACTTCACTGCATCCCAATGCAACCTGCCTGGATTAGCCATAAACCGGCTCACAACTCCCACTGCATGGGCTATGTCAGGCCTAGTAGCAACCATAGCATACATAAGTGAGCCACAAGCTGAAGCGTAAGGCACACTTTGCATATCATTGGCTTCTTCCTTTGACTTGGGGCAATCATCCTTGGAAATTTTGACATATGGTTGTAATGGCACGCAAAGAGGCTTTGCTTCAGCCATGTTAAATCTGTCCAGCATCTTTTCAATGTACTTTTCTTGCGACAAATACAATATGCACTGGTCCCTTTGCCTTCTAACCCTCACTCCAAGTATATGTTCAGTTGTCCCAAGGTCTTTCATTGAAAATGCAGATTTCAGTTGCCCTTTAAGAGCATCAACAGTGCTTCTTTTCTTTGCAGCTATCAACATATCATTCACATAGAGCACAAGAATGATAGGGCTGCCATCCTCATTACGTTTGGTATACAAACAATGGTCTGCATGGCTTCTTTTGTAACCATGTTTGAGCATGAAGCGGTCAAACTTCTTGTACCATTGTCTACATGATTGTTTCAACCCATACAAGCTTCTATTGAGCATACATACCAAATGTTCCTTGCCAGGAATAACAAAACCCTCGGGTTGCTTCATGTAAAGCTCTTCCTCCACATCACCATGCAAGAAAGCGGTATGTACATCCATTTGGTCCATTTCCAAATCAAGGGCAGCCACTATGGCAAACAATACACGCAAAGTGGTCATCTTCACTACAGAAGAGAACACTTCCTGAAAGTCTATGCCCTTGGTCTGAACATGTCCCTTTGCAACCAGCCTTGCCTTATACTTGGGTTTTGCATCAACTGTCTTGATTTTATACACCCATTTGTTAGGAATAGCCTTCCTACCTTTGGGCAATTCCACCAAATCCCAAGTATGATTAGCATGCAAAGCTTTAATCTCCTCCTGCATAGCAAGCTCCCACTTGTCGTTGTGCTCACATGTCTTTGCCTCTTTGTACGTAAGAGGCTCTCCCTCATCTGTCAACATAATGTAATGCAAAGAGGGATCATATCTACTCACAGTCCATCTTGGACGAGTAGACCGCCTCACCCAATGATCCGCATTATCCAGTAATGGGTCTACATCAAGTGGCATGATAAAATCATCAACAATGAGTTGTTGTACATCATTTTCAGCACCATTTTCAGCATTGTTTCGTGGCTGCAAATGCCCTTCAGGAGCCTCAATTTGCTGCCCAACATCTTCTGGCTCAAACACCACTGGATTATCTACATTTTCAGCCATATGTGGTGCATCCTGAGGGTCAATAATAAGCCTAATAGGTGGCCGGTCATGCTGAAATTTGACCCTTTTATGGTCATGCTTTGAGGCACAATTGTTTTGAAGCAGCTTTGCCTCATTAAAAACAACATCCCGGCTGCGTACAACCCTTTTGAGCTGAGGTAACCAAATCTTGTAACCCATTTCGCCTTCTTCACCATATCCCATGAAGAGGCCTTTAATGGACTTGGCATCTAGTTTGCTTCTCAACTCAGGTCTAATATGCACAAAAGCTTCGTAACCAAAAATGCGTAAGTGATCATATGAAGCAGGCTTGCCAGACCAAACCTCTTCAGGGATGTCACCTTTCAAAGACATGTAAGGAGATCGATTGCATATATCGATTGCAATTTTCAAAGCCTCTCCCCAAAATCCATGAGAGAGATTAGTTGTGGACAACATGCATCTCACCCTCTCACAAAGTGTCCTATTGAATCTTTCAGCCACACCATTAGAAGAGGGACTGTATGGCACAGTAAGCTCCCTCTTAATGCCCAAATTTTCACAAAATTTGTTAAATTCAGCACTTGTCAACTCCCCCCCATTGTCCATACGCAAGCATTTCAACTTTCTACATGTTTGGGTGGTCACAAATGCATGAAATTTTTTAAACGCAGCAAAGGCTTCATCCTTAGATTTAAGCAAATAAACCCAAATTTTCCTAGAATGATCATCAACAAAGGAGACAAAATAGCATGCACCTCCCATAGACTTAGTAGGTATGCTACATACATCAGAATGTACAAGATCAAGCACACGAGATTTACGAGACACCTGAGTAATAAGAACGCTTTACTTGCTTGCCATATTGACATTGATTAAAAAAATCAAGCTTTGTGTCTTTGGCATCAAGCTTGTTCAAAGTACAAAGCTTAGAAAGGCCCTTTTGGCTCATATGGCCAAGCCTCTTGTGCCATAACTCCATGTGAGAGTTAATTTCACCCAATGCCATAAACTTGCCCAACACGGCCTTTCCATGCAAAACAAAGCATCAATAAGATCACTCTTAGTGATCTGCATGTCCTGTGAATGAACATTAAGAGAGGCATCAAGGTCATAAGCATCACCATCTGACAAAGTGACACACAATATGTCCTCTACATCTGACAGCTCCTCAATCACAACACTAGAAGCCACATTGGCCTTCTCTTTGTCCTTTGAGCTATCCTGTGCATCCGTCTTGACTTCCTTTTTCTCTTTCTTTTTGTCTCCGCCATTCTTTTTCCGTTCTAACTCGGCTTTGTAGTACCTGCAATCGGGTTTCTTGTGACCTTTCTTGCCACACTGATAGCAAGTCACATCACCCTTGTCTTTGCTTACATTTCCCCTTTCCTTACTCTTACTCTTACTCCTTTGTGCATAGACATTCTTCTTCTCTGTCCTACCTCTAACCATGTTGGCAGAGCTACCTCCCTCTCCACCTGCTTTCCTCCTAATTTCCTCATTCAAGATAGAACCCCTAACACCATCAAAGGTCAAATTGGGGTTATTCGACAATGAAACCACCAATGTTTCCCATGAATCAGGTAAGGTCATGAGCAAGAAAACAGCTTTCAACGTATCATCAAAAAGAGGCAAACCTGAATCCTGTAACTACGACAAGATACCTGTAAACAACGACAAGTGCTCTGCAGCGCTCTTGGACTCATCTAGCTGCATGCCAACAAGTTTTCGCATCAAATGCACTTGGTTGACAGGCTTTGTATTCTCATACATCGCCTTTAACTTCTCCCACACGTCAAAAGCATTTGTGAGACCTTTCAAATCAATGACTGTCTCACCGGTCATGGCCATTTTGATGTATGTAACTGCCTTCCTGTTCACGCTCACCCATGCTTCATCCATCATATTCTGCGGCTTTACCTGTTCAAGTGCCCCTTCACAATCCTTAAGAAATAGGATTCCTTGGATCATGTCTTTCCAAAGGTCGAAACCTGTTCCATCGAACCTCCTAATCTCGAAGAGATTCTTCACATCCGAAGAAGATGAGGCCATAGTTGCACGAATAAGAGGGCTAATACGTTGAATTTTTGGACAAAATGCACCAATACCGGAGTATAGCCTCACAGAAGTGTGCACTACAGCTCCAAATGGTCACAGGAGCAATTTGGGGCAAAATGGGTCAATTTAAGCACAAAAAAAAAATTCTGAAATTTACGCACAGGAAATTTCAGCGAGTGAATTTGTGCTCAAAAACAACAATTTTAGTCATTTTTAGCCTCACAGAACATACATAAGGCTAATGCACAGCCTTTAGAAGCATGTATGAGCAAAAGCCCCAATTTGTAGCATCAAATTGCAAAAAATTGAGCCACAAATGGTCATGCATAGCATAAATTGCATCAATTTGCACTTTCCTCAATGTAGACGCATTGAAAATACACTTGCAAAAACCTAAGTAAATCTGAAATTTGCTAAAAACACCTGTTTTGGGACCTGTTTTTATGCAATTTCTTTGTTTTCGGGTAGCGGGGACCTAGTAGAGATGTTCCCACACCTTAATACATGATTTGCAAAACCTGTATTTTGCTGTCATATGTCACGTAACACATCCCAACCCTATGTGTCCGTCGGCAAGCTACACAATAGCAGGGTTCCCGTCAATCAAGTCAGTTTAGATTAGCAGTGATCTGGCACTTTTGTGAGTCTATTCGTAGACCGTGTATGCCCAGTCACTTAGCATAGATGCATATCCTCCGGTTGCGCACAGCATGATCATCGGAATTCCCATCAGAATCCATTAGCATCAGTTAGGGGAATTTTCTAGTGCATTTAGCCTATTTTCCTATTTATTGGTTATTTTCACTTATTATTTTTAAGTGACTTTCCAACAAAAGTAGGTAGGGCAATTTTGCTAAGTTAATATATAAGCAAACCCAAGTTAACAACTCTGGCGTTTCCACTCACAGCAGATCCTCACCATCAAGCTCCCTTATCTGGCGTTTTTACTCACCAAACATCAACCCCAATCAGCGTTTTCACTAACGCTAGGGACTGCTACAGATCAACATTAGCGTTTTGATATTTCAGCCATTAGCGTTTTTGGCAAAGACAGATCCAGCCAGAGTTTTTGATTCTCAGCCTAAACCACATCAGATCCATGCAATTTTCAGCCTAGACACAGAAGCAGATTTCATCCCAAGTTGGTTGTAGATGTTCCCTCATTTTCAGCCATAAAAACGCAGCCAAAACAGTCATTTTCAGCCACCAAAACAGTCCCCGAATTCAGCGATTAGAAGATCCCAGATTTCAGCCATCAAGTCGTTGTCGTCGGCATTGGCATAGTCCTATTGCATTCGCATTGTACACCTTTGTGCAATCAAGTAGAACCCAAGTTTACTTGGGCGTCGCGATTTCTAATCGTGTTTTGTTGAAGAGTGACAGGAATCCCATGAAAGAAGGGCTTGTCCAGCCTCCCCTTGTGTCTCTTTTCACTCATTGAGAGCGGACCGTGCACTTAGCGGCCGGCCAATCGACCTGAGGTGGGAAAAAGCAACCTTGGTGTGAGCGCAAGGCCGCCAAGGGGTGCGCCCGTCCGCAGAAAAGGGTAGAACTCGGGTGAAGAGAAGATCCTTCTCAACGCGATTTTGCAAGCGAAAGAAAACCTCAAGAACCCCAAGAACCCACGACCCTCAAGACTCAAGACTCAAGAACCTCAAGAACCCAAGATTCTCACGAATCAAGGACCTCAAGAACCTCAAGACCCTCAAGAACCCAAGTTCCTTGCGAGCTTAAGACCCCAAGATCATAGTGCATGGTCGTCACCCGAAGCGGAATGGATACTTCGCATACAGGTGATGAGCATGAGAGAGGCGACGGAGACTCGTCCCCACCCGGAGATGATTTCTTCAACCCTCCCCCTTCGCCATCTACACCAGACCCTATGGAGCCAATGATGAAGCAAATGATGGCCATGATGGATAGACAGGAAGACAAGCGCCTTGCTTTAGAACGCGAGCGCGACGAAAGAAACGCAAGATTGGCCGCACAACAAGAAGAAAATCGACTTGCTCTCGAACGCTAGCGCGCTTAACGAAAAGAACGCAAAGCAGAAAGGGACGTCGAGCAATAAGCTCAAAGGGAGATTCGTAATCAAGAATTTATTTCCCAAGTCCTAGCCTCGAAGACCGAACCACCCAAAGATCGTGGGAGTTCGTCTAGTGGCGCAAGCCACGATGCGGATTCACACAATCCAGTCACAGAGTAGTTGACTTTCAGTAAGTATGACGGTAAGATGGATGCTACTGTTATTCATTCTTGGTTGCATCAATTTAATGCTTACTTTGCGACAACTAAGAAAACAGACAATAGCAAAGTTTTGACGGCAACTATGTACCTTGCCGGTGATGCCATTAATTGGTACCAGGCATGGCAAGAGGCACAGCTAGCCGCGCACCTAGAGGCAGCCGACGATTTCACGCCTCTCTTTTAGTTGGGCTGATTTCCAAGACAAGCTCAAGGCGCGGTTTATGCCACCTCAGTACCTTGCACGATTGAAGGACGATTGGCGAGCTCTCAAGCAAAACAGTATGCCGGTTATGTCTTTCTCTAATCGTGTTTTGTAGCTTTGCACTCAATTACACAAATCGGATGCGAAGCGCAAGGAGGCATTTCTTTACGGATTGGACGAGTATATCAAATATGATGTCGAGGTACTGTATCCAATCGATCTCAATAAAGCGGTAGCAATTGCTCTCACCCACGAGATGAAGCACAACAAAGGAAAGCCTAAGGAGAACAAGACTTCCACAAGTACCTCGCAGACTTCTCAGAACGGTAAGAACGGTAAGAATGGTAAGAATGATAACTCTTCTAACCAATCTACCAACAGTATCTCATCAAAGAATTCTTCCAATGAATCTAAGGGTAAGGCTAACACAACTGCTAAACCTAAGCTTACTCCATATGAAAAGGTAGCACAAGGAATTGTAGGAGATTACATCACTTCGGAAGAACAAAGCACTTATTCTAAGGCAGGTCTTTGTTTTCATTGTCACATTAAGGGTCACATAAAACGAACATGTCCTAAGCTTGAATCAAATGAATCTAAAGAACCCACAGCACCCACTACATCTGTCAATGCAATGAATGATAACACAATTCTGTCATTAAATGTTATGGTCGTTCGTCGGGGCACCGTTTTGTCATATTGTTTGACCCGAGAAGTATGCATGATGTGATCAGCCCCTCTCTTGTTGAGAGAGCCCGCCTCGAAGTTAGTCCGAGATCCCCTATCGAGGTCTCTGGCTTTCGTCCTGGTATGGATGCTCTCATCACGAAGGAGCGCCTTGATGTGTTGTTTACAATTCAACAGACTGCCTTCACTAGAAGATTTGTTGTTTCTCCTCTCTCAGGATGTGATATGATTTTAGGCATGCAATGGTTTCGTGAAATAAACCCTCTCGTTGATTGGGAGGCTAGCACTTTAACTCTCAATGCCAAAAGTGATTCTCCTACTGTCTTTCATGGAGTGGACACTGCTCCTTCTCCATCTCTCATTGCTAATATGCAGGACAAGGTTGAAAGGATTCAAGATAAGGAGACTCTTTCAGTCTCTTTTTCTCCACAGCATGACACACAGAACTTGCATGATTATAAGAAGCATGATGATTTGAATGATAATGATTTACATGATGATTTGGATGAAATAGACAAGCATGATGCATTGCATGAAGAAGATGTGATTGTTCACCAGGATGAGGTGTTAGTGGATGCTTTTTCTAGCGAAGCTAACCTCGTTGCAGATTCGATCAATCACCAAGAATAGATCTTGGCTTTCGAGTCGAGGTCCACAGATCCCCCACAAGACGATTCGATAGATCCCGAAGAAGCGATCTTGGCTCTCGAGCCTTGGTCCAAGGAACCATCACAGGAAGTATTATGTGTTCGTATGATTGATACGCACCATTGTTCAAGTATTTCATTCGTGAAGGTTTCCTGTATTTTAGTCAGCATCGTTATGTGATCCCTTTTCCATGAGAGCACGAATGTATGCGGATTGTTCATGAAAAGTTGAAAAGTTTGTATGTCAAGAAGTCACATTCTTATGTCTCTTCCTTGGCAGGACACAGTTTCCGAACGAGCACATGATAGTATACTGTATGAGCACCAAGCATGGGCATTTCCATTGTGATTTGCCACGGTTGATTGATTTCGATCAAACAGAAAAGATTCGACCTCATTGTTTGCATGTGTTTGATGAACGGTTTGTCATTCCGTCTCTATGTTCATCGACATTGCATACACAGTCTTTAGAGAAGACAATATTTTTTTCCTTCACTTTACATGGAATGGGTATGTTCATGGTTTTGTGTTGGAGATGGTTTCAGGAATTTTCAGCCATGGAGATTCTTGAAGACGAAAGAAGCAGGACTCTAAACGAAATTAAGCAAGAAAGGAGATTCAAACGACTTTGTGTCGCTTTCGACGTGGCCCAAAGAAGCAAGCGTTGCAGACCTTTATGAAGTTCAAGTACCGCACGACCCACACAGCAGAGTGGGCCGGCGAAGAGTCCCTTCCAGGATTCCAGATGCTGTTGGCGATCTCCCTCGACGCCATACAGTTCCGTACCAGTACCTCACTTTGAAAAGGAGAGGATGTCACGTGACACATCCCAACCCTGTGTGTCCGTGGACAAGCTACACCATAGCAGGGTTCTAGTCAGTCAAGTCGGTTTATATTAACAGTGATCTGACACTTTTGTGAGTCTATTCGTAGACCGTGCATGCCCAGTCACTTAGCATAGATGCATATCCTCTAGTTGCACACAGCATGATCATCGGAATTCCCATCAGAATCCATTAGCATCAGTTAGGGGAATTTTCCAGTGCATTTAGCCTATTTTCCTATTTATTGGTTATTTTCACTTAGTATTTTTAAGTGACTTTCCAACAAAAGTAGGTAGGGCAATTTTGCTAAGTTAATATATAAGCAAACCCAAGTTAGCAGCTCTGGCGTTTCCACTCACAGTAGATCCTCGCCATCAAGCTCCCTTATATGGCGTTTTTGCTCACCAAACATCAGCCCCAATCAGCGTTTTCACTAACGCTAGGGACTGCTGCAGATCAGCATTAGCGTTTTGATATTTCAGCCATTAGTGTTTTTGGCAAACACAAATCCAGCCAGCGTTTTTGATTCTCAGCCTAAACCACATCAGATCCACGCAGTTTTCAGCCTAGCAGATTTCATCCCAAGTTGGTTGCAAATGTTCCCTCATTTTCAACCATAAAAACGCAGCCAAAACAGTCATTTTCAGCCACCAAAACAGTTCCCGAATTCAGCGATTAGAAGATCCCAGATTTCAGCCATCAAGTCGTCGTTGTCATCACCGTCGTCGCCATCGGCATAGTCCCATTGCATCAATCCATTGCATTCGCATTGTACACCTTTGTGCAATCAAGTAGACCACTCTCGCCGACAAGAGTGGGGCCTTCGGAGGAGGGTTTTACAACCTCTCGGTGTCGTATCTCTTCTCTCATCTCAGTCTCATTCACTTGCACGCACAATATCCACTCACTTTGTTGGTGACCACAGCACTCTACAAGACGGAAAGCTCTCTCTTTCCCTAAGAACTAAAAGGAACCTTGAGCAATAAAGATCACTAATCTTGAGAAAATACAACATTCATTCCACTGCACCTAACATCATAACCTGTAATTTGCTGATTTTGACATAATTTCAGCCTGTTTTAGGTCAATTTGATTAGCCGGGAGCCCTCTAGTGTCCAGGGACGAATCCTTTGGCGATAAAATTGCAAAATCTCGCGTGAAAGTTGACCTCCTTGGCTGAAAATCAGTGCTTGCAGGTTTGGAAGAAAACCCTAATTTGGCTCTGATACCAGTTGATGAGTGCGCAGCAGTGTGTGCAAGTGATAGAGCACGAGGAGAAGTGCAGGGCTTGAGGCTTGGAGAGGTGGCGATGGCCTGCAGAGAAGGGGACGTTAGAAAACGAAGGAGGAGGGAGAGAGAGAGAGAGAGAGAGAGAGAGAGAGAGAGAGAGAGAGAGAGAGAGAGAGCGCTACACGTTTTGTGAAGGGGAATAAGTAAGTGAGCAAATTGGGCTCACATTCCCTTTATTAAAGTATAGGACCATTTTTAAGTTAGTGGCCAAGTTCAATGTGAACTTGGCCAAAGGTTAGTAACTTTAAAAATGTACATAAAAGGGGTCATTTGGGCCTTTAACCCAACAATAAGCACTTAAGATAATCTTCATCTTGAATCTCCATTGATTGTCTTTCGTGTCGTCAAGTTTTCCTTTTATGTTTTCCTTTTACATGGTTGATATCTTGAACTGGTTGATATCTTGAACTGGTACTGGACTGTAGATGCAATGCCATGTAAACAATAGGAAGACTTACAAAAGCAAGAATCGTTGTCGATATATTAAGCAAGATAACTTAGATTACTTGTAAGAGATTACAAGAGAAGGACTAGTTGATTCCAAGCCGTGTGCTTTTGCAAGAACCTTTGATATAGTTGGTAGGAAATCCCAGCATGCCACTCCAAGAAGCGGTTTGGTGGCGGCGTTGGCGCGGATTCTGTTTTGGTTGACACCGAAGGATTGGAGGCAGGAGATACAGGCAAGATGGCGAAGACAGATTGGTATGGCCTTTCCTCTTCTCAGAGGACCTTCACAGCACAGACAGTTGAGTCTGGCTGTCCCCACATCTTGGATTACCCTACACCATTGTGCCTATCCACAAATCTGGCGACACCCTAGATCCAGGGAACTACAGGACTATCATGATTGGCCACACTGACCAAACTATACGGGGCAGTTCTTGAGGCAGAGCTTAGCACACATGCAGAGGCATCAGGGATACGAGCACCAGGACAGGCAGGTTTCAGACGCACTTTCTTGACTATCGATCACATTTTCGTGCTTCGGTGTCTCATAGACGGAGCGAAGGCGCGGAGCAGGAGACTCTACTGCTGCTTTGTGGACTTCCGCAAGGCATTTGACACCATCCCCAAACTCTTTCAGCGCCTTCAGGAGCTACAGATACCCTCTGACATGATATGGGCCATTCATTCTTTATATGCACAGGTCACTGGTAGAGTGCGATGCCTTGGTGGACTATCGGATCCCATTGCTAGCACCATCGGTGTGAAGCAAGGATGCCCTCTCTCCCCGACTCTATTTGGTCTCTACATCAACGAGATTTCAGATTACATCCTACGAGCAGGCGGCGGGCTCAAACTTGGCAGGTATACCGCTCCACATTATGCTCTATGCTGATGATATCATCCTTGTTTCTGAGACACAGGAGGGATTACATAGCCACCTATGAGCCTTAAGATGATTTCTGCACAAACAGAGGGCTCACGGTGAACCTTGGCAAGACCAAGGTCATGATCTTCCATACCTCCAGGACAATTCGTAGTAGAGCAGTACTTACAACAGCAGGCAGACAGGTCAAGGTGGTTGACTCATATATATATACCTAGATGAATCCAGGATAAGCCCAGATTCACCCTTGAAGGAAAGTGCAAGGTATAGACCCATGGTAGTCACCCACAAGACAATATAACCATCAGCTCCATCATACATAGTATTGACTAAATACCACGACATCCCCACTAACGTCGTCAGTTAGTGTTTACTTGGGGGTTGACTCATATGTTTACTTGGGGGTGACTTTTACTGGCACCACTGGCAAATTTACCATGGCCCAGGCAGCCCGAGACCGGATTACACGGGGATATGCAGCGTTGGCCACCCTAGAGCGCAGATGCCATCAGGCCCACTTCTAGGAGCCCCGCACCAAAGGGTGGCTCTTTGACACTAGTCACACTTGCCATGATGTATGCCGCGGCAATATGGGCACCAGGACTCTCAACACCTCTATGGACATAGATAGAGCGCCCATAGATCATTATGATCTGATCTCTCGTTTGCTCCATAGCAAACCCTCAATACCACACGACATCATCATAGCAGCGCTAGCCACACCATCGATGCTAGTAGAGGCCCTTTTTCAGACGATCTGTTTCATTTAGCGCATGCCAGAGCTCCCACCAAACAGACTCACCCGTAGAGCTTTTGAGGCATCGATACAGCTGCATCAAGAGGGTGACACGAGAGCATGGTACTCACAGGTCACAGAGTGGTTTACATCCCATGGTTTGGACATCACATACCTGCCTCCTTTTCAGTATGATCCTGACTCTCCTCATATACGCCTCACACACTGAGAGGAATCGTGTTCTCAGACAAGACCTCTGCAGCTCTACATTAGGAAGACATGGATCACACCCAGAGAGCCTCTCCCCACGAAGAGGCAGTACTACAGAGATCACTTCCTGACTATCCTAGCAGATGGGTTCATCCAAAGACCGAGATACATAGATATCTACATGCCACATAGAGCATGGGTCGCCATCGAACAGCTCAGAGTGTCGTCACACCAGTTAGAGATTGAGGCAGACGAGCTACACATGTTCCCAGAGCAGAGAGGATATGCAGACTTTGCACAACAGAGATTGAGAGCGAGGAGCACTATGTTTGCAGATGTAGAGCACATGAGGAGATCAGAGGCAGATAGTAGATACCGGACCTTGTTTGTAGATCAACCCACTCTACATCAGATTTTTGAGTCAAGAGACCAGCAACAGTTCGGCCGCTTTCTCCTCGAGATAAAGCAGCATCGGGACTCCCTTCTCCAGGTAGCATCAGCAAGGAGAGATGAGCGCCAAACGCAGCTCACAGACTTTTTTCTAAGGACCATAGCAGCTCCACCACCTCCGACCATCCAGAGAGGAGTGACTCTACAGCAGGCTGAGGAGGTCCAAACTTGCAGACGCCCACGTACCCATGGACGCAAGGCACCTCGCCTACACCAGAGCAAGATCCAGGAGATCCAGGAGCACTACTATAGATCCTTGGAGGAGAGATGCCTCCGGGCTTTTGCAGATCTAGCAGCCATCTTACGAGGACTGCTCACACCCTACCCGCCCATGCATCCTGTACTACACCCGGATTATGGTACTAGATGGAGCTAGAGATAGGATAGCATTTCATCTTATGATTGTACATTCTACCCCAGTATATAGGATTACATCTTTTCCCTAGTTTTGGAGCTCCATCCCCACCCTTGTATCACTTTCCTCCCCCAGTCATCATACAGGATAGCCACTTTTACTTTTGTACCTTTTATCCTTACGGATACACAGAGGACACCCACCTCATGTACTTTGATTTGTCTCATAAGCCGACTTCGGCCTTTTATAGACGTTAAAAACTCTCTCTCTCTCTCTCTCTCTCTCTCTCTCTCTCTCTCTCTCTCTCTCTCTCTCTCTCTCTCTCTCTCTCTCTCTCTCTCTCTCTCTCTCTCTCTCTCTCTCTCTCTCTCTCTCGGATAGATCTTTAAGGTCTCTTGGGATAATTTCCCACGACGTTAAAATACTCTTCTTCTTCTTCTCTCTCTCTCTCTCTCTCTCTCTCTCTCTCTCTCTCTCTCTCTCTCTCTCTCTCTCTCTCTCTCTCTCTCTCTCTCTCTCTCTCTCTCTCTCTCTCTCTCTCTCTCGTGTAGATCTTTAAGGTCTCTTGGGATAATTTCCCACGACGTTAAAATACTCTTCTTCTTCTTCTCTCTCTCTCTCTCTCTCTCTCTCTCTCTCTCTCTCTCTCTCTCTCTCTCTCTCTCTCTCTCTCTCTCTCTCTCTCTCTCTCTCTCTCTCTCTCTCTCTCTCTCTCTCTCTCTCTCTCTCTCTCTCTCTCTCTCTCTCTCTCTCTCTCAGATCTATTACATAAGATGTCCGTAGGCAATTATGAAGGTCAATGGCCAAAAGATAAAAAACTAAAAATACGACATGGGATTAAACCCCTCTTGGTGAGGATCAATGCCATGGCATATTGCAGAAGGAAGGGGGAAGAGAGAAAGGCTATCCGCCAAAGCTTCTAAAAGATAGGCACCTCCAACCTGTTGTGAAGAGGAAACCACCCAAGAAGGTACACGGCGTAACTCAGAAGCCCTAGACCTCATCAAAAGACGGACACAGAGGGCAACCAATGCACAAGGGTGAAGAATATGAGAGAGGAGGCTGAAGAGGATGAACAAAATTGCTACCACAGTAAGGTGCCCATCCAGGATGAAGAACCACCACCAGTGAAGTGCCCATTAAAGAAACCGAGGAGACTGAGGTTCAACCACCACGTAGCCGCTAGCAAGCAAGACCGCAAGAGGGAGCCAGCAAAGTCTGCGTCAAAAGCCAACAAAACTTACAACGACAAAGCGAAGGGTGAACAGCAGGGATGACTGAAAGAAGAGCAGCAACAATGTGAAGAAGATAATAAGTTCAAAGACGAGAGCGGAGGCTCTCATCCTGACCAAACCCATCAAGCAGCCATCGTTGGGAGGAAAATCCCACACTGAAGAACCCACTGCACCCACCCCACTGGGAAAGAGAGACCACCACCAAATTTGCTCACACACCAACACTCACCCAGCCCGCACACGAAAGAAAACAAGAAACTTAGAAAACAAAGAAGAAGAAAACCAAAACACAAACACAAACACAAGCTACATGATGACAAACTCACCCCCCCAAACCCCCACACATACCCACTCACCCATCCAATCAGCATACAGGCCAAAACAAAAAGAAACAGCAACCAAGGAGAAAACGAAAAACAAAACCAGAAAACAAGACAGAAGAGGACCCATCGCGGAAGGGGGGGGGGGGTAATTCCAACAGGCTACAGAGCAGAGAGAACGGAGAAGCAGGGCTGCGTTGGAAGAAGCTAGCAGCGATGGTGCAGAACAAGCCTCCAAGAAGGGGCCAAGCCTGACAGTGCAGTATGCCAGAGAAACAGCTACCTGGGCGTGGAGCCCCGGCACGTAGGCCAGCCATAGCACAATGCCAGGAGATGGTAAGCCACTGGGCTAAGGCCGAACCACGCGAGAGAGCTCTCTCTCTCTCTCTCTCTCTCTCTCTCTCTCTCTCTCTCTGTGAGACTTGCCTTTTCAAAAATGACTTCAAAAACGAGCACATTTAGTAGTCTCTTGTTCAGAGTACACATTAATGACAATTGTGTACACTCAAATGTTTATTTTTCACTAATAGGGGTTGGTGTGGGATCTTGCGTTGCCATCCACTAGAAGCAGGATACAGATATAAACATGTACAATTGTAAGATAGCAACAAAAAATGAGACAAAATGCACGACATAGGAAAAATCAAGTTTTGTCATACATGTAATCTCAAAATGTATAATCAAAACCCAGCGCAGTGTAAATCCAAGACATGCAGTCTCCCACATGGCAACCCATAAATCATGGCATGCTATCTCACTGAGGTCTTTCATTTGTGGAAGTAACCTTTTGCTTTTTATGCTTAGGCACCCACATGTGAACAATGATGCAAATTTGGTGAGAACATATACCATTAATTAAACTTTCAGTAAAGTTCTACCAGTTTTATAGTCTCAACGCTTGGATGGCTTCTGGCTTGAAGTCTATTCTCAAGCCCAATATTCTACGGGCTTCCGCTGGTGTAAGCCTCCAAGTCATTGGTCCAGAGTTCTCACCCCAGTAGTCCAGTATTTCTGAAACTTTTTCCAGATTGAGAATAGTTGCCATCTGAGAAAGGCGCGCAAACTTGTCTCTCACAGTCCTCTGTGTCATGCTAGAAAAATGAGATACTAAATTCCTTGCATCTCTGTCAAGTTGCAAGCCTCCCAGCTGATTGAAGCGCTTTTGGGTAATTATAACTTCAAGCCTCTTCACAATGAAATCGATAATAAGGTGCACCAAAGAATCATAAGTATTGGTGGTCATCATGGGCTGCAACCAAGTCACATTTGTGTCGACTGCATAAAGCAATTTCTGCACCCAAGGGTTATTCACTTCATTCTCTGCATATTGTGCCTCCGTCAGCTCATAGCTGATTGTTCCAACCGAGTCTAAAATTGGCCGCAACTTTGGAGTCACACTGTTTGCCAGTTGCTCAAGGCCTAGACTGAGCAGCTGTCTGAAAGTATTACCAGTCTCACCAAGGTCTGTCAAGCAAGATTTTGCCTTATCTCGGTCTGCTGGTGCTGCAAAAGTCTGTCCAAATGCAAAAGCAACCTTAGAGAATACACCGGCAAGCAAATGTATACAAGTACTTTTCACTTTAAAATGCTGATAGTTATGTATATGATTATAAACAGCACAAAATGCATTAAAAAACATCAAATCATGGCACTCATACTGCCATGTAAGTCATGGTTGCCCCATGATAAAGCCCTTTATATTTCCAATAGCCATTGAGCTATAAGCCTACCAGACTTGGAAAATTTCACAGAGGAAACCAGGCCACCAAAAACATCTACGATGCCACCAAGGACAGGAAAAAGGGGCACAGGCAAGTTAATGCTCGAGCAAACTAAGCCTTTTGAAAACAGCAATGATGCTGTCAATTAAACGCATGAAGAAAATGTATGAAACCTATGGACAGCATCCATCCTGGTTAAAAAAATTGCAAAATGAAAATTTTTAAGCTTACCTCGGTGCAGTGTTCCTCTAGATCATGGCGCAATTTGATGACATACTCTGCACTAATGTCCACATTATTCAAAGCCGTGGCAACCTCTGTGCCCACCTTGACTACACCTACACCTGCAGAGAACAATTTTGCTGCAAGATTTGGTTCACGCAGCTTTGCTCGTAGGGATTCATTATATTCATTATTCAGCAAATTCACTGCACTATTGACTGTTGCAAGAACAGACTGCAAATTGAGTGTGGATATTGCTCTTCTTGTACATTCCTGTAGAACATAAAACACATCGTCTACCATGGATGTCGTCAGTGCATCAGTCACAAACTCATCAATTTTGATCGCCTTTCTCACATTCTCCGCCATAAAATACTCCTCCAAAACAATGTAATGCATAGTCAACTCTTGCACTGTCCTGTTAAATGTTCCCATGCGTAGAAAATTTGTTATACGTGGGCTCATTTGAGCACCTGCAGACTCTGCTTCTCTCACTTTAGTTATCATAAACAGGCTATAGTCTTCACTAATCTGGCTAAGATAAACAATTTCTTCAAGATAGATACCAATTTCTCGAGGATCAGCACCTTCAGCAGCTCCCACTGTAATTATATTTTTATTAGTTTGAGTGCTACACTCTTTAGCTAGCCTGCCAAGCTTACGGAAATCCATATACCTCTTCAAAATCAGAGTACCTCTAGAGTCACACTCTTCTTGAAGCTCTTTGACTGCATGCACAATGCCATCTTCATTGCAAAGAAAGCGAAGTATCTCTTCATTCTCTTGCACTGCTACTGCAATATCTGCAAACAAGGACCGGAGGGCCCCTACAAACTCAGGAGTGGGACGGGATTTCCCTCCTGACATGGCCTGCTCTACTGCATCTACAAGGGAGTCAAATTCCTCTCTGGCTCGAGAGACAATCACCTTCCTAAGATAAGCTACGAATGTACGTAAACCCTCCTCCTCTAGAGCAAGTGGAGTGAAAAGTTTCACAAAGCGCACCACTCTTTGATGGTCACCTTCATCAACAGCAGAAGCCAAGTTCTGCCTTATCAGTTTCTCAAGCTGCTCTTTGTATTCAAGAAGCTGGGTTCTCTGTTCGGAACTTGTCTGCTGTCTTCCATCATCTGTTGTGGTGGAATCACTGTATTGGGCATCAAGATGCAAGAACGTTTCAATGAACTTGGCAGCAGACTCAAAATCAAGAGAATCAAGAGCCTGCTTGGCACCATCAATACAATTCGCCCTTTCCACAATAGCATCTATGCGAGCAAGGGTACTTTGTACACGAGACTGTGCATGATCAAGCTCTCGTACCTTGCCGCTGACATGATCAGCGAGTGCACAAGTGGAGGCAACGCTGGAAAGCATCTGGTCTGAGTCAGCTTTCACAATTTCAAGCACCTCTCCAGATCTGAGGAGGAGAGCAGCAAGCTTTCTTTCCAAATCATGACGCTGCGTGAAGAGAGTTTCTAGGTCTGATTCGATGGCACGCTGGAATGCAACTGTCTCATGCAGCAGCCGAGTCATGGCTCCTGCATCTGTGAGTGCACGAATCTGGTCGAGCATGCCAGGGGCGAAATGCAGAGAAGCTTGATCAACGGCTGGCGAGGGTGAAACGCCGATTACCTCTTGTTGCTGCTGCTGCTGCTGTTGCTGAAGATGGTGACGAGGAGAGCCTGCGATGGTGGTCACTGTCCGCGTTGCTAAGCTCGCCATTGCCCCGCTCGCGCTCTCTCTCTCTCTTCTTACGACGTTAAAATTCTTCTTCTTCTTAAAGCTCTTCCTAATCGGCTTGTCGTTTAATCGCCCTTCAAAAAGATAAACTCTTTAATTAAGTAGTGCGCAGCTCTTCTCTCTCGGGTGTGTGTGCGCGCTAGTAAGGAGGAAAATGGTATAACCTTTCTAATGGTAGAGGGGCAGTACAGAGACACCTAACTTGGGACGGGCCAAGTTAGCACATCGATTTACTGTTTTCAGCACGAAAGGCCGTAGATGGAAGCTATTGCCTTGGGCTATCGAGCGCAAAAGACGGTTGCGGAATTTATGGTCTGCAGGCAAAAGGTCGTAGCCATCTTGAGATTCATAAGTATCAAAATGGTGGGCGTGTAGGGAAAGGTACCCGAGGCGAGTACTGAGTCAAGGGTGACAGCAAGGATCAAGCCCTTCACCCCAACAATCAAAGAGCGACACATAAACAGTGCACTGCCAGCCGCTCATGCTCAAATGCCTCTCTTTTGGTATTCATAATGCATATTTTACTGGGGGGAAGCCCGTCTCAAAAGAGGGCCCCATCTTCTTACTTGCCCCTCTACCCTAGATTGGTTATGTCATTTCCCTCTTGAATAACAGGTCTTGAGTTCAACTCTCTTCGTTAAATAGATCTTTAAAGTCTCTTGGGATAGTTTCCTACGACGTTAAAATTCTCTTCTTCTTCTTCTTTCTTGCTCAGACGTGTGTGACGTTGAGTTGGCAACATTCTATTGGTGCGGCAAGTTGTCCGCTAGAGCAAAAACGCAGTCATGGTTACCCCCTCGTCCGGACATCAGAATTAAATGTCTCACGAAAATATTTGGTAGGCTTTGAACCCTCGACATGGTCGCAACTCGCTCATGCCTTTACAGTTGCGCTAGCGTGATTCGTTGATCTCTCTTCAAATAGAGTACTATGATACTATCTCAATTGTCCACCACTTGTGTGACATGCAGGCGCTAGAGCAGGAGGAAGGAGGGATGAGGTGTGAATGAGGGCGCTGCCACTAGGGGTAGAGGCGCAAGGAGGCTAGATTGAAGCAAAGGAGGTGGCAATTTGACGCAGAAGCACGTGAAATCCGTAGCCTATGTCGAAGACCTGCAAGGGAAGCCATTGCACATAGATGGAGGGTGCGGGGGAAGGGGGGGGGGGGGGGGGGGGGGGGGGGGGGGGGGGGGGGGGGGGGGGGTGTTACTAAAGGTTGGTGGTGGCATGCATGTGACTGAATTGACTGCTTGGTTTACAGGGGACGATTGAAAACAAAGTGAGCGTTGGTTTTGAGTTCGATTCCTACTATTGCTTTTAGATAGTCGTTGATTGATGTGGAGTGTGACATTGTGAGTATAAGATAAGATACCTATATAACGATGAATCAAAGAATCTGGAGGGCTTTGAAAGTATTATGTATGTGAAAGAACCAATATGTGTGCCACAATAACCAAAAAAAAAATAGAGAGAAAATGTTAGGATGTTGTAGCCAATCCAGTGGCCCTTTGTCTCTCTAAACAAGCCAATTATGGTCTTGTAGAAGATTGTAGGCATTGGCGAAGAGTTTAGTCAAGGGTTGTTGGCAAGTGCCCACTGCCTTGCGTGCATGAGGTGGGGCCTAGGGAAGAGGAAGGCCGCAGGCCCACAAAAGCGCATCTGTGTGTGTGTGTGTGCGCATGCGCATGTGTGTCTAGGCAAACGCTACATCTCTTGAGCCAGTATGTAGAGTAATAGCAAGTTTCCTCCCAAAATTGAAGAGAAGGGCCTAGAAACCAGCACTGATAGATCAAATGTATACTCTCCCCCAAGAGTGATAAATTGGATGCAACAGAAACATGGATGGTGGCAAGGGGCCAATCACACCTACTTCATAGATTTGTGTTTAAGGTTGTAGAGGGAACCAGCTCGAGCATTAGTGGAAGGGTGGGAATACGAGGGTTGGTTGAAAGTTGAGAATAAGATTGCGTGCAACGAAGTGGAGTTGTTTTTTGGAAAGTGGTTTGCATGGAATTTTTGTGGAAGCATTGTAGGAGGTATTAATGTTTCGTGGTAGCACAGTAGTAGGTACTAGTGAGCACTACAATATCCATGCAGAGCTCTACAGTATTAGTGCTTTGCATGGAATTTTCATGGTAGCATTGTAGGAGGTAATAGTGTTTCGTGGAAGCACAGTAGGAGGCACTAGTGAGCACTACAACAACCATGCAAAGCTCTACAGTAGCCAAGCAGAGGGCACTACTTGTAGGCGAGGATAGGTTCATGTAGCGTTGGCCTGCGCAGTGCTCACTCCCTCTCGTGTTGCGCACAACTGCCCTCTCTCCTGTTACCCACACCTGTTGGGAATGGGCTTCGTCCTATGATCCTGACCTTCTTTGTGAACCTCTCCTTAGGAACACAATGGTTTTCACCCATATGATGTACCTCTTGTCTACTAGGAAGTTTAGGTGGTTCCTGAGCAGTTTAGGTGGCTAAAACCATGCGAGAGCATGAAAAATTTACCCTAGCGATATGTGGACCCATGAGAGGCATTTCTGCATTACCCTAGAGATCATATAGCCCACCCAAACCCCCCATAAAAGTGTGGATACGATTTTGGCAAGTTGCTTTGGCTGATTTGGTTCTATATGTGATGTCATATGTTATGAATATTAATTTCTAATCTTTTAAATGTATTTTCTAACTTAAATTGGCTACTTAAGTCCAGGGAAAATGAAAAGAGAACAAGTGAAATTGATTAAGTGCTAATGGACCAACCGGTCAAGGCTTGGGACCAAAAGGGAAAAAGCCCATAAAAGAGCAAGGGTAATTGCTAACTAGTTATCTCATTGTTCTACTTGTACAAAAGAAAGATGGTACTTATAGAATGTGTATGTACTATCGGGCACTTAATCGGATAACTATAAAGAATAGATCTCATGTTCCCAAGATAGAAGATCTATTTAATAAGCTACAAGGGTCTACCTACTTTAGTAGAATAGATCTCAGAAGTGGCTCTCACCAGATAAGGATAGTGCCTGAAGATATTCATAAGACGACCTTTCAAACAACTTTTGGCCTGTATGAATTCTTAATACTCTCTTTTGGATTTACCAATGCATCGGCTACCTTTAATTGGATGATGGAAAGGCTTTTCAGACCTCATCAAAGCTTAATGGGTGCCCATAGTGGCCGGTCCATCGGTCCAATAGTTGTGTAGGTGATTGCCGATGAGAGGCGCACCACTTATCTTATTTTGACAGTAGCTTTGCAACGACCGGCCACTATGGGCACCCATGTGTGAATGGGCCAAACTCTTATAAAAGGTCCATTTGACCTAAAAATCCTCATTCTCTGAGGTGTAAGCTAAGAAGTGCTCTTGCTCGATGTTTATCTCCTTCTCCTTCGTGTGCTCACAGGTGTGCGTGTGTGTATGCTTGAGAGAGAGAGAGAGAGAGAGAGAGAGAGAGAGAGACAGAGTGTGTGTGATCGAGCATTGCGGCGGCATCGACGGCGACGGCGGCGGCGAGGCGGTTGAGCGCGGCATCGACGATGGCTTCTTTGCAGCACAGGATCCTTCACGATGGAAGCATTGAGCGATGAGTGACACACCCCTGCCCCTTTAAGCTTTCTAGGCTCTTCTAGTTGTGTGTTTGCAGCGTTTCGAGGCTCACACACAGCGCACAGGCAAGTTCCCAACTTCGACACATACGGCAAAGCGTACATTTTTGGTGCCACTGCTGGGGAATGCCTTGCATTAAGCTTGAGGAGCACTCAGTGCTACCTCTGGAAGCTTTTCTTCCATTCATTTTCTGTTTCTTGTTGAGTTCTGTGAGAATTGTTAAGTGTCTACAATAGGCAGACTTAGAAGGTTTCTGTTAGATTCTGTTAAGTGACTGTAATGTGCGGTTTTAGCATGTTTTTGTCAGATATTGTTAGTGGTTCTAAGCTATGTTAGTGCTGCATTTTACTGGTTTTTGTTAGTTTTGCAAGATCTGTAATGTACAGGTGTAGACAGTGAGAAGTAGAGTAGACAGTGAGCAGTAGACTTGACTGTCTGTGAGCGTGCAATTCTGTGTTAGATAGTTAATTAGTTATTAATTAGCTGCAAGGAGATTATACAGAGCTCTTAGGAGCTGCTGCGCTTGTGGAAGCTCAGTGTTAAAGTGGCCACATTATCCTCAAAAAAAAAAAAAATGTAAACAAAAAATTGTTTTTTTTTTTAAAAAAATGCTCACATATTTGGGACTAAAAAGAAAACTCAAAACAAAAATAATAAAAAACCCTATTTTAGAAGGAAGGGATCGAGATCTTTGCCCAAGCCCAAGCCCAAGCCCAGGCCTCAGTCCTATGATATACTATACACACCACTTTATATATAGACTTGGACCTCAAGTGAAGGGAGGGCATGTGGGACAAGTTTCTCAAGTCCTCCACCATCCCCTTCACACTCACGCTTTGGACTTCTTAATTCTAGCCCTCTCTCCACCTAGGAAAAGACTAGTTTTAGGATTCCGACAGCTGTACGTAACCGAATTGGGGACTGTAAAGCACGACACGTCTCCCTAGCCAAGACGCTCGTTTGAGCTATCAAACGCCATATTTCGTGGCTCGGTTAAAAAAATTGGACCAAAAATACAAAAATTTTGGCTTGTAAACACCTAAAAAACTAGGTGAGCAGCCTTCAAGGGCACTCACCAACACCTCTATAGTGTTGAGGTCATATGCACGTACGCTTTGGTCGTGTGCTAGAGGACGAGCACATTGAGAGTATCTCCATTTACGCGGACACTCATTATTCCTCTACCCTCGGCGGGAACCCAAGGTAGTACCACTCAGGACCCACACATTGCATCTAGTGACTCTTCCTCTGACTACGACGTCATGGAGGGTTACCCGATGCCTAATCCTGATAGCTCAAGCCAAGACATGTATGCCATGGGCCCACGGTCCGGGCCAAGCGTGCTTAGCCGCTTGAAGGAAATCTTTAGTAGAGCCACTCGATCCGAACATGGAGCTAACGATGTAAATAAGGGGGGTGGGGAAGTAAATTCGCCATTCATGACCAACGTAGACCCCATGCTCCTGGAGAGTGTGCATGGGAATACTCCATTCATTGCACCCCCTGACTCTTTAGAGCTATCCCCCTCCGAGGTTATATTCCCTGATGGTAGAAGCCTTGCCAAAGTGCAAGAGGTTGAGCGGTATATCATTGCGGCTAGGGAAAAGGAAATTAAGAGCTTACGTAGGATAGAATAAAGGAGAGAGTTAAAAGTGAAAGCCCCTATGTCAACATCCATGCCAGGCGAGCAATCGAGTGCTCTTGAATTAGCGACCACTAAGGGTCAACCCATAGAGAGCCACATTGCATCTAGTTCAAAGGACACCCCTAGCACCTCAATCCTAGATGGAGCGTTTCTAAACAAAAACTGGGAGTATGAACTACAAACGGAGACTTTAACCGACCTATACACATGTCACACCTATCACGTGGGTTGGTTAGATGTCCTATAATTTACAATGGGTGCTACTATTGTAGAGGATCAACAACAAAGATTTTGTGAGGTCATCCATAGGGTTATTGAGCTAGAGAGACAGAACAAGGGGATCCACATGCCTTCAATGGGTCTCATGAGATTCTTGGATACAAGGAAGGCTAAACAACCAACTTTATCGCAAATGGAGACTCTCTCAGTAAGTCTGATGGATCCTCCATATGTTGTTTCGCCAGGGGTCTGAGTGCAATCTGAGCCCACAAGTGATAGCTTTACCTTTCCAAGTCTAGCTCATCTTTCTCTTGATGACACCACGGCTACCATGTCTACCCCAGTGAGGGCATGCCAAGAAACACGCCATGGACCTCTTTTGTTAGTAAAGCACCGCTATATGGTAGTTCAATGCCTGCAATAGTACCTACAAGTGTGTACCAATCATATAAACCTATGGGTCCTCGTACTCATGTAGCTCCTACCCCTCCCATTGTTTCAACAACCTATGCTCTACAACCACAACATCCAAGCTCTTATTTCAATGGGACCATACCGGCTAGCATTAGCATGTCACATTCGACATCTGCTATGCCTAGGGCCACACATATGAACTTTGGGCCACCACATGGCACAACATCGTACCAAACTTGGAACCCAAAGGCTTCCTATGCACCAAGCACAATGCAGATACCTACTCCACATGTAGTCTTTGGGGCGCCTTCACCCACGGTGCCTGCTCACTTAGGTGACTTGGCAACATTTGCTCAAGCTATCGGTCGATCTATTGCTGAGAATATGCGTAACACACCTGATAGGGAGCCTAGAAGTAATGTAGTACAAATAGCCAAGCTCAAACAAAAATTTAGTGGAGATGACGATATGAGGAAGCATATCGAAGTGTTTGAACAAATATGTGATTCTCTAGGAGTACACGATGACCTGCATAAGAGTAATGCTTTAAGCCTAACCTTAAGTGGGAAGGCTGGGGACCCTAAGGGTGAAAGAAAAAACGATTTACCCTACTCTTAGGAGACTTTTCTTGAAAGAATACATACAAGAGGGAGTGCTTTGGGGTGTAGCATCTCAGCTCCAGAAAGCCCAACGAGAGTAAGGAGAGTCGGTGAGAGACTTTATTAGTCACTTGAAGCATTTAAATTCTCATTGTTATCCAAATGAGCGCTTCAATAATAACCAATTTCTTGATAGATTCATCAGGGGATTACGATGTGAGGATATCTACAATGGCCTAGTTATTAGGGGTATCACCACTTGGGAAGCAGTCACCACCAATGCAATCCAATTGGAGGATAATTTAATGATTCAAGGAGAAAGAATGTCTGTTGAGCCGAAATTTACTAGCTTGCAGGCATCGGGGCATCAACCAATGACCCTAAAGCCTATTGCTAAGGAGCCAAAGATATCTGATATGACTTTAGCAGATCTCACCAAGGCCATTCAAGAGAGTCTTAGAGACAATCATGCTCCGTAAAACAATCATATGTATCCAATAAGGGAGCAACAATGGTGCTCAGTTTGCTATGGTCCACATAGTACCAGTGAATGGCCTACTTTTAGAGTAAAATTCAATGGGAATTGCAATGCCTGTGGGAGGTATGGTCATGAAGCCAAGGATTGCATAGTATTTAAGTGCGCAATGGTTAATAGATTAACCTTAGCATGGACAGACACACCTCGAGTATCTGCATTGATGTCGGTCCACCTCTTGAACAAACATCACAACACATGGTCCCTAGGGCCCAAAATGTTGTTCAAACAACACCCTTACCACCTCCAATGCTAGGACCACAACCACCACATCTGAGAATCACTTATGTGATTCAAGTGGGTTGTGAGTTATCTATTGCTTGTTTGGAGGGCTGTGAAGAAGATATAGACCCTAGTATTGCCTATCGGATTGATGCACTCGAAGAAAGTCCACAATACTACATGGAGGACTATTGGGGACAAGTCAAAACTGTCTACCAAGTAGCTGCTCTTACTGCAAGAGGCCAAAATATCAATTACACAGCCAAGAGACCACCTCTGCAATGTTATGAGTGTGGGGGTCCACATTGTGTAGCCGGGTGTCTTATTAGGCTACAAAAGAATGCTACACTGATGCAAACCAATCAAACAAGCACGTCTACAATGTTGATACTCATCTATAATCAATGTGGCATAGATCATTTGATTGCCAAATGTTCGAATAATCCAAATGGACCGAAGATCACACCATTGAACTTGATTGAGATTATCGAGGAGCCATCACAAAGTACACCTGTGGTACCAGTAAATGTACTCACACGATCGATGCTCCAAAAACAAAATTATATAATTGAAGGAAAGAGACACAACATCAATTACCCAATCTCATAAGAAGAAGAAAACATGAAGGAAGAGATCGCAAAGAGCAGTGAAGTCAGAGCCCAGTTCAAAGACAAACATACGGACTGGTGACGACCCCGTATATATGAACAACGTTGAAGAGGATTTTGATTTAGGTGAAGCCATGGAGACCAAAACGACCACTAGGGGAAAGAAACCAACAAGGAAGATCGTCATAAGCCACAATGGCTAGGACCCAGAAGAAGATAGGAACTTACCGAAACCCTACAGAGGAGATCGAGCGAGTCAAGCAATTATGGAGTTTGGTAGAAGATACCCAAGGGGAGCTAGAGCCAGCACCTAGGCAGATCTAGATTAGAGACACAGTGTTCCCTACGCAACAACAACCTCACAAATTCCATAGACCCCTAGCCATACCTAGTGTCATCCAAGAAGAAAGTGACTTAAAGTCGTGGAAAAGTGGGCGTACTCACTTCTTGTTGGAAAGAATGTTCACAGAGGGACTACCTGACCCTATCGAAGAAATGGAGATTCCATATTCCCCATGTCAAGGGACTGAAGCCCAAAAGGTGCCATTAAATATTGCCAAATTGATGGATTTCATGACTTCAGAAGTTAGAACCACCATCATGTCCAAACTATATGGAGACCCCGAGCTATTATTAGCTCTTCGAGCTTTCCTCAATGGAGAACTGAAAGTCAGGCTACCACAATTTGCACAGATGGATGGAGCTCGGGAGATGCCAATAGAACAGCAACACTTAGATCTACAATCCAACTTAGATGAGAACTTTGTTGTAGAAATACATGTTAACAAGTTGGGACTATACTTTGAGGGCGATGAATCCAATGCGACTATACCAATCACTACCAAGGGACTAACTGTGAAGGGAATCCTTGATGGTGGCGCTGGGTTAGCATTGTGACTAAAAATTGATGGGAAACTATGGGAAGACCTCATCTTGGGACCACAACCATAGTAGTAAAGATGGCCAATGGGTCTATTGTAAAACCTATTGGGATGCTAGAAGATCTCAAGATCAAGGTCTTTGGACATAAAATAATAAATACCTTCATTGTTATGGATTCCTCCAAGCACACTATGGCATCTGAGATGATCTTAGGACGTCCTTTCATGAGGGAAGAAAAAATGGTGCATGACTGGTCTAAAAACCATGTCTACTTGCAGTTCGAGGACTATGTTATTTGAGTAGATCTTGTAACTGGTCCAACACATCCTCTAGGAAACAAATTTATAATTGATCATAGATCTGGCACCACAGTTCACTCGGCCCCATTGCAGTATTGGTACACATGTAAAATGGACACTGATGTTGGGGAAGATTCTCCTCATATGGATGTTCTACCTGGGATGACTGAGTCTAACAATGTAGATTGGGTCTACCTAGCAGCAGCCATAGACACTTGGGGAAATAGGGGGAGGACCTGGGTAACACCTGAGGGGGATGAAATGCCACCACTCATACCTTTAAATATGATAGAAGCAATGCATATAGCTTCTAATGACCTCTACATGATGAAGGCTTGACTGACATTGGAACTAGTAGCGTCTCATAAGACTATAGCCCACACGATTTGGAGTAAGAATCGTCAATTGAAATTGACTCTGAGGACGAAGAATCTGAGTTAAATCTTAGTGCAAATGTGGGGACAAACCATTCAAGGCCCAGTGGTACCCTAGATGACAATCTATCCAAGAGATCAGAAGACACAAGTAGTGATTCATCTAATGACTCTTCACTAGAGATCGACCGTAATCAAGAATTAGACAAGAAGAGTAAGAGATATAAGAGGTGAAGATATCAAGCAAATGTGCATGCTAGAATAAATGAAAAGAAATCTACCACAGAATGGCTTAATTATATAGGGGCATGTGATGCTCATAGGAAGTTGGTAGATAACTAGGGTGAATACCTCCAAAGCTTTATGTGGTGTATTGACATCGCACAGCTAGAGGCTACAGAGAAGCCAAAGTTGAGCCGTACCATAAGGAGACGACAAAATTGAGAGTTAGCTCAACAGCAAAAGGAAGCAAAAGAGAAATCACAATCCATAGAATAACAAGACCCCACAGACTTACACCTTGCACCTGAACATTTCAAATCCTACACCACAGAGGAATGTAAGGTTATGCATACAAAGTCTCAAAGAAAACCTATCAATGGAAGTAATGGAGTCTATGATGGTCCAGTGATAGTTAATGAGTCCAAACCTGTTTTCATTGCCCAAGATCTGACGGAGACTGAGGAGTATAGAACTTCTCAAGGAATTCAAGGATATATTTGCCTGGACATATCATGATATGAAAGGTGTTCCACCTTCTGTGGTGCAACACACAATTCTCATGAATAGCATGGCAAAACCAATCCAGCAACGACCCTACCCAATGTATCCTAAGTATGCAAAGATTGTTCAAGAAGAGATTGAAAAGCTTGTCAAATGCGGATTCATATACCCTATTGAGCACTCAGAATGGGTGTCTCCAATAGTGATTGTGCCAAAAAAGAATGGGAAACTTAGAGTGTGTGTGGATCTCAAGAAGGTCAATGCCACCACTAGGAGGGACCATTACGCCTTGCCATATTTAGAATATGTGCTTAAAAGAGTTGCAGGAAAGGAAGCTTATAGCTTTTTAGATGGGTAGTCTGGATACAATCAAATCACAATTGCACTAGAGGACCACTCTAAAACGGCTTTTATAACCGAATTTGGAGTGTTCGCATTTTGTGTTATGGCTTTTGGCTTAACCAATGCTCCTGTTACCTTCCAAAGATTAATATACACTGCTTTTATAGAATATTTGAGGGAGTTTTGCAAAGCTTTCTTAGATGACCTTTGTGTTTATTCTTTTTGGAAAGAACATCTATCATGTTTATGAAAAGTGTCTGAGAAGTGCAGATTGTATCGCATCTCTTGAAACCCTTTCAAATGCCAATTTTGGGTTAAACATGGAGTCATTTTAGGGCATATAGTGTCCAAAAATGGGATTTCCACAGATGAAGGAAAAATTAAAGCCATTGTTGAATTGCCACCACCTACAAACTATAAAGGAGTTCAAAGGTTCATGGGCCATGTTGGTTATAACCGACGGTTTATTTTAAACTTTGCCAAGATAGCTCGTCCTTTGTACAAGCTTCTTATTGAGTTCCACTGGACCGCGGAGTGTGACCATGCTTATGAGTCATTGAAAAAGACCTTGAAAAACGCTCTCATTCTACGAGTGCCCAATTGGAATGTAATTTTCCATGTGCATATTGATGCATCAAACTTTGATATTGGGTGTGTTCTAGCTTAACCAGGAGAACATAAACTAGACTACCCCATTAGCTTTGCAAGTCGCCAATTAAATGATGCTGAGAGAAACTACACCACTACAAAGAGGGAAGGTTTAGCTATAATTTATGCAGTGAAGAAATTTCGGTACTACCTTGTTGCCAACAAGTTTGTTTTCTATGTTGATCATCAAGCATTGTTGTATCTAGTAAATAGACCTTGTTCCACGGGAAGAATTACACGATGGTTGTTAATTCTTCTCGAGTTTGATTTTACTGTTGTGGTGAGACCTGGTAAAATACATGTCATGGCGGATCATTTGTCTCGCATACCCAATGGTGAAGCCCCTCCTGGAGTCGATGATGAATTGCTCGATACTTCCTTATTTTTCTAGTCGAGACCATGCCTGAATGGAGTGAGAAGATTGTGAACTTTCTAGTTAATGGTTTTCCAACCAAGGAGCTTCATAAGGATATAGCTCAAAAACTATTAAAAGAATGTGAACCTTATTCTCTCATTGCAGGAACTCTCTACAAGCTAGGGAAGCACAATATTCTTAGACGTTGTGCCCGTGAGGATGAGTATTTATACATACTGCAAGAAGCCCACATGGGTATAGCTGGAGGACATTTCTCAGGGGAATTAACTGCTAGAAAGGTGTTTCAAGTGGGCTATTGGTGGCCTACCTTATTCAAGGATGCATCACTTTTTGCAAAAGGATGTGATGAATGCCAACATTACAAGATCACATAAGGAAAGGATAAAATGCCCTTACATCCTGTTAACGTGACTCGACCATTTGAAAAATGGGGTTTAGACTTTGTAGGCCCAATTAGTCCGACAGCTCGTAACACTCAATCTCGATATATTATCGTTGCCACTGACTATGTGACAAAGTGGGCAAAGCCAGGGCGACATGTAAGGCTAATGCAAGGTCAACTGCCAAGTTTCTCTTTGAGAACATTATTACAAGATTTGGTTGTCCCTCTGAGCTTGTGGGTGACAATGGTACTCATTTATAAATGGAGTGATAAAGGAACTCACGACATACTTCATGATAGCCCACCATAAGTCCACGCCTTATTATCCACAAGCAAATGGCCAAGCTGAGAGCACTAACAAGACCTTAATTTCTATCGACCAAAATAGTGGAAGCTCATCGCATAGATTGGGATTTGAAGCTGACATCAGCTCTATGGGCTTACCGTACTTCTTACAAAGTTGCCATTAATTGTACACCATTCAATATGGTATATGGCCAAGAAGCAGTTATGCCATGAGAGTTTGTAATTCCTAGTCTATGCGTAGCTTCACAAGAAGGTTGGGATGGTAACCCTTTAATTGAGCGCTTATATATCCTTGAGAGATTAGATTAAGAAAGACAATTGGTTGGCAAAACACTTGTGGAGAAAGATAGAAGGAAGAAATGGTTTGACCGTGATCTAAAGAACAGAGATATGAATGTTGATGATAAAGTCCTTATGTATGGAGTGCGTAACGAAAAGAAAAAGTTGAAATATGCGAGAAAAGGACCATATAGAGGATGTGAAATCACCCCACAAGGAACTATTCGCGTGGAGACTCTTGATGGATTTGAAACCATTGGATTCCTCAATGGCAGCAAATTTAAAAGATATTATGATCCTTTAAGCCAAGAGGAGCTACACTCCATCCATAAAAAAAAGGCAGCCAAGGCATAAACAAAATTGAAAAAGATACAAGCTCAATTTGAGGCTAAGGAGCGACAACAACGCATAAGACGCCAACGAGAGGCCAACCTTGGAGTTACACATGCATTTCATGTTGAAATAGAGGATGATTGGTTGGACTCTGACACACCTCGAAGATACCCTATTGAACTAAATAGCGCCTATGGGAAAGTGCTATATAACGCCTTGTTAGACACAGGTGCTAAATATAATCTGTTGTCATATGGATTGTGGTGTCAGTTGGGAAAGTCATCTCTATCTAAGAGTACTATCCAAGTCAAGGGTGTCAAACAAGAAAAAAACTACGATTTTTGGAATCTAGCACACTTCTGTAAGTTATGACAACGGGATTGTGACTCAAGACTTTTGGTCATGCCTGCTGGAACTATGGAAGGCAGTATAAACCTAGGATGTGCGTGGATGAAAGCCACCAAATGCATTATTGATTGGGGGACTGGGAGTGTTACAACGCAGAAACCAACCCTTAGCCCTGCCATCCAAGCCATAGTCCTTGATTTATTACCTCCTGAGGAAATAAAACCAAAAACAATGCATGTCTAGGAGGTTGAACCATATGTCCCTATAGCCCAACTCACTAGAGCTTCAACTCTTGTAATTGAAACATAGCTCGAGACACACATAACGCATCCTAATATAACAAAGAAACCATACAAGTGGGTCCCTAAAGCTTCTTTAGCGACCGTGGCTGATGCTAAAAAATTGGAGCCTTGTAAGAAACGTCCCACTCGCTCCAAGAAATGTAAGAAAATGTTGTGTTGGATTCCCAAATGACTATTGGAAGCCCAAGGCTACTATCAAGGAAATGAACAAATATGGGTGCCAAAACGTAAATTGTGTTCTTACCTGCCACCCACCAGACCCATGTGAGTCAAATCCTATGGCGACGAAGCCAATGAAAGATCATGGGAAAGGAAAAATCACAGAACACTATACACCGAAACCGACGCTAGTATGGATTCCCAAGCGAGAAAGGGTTGTTTCGCTCAGCTCAACCGAATGAAGCTTCTTGCTCTTCATGTAGTTCATATATGGAAATAGAAGCTTTGACACAACCTCCACCTACCATTGTACATATCCATACAAACAAGAAAGAGTTTTCACGTCTCGTTGTAAGTTCACCACCTACAACAACGTTGCAAATAAAATCATGGGAGAGTACCTTACCACCCTTGCAACTAGATGAAATACCTAGGGCCAGGGGGAAGTGTTTGCTCACATTTATCATTCACTCACTCCTCTCTTAACCTTCCTCCCTAACCTCTCAATCTCCAATCTTAGGGAATGTATATATAAAGTCAAAAACTAAAATAGAAAAGTAAAAGAGCAAGAGTCACCAAACAAAAATCTGGAAACCTACAAGTTCTATATATGACACAAAATCATAAAAACACATTATGCACAAGGACACGACCTTTTGACACGACCCTTATAATATTTGCACTCTACCATCATCTATCTGTGTGTACAGATATGGCTAGATTGCTAGAGTCATCCACTCCTACCTTGGGTGAAAGGTACCCTCTTTACTCTTCACAAGCGTTTCACATAGTCTTTCCGATGCTTGCCTGTGAATGGGATTTGGTAGGTACGCTAGCATGTGAGAGTAATTTTGAGGAGTTAGAATGGTTGATACATCTCTTGACCACGATTGATACATACTTGATAGAGGATGACTCCCCGATTGCACAAACTTACCCTCTTGACCAAGATGACTATAGACGCCTAGTGATGTTCTTAATGAACATTTGTGCCTCCAATGATGAAGATGATTTACATGATTACAGTGATGGCACATATGGTCTCACAGATGATGACTTCGTTTTTCTTGATGATGATGAGGATAGGGGTTTAGCCTTAGGGTTACCTCCCAACCTCTACAGTATTCTGTTCCCTTGACTCTCTAGGGGGAGTGCAAATAATTAGGTTAGGGTTCCTTATGTTGTTTAATTGTGTTCAATAAGTGTTGGTACCTCTTCCCACTGATGTGCCTCCTAAAGGTATTCTTTTTGTTTCCGATTGTGTACAAGAATGTGTTATTGTTGTCAGGATTTGGAACTTCATGGAATCTTTCTCTCGTTTACTCTTCAAATCAAGTGCGATCATCAACACAAATAGGTGTTTCTTGACCATTAACATTGCCCCTTGTCTTTGTTTTTGCATCCATGTTTGTCTGCTTTAAATGCGATTGGTAGCACAATATTTTGCACATTTTCTTAGATTAAACATTAGATTCTATATAATTTTTTGTCATAATCCCTTATCTAGGTTTCAGAATCAAGCAGTCTAACTAAGCTAGTTTGACCAAGTTAGGAGTTAGAGATCTTCTCTTAATACCATGGGGAATGCCTTCCTAATAATCGATGGTTACTTTAGATTATTAATCCAATTTAGGCAGCATTGTGTGCAATGTACTAGGGCTTTCTAGTGGGCTTAGTCCCTATTGACCTTTAGCTTAAGTATTATAAAGGGAGTTTACTAGTGTGATGAGTTTAGGAGGGTAACAATGTTATATGACCCCCCAAAGTTACAAAATTAAAATGCTAAAAATGAACAAAAAATAAAATCAAAAAGTGCCACAATAATGTAAAATCTTAAGCTGAAAGAGAAATCCCAGCTTGACTTGGTACTTCACTCACATGTATCGCCTATGGTATTAGAGCCCTCGAGGTTCCTAGTGTGGTCGCTTTTCCTTGAAAAGCAAAAAACCCAAGGCTACAAAATAAGCACACATCAAAATTGAATCAGTGTGAAAAGACTTTGGGAGGTCAAAGAAAAGACAGACGATGATTTCATGAGCAATTCCTTTTATCGTAGCTTAACTACAAGGTCTTCTAGGTATAGCCTCAAGTCAGCCCTCGGACATGAAATACTTGGTCTCGTGATTAAATAGTTTAATTAACGAGAGAAAATTGAGAAGCCTGCCCATGGTATTAATAGTTGACCTCTAGTGCCTCTGACCGTTAAATTAGCGACCCCATACTTGTTTAGTTTTTGACCTTTACAACTATTTATGCATTTGAGTATATTACAATTTAATGTTTATTGCTGACAAATTGTTTAACATTATGTTACCAATCAATTTGTCTGCCTACAACTGCATATGCTTTTTGATTGTATATGATAATGCAGTTACTGTGCCAATTTTGGTTGATTTTGTAGTGATTGAAGACGGCAAGGACATTCAATCTCGGATTTTCTTCTACCTTGACGAACGGACTTCATCTCAATAGCTTTCGAGGACGAAATCTACATCAGGAAGGGGGGCATGTTAACCCTCACGGACACCCTATCACCTTTGTCGGACGCATATTATTTATTTGATTGAATCATGGACCGGGCTTGTTGTTTCAATAGGTGTGTAGGTGATCTCCAATGAGAGGCGCATCACTTATCTTATTTTGATAGTAGTTTTGCAATGACCGGCTACTATGGACACCTATGTGTGAATGGGTCAAACTCTTATAAAAGGTCCATTTGACCTAAAAATCCTCATTCTCTGAGGTCTGAGCTAAGAAGTACTCTTACTCCATCTTTATCTCCTTCTCCTTCGTGTGCTCACAGATGTGTGTGTGTCTGTGTATATTCTTGAGAGAGAGAGAGAGAGAGAGAGAGTGATCGAGCATTGCGGCAGCATCGACGGTGGCGAGGTGGTTCAGCACAGCGGCGATGATGGCTCCTTGTTCTTCACAGCACATGATCCTTCACGACAGAAGCATTGAGCGATGAGTGACACACCCCTACCCCTTTTGAGCTTGCTGGGCTCTTCTAGTTGTGTGTTTGTAGCCTTTCGAGGCTCACACATAGTGCATAGGCAAGTTCCTAGCTTTGACACGTACGGCAAAGCATACAATTTCCCACATGGATCATCAAAGTCTCATATACTTTTTGATGCAAACTAAATTAAAAGTGATAAGCAAACGAGGTGGGCAAACACTCTCTCATAATTTAATTTTCATATTGCTCAAATAGCTGGTAAGCACAACCAAGTGGCCGATGCACTTTCACGAAGGCCAAAAGTGAACGATGTATTGATAGCTACTCATAATGATCGATCCTCTATGATAGATGAGTATGTTATGGATCTAGACTACAAAGATATAATGTCAGGTATTGCACGAGGGAAGAAAGAGGAGCCATAAAATGTGCAAGATGGTTACTCACGGTAGCTACTCACAATTATCTATCCTCTATGATAGATGAGTATGCTACGGATCCAGACTTCAAAGATGTAATGTTAGCTATTGCACTAGGGAAGAAAGAGGAAATATGCAATGTGCAAGATGGTTATCTTCTCTATGGCAATAGCCTATGCGTTACGATTAGTTTATGTTAAAAGGTTATGTACGAATCGCATGTTCCACCTTATGCAGGACATAGAGGGACTCAAGCTACTCCCACGAGGTAGAGATGTAATTTTATTGGCCAACAATCAAGGGAGACATACTAAACTATGTTGTCAAATGCATTTTATGTCAAAAGACAAAGTATGATAGAGGGAAGAAACCTGGCTTGCTTCAACCATTGCATATACCTGATTCCCCATGGGAAAGTATATCCACGGATTTCTTCTTTGGATTACCCAAGTCTACACATGGAAATACGGGAATATGGACAATAGTAGACCGGTCTAGTAAGCAATTGCATTTCATACCGGTGAATAAGACTATTTAATCACACCACATGGCAACCGCCTTATCTCACAGGTCTTTAAGTACCATGGCTTACCAACGTCGATAGTATTCGATAGAGATCCAAGAATGACTAGCAATTTTTGGAAGGATCTCTTTGAGAATTTGAGTACTAAGTTGAATTTCTCATCGGCCTATCACACTCACAAACGGATGGCCAAAATGAGATAGCAAATTCAATCATCATTGATCTACTCAAAACCTATGTTACGAAAGTAGATCCACAAATGGATGTCCAAAGTGAGATAGCAAATTCAACCATCATTGATCTACTGAAAGCCTATGTTACGAAAGTAGATAAAAAAGATCAATGAGAAAAGTATTTATCCTTGGTAGAGTATGCATACAATAACATTTTCCATACTTCTACAGGAAAGGCACCCTTTGAGCTCCCATTGATAGTAGGGACACTTGGGAGTATATTTTGTTGTTAATGAGTATAGCAGAGATCTTAAAGAATCTTTTCAAAAGATCAAAGGAGCCATATCCATCATGCAACAAAAGCAAAATGTTGCTACTGATAAGCATAGACAAGCCTTGACCTTTAAAGAAAATGATTGGGTATTGCTCAAGTTTCCAAAAGCACGCCTAAGTCACACTACGGGCAAGGGAACACACCGACGCCCAACGGGTCACCATAAATATTATGCTAAGTTAGCAAAAAGATATTATGGAACATTTTAAATTCTTAATCCTATCAATGCAACAACTTGTTAAGGTTAGCAAGTATTTGGCTCATTCATAATGCCTTTCATGTGAGCCATAAGAGCGAGCCACCCGAAGAACCAGTAATTGAAGAACCACTTGAGTTTGAGAGTCAAGAAGAGATTTTGAAGCCAAAGAGCGTTCTACAACATGAAGAAAAGGTTTTAAGAAGTGGTAAGACTATCCAAAAATATCTTATCGAATTTAAGAATTATCCTTTTGAAGATGCAAGGTGGATGCAAGCCATCCAGCTAAAGGATAATGTAAACCTTGTAAATACTTACAATGACTCCTGTCAAAGGTAAGAATAGGGTATGAACAAGTATATTTTATAAATAGTTTTTTATCTTTTGACTCTAAGACTTCTTTTAAATGTTCATAAGTTTTAAGTGTATGCATATCCTAAATCAAGCTTGCAGCAGCTTAGTCTCTCAAGCATGTAGTAGACCTTGCCAATCTACTATGAAAGATGATTAGGGCTATGTAAAGACATGCTTGTGACAGCTAAGCCTTCCAAGCACCAAGTGGAGAAACTTTTCCTCACGTGTCAAAGGCTGGGGACTTGCCAAAACACCGTGTGCGAGCCACAAATGGCTGCAAGCTCACAACTAGACAATCCTAGCAAGCTCAAAGTAGCAATGGTGTGTCACTTACCGCTCAATGCTTCTGTCATGAAGGATCCTGTGCTGCAAAGAAGAGGGAGCCTCCACCATCGCCGTGCTCAACCGCCTTGCCACCTCCGCAATGCTCGATCACACATGCTCTCTCTCTCTCTCTCTCTCTCTCTCTCAAGCATACACACACATACACACGTGAGCACATGAAGAAGAAGGAGACAGAGATGGAGCAAGAACACTTCTTAGCTTGCACCTCCAAGAATGAGGATTTTTTAGGTCAAATGGACCTTTTATAAGAGTTTGATCCATTCACATAGATGAAGCCTGTTCGTTGAGGTGGAAGAGCATTCGAGATTGAATGTCCTTAGCCTTCTTCAATCACTACAAAATCAACCAAAATTGGCACAGTAATTACATTCTCATATACAATAAAAAGCATATGCAGTTGTAGGCACACAAATTGATTGGTAACAAAATATTAAACAATTTGTAAGTAGTAAACATTAAACTACAAAATAATCAAACGGATAAGCAGTTGTAAAGGTCAAAAAATAAACGAGTCTGGGGTCGCTAATATAATGATTGAAAGGCACTAGGGGTCAACTATTTCTACCATGGGCAAGCTTCTCAATTCTCTCTGGTCAATTAAGCTGTTTAATCGTGAGAGCAAAGAATTTCATGTTCGAGGGCTGACTAGAGGGGATATACCTAGAAGACCTTGTAGTTAGGCTACTATAAAAGGAATTGCTCATGAAATCATCACCTGACTTATTCCCTTTTCTTTGTCCCCCCAAATTTTTGTGTGTGTGCTTATTTTGTATGCCTTGGGCTTTTTGTTTTCAGGAAAAGCGCCCACACTAGAACCTCTAGGGCTCTAGTACCATAGGCAATACATGTGAGTGAAGTACCAAATCATTTTGTAACTTTGGGGGGTCATATTGACACTGTTACCCTTCCTAGGCTCATCACACTAGTAAACTCCCTTTATAATACTTAAGCTAAAGGTCATAGGGACCAAGCCCACTAGAAAACCCTAGTATATTGCACACAATGTTGCCTAGATCGGATTAAGAACCTAAAGTAACCATTGATTATTAGGCAGGCATTCTCCATGGTATTAAGAGAAGATCTCTAATGCCTAACTTGGTCAAACTAGCTTAATCAGACTACTTGATTCTTAAACCTAGACAAGGGATTTTGACAGAAAATTATATAGAATCTAATGTTTAATCTAAGGAAATGTGCTAAATATTGTGCTACCATTCACATTTAAAGCAAACAAACCTGGATGCAAAAAAAAAAAGACAAGGGGCAATGTTAATGGACAAAAAACACTTGTTTGTGTTGATGATTGCGCTCGATTTGAGGAGTGAACTAGACAAAGACTCAAAATCCCAACAACTACAATGCATTCCTGCACACACTAGAAAACACAAGGAATACCTCTAGGAGGCACATCAGTGGGAAGAGGCACCAACCTTTATTGAACACAATCAAACAAAATAAGGAACCCTAACCTAATTATTTGCAGTCCCCTAGAGGGTCAAGGGAACAGGATATTGAATAGATGGGCAGGTAGCCCTAGGTCTAAACCCCTATCCTCGTCATCGTTGAGAAAAACAAAGTCATCCGTGAGACCATACGTGCCATCCGTGTAATCATGTAACTCTTCCTCATCATTAGAGACACAAATGTTCACTAAGAACGTCACTAGACGTCTATAGTCATCTTGGTCAAAAGAGTAGGCTTGTGCAATCAGAGAGACGCTCTCTACTAAGTAGGGATCAATCGTGGTCAAGAGACATATCAGTCATTCCAATTCCTTGAATTCTTCTCATACGCTAGTGTATCTACCAAATCCCATTCACAAAATAGAACCGGATAGACTATGTGAAACACTTGTGAAAAGTAAAGAGGGTACCTCTCACCCAAGGTAGGAGTGGCTAACTCTAGTGTACTAGCCATATTTGTACACACAGATAGATGATGGTTAGAGTGCAAATATTATAAGGGCCATGTTAAAAGGTTGTATCCTTGTGCATAATGTGTTTTTATGATGTTAGGTCATGTACTAGACCTTGTAGGTTTCCAGATTTTTGTTTGGTGGCTCTTGCTCTTTTACTTTTTTATTTTTGTTTTTGTGAGTATAAGGCTATATATATACATTCTCTAAGATTAGAAGATTGAGAGGTCAGGGAGGAAGGTTAAGAGGGGAGCAAGTGAATGATGGATGTCAACAAGCACTCCCCCCTTCCTTGGGTAGGTCATACCTTTTGGAACGATGTCGTCACCTTTTGAAACCAATTGTTCCAAGTTGTTATGGGTGAAGACTTTGACCAATAGTTTTTGAACTCCCTAGGCGTTTCATCTAGTTGCAAGGGTGGTAAGGTACTCTCCCATGATTTTATTTGCAACGTTGTTGTAGGTGGTGAAGTTACAACGGGAGGTGAAAATTCTTTCTTGTTTGTATGGATGTTTACAATGGTAGGTGGAGGTTGTGTTGAAGCTTCTATTTTTGTATATGAATTACATGAAGAGCAAGAAGCTTTATTTGTTTTTTCTATAATTGAGCCGAGCAAAACAAGTCATTCTCGCTTGGGTACCCAAACTAGCTTCAGATGAGGTGTGTAGTGTTCTATGATCTTTCTCTTCCCACAATCTTCAATCGGCTTTATCATTACAGGATTTGACTCACATGGGTCTCGCATGTAGCTCCTCTTGACTTAAAGGATCATACTATCTTTTAAATTTACTCCCATTGAGGAATCCAATGGTTTCAACTCCATCAAGAGTTTCCACACAAATGGTACCTTGTGGGGTGATTTTGCATACTCTATATGGTCCTTTTCTCGCATATTTCAACTTTTTGTTTTCGTTACGCACTCCATACATAAGGGCTTTATCCCCAACGTTGATATCCTTGTTCTTTAAATGACGATCAAACCATTTCTTTCTCCACAAGTGCATTTTGCACAGCCAATTTTCTTTCTTCATCTAATCTCTCCAGCATATACAAGCTCTCAACTAAAGGGTTACCATCCCAACCTTCTTGTGAAGCTACCCATAGACTAGGAATTACAAACTCCCATGGCATAACTGCGTCTTGGCCATATACCATTTTGAATGGTGTACAATTAATATCCACTTTGTAAGAAGTACGATAAGCCCATAGAGCTGATGTCAACTTCAAATCCCAATCTGTGTGATGAGCTTCCACTATTCTGGGCAGGATAGAAATTAAAGTGTTGTTCCTATCTTCTTCTTGGATCCTAGCCATTGTGGCTCATGATGATCTTCCTTGTTGTTTTCTTTCCTATTGGTCATTTTAGTTTCCATGGTTTCACCTGAATCAGTCCTCTTCAACATCGTTCATATATACAAGGTCATCACCAGTCCCTATGTTGGTCTTCAAACTAGGGTTTGACTTCGTTGCTTTTTGTGATCTCTTCCTTCGTGTTCTCTTCTTCTTTTTGAGATTGGGAAATTGATGCTGTGTCTCTTTCTTCGAGAATATAATTTTAGTTTTGGAGCATTGATCATGTGAGTACATTTACTGGTACCACAGGCATACTTTGTGTTGGCTCCTCATCAGTAACCTCAAGTAAATTCAATGGCATTATCTTTGGTGCATTTGGATCATTTGGACAATGGGCAATCAAATGATCTATGCCACATCAATTACACATAAGTACCGGCATTTGGACGTGCTTTCTTGATTGATTTGCATCAGTGTGGCATTATTTTGTAATCTAATAAGACAATCGGCTACACGATGTGGACCCCCACACTTGTAGCATTGAAGAGGTGGTCTCTTGGCAGTGTAATTGATATTTTGGCCTCTTGCCGCAAGAGCAGCTACTTGATAGACATGTTTGACTGGTCCCCAATAGTCCTCCATGTAATATTGGGGACTTTCTTCAAGTGCATCAGTCCCATAGGCAGTATTAGGGTCTATATCTTCTTCACAGCCTTCCAAACAAGAAATAGATGACTCACAACCCACTTGATTCACAAAAGTGATTCTTAGATGTGGTGGTTGCGGTCCTAGCACTGGAGGTGGTAAGGGTGTTGTTTGAACAACATTTTAGGCCCTAGGGACGATGTGTTGAGACATTTGTTCAAGAGATGGGGTCGGCATCAATGCAGGCATTCAATGTGTGTTCGTCCATGCTAAAGCTGGTCTATTGGCCATCGCGCGTTTAAACACTATGCAATCCTTGGCTTGATGACCATACCTACCACATGCATTGAAATTCCCATTAACTTTCACTCTAAATGTAGGGCATTCATTGGTACTATGCGGACCATAGCAAACTGAGCACTATTGTTGCTTCCTTCTTGGATACATATGATTGTTCTATGGAGCATGATTGTCTCTTAGACTCTCTTGAATGGCCTTGGTGAGATATGCTAAAGTCATCTCAGATATCTTTGGCTCTTTAGCAATAGGCTTTATGGTCATTGGCTCATGCCCCAATGCTTGCGAGCAAGTAGATTTAGGCTCAACAGACACTCTTTCTCCTTGAATCATTAAATTGTCCTCCAATTGGATGGCATTGGTGGTGATTGCTTCCCAAGTGGTGGTGATACCCTCTAATGATTAGGCCATTGTAGATATCCTCATGTTGTAGTTGCCTAATGAATCTATAGAGCAATTGGTGATTATTGAAGCACTAATTTGGATTACAACAAGAATTTAAATGCTTCAAGCGACTAATAAAGTCTCTCACGGATTCCCCTTCCTCTTGTTGGGCTTTCTGGAGCTGAGATGCTACACCCCAAAGTACTCTTTCTTGTATGTACTCTTTCAAGAACAGTCTCCTAAGAGTAGGGTAAATCGTTTTTCTTCCACACTTAGGGTCTTATACCAAATCCCCAGCCTTTCCCACTTAAGGTTAGGCTTAAAGCATTACTCTTATGTAGTCATTGTGTTCTCCTAGGGAATCACATATTTTTTCAAACACTTTGATATGCTTTCTCACATCCCAGTCTCCACTAAATTTTTGTGTGAGCTTGGCTATTTGTACTGCCTTACTTCTAGGCTCTCTATCAGGCATGTTACACATATTTTCAGCAATGGATCGACCAATATCTTGAGCAAATGTCACTAAGTCACCTAAGTGAGTAGGCATAGTGTGGAAATGCGCTCTCAAGACTGCATGTAGAATGGGGATTGGCATTGGGCTTGGCGTATAGGAACCCCTTGGGTTCCAAGTTTGGTACGGTGTTGTGCCGCGTGGTGGCCCAAAGTTCATATATGTGGCCCTAGGCATAGTAGACGTGGGATGTGACATGCTAATGCTAGGTGGTATGGTCCCCTTGAAATAAGAGCTTGGATGTTGTGGTTGTGGAGCATAAGTTGTTGAAATAATGGGAGGGGTAGGAGCTATATGAGTACGAGGACCTATAGGTGCATATGATTGATACACACTTGTAGGTACCAATGCAGGCACTGAGCCACCATGTAGCGGTGCTTTACTAACAAATGAGATCCATGGCATGTTTTTGTTCATGCCCATCATTGGGGTAGGCATGGTAGTCGTGGTGTCATCAAGAGAAAGATGAGCTAAACTTGGAAAGGTAGAGCTATCACGTGTGGCCTCAGATTGTACAGAGACCCCTTGCAAAACAACATATGGAGGATCCATCGGACTTACCGAGGGAGTCTTCATTTGCGATAAAGTTGGTTGCCTAGACTTCCCTATATCCAAGAATCTCATGAGACCCGTTGAAGGCATGTGGATCCCCTTGTTCTACCTCTCCAGCTCAATAACCCTATGGATAACATCACAAACTCTTTGTTGTTGATCCTCTACGCTAGTAGCACCCATTGTGGATTGTAGGACATCTAACCAACCCATGTGATAGGTGTGACCTATGTATAAGTTGGTTAGAGTCTCCGTTTGTAGTTCATACTCCCAGTTCTCATTTAGAAACGCTCCATCTAAGATTGAGGTGCTAAGGGTGTCCTTTGAACTAGATGCAATGTGTCTCTCTATGGGTTGACCCTTAGTGGTTGCTAATTCAGGAGAACTTGATTGCTCGACTAGCATGGATGTTGACATAAGGGCCTTCACCTTTAGCTCTCTCCATTGCTCTACCTTGTGTAAACTTTCAATTTCCTTTTCCCTCACTGCAAGGATATATTGCTCAACCTCTTGCACTTTGACAAAGCTCCTACCATCAGGTAATATAACCTAAGAGGGGAATATCTCTGAAGAGTCAGGGGGTGCAGTGAATGAAGTATTCACAGGTACACTCTCCAAGATCATGGGGTCTACGTTGGTCATAAATGGTGAATTTAGTTCCCCACCCCCTTCATTTACATCGTTAGCTCCATGTTCGAAGCGAGTGTCTCTACTAAAAGTCTCCTTCAAGCGGCTAAGCATGCTTGGCCTGGACCGTGGTCCCATGGCATGCATGTCTTGGCTTGAGCTATCAGGATTAGGCATCGGGTAACCTTCCATGACATCGTAGTCAGAGGAAGAGTCACTAGATGCAATATGTTGGTCCTGAGTGGTACTACCTTGGGTTCCCGCTGAGGGCCTAGGCCTAATGAAGAGGAATAATGCGTGCCCACATAAATAGAGACACTCTCTATGTGACTGTCCTCTAGCACACGACCACAGCATAGGTACATGTGACTTCAACACTCTAGAAGTGGTGGTGAGTGCATGTGAAGGTTGCTCACATAGTTTTTTGGGACGTTTGCAACCCAAATTTACCCTTGATTTTTTTTTTTAAGGTCCTTTTTTCTAACCAAACCACAAAATATAGCGTGTGATAGCTCAAAGCAAGCATCTTAGCTAGAGGGACGTGTTGTGCTTTACAGTCCCCGATTTGGTTACGTAAAGCCCTCAAAATCCTAAAAATAGTTTTTTCCTAGTCGAGGAGAAGGCTAAAATTAGTAATTTCAAAGGGTGAGTGTGAAGGGAATTGTGGAGGACTTGAGGAACTTGTCCCACATCCCTCCCTTCACTTGAGGTCCTAATCTTTATATATATAGTTGTGTCTATACTATATCATAAGACTCAGGACTGAGGCCTAGGCCTGGGCTTGGGCTTAGAGGAAGATCTCGATCCCTTCCTTTTAAACTAAGATATTTTTAATTTTCTTTTTTGTTTTGAGTTTTCTTCTTGTTCCCAGATATTTCGAGCGTTTTTTTTTTCACTTTTTGAAAAGTCTTTGTGGATAATGCTGCGTGTGGACACCGAGCTCACGTGTGCATACAGCAGCTCCTAGCAGCTCTGTCTAACCTGCCTGTAACTAGCGGAGCTAATTAACACTACTTACCTCTGCTCACACACTGTCTAACATATAATTGCACACTGTCTACACTTCCTAACACAGCAAAACTGCTCACTCACAGAGTACTCAATCTACTCACTATCTACTGTACATTACAGATTCTCACTAACTTACAAATCTGCTAACACCTGCACCTTACAAAGCTTAGCAAATCTAACAACACATGTTCATTACAACACTTAACAGAGCTAACAAAAAAAAGAAGCTAAAACCTACCCATTGTAGCCACTTAACAAATCTAACATAAACCAACAAAAAACTAGAAAACTATCGAAAGAAAGGCTTCTAGAGGTAGCACCGAGTGCTCCTCGAGCTTAGTGCAAGGCAGTCCCCGACAACGGTACCAAAAATTTGTGCTTTGCCGCGGCATGTGTCGAGGCTGGGGACTTGCCAAAACACCATGTGCAAGCCACAAATGGCTACAAGCACACAACTAGACAATCCTAGCAAGCTCAAAGTAGCAATGGTGTGTCACTCACCGCTCAATGCTTCCATCGTGAAGAATCCTATGCCGTGAAGAAGAAGGATCCACCGCCGTCGCCGTGCTCAACCGCCTCACCGCCGCAATGCTCGATCACGCATGCTCTCTCTCTCTCTCTCTCTCTCTCTCTCTCTCTCAAGCATACACACACATACACACACACATAGACACACGGGCACACGAAGGAGAAGGAGAAAAAGATGGAGCAAGAGCACTTCTTAGCTTGCACCTCCAAGAATGAGGATTTTTAGGTCAAATAGATGTTCTATAAGAGTTTGACCCATTCACACATGGGCGCCTACAATGGCCGGTCATTGCAAAACTACTGTAAAAATAAGATAAGTGGTGCGTCTCTCATCGGCGATCACCTACACACCTATTGGACCGACAAGCCTGATCCATGACTCAATCAAATAAATAATAAGGCGTCTATCGAAGGTGATAGGGTGTATGTGAGGGGTTAACTGTCACCACTATGGAAGAACGTTGACGGGTAAAAAGGGATCCTCTATCCAAAGCAATGGGACTAGCTATGACTTTATTTTCCCTACCTCATAGTCGAGGACGACTATGATTTCAAGAAAGAGGTAATGTCATGAATATTAATTTCTAACCTATTGAAAGTATTTTCTAGCTTAAATTGGCAACTTAAGTCTAAGGAAGATACAAAGAAAACAAGTGAAATTGATTAAGTACTAATGGACCAACCGGTCAAGGCTTGGGACCAAAAGGGGAAAAGTCCATAAAAGAGCCAAGGTAATTCCTAACTAGTTATTTCAGTCATAGGTATAGGTCAAGGAACGATAAATGTATCTCGAACAACCTTGATCAAAGGTATATGACAAAGGAGATAATCGAGAGAAATTATAAGAGTCTAAAAATAGAAAGTAATTGTGCTACACTCAAGTCATTAGAATAACTCTTTAGACTCTAAGTATGAAGTTTGGAAAGCCTTAGGCTGAATTTTTAACTTGCCACAAATTGTCTAACTTTAGTAGGTGTTGGGAATAGCGTGGCGGCACGTGCGTCCAAAGCATTGTGCTAAGGTTTTGCACAGGAGGTAAAAGTTTTAAAGCCCAAAGGGTGAGTCTTATATTTATCAAATTTTATCCTCATTTAGCAAGTAGGCTGTAGCCTCGGGTCAGCTTCATAAGCATCCAAGGTTTGTGCAAAGGTCTTGCACCCGAGCTAATGAATAAAAAGGTAAGTTTATGGTTTTTATTAAATGAAAAAGGAAAATCTATAGACTAAGGTTATATCATCCCTTACTCATTTAGTAAGTTGACTCTAGTCTTTGTTTACTAAGCTTGACTAGGCCACATAGCCAAAGTAGCTCACACTTTCTTTGTTTGAACTTAACAAGTGTGTGTGCATGTGTATGGTGTCTTGACTAGGCCACATGTCCAAAATAGCACACGGCAAGTACAAGAATTGGTAGACAAAGGGATGGTGAGGCCTAACTCCTCTCCCTTTTGTTCTCCAGTCCTTTAGTGCCAAAGAAAGATAGTACATACCGCATGTGTATGGACTATCGAGCACTAAACCATATCATTATCAAAAACAAATTTCTTGTACTGCAGGTAGAAGATCTGTTTAATAAGCTACAAGGTTCAACCTACTTCAGCAGGTTGACCTTAAAAGTGGCTATCATCAAATAAGGATAGTGAATGAAGGTCTCCTAAAGACCGTGTTTCGTAACGTTTGGTCTTTATGAATATCTAGTCACGCCTTTTGGCTTGACTAATGCACCGACCACATTCAATTGTTTGATAGAGAAAATATTAATACCCTACCACAAGTTCAGTGGAGTGTTCTTTGATGATATCATCATCTACTCTAAGTCTTGGAAGGAGCACAAGCAACATCTCCAGGTAAATTTTCAAGCTTTGAGGGAGAATAAGCTTTTTATCAATCAAAAGAAAAGTGAATATTTCCTTCAAGAGATTCAAGACTTAGGCCATATTATCTTCAAGATGGTATCCGTATGGATCCATCAAAGTTGGAGGTAATAAAAGCATGGCCTAATCCAAGGAATCTACATGAGCTAAGAAGCTTTATTATTGGTATGTGTGCATACTATAGATGCTTCATAGCCAAATCCTCTCAAATAGCGGGACCATTGCATGACTTCACAAAGAAGAACGTTAAGTACTCATGGACTGCTAAGGAGAAAAATGCTTTTGACAAGCTCAAAGAGAGGCTTACCTCCCAAGCAGTCCTTATGCTTCCGGATCTCTCAAAGCCATTTGAGGTCCAATGTGATGCTTGTGGTGATTGCCTTGGAGCAGTTTTGCTTCAAGAAGGGCATGCCATAGCATATGAGAGCCGAAGGCTCAATGCCGATGAATGGGTCTTGGGCATATACGAAAAAGAACTTTTAGCTCTTCTACATGCCCTAGACACATGGAAGCACTATCTTTTGGGGACTACATTTATTTTGCACAAGAACCGCCAAAGTCTCAAGTACTTTATGACACAAACCAAGCTTTCCGACAAGCAAATGAGGTTGGAAAATTTTCTTTTGCAATTTTATTTCATATTGCTCACATTGATGGTAAGCGTAATCAAGTGGCCAATGCACTTTCACGACGACCAAGAGTTAATGTGGTGTCTATAACAACTCACAATGATCTATCTTCTATGATAGATGAGTACTTTATTGACCCCGATTTTAGAGACATAATGTCAACCCTTGCATTGGGGAAAAAAGAAGAACCATTCACCTTGCAGGATGGTTATCTTCTCCATGGCAATAGGTTATGTGTTACCCAATCCCTTCGTGTGAGAAAGTTATGTATGAATCCCATGCTCCTCCCTTTACATGGCATAGAGGCATTCAACCTACTCTTTGAGGAGTAGAGACGTTGTTAGCGTGCAAATGGAAAGAAAAATGACTGCCTCTATAGCCTTGCATGAATCACACCATCGGAAGGAAGAGCTATCACACCGCCAAAAACACATGTGGTAAACACTTGTAGAGATTTATGAAAAACCCTCCAAGCATGAAACACACTCAAAATCAAGAGAAATAAAGGACATCATGACAAAGCTCATCTCGTGGAGATGTTTGTAGAGTATCCATAGGCAAAAAACAGATGAGAAATAAAGAAGTTATGACCACTCGAGCATGGAGATGTCCTTTCTCTTGCTAAAAAATGAGCTCTCTGGAAGTTGTGTAGGTGTTGCAGCTATTAAAAATGGGGGCTCCCTTATCTTTTATTCCCCACAAATCTTCTCTCTCTTCTCAGCGGACAAGGCTTCATTTGTAGGCACCTTTTAATTGGCTCAATTTTGGCCTTTTTTGGGTGAAAAATGAGTTGTTGATGACCCTTTGACCAAGGAATGGGGTGGGGGCAAGTGGTCGGGGACCAAAAAGATGCGTGTTCAAATGAGTGTGGACTCCCAAAAAGCACCCCCTCTTCCCCATGATCCCACGAGCCCCTCTATGGTAAGCCTTTAGAGCCTCTCACCAAGTGATACACCCATAATGGGCTTCCCCTTTAGGCTATATCCCCTACCTTCCACTTTTTCCTTACCATGTGCGATAATCCCCCTGCCACATGGCAACCTCTTCCTCAATCCTCCCAAACCCCTTGTGCCCACAAATTTCCAAAATTTTCCCAAAGCAGGAGGGCTTCTCGGACAAACTTCCCCCCAAGCATAACTTGCTGCTCCGGTCACCGAATGACACACTGTAACACACGGCTCGAAGCCCATCATCTTGGCTACATCTAGAATTCTTAAACCTAAGAATTTCTGATTCCATTTGTCAAGTCGGCCCAGTTGCCCTTGTCGCATGCACCCGCAATCAACTTCTAAGTTGAGACCGCCTACTTTGGATGCCCATAACTCATGATGCACAAGTCCGATTCACGAGCTATAAAGCGTGGATGAAAATACTTATTAAAAACCATATTCTAGGGACTTGAACAACCCAAAACATCAGCATTTAAGCTTGAAGAAATCACACCTTTGTACATGAATTTTTACAGGGCCACTTCCAAAACTTGGAAGGCTATGTACACATTTATACATGAGGATAGTGGGCAAGTTTTTGGCATGACTTAGTGCCTTTATGCTCATCCAAAAAATGCTTGGCATAGCTTGCCAGCCCCCCCTAGCTTGCTTGATCACTCATGACAAGAAGAGGTTCCAAGGGTGAACAACTGCTGCAGATCATTCCCAGAAACCTCATTTACATTCTCAAATGTCTCCACACTATCTTCCTCTATTGATATCATCTCATCTGTCACAATTGTCATCAAATGTGCCAAGTATTTCTTCAATTTGTAACCATTAACACAATATTTATGTTGTGCACCACTCAAATCAGCCAATTAATATGTGCCATTATTAAATTTCTTCACAACAGTAAAAGGACCTTCCCATTTGAGTTGAAACTTTTTCTGAAAGGTATTGTCCAATTTACTATTGTATCACAATACAACATCACCCTTTTCAATTCCCTTATCTTGTACGCATTCATTAGCCTTTAGCTGAGCCTTCTTTGTCACTTCTTCATAGTAGCTCAAAGCTAAAATCCTGTCCAATTGCAAACATTGTAAATCTAACAACCTTTTCTGTCTTTTGAGCAACAACTTCACCTTGAAGCATAAGTTTTCAGTTTAAGATTCTTATTCTTCCATACTCCCAATACTTGCTTCACGATCAACAAGGCATCTCCTTTGATCTGCAAGCGTTTAATTCCCAATTGTAAGCAAATGTGCAGACCACCTTCAAGAGCCATGTACTTTGCTTCATTGTTACTTTTTGCATCAAGTTTTAGCCCTTGTTTCCTTACAAGATTTCCTTGTGCATCATAAATGACAATGCCTCCTGAAGTAGCACCATGACTTCTCCGATAAGAACCATCAAAGTATAACGATGAAGCATCAAAGATGGCAAGAGTCTTGACTATTCTTTTTTTGCACCACCTCTTCTTTAACCAAAACAAGAGTGTCTTTATAAGTCAGTAAATCTACCAGGGTAGCCCGAGTACTCTCTTCCACCAGAAAGGTGAATTGAAACTCCTGAAGTTCAATAACCCATTTCATAACTGTTTTTGATATATTTGAATTATTGAATAGCTGGGAAAGCAATGAATAACTGGTGAGAAAAGTGAATGACTTTTGCAGCAGGTGGTGTTTGAATCGTTTGCAAGCATAAACCATACTGGTCATCACCAATTCAATTTCAGAGAAATCTCTTTCATGGGGAGTCTTCACTCTGCTAGCATAATGAACAGGCTTCATATACTGAGATTCCTTCCCTTTTTGCAATAACATGGCCCCAATAGCATCATTTCACACTTATGAGTTAACATAAAACTCCTTTTCCCAGTCACGAGCTTTCATAATGGGTAGTGTACTCAAAACCATCATCACAGTCACGAGACCACTCCAAGGGATCATTCTTAACTGTTTGTTACAATGGATACAATAGCTGTGATGCCAAAGGTATGAAACGAAACAGATATTTAACTTTCTATATAAAAGTGGCCAATTGTCTGGTATCTTTTGGAGATGACAGCAACAACAAAGCCTCCACTTTCATTGGATCTGCTTCAATTCCATTTTTTGAAATCACGTGTCCAAGAAGCTTTACCCTTGGCAAATGACATTTCTTAGGGTTCAACTGACCCCCGCAGTCATCATACCTTGCAAAAGTCATTTTAAGCTTTTGAACATGCTCTTTCCTTGAACTATATACACAAATTTCCATGGAACGGGGTAAGGACCCAAGCCACTTTTCTTTCAAAAGCTCCAGGCCCATTTGTTAACCCAAAAGGAAGGCAGCAAAAGCAAAACAACCCCATGGCGTGATGAAAGTAGTATTTTTCCGGTCTTCAGGAGCAAGGATAAGCTGAAAATATCATGAATAACAATCACAGACACTGTATCTTTCAAAGCCATCCACTGCATCTAAAAGTTGATCAATGAAACGCAAAGGGTAAAGATCTTTCTTGGTCACTGCATTTAATGGCTTATAATCAACACAAACTCTCCAACGCCCATCTTTCTTTGGAGTGACCACTACAAAGCTCACCCATTCAACATTATCAACTGGCACAATGAACCCTGCATCCAAGAGTTTATCCACTTCTTCCTTTAAATCATTCATTTTCTCCTTATCCATCCTTCTTAATTTCTGTTGTATTGGCTTTGTCCCTTCAACTAGCTCAATCTTCACAAGATCCCCAACAAAACCCCTTATTCCTTGGTATGAAGTGATGAAAAGATCTGAAACGTGTCCAACATTGTTAAGTAATCCCTTCTTTCTCCTTGCGTCAAATCAATACTCAACATATTTTGAATCAACTCTTTCTTCACTGGCAATCCCTATTTAGGCTGCATTAACTCTTCAAAATGCTCTAAACGGCTTGAAGCATTTATATTCCCTGACACTTGCAAAATTTCACCCACTTCTCCCTTCTTCTCGTCCAATGACAAGAATGACACTTCAACCTCGTCAGTGGAACTAGAAGCAAAGCTACTTTCTGAATCTTTAGAACTATCGTCACTGGTAACTTTGGATTCATCATTCTTACTCACATTTTCTAGTGCCATAGTTTGCTTGGTAGTCATATCAAACACCCTCTTTTCACCCTTCTTGCCATACACACAGATTGTGCCCTTGCCCCAATCTTGCACAACACCAGCAGCTCTCAACCAAGGTCGTCCCAAAATGAGAGGAAAAGCTCCTAGACCAGCTAGCATAACATGAAAGCTTACTATAACCTTCACATTAATGACTTCAACTTCCAAATTCTTAATCATTCCCAAACACTTCACTTTAGCATGGTTTGCTAGTCAAATCCAAAACCCAGAGCTTGATCACACTTACTTGAGCACCTCCATCAATGTAGGCCTCTCCCATGTCCACACCTTTGTGCCAAATATTCATCACAGAACAAATGTCGGGTAACTCTCCCATAGCCAACACTCTGACTTGTCCATGCTTCGGCTCTTTCTTTGGATTCACTAATGACTTATATTGCCTCTTGAGTTTGGGCACCATATTCATCAACTGTCCAAAAGTACAATCTTTCCTCCCAATCAGGTCTTCCTTCAAACTGTAAGTTGTTTGGACTTATTCTCCCAAAGGTAAATCTGCTACTTCAAACCATCTACGAGGTCTTCTCTTCCTCTTGAATTTTGTATGTTCACCCTCTTTCTCCTTCCCTTTCTTTGTGCTAGGACCTGGAGTGGCATAGCCTTCCCTCTCTCTTTTGCCCATGGGCAACATATTTGCTTCTTTCTTTTCAACCCGCACAATATCCACATAACCACCAGAGGTTGAGGCCCTATTTTCCTATTCAATACCTTGATCTCCCCATATATCCAATGCATAATCATTATCCCTATTAGGAATCTGCTGGCGGAGTGGGAACATATCACCTCCCATCCTTGTTGGCTTTGAACAATAAGTGCTTATGTAGCCAAGGTCACCACAATTATAACAAGTAAGAATGAACCTCCTCTATGGATCAAAGACTCCTTGTCCATGACCCACATTCGCATTAGGCTAAGCTTCACATACCTGGGCCATTCCTCTACCACGACCGTGACCATGACCACCTCCAAGAACACTGATTCACAATTCCTGCATCATGGTCATCATGTCTTGCATATTTTGCTGTAACTGTTCAATATTAGCAACCCTTTGAGCAGGTTGGGCTCCAACCTTTGTGTGATTTTCCTCCTTTTGGCCACCATTACTTTGCATAGGGACTGCTTTTCCATACTCATTAAGTTTTCGAGCCATTCTTTCTCCCTGGCGATAGCGACTGTCTCCTTGAAAGTGGCGGGTCTCTTCAGCTCAACTTTGAACTTCAGATTTTCTTTTAAGTTTGCCACGAAATGATCCTTCTTTAACATGGATGGAGGGATTTCATTTCCCAAAGCTCGAGCCCATTTATCCCATAAATAGGTGAACTGCATGACAAAATCATCAACAATTTGATTAGCCTTCTAAGTGTACCTCAAAATTTCATGCCCGACTTCATCAGGCACTTCAATGGATTTGTACTCTACTAGAAAATCTTGCTTCACATTATTGTAGTCAAAAACTATCCCTGGAGTTTGTGCCTGCATCAACTCTTCATGATTGTGTTACCAAACTTTTGCCTCATCCTGTAAATTGTATTGCAACAGCCACAACAATATAGCTTGGTCTAGTATATTTTGCACTAAGCAATTGACTTCTAGTTTGTCAATAAATGTATGTGCATTCTCATTAGGCAATCCATAAAACTGTGGGAACTCGTCTGCCATGTTTGATTGCCACAAAAACACTTACATGTAACGTCGAAAGCTCAAGGGATGTTGATGGATCATTCCAGTACCTAATCCACCTCACACTGGGTAACCCAGCCCCGAGTGCTTGGCTTCACAAAACCTTACGACCCACCAAAGGTTGCAATCCAATTATACGGCCGCCTCAAGTGCTGTCCACAATTTGCACGTACATAGGCGGTTTTCCATAAGGACCCACATCCCTTTCACATTCTCTGCTTGCAAAATAGACATATTTCACAAGGATTGGAGCATGGGAGAACTTGCTCCTCGGTGGGGGCACCAAAACGATGTTAGCATGCAAATGGAAAAAAAAATGAGTGCCTCTATATCCTTGCACGAATCACACAATCAGAAGGAAGAACTATCACATCGCCGAAAACACCTGTGGTAAACACCTGTAGAGATTTATGAAAAACCCTCCAAGCATAGAATACACTCAAAATTAGGAGAAACAAAGGACATCATGATGAAGCTCGTCCTGTGGAGATGTCCGTAGAGTATCCATAGGCAAAAAGCAAATGAGAAATGAAGAAGTTATGACCACTCGAGTATGGAGGTGTCCTTTCTCTTGCTAAAAAATGAGCTCTCTGGAAGTTGTGCAAGTGTGGCAACTATTAAAATGGGTGATCTCTTATCTTTCATTCCCCACAAATCTTCTCTCTCTTCTCAACCGACAAGGCTTCATTTGTAGGCACCTTTTAATTGGTTCAATTTTGGCCTTTTTTGGGTGAAAAATGTGTTGTCGGTGACCCTTTGACCAAGGAATGGGGTGGGGGCAAGTAGTCAGGGACCAAAAAATTGTGCCAGGTGACTGTCCAACTGATTGTGGACTCTCAAAATGCACCCCCTCTTCCCCATAAGCCCACAAGCCCCTCCATGGCAAGCCTTGAGGGCCTCTCACCAAGTGATACACCCATAATGGGCTCCCCCTTTAGGCTATATACCCCGTACCTTCCACTTTTTCCTTCCCATGTGGGATAAACCCCCCAGCCAAATGGAAACCTCCTCCTCAATCCTCCCAAATCCCTTGTGCCCACAAATTTCCAAATTTCCCCCAAAGCAGGAGGGCTTCTCGGATAAACTTCCCCCCAAGCATAACTTGTTGCTCCGATCACCGAATGACACATCGTTACTACACACGGCTCAAAGCCCATCATCTTGGCTACATATAGAATTCTTAAACCTTAACATTTATAATTCCAATTGTCAAGTTGGCCCAATTGCCCTTGTTGCATGCACCCGCAATCACCTTCTAAGTTGAGACCGCCCACTTCGGATGCCCATAACTCATGATGCACAAGTCCGATTCGCAAGCTATAAAGCACGGCTGAAAATAATTATTAAAAATCATATTTTGGGGACTCGAACAACACAAAACATTGTCATTTAAGCTTGGAAAAATCACACCTTTGTACATGAATTTTTACAGGGCCACTTCCAAAACTTGCAGGGCTATTTACACATATATACATGAGGCTAGTGGGCAAGCTCTTTGGCATGACTTAGTGACTTTATGCTGATCCAAAAAATCCCTGACAACGTACTACTATTGGCCTACTATGAAAGTAGACATACAAGAGTGTGTTTCAAAATGTATGGTATGCCAAAAGACCAAGTATGATAGAGGGAAGCAACCTGGATTACTCCAGCCATTGTCAATCCCTAATTCACAATGGGAGAGTATATACATGGATTTTATATTTGGATTACCCAAGTCTATCCATGGGAATACGGGAATATGGAAAATCATTGATAGATTTAGCAAGCAAGTACATTTTATTCTTGTCAAAAAGACTATTAAGGCATACCAAATGGCAACCCTCTTCATATCGCAGATTTTCAAACACCATGGATTTCCAGCATCCATCGTGTCAGATAGAGATCCTAGAATGACCAATAATTTTTGGAAAGGTCTCTTTGAAAATCTAGGTACAAGATTGAATTTCTATTTGGCCTATCACCCACAAAGGGATGGCCAAATTGAGATAGCCAATCTTTACGATTCTTGATCTACTAAAGACTTATGTTACCGAAGTAGATCAACGCTCACAATGGGAGAAGTACTTACCCCTTGTAGAGTATGCGTACTGAAGGTGCCGCAGGAAGTGTGTGCAAGTGCAAGTGCGAGAGCAGAGAGAGAGAGAGAGAGAGAGAGAGAGAGAGAGAGAGAGACCTACTTTGGGTGGAGAGCACAACAACGTTATCCTGTTTTGCAGCTCCTTATTTTGTTGTATTAAAGAATAATAATATAATGGTTAAGTTAGTAGATGGGTTATTAGTAAGTGGGATGTCTGACCAATTGGCCTGAATCCCAACAAACTCCCACTTGAAGGCCAACGCAGCCCAAGTGACCTGGTATGTACAACTGTGAAGCAATCTAGTGGCTTCAACCTATACCCATAAACTCATTGCAATGTGTAAACCGCTCCAAAGCTAAGCCTTTTGTCAAAACATTTGTTGGGTTGTCGTCAGTGTGTACCTTGACCAAATCAATGAGCTTTTTGGCCAAGAAATCTCTCACGAGATGATTTCAATGTGTTTCGATTTGGAGTGAAACACGGGATTCCTTGCCAATGCAAGAGCACTCTGACTATCACAATATATCACTGGAGTCTCATCAATGCCAAGATTTTTGACCAAGCGAGATAACCATACAGCCTCTTTACTTGCATCTGACAATGCAACGTACTTTGCTTCCATAGTGGAAGACGACGTACAATCTTGAAGACATGACCTCCAAGATACTATTGCTCTAGCAAATATGAAAACATAGCCAGATGTTGATCTCCTATTGTCAACACAACCCGCATAGTCTGCATCCGCATAATCCATGATGGATGCATCATTGTTCCCAAAGCGTAAACACCTGCCGAACGTACCTTTGAGGTACCTAAGAATGTGCTTCACTGCTTCCCAATGCTTGATGCCAGGATTTTCCATATATCGTCTCACCACTCCCACTGCAAAAGAAATGTCTGGCCTTGTGGCTACCATAGCATACATGAAACTGCCCACTGCCAAAGAATATGGTACCTTAGCCATTTCAGCTCGCTCAGCATCATATTTGGGTGCATCTTCCTTGCTGAGTTTCAAGAATGCCTACATTGGGGTACTCAATGCTTTCCCCCCCTGCATATTGAAACGCTGCAAAACTTTCTCAATGTATGTTTCCCGAGATAACTGAAGAATACGACGTTTGCGATCTCTTTTGATTCGCATGCCAAGAAAGTGTGTAGCATCCCCCAAATCTCTCATTGCAAAATTATTGCTAAGTGTTTTCTTCAAGTTGGCAATTTCCGCAATGGATTGCCGAGCTATAAGCATGTCATCAACATACAAAACTAGAATGATCATGGAGCCATCATCTAGCTTCCTTGTGTACACGCAGTGATCCTCTTCGCTCCTTTTATATCCTTGAGACCTCATACATGCATCAAATTTATGATACCACTGCCTTGAACCCTGCTTTAAGCCATAAAGTGCCTTTTTGAGCTTACATACTAGCTCCTCACAAGATGCATTCTCCTGAACAAACCCTTTAGGCTGATGTGTGTAAACATCCTCATCGAGATCCCTGTGAATAAATGTTGTCTTCACATCCATTTGGACAAGTTCCATGTCCTCAATTGCTACAAGACCAAATACGGTTCTAAGCATTGTCATCTTGACCACAAGCGAGAAGATTTCATCAAAATCGACTCCTTTTTATTGTTTGAACCCTTTGGCTACAAGTTTAGCCTTGTACTTTGGATTTGGATCACCTGAGGTAAATTTCTTCTTGTAAACCCATTTGCAAGGTAAAGCTTTTGCATCATTTGGCAGTTCTACCAAGTCCCACCAACTGTCATTAGCTAGAATTGAGTTATACTCAGATTCCATAGCCTGCTCCCACTTCACCACATCATCCGTCATCATGGCTTCTTGGTAGTAGCTTGGCTCACTGCAATCGGTCAACATGATGTAATCAAGACCTGGCGCAAAATGTGCAGGTGGACGAGAGACTCTAGTAGACCGTCTCACTCCTTGACCATTGCTATCCGCTCCCTCTAGAGCATTGCCAGTGGAAGGTACATCACTAGCCCACTGAGTTGATTTCACTGTCTCTGAGGCAACATCCTCAAAAGTGACTCTCCAAATATCTATTTCCTTGATAGGTTGTTTATGCATCTTCGACTCATTGAAGATCACATCTGAACTACGGATGACTTGACGAGATTCCGAGTGGCAGAGACGATATCCCATCTTTCCATCTGCACCATATCCAATGAAAATACATTTGTGTGACTTTGGCTCTAACTTTTGTCGAAGTTGTTTAGGCACGTGAGCATAAGCTTCACAACCAAAAACATGTAGATGGTCATAGTGGGGCTTACGTTTATACCATAACTCTTCTGGAATCTCATAATTCAATGGCGTACTAGGCGAACGATTTATAATGTGCACTCCGGTCAAGACGGCTTCTGCCCAAAAGCCTTGTGTGAGATTTGCCCTAGAAAGCATGGTTGTGACTGTTTCCTAAATCGTACAATTTATGCGCTCAGCAAATCCATTCTGAGCTGGTGTGTATGGTGCAGTGAACTGTCTTATAATCCCCCTTTTAGCACAAAAATTGTCAAACTCCTTGGAGGCATACTCTCCACCATTGTCAATCCGCAACCTCTTGAGTTTCTTGCCAGACTGATTCTCAACGAGTGCTAAGAATTTCTGGAACACAGGAGGAACTTGATCCTTATGTTTCAAAGGATATGCCCACACCTTTCGAGTAGAGTCATCTATGAATGTCACAAAATAGATGGCCCCCCCTAGAGATTTGGTTGACATAGGCCCACAAACATCACTATGTAATAAATCTAGAGGTTCATCTCGCTTTTGACCCAATGGTAAGTGCACGAACCTAGTCTGTTTTCCATAGATAGAGTGCTCACAAATAGGAAAGTCAACATAAGACAAGACATGTAAGTAGCCAAAGCGAGTCAAAGTTCTGATTCCTTTTTGGTTAATATGACCTAGCCGACAATGCCACAACTCAGTAGACGACAGCTCGGCTATAGATATGTAATCATGACCAACATCTGACACATGCATGTAATACAAGGTACCATGCTTCTGACCTCTGAGTACAACAAGATTACCTTTGCGTACTATCCATGAACCATTGCCAAATGTGGTGTTGTAGCATAAATCATCAAGCTGACCAACAGAAATCAAGCTTTTAGTCAACTTGGGCACATGTCTGACATTACATAAAGTAAAGTGCGTGCCATTCCTTAGATGCAATTTGACGTTTCTGACACCCTCAATGTCTAGTTCATAAGCATCACCAAGTCTCACTTTGCCACAAGAGTGAGAATAAGTAGAGAACCACTCTCTATGTGGTGTCACATGGAAACTCGCACCAAAATCTACTATCCAATTATGTGCATACTGTGCATCTTCTATAACAAGAGCCTCGATAGGTAGATCTGATGTGAAGACCAATACGTCAGAGGTAAGTGGCATAACAACCGCTAGAAGAGTCTCTACAATAGGAGCATTTGAAGACTCTAGCACATTGATCTCCTCTAACTTTGCTTTGCCCTTGTTTGAATCATCAGACTTAGAAGTTTCATCGGATTGTTTATCCTTCTTGCTTTCCTACCATTTCTTACAATCCTTCTTCACATGCCCTTTTTTATGGCAGTGATAGCACTCGACATTATGCATAGAACCCCGAGACTTACTGCATGAGCCCCCATGTTCCTTGCTTTTGGCACAACTTTGAGTGCGACCCCTCTGTCTATCACTAGCAACATACGCATCACCATCCTTCTTGCCTTTGAGAGATTTCCTACAAATCTCCTCGGTAAACAGACTCCCAAGGACGTCATTGTACACCAGACCGGTACCAGTTACTGAGTTGCTAATCACAGTACATAACGTATCCCAAGATGAGGGTAAACTACATAGCAAGAAGATACATTTGATTTCCTCATCGAAGACCAAACCCTGAGTGGTCAACTGAGTGAAAATGATATTGAACTAATTAATGTGAGTAGAAATAGTGCCCTCTTCCTTCATACGAAGGTCAAACAGCTTCTTCATCAAGAAAACCTTATTAGTGGCACTTTTGTTCTCATAACTGGAACACAACTTATCCCATACATCTCTAGCAGTCCTTTCTCCAACTATAGTATAGTACACAGATTCGGCCAAATGCAAATGGAGGGTAGATTTAGCCTTAGCATCAAGTTTCTCCCACTCAACATCTGTATACTCGCCCTCTGAGTGCTCCATGATAGAATCCAGCTGGCCTTTTTGTATAAGAACATCTTGAATCTGCTCTTTCCAGATAGCAAAATTTGTCCCATCATTTTCGGATATTGTAAATATCCTTTTCACCACTAGATGACATGGCTGCAAGCTAAAGATAATATGGCAATAAACACTGGTAATTCTGGGAAAAAATCGGCAAAGTTTTCCCAGAAAAACTGACAAAATCTCATTCCAAAACCGTCACAAGAAATCAGTAACGCATCAACAGTATGCTCTCAGAGCATAAGACGGGCGCATCAACCACTAACTGTGCATAAAAAGTCAAAAAGCTGACCCAAGACTGCCAACACGGTGTCAAATGCACCTAGCCCTCTCTATACATGTCCTATGGCGAGGCCACAAAAAAGGGGTACTCCAACAACCTGTATCACTGAAAGGATCTCAACATTTGAGAATCCCCCAGCTCAAGAAAACCTCACGCTATCGACCCTCACAAAAGGTTATGCAGACAAGAACCAGCCCAGTCTTAGAAAGGGCCTCCGAACCGAGTCTCAAAAACGGTCAGGACTGCCAGAAACAAGCCAAATCGGCTCCACAAAAGGTACATATGGCAGTTTCCACAACTCAACGTACATCCACCGTCAACAGTATTGCAAGGTGCAGTATACACGCTCAAACATGCGCCAAACGAAATGTGCAAGCAGTAAACAAATCCCTGCGGGGAGTAAAACCGCTCTCAAAAGAGCTCAAGCACTATCAAAAGTGCCAAAACAATGCATATCCGCATCAAGTACTCCCAATGAAATCTATGTTGATGCTAAACACTGCAACCTGTAAGAAACCTGGATGTCCTGTATGTATACAAGAACGTGTGAGGAGATGGATGCCTGAAAAACCCGAGACAATGTCGATGCCAAAAAGTGCTCCTAATCAGCCCATAAACACCATCTCAATAACACATAATAGCCATAAAACGGCTATATACCATCCCAAAATAGTCTCTGAACAACCTGCACTTGTGTCATGTACCTGAACCTGTACCTGAAGCTGTAGCAAAGGTGGAGTTGAAAAATACAAATCCTAAAGCGTAGCTCGGATGAAGCTTTCAACTGCACGAACAACTTTAAAAGGGGGGTAAAACGTCAGGACACCTGCTGGAAACACTCTCGGAATGCTGAATTTGTCGATGCCAAAATCAGAAACCTATTTGCACTTTTGAAAGTGCACGCGCACGGATGCGAAAACGGCAAGCACAAACCTCGCTCTGATACCTGTTGAAGGTGCCACGAGAAGCGTATGCAAGTGCAAGTGCGAGAGAGAGAGAGAGAGAGAGAGAGAGAGAGAGAGAGAGAGAGAGAGAGAGAGAGAGAGAGAGAGAGAGATAGCATTATCGTCCACGGAGGTCATATATGACCCATTGGACCGGAGAAAAAAAAAACACTACAACGCAGCCTTTTAAGTCAGCAGGGTAGAAGATAAGAAAAGAAAAGGAAAACAAGACTTAAACCTGAGTAGGGTTGGATGAGGGGAGAACCCCTTTGGGAGTTCGAAACTCTTGAATGATGGCCTTCCCCCCGCGGTAGACTGCCCATTTGCCTTGCTTTCGGGCTTCTCCGACCTTCTTGAGTTCGCACTTTTTAACCTTGAGTTGATTCATGGTCAGCTCCTCAGCAATCCAAACCTTTGTTCCTTTGAGGAGGTAAGATTGGCGCAATAGCCTCACTCGCTCCTCTTTGTCCTTAAAAGTGAGAAGGCAGTGCTCCGGTGATACTTTCCTGTGTGTGTCGTTAATCCAAGAAATGTCTTCTGGCTTGATGGCGATGGGCTGAATAATATCGTTGAGCTTGATGATTGCTTCTTCAAGCGTGTCCTCGGTAGTGCACCATGGTGAGGGAAGCCCACCTATTCGGATCTTAAGGGCATTCTCTTCCTGGAGTTTCTGCTCGTGAAGCTCCATCGTCACACAAGTTTGTACTTTTGCCAAAGCCACAGACTGAGCATTGGTGACTTTCACCTCAACTTCTCTTACTTTGTCTGTGGCAAGATCGACCATGGAGTCTAAGCGCGCCTCAAGATTACCGAGGCGAGCCTTGAGATCCCGATTCTCTTCCATAAGCTGGTCAAGGGCTCTTTGAAGCTGTCCAATCCGGTCGTTCTTGCTCGGTGCTGCCACAACGGCTGCAAAACTGGGTCGGCTCCTCATGGTGACCTTTGGTGTATTCATGGTAAAAATTCGGGCTGTGATGGTTGCTGCTCACTTTGTCCCAAAGTGCACAGAGATTTATTTGGGTTTGATTTGAAGCCCTTAGCTTTTAGGGGGGCGGGGACTCTTTAGGTTCAGAGTGGCCAGAGAAAGAGAGAGAGAGGAGGAGTCTCCTCTGTCGGCTCGGGTGCCACCACCTGCCGCAGCAACTCCAACAGCTTCAGCAGCCCCTCGTCGTCCCCAGGAGAGGGAGGCTCGCCTTCACCATCGTTAGGCTTCTCGAGTCTCCGTTGCTGGTGTCGTCTCGGCTCTACACGCTGTCACAGCAGCAGGTCACGAGGATGCCGCAGGTTAGCTTGGAGGGGGTGGGGCTATGGCTTCATACCTCCCCATAGGGCAGCCCCTCGCCCAGGGGGAGGCTGGGGGACAGAGGACGGTGGCGGTGGCAACCTGTGCTAGAGTTAGGGTTAGAGAGAGAGAGAGAGAGAGAGAGAGAGAGAGAGAGACCTGCTTTGGGTGGAGCGCATAGCAACGTTATCCTGTTTTGCAACTCCTTATTCTATTGTATTAAAGAATAAGTATATAATGGTTAAGTTAGTAGATGGGTTAGTGGTAAATGGGATGTCCGGCCAGTTGGCCTCAATCCCAACACGTACGATTATACTATCCATACTACTACAGGAAAGGCACCTTTTGAGATCATAGAGGGAAGACGTACCTAAAAGTCCCTTGCTACTTAAAGTACATGGAAAGATCTTCGTTTGCTGATGAGAATAGCTGTGACCTACAAGAATCTTTCGAAAAGATTAAGGAGGCTATATCCATCTCTTAACAAAGGCAAAAAGCTACTGATGTTGACAAGCACAAAAGGGCCTTAACGTTCAAAGAAAATGATTGGGTCTTACTTAAGATTCCTAAGGCTCGATTGAGGCAAACGACGGGCAAACATCCTATGGGCCATCAAAAGTATTATGCTAAACTAGGAAATAGATACTATGGTCCTTTTCAAATCTTGAAGCCAATCAATGACATAGCTTATCAACTCAAGTTGCCCAACCATTGGCTTATACACAATGATTTTCATGTGAGCCTACTTAAGCCCTATAAAGAAGAGCCATCAAGAGAACAAATTATTGAAGACCCTCCAAAAATCGAAGATCAAGAAGAGGTGCTACAACCCGAAGCTATCCTTCGGCATGAGGACAAGGTACTATGGTATGGTAAGATTATCCAACGCTATAATCTTACCATGTCATAGTGCTACAACCCGAAGCTATCCTTCGGCATGAGGACATGGTACTATGACATGGTAAGATTATCAAGTTCAAAAATTATCCTTTTGAAGATGCTAGACGGATGCAAGGAATACAGCTTAAGGATAGTATGAACCTTGTCAATGCTTACAATGCTACATTAGAGTAAGCAAATGTACATGTTTCTTTTAAATGATTAATATTTTTTTCTTATAAGATTAATTCTCTTTTTATTGTGCACAAAATAGTATGCATGCTTAGAATCATGTTTGTGATGATGACGTTTCTCAAACACCAAGTAGAGTTTGTCACTCTACTTTGGGAGAATGAAATGGACTAAAGAACAGACATGCTTACGGAAGTTGCATCTCCCAAGCACCAAATGAATTAGTCATCCATCTTGGAATGATGTCATAGGGTAAAAAGAGATGCACTACCCGCTAAGAAACATCGATTAATGACTAAGGCTTTATCTCTTTTACCTCATAGTCGTGGACGACTATGATGTCAAGAGAGAGGTAATGTCATAAAATCATCTTGGAATGATGTCGTAGGGTAAAAAGAGATGCACTACCCGCTAAGAAACATCGATTAATGACTAAGGCTTTATCTCTTTTACCTCATAGTCGTGGACGACTATGATGTCAAGAGAGAGGTAATGTCATAAAATCTAATATCTAACCAACTTAAATGATTTTCTCATATCAAATTGATCATTTAATGTGGGAGAATAAACGGGAACAAGGGTTAGAATATAGACATGTGCTGATGGATCTATCTCAACACAGGGCCAAGGTTAAAAGGGGTCCAAATGAGAGATGGTCTGTCAAAGAGCAAGGCTAGCTAATGGAGCTTGAAGACCTTAGGGTTAGCTTCATTATTAAAGACCTCCAAAGGTTAGTGTTAAAAGTCCTTTGACCTTAGGAAAGCTAGGGTTGTGCTTGAGGTGGGAACCTAGTCCAACCTTGAGGTGCTTGTTGTGCTTACTGACTAAGGTGCTTGAGGTGCTTGTCGTGCTTGTTGACCAAGGTGCTTGCCGTGCTTGTTGACTAAGCTACTTGAGGTGCTTAATGACTAAGGTGCTAAGGTGCTCCATGACTAAGGTGCTTAAGGGGTTCGAGGTGTTCCCAAAAGTCAACAAGTTCCCTACTCAAGGGGGGGCAAGCCCTCCATGTAGGAGATAGAGAGAGAACACACACACCCTCACACCAAGTCAAGCCTTGCCTAATGAAGCAAGAGGGACACATGTCAACTCCTCTTCATGTTGCCCTCATGGTGTACCTAAAGCCTATCGGTTGGCCTCTCAAGGGGTCCAATGATAAATTAGCTCATTTATTTAATTGATTATGCATTTATCAAGTCCTCTCTCTCAAAGGGGAAAGGGGGACACTTGTCCCAAGACTAGCATGGTTGCTTGATATTCACCCTGCATTTGATTGGCTAGGCTTATAGGGGTCTAATCATCTTCTAGCATGATCTACAAGGGGGGTCGACCAAGGAAGCTACGGGCTAGCTTGGGGGTTACTCTCTCTCTCTCTCTCTCTCTCTTTCTCTCTCTCTCTCTCTCTCTCTCTCTCATTGTCTAAAGTGCAAAGTGCAAGAGCTCCATCTCCTTCTCCAAGCTTGTTGAGAAGTTGAGAGCTTACACAAACACTCTTGGCTATTGAGTGCAAATCCAACCAAGAGCCATGCTTCAATGCTTAAGCTTTCCATCTTCTTCATCTTCATTACTATGCTATTATGCTATGCTAGGCAAGAAGAGTGATGATAAGTGAGGAACTATTTCTTTCTCCTATGAATGCTTCTTCTTCCTATTCCCTACCCTCATTCCACGCTAGCTCTCTCCACCTTTGAAGGTGTTTGAGGCCTTTGAACTGAGGTCGGGGATGGTTAATGCTTTTACAAAGTTTATGTTATGCTCATGATACATGAAGCTTTCCATCTTCGTTGCATCACCTAGGTCACAAGAAACACAAATATTGTATTACACCAAGTCTCTCTTGATGGGAGAATCTATAATACAAAAGCCTTTTGGAGGGGGGACCAACTCCACATAAATCCGTTCCTCAACTGTTGTCATGTTCTCTAACTCTCTTTCTTGCACTGAAGTATTGTTCATGCCAAGTTAAATAAGTATAATGGTTATGTTGCTACTGCTAATTAAGTTCACCCTCTATGTTCTCAAAGTAGTCTTATGAAAATGCTCACTCTAATTCTCTTAATTTTGCTATTCTCAAAGTTCATAGGCCATTTTCATTACATCATGCTATTAGAAGACAACAAATCCTTCCACTACAATGAGTTTAACAATGTGTATGTTGACTTGTTGAAGCTCTTGAAATCAATGATCAGATTTTGTGGGTTGATAGATGAAGAGTGTGATGGAAAAGTTATATTTTTTATGAAGCTTGATGAGTGTTGGATTATCAAAGGTCAATGGCTTGAAAGGGTAAGCATTACACTGATGCACAGGGCCTTGGTGGGCATCTATGTTGAGCTAAATGCTACCGAGAAGGGAAACATGTATCTACGTGTTCAGTTAGAGAATAATATTTGGTGGCTAGTAAGTTTTCATTTCCCGCATGAGACACATGAGTCCGTGAAATGGTATTTCAATCACACGCCAATCATTGACATCATTTGGCAACAACAGGAAGGACAAAGATTGCGAGATTCAGGTTTGGGTATGTTCCAAGTTAAGTGGCATTTCACAGGAGACTTGAAAACTCTCAATTGTATGTTAGGATGCAAGAAGGTGCAATGACCCTCTTTCCATGTATTTATTGCTGCCACAGTAACGTCTCCATGGGAATTGAGGGCAAGGGCGCAAAGGCCAGCAAGTTAAAGGGTGGTAAGGAAACGGTGGCAAAGTTACAGTGAACTCTCGAAAGGTGTGGGCAGTACACAAACACTAAGTAAAGGATTGCAACAATGGTTTCAAAGTATCCTCCATTGTGATCAAAGTGTACCTCCTAATCAAAACATGGAAGATCCAAATTGGGAACTTATTCTACCAATTCCACTGATAAATGTGTATGTGTGCACCCTTCATGCCCGACTATGAATTCTTGACAAGTTGTTAATCCTCCATATTAATTATGCTTGGAAGATGGAACCTTCAAAAATGAGGGAAGAGTGTATAAGAGAACTCGAGGCTATTCTATTGAATGTTCGTCTACATGGTGCAAGAAGGCATCTAGAAGTACACGTGATTGCCCTTACAAAATATGTATGGGTGGTAGTAAAGCTAGGCATTTTCTTTCAAACTATTCTGACTCCCAAAGTCCCACTAAGTTTTAGTTGTGGAAAAAGGTGTATGACACTACCACCTACAGAGGTAACGAAATAGCCCTCAAAATTAGGCACGCTCGTGTGTGGCAATCTGTTGATTATATTTTTTGTCTGCTTGAAAAGGCAAGGCTAATCTCTGATGAGATATCCACCTTGAAGTTTGTAATAAATAGTTTCACAACGTAAATCGTTGATGCATGGTGGGAAACACACATAACGCATTACATGGTGGGTTGAACACTTGGCCTCTAGAGTCAAAATGCATCTATGTTTGAACTAAACATTGTTTTCTTTCAATGAGTGATTTTGTGCGAGAAGTTTTGTCTATTTTGGAGTTTTTTTATATTTTATTAGTTTTTTTAAAATTTTAAAAAACTTTAAGTACTATATAAGTCAAAACTCACAACTGGAAGTTCATTTCTCATTTGCACGAAGATCCTATCGAGTCCAAATGAGCTTGCACTCATATCTTCCACTACGCACATCGATATCACCACCACCACTCACACCATAGTAAATCTGCAACCAACACCTCATGTTGAATCCATTGCTTCAAATCCACAACCTCAACCACATGTAGATAACCCAATAAAACAGCATATCATATCCACATTATAGAATCACTGTATTCATCCATTAGCTCTCTCACCACCCAAGAGAAGGCCGCTTTCGGTATGATCGGCTCAATGCTGTTTTAATACTTTTGAATCTCCCACAAAGCCATTGTTCCTAGCCTCCATATCCGTTTCTTTTATGTTCTTGTCGATGGTGGAGGAGCTGGCTACCTGGCCCATTGAGGAGGGTCATTTTTATAGTTTGTCCTTCTCTCCTCCTTGGCCCATTCCTCTTTGGGTGTGAGTTTGTCTTTCATCTTCTTTGCACATTGTTTTGCTCTCTTGGGAATCTTTTGAAGGCTTAGAGATCCCAAATTTTTCTTCTTGGGTGGCTCAAGCTTTGTCCTCTACCTCTACCCATGCTTGTAAATTAGCCAAGTAGGCTCTCTTGGCCATAGCTTGGCTTCTAGCACTTCTAAAACGGGGCCACCTGGTATTACTTTGATCACCCTTTGTTTGAACCGTTGGGAATATTTTTGCTATGTGGATGCCGTGGTTGCTTAAGTGCTAGGTTCAATGACAATAGGCAAGACCTAGTGATTTGATAGTGGACCCCAATATTCTTCTTCACCTTATCCTATTTCTTGTGTGGCTCTGTGTAGAGATGAGATTTGTGGGGATCAGATAGAGGTGTGCGGTTGGCATGATGTAGTGGTTGGACATCACCAAAAATATGTTGCATCATGGTCTAATCTTATGGATTTGAAGGTTGGGGAGGCTGTTTGGCATCTGGATTGGGTTACAGGATGCTGTTGAGGACGTTTTGGTGCAACTGTCCTAGGATGGTGTTCCTTGTATATAGTACACGCAAAGCGAGGAACCCTAAAAAAACACGGATTTAGCCCTAACAATCAATTTGCAAAATGAAGGGTGCCTACATAAGAATTATTTTATCTCATGTAACCTCTCTTTATAAGATTTGTAATCTTTTCATATTATATCAATGACTCGAATTTCTATCATTGGGTGCAACTGTAACAAATGACTATGTACATTGTGCTCTTTTAGTATTTGTATTTCTTAAGAACTCCCTACCACAATCACGCACTCTCTACAGCCAAGGGACACCGTCGGTCAACTCTTGCCAAAACTGAGCAATGAGGGGAAAGTATGAAGGTGGTAGGATGCCCACATTGCATGGCAATGCTCGACAGAGTCAGCCAATGCAAAAAAAAAATCTTGTGCGCCACGGCGTGCAAGGAGCAGTTTTGGCAAGGTCAAAACAACTTCCTACGTGTCGTGACAGACAAGGGTGTCAAAACTACTCCCTGTGAGCCATAGGTTTTTTTGCACCAACCGACCTCGTTGGGTTCCACCGTGCAACATGGGCATCCTGCCACCTCCATACGGTCCCCCGTTGCCCGATTTTGGCAAAAGTTGACCAACGGTGTCGCACGGCCACCGAAAGTTTTTGTGGTGGTTGTTTTGTGCACGTGTTGCGCAAATGAATTTTTTTGGACAATGTGAACAAAAACATATAAAGTACAAAATGTTAGCAAAAAACATTAGAAAAGGAAAAATTAGTCTTTATTGCTTTGTGAAGTACATCATGGCTTTTCTACAAATTACATATGTGGGTATGGAACAAATGGCTGACCTAATGTCAAGGGTTTTTATAATCTCTTTTGGGTTTGTCACCCCTTGACCTAGGCTTAAGACACAGTGCAAGAGGATTGACCCAGGGTATTTTCTTGTAAAGGCATACAAGGCCGCCTCCTGGTCCACCAATATACATTTGTAGCATTAAGGGTGAGGGAATCTTCACAGCAAGGATGGCACATAACGCTTTGCACTTGAGCAGCTCTGCAATACCATGCTTGGAGAACTTTGTGTCAGAAACTCAAAGAATCAATGGTCCCAGGTGGCTCAGATAGTGCCACAAATCACTATCCTTACCCATAGGCACGTTGTGAGAACCTCTAGTTCACATTGCAAACTTATCAACATGATATGTGGTTTGCAAAACATTTTAAACGACTTTAACACTTGTTGTAAGGGACATAGACAATCATTTAGGTTAAAAAATGTTTACCTCAGTTTCTTCAAGACTTTTCCTCATAAGGTTGATGCTAGAGCGATCATGGTGTGGATGGAAAGTTCTTTTCTGGATGCTTTCATAAAAGGAGGCACATGATTTAATCTCCACTAGGGTACTTGCCACCGTTTGCACCAACATTTGTTCATTTTCATTGGGGAGGACGAAGAGACTTTCCGAAAGACTTTGGTCTTCAAAGTCAATTTCAAATTTGACCATCTCTTCCTTTCCACTTGGATCCTTCATGCCCGCATAAATAGCAAGCACTAAGAGTGACTCGTCTACTCTGAGTCCTAATGTTTTTAGCAATGTCATCAAGGAACAAAAATTGATGACCCTCCACCACCACTGCATGCAAAGTGAGAATTTGGAGTTCATGGACTTCCTCCAACACCTCATCTCCCTCTATCATCCGATCTTCCTCCTCAGTGGAGTTGGGCTCTTGCAAGAGGATAAGTGCCATAGATGCTTCAGTCTGCTCATCAACCTCTTTAATAACTTCATTTGACTCCTCCTCAATGGTCACAGGGGGTTTCTTGCTGGCCTTTTCCTTTGGTTTTCCCTTCTCCATGCCCTCAAGCATGAGTAAGACCAAAAACATGTCCCAAGACCCCATGCCCAAGTATATGAGGTCATCCTCATTCTCTGTCTTGTAGTCCCGTTCAGTGAGCCATTTAACAAACCTCAACAAGAAAAAGCAAAAGTCTTTGCCGACCAGATAGAGGTGTTTGAGGAAATCCACTGGCAACCATGCCATGTCGAATCCTCATGAAACACTATGGCATATTCTTCCATGTTCTATGCCATGTAGTCAAGAAAACTTTGGAATGCCTCTGCATGCAGGTTGGCAATGGCCTCCATGTTGATTATCCCTTTGAACACACTGACTGGTTCATGTACTTGATCCGCAAGGCCTACCTTTTTAGTTGTGCGAGAAGTGCATCCCAAGACATTGCGATGGGTTCACTCGCAAAGAAGATGGCAAGAGAGCTTAGAGCTGGAGTTTTCTGAATGTGACAAATGAAGTTAAAAAACCTAGAAAGTGACTTATATATCCAAGGTCGCTTTTTTAAAAGCACTTAAAATTAACATGAAATTAACTTAAAACTATAGTTTTTAACAAAATTATAGGACAAAGCATCAAATATACACCGAGGTTGAAGGCATGAGCGTTCCAAATCAATGAAAATTGCACATTTCAATCAAAATCTTGAACAAATTGAAAAAAACAAATATGCTCAGAGACAAAATTCAAAACACCATGTTCATTGATGGGACTGAAATTCTCATCAGTTACAAGCTTTTCCAAAATAACATCATGAAAACGCAATGTCCTCGCACAAAAAGCTCCTCTTTTTTGGACCGAACAACCTTGTCATTGATTACAAAGAAGTATTGCTTGGGCAATGTATATCTAAGATTAAGATACTCACAAATTTGATTGAGATGCCAGTTGCTATTCACAAATATGTTGTGCACCGCATCATTGTGGAGGCATATTTACACGTCCATGGATTCTCTAGCAGCAACATCAGAGTCTAGCGCCTTTCATTCTCCCATTGTCAGCTTCCATCTTCTATAGGGAAGACCATTGACACGCTTTGTTTCACAATATGGTATTTGAACACCAATTGCTCGATAACTAAAGAGCACTTAATTCTATCTCCCTGGTGGTTGACCACCTTGGTCTCCCATCCAACTGCAAGGAAGCCATTCATCGCACTTCCCCCTTTGCAAGTCCACATTACTGGTATCCTGTGAACACTTTGTAATCAAAAGATATACACAAACACATGAAGAGATATAAACCATGTTTATGTTTCATTGTGGGAACCATAGGTGCACTTCATTGATGCATGCACATCTGCCTCAATTTTCCTTTTGGTTGCTACTATCAAGGCACTATATGGCTTAGACCATTCTAGACTCTAATAGGTTGGTGAGTGAACCGGAGAAAGATTACCCTACCCATTACTATATGGCTTAGACCATTCTAGACTCTAATAGGTTGGTGAGTGAACCGGAGAAAGATTACCCTACCCATTTCTGCTAGGTGTAACATAAATATGGTTATATAAAAAAATGTCCCGTGAGGCAAGCTTAGAGGATGGACAACCAGCATTGAGCAATTTTCCAAGGTCAATGTGGATGGCCTCAAAGGTTCCTGTGAAGGACTGTATTGGCTCCCACTCTACAAAATTGGATAGGAAAACATTTGCAAAAATGAACAAGCATTGTGAATCTTACAATCATCAAAAGCAACGTATAAGGAAAAAATACAAAATAGACAATCTAGAAACTTGGCACAAGAGTGAAATTATAGTTTCCACGAGACCTCAATGGAGCCAATGTTGTCTCTAGCTTCAGTTGTGAAGCAACATACACATGTTGCACCTTTTCAAGCCACTTCTCATCATAGGTTCGCTTACAGTCCATGATTCTTCCCTTCTAGTGGTGTGCCCAAGAAGCCATACCCACCATTTGAGTCCACATGGCATCCACCCAGTTGTCCCTTCCATAATCTCATTTTCAATTCCATGGCAAATAAAGAGGCCCCCTTAGACTCCACTCCCCTCCTAATGCATGGAAGCACAAAAGCAGGTACCTTTGCATGGATTTATAGCACACACAAACCAATACACTTGAAGGAAAGATCCTCCTCTTTAGAAAACATCATCACGATTTCAAATCATACATATCTCACGTTATAATTGACCTCCCAACATACTCTCGACACCAAGTTATTGACAAACTACCATACCCTATGTACTGTGGAGAAAACACCATAATTGTAACCCCACAACTCCAAATAATGTGCTTAAATTTCTCTGTAATATCTACAACAAAGTGTTAAACTTGATCAAATCTCAAATTGCACACAATTATGGGATAAATTGACTCGAACAAAAGACTGCCGTAGCATGACTACGTGTAGAGAAGGCTAGTCAAGGGCAAAAACTAACATCCAAAAGAATGAGGGAAGCTCTTTGACCCAAAACCTTAAAAAATCAGATAATAAATAGCTCCCCTACTTGTTTATGACTTGCATCTCACTTATACACAATAAACATTTCAAACTACACACATACATGCACCAACATAACCGTGCTACTTGGCTCTATATAGGCGACTTTCCTTGTGTGTCCATCTATGTGATAAGGCATCCTTAAAATCCCAAAGACCAAAATCATATACATTCTCATGTCTCTTAATGGCATATCCATATTTACAATACTTTCAAGAACAGGGTCTTTAGAAGCATGCAACAACTTGTTTGAGTTGCAAAGATGTCTTTGAAGGTCCCCTTGTGTAAGATGGCTCCCCCATAGGCCCTCTAAAGGTGTTAAACCCATTACGCTTCTGCCTTTTTGAGAAAAAGGAGGCAACTACTACAAATTTTCTAGAAGGTGCCTTGACTCCTCCCACATTTGCAGGACACCAAAATTACTACTTGTAGCTAGTTCTCTTGATGACGAGGACAAACATTCATGTCCTATTGGGTTGCTTTTTAGCACTCCTTCTTCAACCAAGGTGTGCACGTATGTCACACGTGTCAATTCAAAGAACTTGCTGATACACTATGTGCGACCCACAAATGGCTCCAAGCACACAACAAGCATAAACTAGTAAGCTCAAAGATGGCGATGGTGTGTCACTCACCACTCTACACTTGCTGTCGTGGAGGATTCCTCGCCGCGAAGAAGAGGGAGACGCCGCTACGCCACGCTCAACCGCCTCGCCGCCATGCCGCCGCAATGCTCTCTCTCTCTCTCTCTCTCTCTCTCTCTCTCTCTCTCTCTCTCTCTCTCTCTCACGCATACACACACATACAAGGAGATGAAGAAGAAGAAGATGAAGATGGAGCAAGAGCACTCTTCAATTGCACAAATGAGAGAATGAGTGAATTTTAGGTTTAGTTGACTTTTATATGAGCTCGTCCCATTCACACTTGGGCGCCCATGCTTAGCCAACTAATCCCTTGAAAGTTCCAGTTAGAGTGCGCTTCTCATCGACGATCACTCTTACCCTTTTCCTATTGGACCGACAAGCCCGGTACCTGACTCTACCAAATAAATAATACGACGTCTGTTGTAGGTGATAGGAATGTGCATGAGGGTTAACATGTCCCCCTTCCTGATGTAGATTCCGTCCTCAGAAGCTATTGAGTTGAAGCTCGTTTGTCAAGGTGGAAGAGCCTTTGAGATGAATGTCGTTAGCCTTCTTCAGTCACTTCAAAATCAAACAAAATTGGCACAGAAATTGCATTCTCATTTACAATTAAAAAGCATATGCAATTGTAGTCAGACAAATTGATTGGTAACATAATTTTAAACCATTTGTCAGCAATAAAAATTAAATTGTAATATAATCAAACGCATAAACAGTTGTAAAGATAAAAAATTAAACAAGTATGGGGTCGCTAATTTAACGGTTGAAAGGCACTAAAGATCAACTATTAATACCATGAGCAAGCTTCTCAAATTTCTCTGGTCAATTAAGTTGTTTAATCGCCAGAGCCAAGTATTTCATGTCCAAGGGCTGACTAGAGGCTATACCTAGAAGACCTTGTAGTTAAGCTACAATAAAATGAATTCTCATGAAATCATCGCCTGACTTATTTACTTTTCTTTTACCCCCCAAAGTCTTTTCACAGTGATTCAATTTTGATGTGCGTGCTTATTTGTATGCCTTGGGTTTTTTGATTTTCAAGGAAAAGCACCCACACTGGGAACATCTAGGGCTCTAGTACCATAGGCGATGCATGTGAGTGGAGTACCAAATCAAACTGAGATTTCTCTTCCAGCTTAAGATTTTACATTGTGGCACTTTAAATTTATTTATTTTTTGTTCGTTCGTTTTCAGCATTTTAACTTTGTAACTTTGGGGGATCATATAACATTGTTACCCTCCCCAGGCTCATCACATTAGTAAAGTCCCTTTATAATACTTAAGCTAAAGGTCAATAGGGACTAAGCCCACTAGAAAGCCCTAGTGAATTTCACACAATGCTGCCTAAATCGGATTAAGAACCTAAGTAGCCATTGATATTAGGAAGGCATTCCCCATGGTATTCAGAGAAGATCTCTAACGCTTAGCTTGGTCAAACTAGCTTAGTCAAACTACTTGATTTTTAAACTTAAACAAATGATTATGACAAAAACTACATTGAATTTAATGTTTGATACTAAGCAAATGCGTTGAAATTATGCTACCAATTACAATTAAAGCAGAAAAACATGGATGCGAAAAAGATAAGGGGCAATGTTAATGGACAAGAAACACCTGTTTGTGTTGATAATCGCGCTTGATTTGAAGAGTGAATGAGAGAAAGATCCCATGATGGTCCAAATCCTAACAACAACAACACATTCCTGTACATACGAGGAAACACAAAGAATACCTCTAGGAGGCACATCAGTGGGAAAAAAGAACTTTTGCTAATCACTAAACTCTAAAACAGAAACACTCCTATCGTACTAATCCTACCTATCCTCCACCACTTGAGTGATGAGGATCAAAGGTGTTTTATGACATAGGTTTCTGTTTTAGTGTACCGGATGTGAATGTGTAGGTTTGGGTCAATGTTTTGACTTGTATTGTGCATACTCGTTTGCTAATTGCTCTTGCACTTTATTATTTTTGTTTTTTGTGAGTATAAGGCTTTATATATACATTCCCTAAGATTGGGAGATTGAGATGTCGGGGAGGAAGGTTGAGAGGGGAGTGAGTGAATGATGACTGTCAGCAAAAACTCCCCCCTTCCTTGGGTAGATCATACCGTTTGAAATGTGCTTGTCACCCTATGAAACTAATTGTTCCAGTTGGTACTAGGTGAGGATTTTTGCCAGTAGTTTTCTATTACCTTAGGTGCCTCGTCGAGTTGCAAGGGTGGTAAGGTACTCTCCGAGGATCGAACTTGAAGTGGTTCATTAGGTGATTCTTGAACACTGGGAGGTGTGGATTCCTTTGTAGCTTCATGGAGGTCCACTATTGTAGGTGGAGGCCGTGGAGAAGCTTTTACCTCTATGGATGCATTACATAAGGAGCTAGAAGCTTCATGGGACCCCCCCCCCCCCCCCCTTTCCTGAGCTAGGTGGAACAAATCATTCTTTCTTTGATACCCAAACTAGCTCTGGAGCGAGTGTATAGCATTTTATGATTTTTTTCTTTCCACGATCATCAATTCACTTTGGAGCTACAGGATTGGGCACACATGAGTCAGGTGACAGGTAAGAACACAATCTACATTTTTGCACCCACATTTGATCATTTCCTTGATAGTAGCCTTGGGCTTCCAATAGTCGTTTAGGAATCCACCGCCACGTTCCCTTACATTTTTTGGAGCGAGTGGGACATTTCTTACAAGGCTCCTATTTTTTAGCACTGGCCATGGTCGCTAAAGAAGCTTTAGGGACCCACTTGTATGTTTTCTTCGTTATATTAGGATGAGCCTTGTCAGAAGCTATATGCATTGCTTCTAGCATATTTAAGGGTACGAGTGGTGGCATTTCATCCCCCTCAGGTGTTACCCAGGTCATCCCCCTGTTTCCCCAAGTGTCTATGGTTGCTGCTAGGTGGACCCAATCCACATTGTCTGACTCAGTCATCCCAGGTAGTACATCCATATAAGGAGAATCTTCCCCAACATCAGTGTCCACTTTACACGTGTAACAATACTACAATGGGGCTGAGTGAACTGTGGTGTCATATCTATAATCAATTATAAACATGTTTCCTAGAGGATGTGCTCTACTAGTTACAAGATCCACTCGAATGACAAAATCTTGGAACTGCAAGTAGACATGGTTTTTAGACTAGTCATACACCATTTTTGCTTCCCTCATGAAAGGACGTCCTAAGATCATCTCAGATGCCATAGTGTGTGTGCGCGTATGTTGCACGTGTCAATGCAAGGAACTTGCCGATACACCGTGTGCGAGCCACAAATGGCTCCAAGCACACAACAAGCCTAAACTAGTAAGCTCAAAGAAGGCGATGGTGTGTCACTCACCGCTCTACGCTTGCTTCGTGGAGGATTCCTCGCCGCGAAAAAGAAGGAGCCGCCGCTTCGCTGCGCTCAACCGCTTCGCCGCCGCCGTGCCTTCGTAATGCTCGATCGCCCACACACACTCTCTCTCTCTCTCTCTCTCTCTCTCTCTCTCTCACATACACACACACACACACAAAGAGGTGAAGAAGAAGAAGATGGAGATGGAGATGGAGCAAGAGCACTCTTCTATTGCACAAATGAGAGAAAGAGTGAATTTTAGGTTTAGTTGACTTTTATATGAGCTCGCCCCATTCACACTTGGGCGCCCATGCTTAGCCAACTAATCCCTTGAATGTTCCAGTTAGAGTGCGCCTCTCATCGGCGATCACTCTTACCCTTTTCCTATTGGACCGACAAGCCCGGTACCTGACTCTACCAAATAAATAATACAATGTCCGCCGTAGGTTACAACGTCCGTCGTAGGTGATAGGGTGTCCATGAGCCGTGAGGGTTAACATGCCCCCCTTCCTGATGTAGATTCCGTCCTCGGAAGCTATTGAGTTGAAGCTCGTTCGTCGAGGTGGAAGAGCATTTGAGATGAATGTACTTAGCCTTCTTCAGTCATTGCAAAATCAAACAACATTGGCATAGTAATTGCATTCTCATAAGCGATTAAAAATCATATGCAGTTTTAGGCAGACAAATTGATTGGTAACAGAATTTTAAACAATTTGTCAGCAATAAACATTAAATTGCAATATAATCAAATGCATAAACAGATGTAAAGGTAAAAAATTAAACAAGTCTGGGGTCGCTAATTTAACGGTCGAAAGGCACTAGAGATCGACTATTAATACCATGGGTAAGCTTCTTAATTTTCTCTGGTCAATTAATTGTTTAATCGCGAGAGCCAAGTATTTCATGTTCGAGGGCTGACTAGAGGCTATACCTAGAAGACCTTGTAGTTAAGCTACGATAAAAGGAATTTCTCATGAAATCATCGCCTGACTGACTACCTTTTCTTTGAACCCCCAAAGTCTTTTCACAGTGATTCAATTTTGATGTGTGTGCTTATTTTGTATGCCTTGGGTTTTTTGCTTTTCTAGGAAAAGCGCCCACACTGGGAACCTCTAGGGCTCTAGCACCATAGGCAATACATGTGAGTGAAGTACCCAATCAAGCTGAGATTTCTCTTCCAGCTTAAGATTTTACATTGTGGCACTTTGATTTGTTTTTTTTTGTTCGTTTTCAACATTTTAATTTTGTAACTTTGGGGGGTCATATAACATTGATACACCTCCCCAGGCTCATCACACTAGTAAACTCCCTTTATAATACTTAAGCTAAAGGTCAATAGGGTCAAGCCCACTAGAAAGCCCTAGTACATTTCACACAATGCTGCCTAAATCGGATTAAGAACCTAAGTAACCATTGATTATTAGGAAGGCATTCCCCATGGTATTAAGAGAAGATCTCTAACAACTAACTTGGTCAAACTAGCTTAGTCGGACTGCTTGATTTTTAAACCTAGACAAGATGACAAAAAATTACATTGAATTAAATGTTTGTTACTAAGCAAATGTGCTGGATATTATGCTACCAATCACAATCAAAGCAGACAATCATAGATGCAAAAAAGATAAGGGGCAATGCGAATGGACAAGAAACACCTGTTTGTGTCGATGGTCGCGCTTGATTTGAAGAGTGAGTCGAGATAAAGATTCCATGAAGGTCCAAACCCTAACAACAGCAACACACTCCTGTACACACTAGGAAACACAAGGAATACCTCTAGGGGGCACATCAGTGGGAAAAAATAACTTTGCTAATCACTCAACTCTAAAACAGAAACACTCCTATCGTACTAATCTTACCTACCCTCCATCACTTGAGTGCTGAGGATCAAAGGTGTTTGATGACATAGGTTTCTGTTTCAGTGTACCGAATGTGAATGTGTAGGTCGGAGTCAATGTTTTGACTTTTATTGTGCATACTTGTTTGCTAATTGCTTTTGCTCTTTATTATTTTTGTTTTTTGTGAGTATAAGGCTTTATATATACATTCCCTAATATTGGAGATTAAGAGGTCAGGGAGGAAGGTTGAGAGGGGAGTGAGTGAATGATGACTATGAACAAACATTCCCCCCTTCCTTGGGTGGATCATATCGTTCGAAATGTGCTCGTCACCCTTTGAAACCAATTGTTCCAGTCGATAATAGGTGAGGATTTTTGCCATTAGTTTTCTATTACCTTAGGTGCCTCATCGAGTTGCAAGGGTGGTAAGGTACTCTCCCAGGATCGAACTTGAAGTGGTTCATCAGGTGATTCTTGAACACTGGGAGGTGTGGATTCCTTTGTAGCTTTATGGAGGTCCACTATTGCAGGTCGACGATGTGGAGAAGCTTTTACCTCTATGGATGCATTACATGAGGAGTTAGAAGCTTCATGGGACTCCCCCCTTGTTGAGCTAGGTGGAACAAATCGTTCTTTCTTGGGTACCCAAACTAGCTCTGGAGCGGGTGTGTAGCATTCTGTGATTTTTTTCTTTCCGCGATTGTCGATTTGTTTTGGAGCTACAGGAGTGGGTTCATATGGATCAAGTGACAGGTAAGAACACAATCTACGTTTTGGCACCCAAATTTGATCATTTCCTTGATAGTAGCCTTGGGCTTCCAATAGTCGTTTAGGAATCCAGCGCCACGTTTTCTTACATTTCTTGGAGCGAGTGGTACATTTCTTACAAGGATTCTCTTTTTTAGTACTAGCCATGGTCGCTAAAGAAGCTTTAGGGACCCACTTGTATGTTTTCTTCGTTACATTAGGATGAGTCTTGTCAGAAGCTATATGCATTGCTTGTAGCATATTTGAAGGTACAAGTGGTGGTATTTCATCCCCCTCAGGTGTTACCCAGGTCGTCCCCCTATTTCCCCAAGTGTCTATGGTTGCTGCTAGGTGGACCCAATCCACATTGTCCGACTCAGTCATCCCAGGTAGTACATCCATATAAGGAGAATCTTCTCCAACATCAGTGTCCGCTTTACACGTATAACAATACTACAATGGGGCCGAGTGAACTGTGGTGTAAGATCTATGATCAATTATAAACCTGTTTCCTAGAGGATGTGCTCGACTCGTCACAAGATCCACTCGAATGACAGAATCTTGGAACTGCAAGTAGACATGGTTTTTAGACCAATCATGCACAATTTTTGCTTCCCTCATGAAAGGACGTCCTAAGATCATCTCCGATGCCATAGTGTGTTTGGAGAAATCCATAACAATGAAAGTAACCCTTATTTTATGTCCAAAAACCTCGATCTTGAGATCTTCTAGCATCCCAATAGGTTTAACAATAGACCCATTGGCCATCTTCACTACTATGGTTGTGGTTGCAAGGTGAGGTCTTCCCATAGTTTCCCAGCAATTTTTAGTCACAACGCTAACCCCAGCGCCACCATCAAGGATTCCCTTCACGGTTAATCCCTTATTAGTGATTGGTATAGTCGCATTAGATTCATCACCCTCAAAGTATTGTCCCAACTTGTTAACAGGTATTTCTATAACAAGGTTCTCATCTAGGTTCGGTTGTGGATCTATGTATTCCTCCTCTATTGGCATCTCCCCAGCTCCATCCATCTGTGCAAATTGTGGTAGCCCAAACTTCAATTCTCCATTGAGGAAGGCTCGAAGGGCTGAGACTAGCTCGGGGTCTTTATATAGTTTGGACATGATGGTGGTTCTAACTTTTGAAGACATGAAATCCATCAATTTGGCAATGTTTAACGGCACCTTTTGGCCTTGAGTCCCTTGACGTGGGGAAGATGGGATCTCCATTTCTTCGATAGGATCAGGTGGTCCCTTTGTAAACATTCTTTCCATCAAGAAGTGAGTACGTCCACTTTCCCATGACTTTAAGTCACTTTCTTCTTGGATGGCACTAGGTATGTCCAAGGGTCTATGGACTTGGTGAGGTTGTTGCTGCGTAGGAAACACGGTGTCTGTAATTTGGATTTTCCTAGGTGCCGGCTCTAGATCCCTTTGGGTATCTTCTACCAAACTCCTTAATTGCTTGACTCGCTCGATCTCCTCTGTAGGGTTTGGATAAGTTCCTATCTTCTTCTTGGATCATGGTCATTGTGGCTCATGAAGATCATCCTTGTTGGTTTCTATCTTAGTGGTTGTTTTGGTCTCCGTGGTTTCTCCTGAATCAGAATCCTCTTCAGCATCGTTCATATATATGGGGTCGTCACCAGTCCCTATGTTGGTCTTTGAGCTGGGGTTTGAATTCACTGCTTTTTGCAATCTTTTCGTTCGTGTTTTCTTCTTTTTCTGAGATTGGGCAATTGCTGCCGTGTCTCTTTCCTCAAGAATATAGTTTTGTTTTTGGAGCATCGATCGTGTGAGTACGTTTATTGGTACCACAGGTGTACTTTGTGATGGCTCCTCGGTAACCTCAATCAAGTTTAATGGCGTGATCTTCGGTGCATTTGGATTATTTGAACATTGGGCAATCAAATGATCTATGCCACATCGATTACACATGAGTATTGGCATTGTAGGCGTGCTCGCTTGATTGGTTTGCATTAGTGTGGTGCTCTTTTGTAGCCTAATAGGACACTCTGCCACACGATGTGGACCTCCACAATCATAGCATTGAAGAGGTGGTCTCTCAACAGTGTAATTGATATTTTGGCCTCTTGCAGCAAGAGCAGCTACTTGATAGACAGGTTTGACTTGTCCCCAATAGTCTTTCATGTAGTATTGTGGACTTTTTTCAAGCGCATCCATCCCATAGGCAATATTAGGGTCTATATCCTCCTCACAGCCTTCCAAACAAGAAATAGATGACTCACAACCCACTTGATTCACAGAAGTGATTCTTGGATGTGGTGGTTGCGGTCCTAGCACTGGAGGTGGTAAGGGTGTTGTTTGAACAACATTTTGGGCCCTAAGGACCATGTGTTGTGACGTTTGTTCAAGAGGTGGGGCCGGTATCAATGCAGGCACTCGAGGTGTGTCTGTCCATGCTAAGGTTGGTCTATTGGCCATCGCGCGCTTAAATACTATGCAATCCTTAGCTTGATGACCATACCTCCCACAGGCATTGCAATTCCCATTAAATTTTACTCTAGAAGTAGGGCATTCACTGGTACTATACGGTCCATAGCATACTGAGCACCATTGTTGCTCCCTTCTTGGATACATATGATTGTTTTGCAGAGCACGATTGTCTCTAGGACTCTCTTGAATGGCCTTGGTGAGATCTGCTAAAGTCATCTAAGATATCTTTGGCTCCTTAGCAATAGGCTTTAGGGTCATGCCGTGATGCTTGTGAGCTAGTAGATTTAGGCTCAACATACACTCTTTCTCCTTGAATCATTAAATTATCCTCCAATTGGATCGCATTGGTGGTGACTGCTTCCCAAGTGGTGATACCTCTAATGACTAGGCCATTGTAGATATCCTCATGTCGTAATCCCCTAATGAATCTATTAAGCAATTGATTATTATTGAAGTGCTCATTTGGATTACAACGAGAATTCAAATGCTTTAAGCGACTAATAAATTCTCTCACCGACTCTCCTTCCTCTTGTTGGGCTTCTGGAGCTGAGAGGCTACACCCCAAAGCACTCCCTCTCGTATGTATTCTTTTAAGAACAATCTCCTAAGAGTAGGGTAAATCGTTTTTTCTTCCACCCTTAGGGTTCTATACCAATCCCCAACCTTTCCACTTAAGGTTAGGCTTAAAGCATTGCTCTTGTGCAGGTCATTGTGTTCTCCTAGAGAATCGCATATTTGTTCAAACACTTCGATATGCTTTCTCACATCCTCGTCTCCACTAAATTTTTGTGTGAGCTTGGCTATTTGTACTGCCTTACTTCTAGGCTCTCTATCAGGAGTGTTACGCATATTCTCAGCAATAGATCGACCAATAGCTTGAGAAAATGTTGCCAAGTCACCTAAGGGAGCAGGCACCGTGGGTGAAGGTGCTCCACAGACTACATGTGGAGTAGGTATTGGCATTGGGCTTGGCGCATAGGAAGCCCTTGGGTTCCACGTTGGGTACGATGTTGTGCCATGTGATGGTCCATAGTTCATATGGGTGGTTCTAGGCATAGCAGACGTCGGATGTGACATGCTAATGCTAGCCGGTATAATAAGAACTTGGGTGTTGTGGTTGTGGAGCATAGGTAGTTGAAACAATGGGAGGAGTAGAGACTACATGAGTACGATGACCCATGGGTGCATACGATTGGTACACACTTGTAGGTACTGTTGCAGGCATTGAGCTACCATGTAGTGGTGCTTTACTAACAAATGAGGTCCATGGCGTGTTTCTTGGCATGCCCATCATTGGGGTAGGCATGGTAGCCATGGTGTCATCAAGGGAAAGATGAGCTAAACTTGGAAAAGTAAAGCTATCACTTGTGGGCTCAGATTGCATTGAGACCCCTGGCGAAACAACATATGGGGGATCGATGGGACTCACTGGGGGAGTCTCCATTTGTGATAGAGTGAGTTGTTTCCCTTTGCCCGTGTCTAAAAATCGCATAGGACTCGTTGAAGGTATGTTTATTCCTTGATTTTGCCTCTCGGATTGGATAATCCTATGGATGACATTGTAGATCATGTGTTGTTGTTCCTCTAGACTAGTGGCACTAGATGTAGATTGTACAACTTCTAACCAACCCACATGGTATGTGTAGCCCATGTATAGGTCGATCAAAGTCTCCGTGTGTAGGTCATATTCCCAATTTTCATTGAGAAATACCCCGTCCAAACTTGGTGTACTAGAGGGTTGCCGTGAGGTGGATGCAATGTTGCTTCTCGTGTTTTGACTTTTAGTCACCGCTACCTTAGAGGCGACTTTGGAAGGTGGTAGCTCGGTAAGGCCCTCATTAAATGAGGTAGGTAGAATGTCCACGTGGACACTCTGAGGGAGTGTGGGGTCTACAGGAGATGTGAATGGTGATTCTACTTCCCCACCCCCTTCGTTTACTTCACTAGCCGTAGGTTCAGAGCGCGTAGCTCTACTAAAAGTTTTCATCAAACGGCTAAAAACACTAGTTCCAGGTTGTTGGGCCCAACTAGGTACGGTTTCATTTGTTCCCTCGGGGATTTGTGTAAGATGCTCTTCCATAATATCATAGTCAGAGGAAGAGTTGCTAGCCACTATATTTGGGTCTTGGGTTGCACTACATTGGGTCCCCGCCGAGGGCATAGATCCTAGTGTCGAAGGATAGTGAGTACCCCAGTAAATCGAAGCACTAGCTAGTTGTTCGGACTCTAGCACACGACCAGAGCGTAGATACATGTGCTTTGGGTGCCCTATAAGTGTCGGCAAGTACCCTTAAAGGTTACTTGCTTTGTTTTGTGGGTGTTTTGCACCCCGTTTTCTACTTGATTTTTTCTTGTTTTTGATGTTTTTTGAATGTTTTTTAATGTTTGATTTTTTTGATTGAAGTGTGTGATAGCTCGAAACGAGCGTATCACTTAAAGGGTCGCTGTGTGCTTTACATCACAATTTTCGGGCATCTGACGTTCCGTTGGTCCTCAAAAATCAATTTTTAGCTACGTGTGAGCTAAAATTCGTTTTTTTTAAAGGCGACTGAGGCCTAGGCCTGAGCGTGAGCTCGGGCTTGGGTCTGGGCTTGGGTCTGGGAGATATTCCCGATCCCAGTCCTACCTTTAAATTTTTGTTTAATTATTATTATTTTTTTTTTAAAAGGATAAGGTCGCCGCGGCCTGCGCGAGAGCACACAGACACTCTATCTACCTACTTCTAACTAATATACCTACTTTTACACACTAGCACACTCTATTAACTCTCACTAATCTACTTCCTACTTACTGTACACAGAAAACTAACTACCTTAATACACAGAGAATAAACACAGAACCTTTGAAATCTCTAGTAACAAAGAAACTAACTACCTTAATACACAGAGAATTAACACAGAACCTTTGAAAACTCCATTAACAAAAAAAACACACAGTATAACACCAAATCCCTCTTCTCAACACACACACACACTCCTTCCCTACCTTTCCTATAATTGAAATTGCACCACGGAGAAGCACAGAGTGCTACTCGAGCTTGGTGTATGGCATTACCCGGCAACGGCGACAAAAATGTGCGCGTATGTTGCACGTGTCAATGCAAGGAACTTGCCGATACACCGTGTGCGAGCCACAAATGGCTCCAAGCACACAACAAGCCTAAACTAGTAAGCTCAAAGAAGGCGACGGTGTGTCACTCACCGCTCTACGCTTGCTTCGTGGAGGATTCCTCGCCGTGAAGAAAAAGAAGCCGCCGCTTCGCCGTGCTCAACCACTTCGCCGCCGCCGTGCCTTCGTAATGCTCGATTGTCCACACACTCTCTCTCTCTCTCTCTCTCTCTCTCACACACACATACACACACACACACACAAGGAGGTGAAGAAGAAGAAGATGGAGATGGAGATGGAGCAAGAGCACTCTTCTATTGCACAAATGAGAGAATGAGTGAATTTTAGGTTTAGTTGAATTTTATATGAGCTCGCCCCATTCACACTTGGGCGCCCATGCTTAGCCAACTAATCCCTTGAATGTTCCAGTTAGAGTGCGCCTCTCATCGGCGATCACTCTTACCCTTTTCCTATTGGACCGACAAGCCCGGTACGTGACTCTACCAAATAAATAATACAATGTCCGCCGTAGGTTACAACGTCCGTCGCAGGTGATAGGATGTCCGTGAGCCGTGAGGGTTAACAGTGTGCCTGGAGAAATCCATAACAATGAAGGTAATTCGTATTTTATGTCCAAAGACCTTGATCTTGAGATCTTCTAGCATCCCAATAGGTTTAACAATAGACCCTTTGGCCATCTTTACTACTATGGCTGTGGTCCCAAGGTGAGGTCTTCCCAGAGTTTCTCAGTAATTTTTAGTGACAATGCTAACCCCAACGCCACCATCAAGGATTCCCTTCATAGTCAATCCCTTAGTAGTGATGATTGGTATGGTTGCATTGGATTCATCTCCCTCAAAGTATTGTCCCAACTTGTTAATAGGTATTTCTACCACAAGGTTCTCATTTAGGTTGGGTTGTGGATCTAAGTGTTCCTCCTCTATTGGCATCTCCCCAACTCCATCCATCTATGCAAATTGTGGTAGCCCAAACTTCAGTTCTCCATTGAGGAAGGCCCGAAGAGCTTAGACTAGCTCAGGGTCTTTATATAGTTTGGACATGATGGTGGTTCTAACTTCTGAAGACATGAAATCCATCAATTTGGTAATGTTTAACGGGACCTTTTGGGCTTCATCCCCTTGACGTGGGGAAGATGGGATCTCCATTTCTTCTATAGGATCAGGTAGTCCCTCTGTAAACATTCTTTCCATCAAGAAGTGAGTACGCCCAATTTCCCATGACTTTAAGTCACTTTCTTCTTGGATAACACTAGGTATGGCTAAGGGTCTATGGACTTGGTGAGGTTGTTGTTGCGTAGGGAACACGGTGTCTATAATCTGGATCTGCCTAGGTGCTGGTTCTAGATCCCTTTGGGTATCTTCTACCAAACTCCTTAATTGCTTGACTCGCTCGATCTCCTCTGTAGGGTTTGGATAAGTTCCTATCTTCTTCTTGGATCCTGGTCATTGTGGCTCATGAAGATCATCCTTGTTGGTTTCTATCTTAGTGGTTGTTTTGGTCTCCGTGGTTTCTCCTGAATCAGAATCCTCTTCAGCATCGTTCATATATATGGGGTCGTCACCAGTCCCTATGTTGGTCTTTGAGCTGGGGTTTGAATTCACTGCTTTTTGCAATCTTTTCGTTCGTGTTTTCTTCTTTTTCTGAGATTGGGCAATTGCTGTCGTGTCTCTTTCCTCAAGAATATAGTTTTGTTTTTGGAGCATCGATCGTGTGAGTACGTTTATTGGTACCACAGGTGTACTTTGTGATAGCTCCTCGGTAACCTCAATCAAGTTTAATGGCGTGATCTTCGGTGCATTTGGATTATTTGAACATTGGGCAATCAAATGATCTATGCCACATCGATTACACATGAGTATTGGCATTGTAGACGTGCTCGCTTGATTGGTTTGCATTAGTGTGGTGCTCTTTTGTAGCCTAATAGGACAGTCTGCCACACGATGTGGACCTCCACACTCATAGCATTGAAGAGGTGGTCTCTCAACAGTGTAATTGATATTTTGGCCTCTTGCAGCAAGAGCAGCTACTTGATAGACAGGTTTGACTTGTCCCCAATAGTCTTTCATGTAGTATTGTGGACTTTTTTCAAGCGCATCCATCCCATAGGCAATATTAGGGTCTATATCCTCCTCATAGCCTTCCAAACAAGAAATAGATGACTCACAACCCACTTGATTCACATAAGTGATTCTTGGATGTGGTGGTTGCGGTCCTAGCACTGGAGGTGGTAAGGGTGTTGTTTGAACAACATTTTGGGCCCTAAGGACCATGTGTTGTGACGTTTGTTCAAGAGGTGGGGCCGGTATCAATGCAGGCACTCGAGGTGTGTCTGTCCATGCTAAGGTTGGTCTATTGGCCATCGCGCGCTTAAATACTATGCAATCCTTAGCTTGATGACCATACCTCCCACAGGCATTGCAATTCCCATTAAATTTTACTCTAGAAGTAGGGCATTCACTGGTACTATACGGTCCATAGCATACTGAGCACCATTGTTGCTCCCTTCTTGGATACATATGATTGTTTTGCAGAGCACGATTGTCTCTAGGACTCTCTTGAATGGCCTTGGTGAGATCTGCTAAAGTCATCTAAGATATCTTTGGCTCCTTAGAAATAGGCTTTAGGGTCATGCCGTGATGCTTGCGAGCTAGTAGATTTAGGCTCAACATACACTCTTTCTCCTTGAATCATTAAATTATCCTCCAATTGGATCGCATTGGTGGTGACTGCTTCCCAAGTGGTGATACCTCTAATGACTAGGCCATTGTAGATATCCTCATGTCGTAATCCCCTAATGAATCTATTAAGCAATTGATTATTATTGAAGTGCTCATTTGGATTACAACGAGAATTCAAATGCTTTAAGCGACTAATAAATTCTCTCACCGACTCTCCTTCCTCTTGTTGGGCTTCTGGAGCTGAGAGGCTACACCCCAAAGCACTCCCTCTCGTATGCATTCTTTCAATAACGGTCTCCTAAGAGTGGGGTAAATCGTTTTTTCTTCCACCCTTAGGGTTCCATACCAATCCCCAGCCTTCCCACTTAAGGTTAGGCTTAAAGCATTACTCTTGTGCAGGTCATTGTGTCTAGAGAATCGCATATTTGTTCAAACACTTCGATATGCTTTCTCACATCCCCGTCTCCACTAAATTTTTCGATGAGCGTGGCTATTTGTACAACCTTACTTCTAGGTTCTCTATCAGGCATGTTACGCATATTGTCAGCAATAGATCAATCGATAGCTTGAGCAAATGTTGCCAAGTCACGTAAGTGAGCAGGCACCGTGGGTGAAGACACTCCAGAGACTACATGTGGCGTAGGTACTGGCATTGGGATCGATGCATAGGAAGCCCTTGGGTTCCATGTTTGGTACGGTGTTATGCCATGTGGTGGCCCAAAGTTCATATGTGTGGCCCTAGGCATAGCAGACATCGGAAGTGACATGCTAATGCTAGCCGGTATGGTCCCCCATGGAAATAAGAACTTGGGTGTCGTGGTTGTGGAGCATAGGTTGTTGAAATGATGGGAGGGGTAGGGACTACATGAGTACGAGGACTTATAGGTATATACGACTGGTACACACTTGTAGGTACTATTGTTGCAGGCATTGAGCTACCATGTAGCGGTGCTTTACTAACAAATGAGGTCCATGGTGTGTTTTTTGGCATACCCATCATTGGGGTAGGCATGGTAGTCGTGGTGTCATCAAGGGAAAGATGAGCTAGACTTGGAAAAGTAAAGCTATCACTTGTGGGCTCAAATTGCACTGAGACCCCTGGCGAAACAACATATGGGGGATCCATCGGACTTACAGAGGGAGTCTCCATTTGCGATAAGGTTGGTTGTTTAGCATTCCCTGTATCCAAGAATCTCATGAGACCCGTTGAAGGCATATGGATCCCCTTGTTCTATCTCTCTAGCTCAATAACCCTATGGATGACCTCACAAACTCTTTGTTGTTGATCCTCCACGCTAGTAGCACCCGTTGTGGATTGTAGGACATCTAACCAACCCACGTGATAGGTGTGACCTGTGTATAGGTCGGTTAGAGTTTCCTTTTGTAGTTCGTACTCCCAGTTCTCATTTAGGAATGCTTCATCTAGGCTTAAGGTGCTAGGGGTGTCCTTTGAACTAGATGCAATGTGGCTCTCTATGGGTTGACCCTTAGTGGTCGCTAATTCAGGATCACTCGATTGCTCTTCTAGCAATGATATTGATATAGGGGCTTTTGCTCTTAACTCTCTTCGTTGCTCTGCCTTGCGTAAGCTCTCATTACTTTTCCCTAGCCGCGATGATATACCGCTCAACTTTTTGTACTTCGACAAGGCTTCTACCATCAGGTAATATAACCTCGGAGGGGAATAGCTCTGAAGAGTCAGGGGGTGCAATGAATGGAGTATTCACGTGCACACTGTCTAAGAGCATGGGGTCTATGTTGGTCATGAATGTCGAATTGACTTCCCCAACCCCCTCATTTACATCATTAGTTGCATGTTCGAAGTGAGAGGCTCTACTAAAGGTTTCCTTCAAGCGGCTAAGCACGCTCGGCCCGGACCGTGGACCCATGGCATGCATGTCTTGGCTTGAGCTATCGGGATTAGGAATAAGGAAACCCTCCATGACGTCGTAGACAGAGGAAGAGTTACTAGCCGCTATGTTTGGGTCTTAGTTTGTTACTACCTTGGGTCCCCGCCGAGGGCCCGAAACCTAAGGTAGGTGGGTATTGAGAACTCGCGTAAGTCGAAATGCTCGCTAGTTGCTCGGCCTCTAGCACGCGGCCATAGCGTAGATGCATGTGCCTTTGGCACCCTACAAGCGTTGGCGAATAACCTCGAAGGTTAACCGCTTACTTTTTTAGGCGTCCGTTTTCACTCGTTTTTTGATGTTTTTTAATGCTCGGTTTTTGGATTAGAGCATGTGATAGCTCAAAACGAGCGTATCGCTTAGGGGATCGTAGTGTGCTTTACAGCACAGTGTTCGGTTACTCGAAGCTCTGTTGGCTCTCAAAAAGGTTGATTTTTACCTACGCGTGAGACTAAAATACGTAATTTTAAAGGGGGACTGAGGCCTGAGCCTGAGCGTGAGCTTGGGCTTGGGTCTGGGGGATATTCCTGATCCCGGTCCTACCTTTAAATTTTTTATTTTTTATTTATTTGGGATAAGGTCGCCGCGGACGCGCTGTGCGCACGAGCACACACTACTTACAACTAATAGAGTTTATGTTACACACTAACACACTACTACAACAACTCATTAACTAACATAACTACTTACTGTACTTTACATAGAACTAACATTATGGATCTATTACCTTAATCCTAACACCTTATCACAGAGAAAACACCTTATGAACAGAAAAAACACAGTACCTTTCAATACTTTATTAACAAAACAATACACAACAGCAAAACAAACTCCTTCTCAACACACACACCTTCCTTCTCTACCTTTCGTACATTTCAAAATTGTACCACAATGCAGCATAGAGTGCTACTCGAGCTTAGTGTAAGGCATTTTCCCGGCAGCGGCGTAAAAAATGTGCATGTCTATTGCACGTGTCAATGCAAGGGACTTGCCGATACACTATGTATGAGCCACAAATGGCTCCAAGCACACAACTAGACTAATCTAGCAAGCTCAAGAGAGCAGGGGTGTATCACTCACCGCCCTACACTCGCCTTCGTGGAGGATTCCTTGCCGCGAAGAAGAAGGAGCTACCGTCGTGCCGCGCTCAACCGCCTCGCCGCCGCCGTGCTATCGTTGCAATGCTCGATCGCGCTCTCTCTTTCTCTCTCTCTCTCTCTCTCTCTCACTCACGCATACACACACACAAGGAGATGAAGAAGAAGAAGATGAAGATGGAGCAAGAGCACTCTTCAATTGCAGAAATGAGAGAATGAGTGTTTTTCAGGTTTACGTGTCTTTTATATGAGCTTGCCCATTCACACTTGGGCGCCCATGCTTAGCCAACTAACCCTTGAATGTTCCAGTTAGAGTGCGCCTCTCATCAACGATCACTCTTACCCTTTTCCTATTGGACCGACAAGCCAGCTACCTGACTCTACCAAATAAATAATACGACGTCTATGTAGGTGACAGGAATGTGCGTGAGGGTTAACAAAGATAAAGGAAGCTCAAGGCACACAACAGAGAGTGTTTTAGTTAGTGTACAATGGAAAGATAGATAGCCTTAGAATGATGGGTGTATATACAATGCACAAGGGGAAAAAACCTCCTAAAGAGGGAAAAAACGCCCCGGCGGTCCTAAGTGTGTTCACACACATCACTACCACATGTATATGGTAACAATTGGGAGGCCCATGACAAGATCAGGTTAGGGGTCTTAAAAGAAATTCAGCTAAACCAGAAAACTAAAGAATTTCCAAGTCCATGGCTAGCAGGGAAGATGCAGGTACTATGGGAAAATCTAGACAGGAGACCTTTAGAACCTGAAAGTTCAGATTTTCAAGCAGAGGCAGCTAGGTCCAAGGAGGCACCTAATAAAGGGTTAATAGATGATCTTTTTGAAGCCTTTTTGGAAGCACACATCTCATTGAAGGTGGGGAAACTACTGAAGTTAGTCCCTCATTTTAGTCAAACTTTTTTCAAAAAATTGACAAATGAAATCAAAGAGAAGGAGGGGAATCAAAAGGGGAAGAGCAATATCATCAACTTAGCTCAAATTAATTGTGGAGATGTAGCTCCTGTAGATGTGGATTACAAAGTGCATGTGATAAATAAATCCATTGGGATGGTGTATCTCTTAGATGTATTGGTGGATGGAGGTTCAAGAGTGAATATTCTCCCTAAATTTGTTTGTAAAAAGTTGAATCTCATGAAGTGGGAACCAACACCTTTCTAGGTAAAAATGGCTGACCAAAGAAGGGTGCATCCTTTGGGGATTCTAAGAAATCAGACAATAAGTGTAAAAGGATTACCTTTTGCGGTCAATTTTGTTGTTTTGAAGCTGGAAGAGTCAACATTGTTCTTACCCAATGATTTTGGGAAGGCCATGGTTTAAGGCAGCTAAAGTGAAGTAGTTATGGGTTGCATATACAATTGTGATCAAACATAAAAAGAAAAAGTTGAGGATGCAGATGGTGCCAAAGAAGACTATTCCACTTGGGTTCGTACCTTTGTATGCAGTAGGCATTTATAAATAAGGCCTCCTGGCTTCAAAGGCTGCCCATAAAAAATCAAGGAGGGTTTTAATGTGTGTGTGTGTGTGGGGGGGGGGGGGTAAGGAGGAAAAAGCGCACATGCATCGAGAAGAAGCTCAAGGAGGGAGAAGAGGAGATCGTGCAGGTTGCTACAGGCCTCCGATGATGATGGCCAAGAAGCAAAAATTGCTCACGAGCTCAAGGTGCCCCTATTCGGTCCAACCTACGCGAAATTCCGTGTACCTTCACCCTCGGCTTGCCACATCAACAGAAGGCTTGTCACGGGGGCGTGATAAGCAAACGAAGTAAAAAACAAGGTATTTTTTGGGCTAAAAAGGGAAGATGAATAAGAGGAGTTTCTTCAAAGAAATACAACAGTGGTTCCAATCTTTGAGGTTAATGTGCAGAAGATTGCAGATACAATTGAAAAACAAAAACAATTACATGAGTTGGAATTGAAAGCAATCAGGAAGAACACATATAAAACAACCAAAGAGCAAAGCTTAGAGGAGGAAAAGGAAGCAATTGAGGCCATCAAACATGCAGAGAAGATGTTTAAAGAACAAATATCCAAGAGTTCTAGAGTCAGAGAAGATGAACTAGGAGATATGAATTTGGGAGCTGAAAATGACCCAAAAATGGTGAAGGTATCCACTGAATTGACTTTGAGTTCAAGAAAGCATTGAAAGCTTTGCTATTGGAATTTAGGGATGTATTTTCTTGGTTGTATACTGATATGAAAGGAGTAGATCCAGATGTATGCCAATACACCATAAATTTGAAAACAAATGCAGTGCCAGTGAAGTAGCAGAGGTACAGGATGGACCCCAATTATGCCAAACAGGTGAAAAAAGAGATAGATAAATTGTGGACTACAAGAAACTGAAGGATGCCACAATTATGAATCCACTTCCTTGACCATATTGTGACACCATGTTGGATGCAGTAGCTGGGGAGGAAATATAAATCTTTTTGGATGGTTTTAGTGGATATAATCAAATCAGGATGTAGCGTGCTCCTTTTGCAAGTATCGTGTGAGCTAATGGCGAAAAAGGCGTAATGACTTGTGTGTGTGTGTGTGTGTGTGTGTGAGAGAGAGAGAGAGAGAGAGAGAGAGAGAGAGAGAGAGAGAGAGAGAGAGAGAGAGAGAGAGAGAGAGAGAGAGAGAGAGAGAGAGAGGATCAAGGGTCTCATAAAATTGAGCTTGTGTATTATTTTCAAGCTCAACAAGTCCAAATGAGAAATTACAACTCACACATCCGGCTCCTTGAGGTGGAGCAACCCAATCGGATAAGGTTGGCCAACTCATCATATGTACCAGGGGAACAGGCCCTAAGGGCTATATGTCCCACGAGCTTTCAAGGGGCTTTGAACCCAAGTCCTCGGACGCAAGAGGCTCTTGCTCTATTAATCGAGCTAGCACTCAAGTTGAATACGCAATTGTAGGCCACCTTGTATAAACCCGTCGTTGGTTTTCTATAAGGGTGCTTACAGACCGGGGTGCCCAAAGATGGGCAGGCATTGCGAGCGCCAGCGTGGCAGGGGCGTGTCAAAAAAGTACAGGCTGCGCGAAATTCGATGTGGACATGAGATGGGCAGCGGAGCTCCCCCGTCCAAAGATGGGCAGGGGTTGAGCCGTGGACCCCACGCCTGAAAAGGGACGGCTGAACCAATCAGCTAACCAGCGCTAGCTGAAATATGGCTGCGAAATTAAATACATAAAATATTGCTTTGCGCAGTCTGTAAACGCTGCCCGCCCGTCCCAAGGTGAGATGGGCAGGCGCGTTGTTGGTGTGTATCCAGCCTAAGCTAAACGGTGGTGGGTGTACTCAGATTGCACACGTGGGGCCCTCGGTTTATTTGGTTATTCGTCGGCGGATGGCTTAAGTCTTTACTGCGTGCGTATCTCCCCTGTCTATAAGCTTAGTGGAGATGGCGAAAGGAGCGCGGAGTCAGAAGAGCTCGTCGTCTGCGGGAGGGCCTTCTCTATGGACCATTGCGATCTCTCTCATGCTTACTCTCTCCCTCACTTTACTATTGCTGCTCGCTCTCGGCATCGTCGCCGTCCCAAGATCTCCCAACGGCGCAGCCGTTTCTCTCCGCATGCCTGCTGTGTCCATAATGGAGCATGCTACTGAGTAAGTACATCATGCATTCTCTGTTTATTTGTTTTTTTCTCTATGACTCTGATCTGCCATAGACAAGTAGGTAGATGCTTGAATTTCTCCATTCGCAAAATCGGATTTGGTTAGAGCTTTCTTTCCCATGTGCCGGGGCAACATGGGTCGAAAAGACTCCTAAGTGGCTATTGACTTGAGAGGGCCAAGTGCAAGCAGTTGCCAATGGCCATCAAACCTTATACTGTGAATTAATTCTTATTGCGATCATGTCTATAGAATCTCAAGATTGAAATGCTGCAATCAATCATTCCATCGTTCAATCCCGCACTCAAACAAAATCACATGAGAGAGTACATATCAATCATATTCAATTTTGGGAATTTCCATTTCCAAGTTCTTTATTCATAAAGTCATACAACAGAATCCAAAGGAAAATCTGTGACTTTATTCCATCTAGGTAATCTGTGACGAAGCAGCGGAGTAACTCCCCTCTTGTGCAGTCTCGTATGCACCAGATTCAGCCCTGCTACCCTGTTGATGTGCAGGATCTCTCGGAATAGACGCATCTAAACCGAAAACCTCAAGGTAAAGTTCCAATATCTGAGGAGTATCTTCAAGGTTCTCCTCCTCTATCCACTTCACATCCAATGCCCGATAGTTCTTGAATTTCACTAAGAACAACTGAATCACTTTACCTTTCACTTTCCTTTCTTTGTGAGCCAGTATATGTTCTGGAACAAGTATCTCCTCTCTCTCTTCCACTTCAGGTTGCTCATCAAGCTCCCTGTCAACTGACACCTCACCTTAAAAGGTTTCAAGAGACTCACATGAAAAGCATTGTGAATCTTCCAAGTGTTTGGCAACTTGAGTGTGAAGGATACATCATTTATCTTTTCTTGAATGTGGAAAGGGCCGTAATACCTCATGCTGAGGTTTGGAAAAAGACACTCCTTTCCCTTTCGTTTCCTTAGGCGTGCCTTCTCAAAGCGTAAGAGCACCCAATCATCTTAAGCTTCTGCGCGCCTAAATAGATCGTGGGCCACTCGGCAAGTCACTAAGAACTTAGTGGCTAGGGAACTGAACCATAAGGGGCATAGCGGACACATGTCAGTAGGAGAGCAACTTGCAGGCCAAAACACACTTCAGAAGCCCTCTCCTCTCTCCCAGTTGGGGGCGCCCAATATGAGAGTGGAGGCTGCATTTTGAGCATTTGTGAGAGGATTTTCAGGTTTGAAGTTTTAATGGAAAGCCTCCTTCTTCCCTTGTCTTATGTAGCGCAATGATTCCGCTCTCGTGCATCTCTCTCCCTCTTTACACATATGGCAATGCCCTACTAGTTGGGCTACTCAGATGAATTGCTAATCCCCCACAAGTACGCACAATTTCATTGCGAAAGATTGCGAAACATGAAAGTTTTCTTGCGTGAAAACTCGTTCAAATCAAAGGGGAAGTGTCCCATTGCGTGTGGGAACACTTGAGACATGCAGACGTGTTTTCTCCGCTCAAAACGATCCAAAACAGAGAATTACATCTCGCTGTGTTTATTTGCATGTAACAAACTTGGACAGTCAAAGTTAAGAATCTACCGCGACACAACACAAATTCACTTCAAAACAGTTCACAATTGATTCGACCCGGCCCGACGGAGTTTTGTGCCAAGAGGTATTGGCCCTAAAGACTGGCGCCCCTTTCGGTCTTTCTTTTTATATTAATCTTCGAGCAAAGCACAACTCCCGCGGGTGCTCTCTCTCAGACTCTGCGTCCAGATATACTTCCAAACTAGGCTTAAAATAAAGCAAGTTTCCCCCAAAAGCTCCTCAACAATTGTGTAGGCTTTTTAGCTGCTTTCCCCCAACGCAAAACGTGGAATTTAGTATAGCATGCCACATCAGTCAGCTTCCGTAGATTAGACCGCGATTTCCTAAAATAGCCGTACTGCTATGTCAGCATTTTTAGCGTGAAATCCGGGACTGTTGCCATGTCGGCCGGTGTGTGTGTGGTTTCTCGTGTCCAAATGGCTATGCCACATCACCGGTTTGTGACATACCCCCCTCTTGAAAGTATTGTGATCGCCCTTGATTATGCCTGCAAAATAGACGAAGCCATAAACTGTCTTAGCAGACACTGACTATTAGTATCGACGCACTAGGAACACACATCTAGCACATATACCGATCGACAGTCACATCACATGACATCACTTGACATCACATGACAAATTACATTCAAAAATTCATTCGGATTTTTGACCACGATTTATCGGCAACGTATTTAGCAATCGCATCTAGATCCACCCGGGACCTCACAGATGCCTGATTGGCTAATCCTTATTGCAACCATGTCTATCGAGATCGTTCAGACCGAAACGCTGCAGTCATTTCGTCTATCAGTTCCTGCACTTAAACAAGTCAGTATCATGTTCGAAAATTCCAGTTCATAAAGTCATTCATCAGAATAAAGACAATATTCATCAGAATATTGTCGGCTCACAGTATCCCTAAAACTCAAAGAGACACCAATGACTTTAGTATCAAAAATTTGTTGACAAAGGAGCGGAGCGACTCCCCTCTTGTGCATACCCGTTGCACCAGATTCCGCCCAAGTTGAGTTCGGGGTTCCATTTAGAATAGACTATGCTAATTTAAATGCTTCAAGGTAAAGATTCACAATCCGAGGAGTATCTGCCAGGTCCTCCTCCATTCACTTTGCATTCAATGTGGAGTGGGTCTTGAATTTAACCAAGAACCGTCTAATCGCTTTACCTTCTATCTTTCTGTGCCAATATCTGTTCTGGAACGAGTAGCTCCTCGTTTTCTTCCACTTCAGGTTGCTCATCAGAGGCTCCCCATCTTCGGGCACATCGCCTTTAAAAGGCTTCAAGAGACTCACACGAAAAGCATTGTGAATATCCAAGTTTCAGGCAGCTTCAGTCCAAAGGAGAGACCATTTATCTTTTCGGAAAATGTGGAAAGGTCCATAGTATCTCATGCTAAGCTTTCGAAAAAGCCGCTCCTTTTCCTTTTTCTTTTTCAAGCTCAAAGTGTAAGAGCACCCAATTGTTCTCCTTCAATTTCAAATTGCGACGATGTCAATCTGTTGCCTTTTACTGAGATTTCTTCTGCCTTCCGGATCAAGTTCAAGTTCCTCGTGAACCGGTCGGCTTCAAAGAAAAATCTTATCTTTCGTGCTAAGGAAGGGTGAAACCTTCGTAACAAATTCAATAATATCAAATGGCACCTTTCCCATCAAATAGTTAATCGTGTTTTTGTAGGCATATTCTACCATAGATAAAAACCCTTTTCCCATGTAGTTTTCAAATTCAAAGAAGAAGACTTCAACAAATCCAGTACCACTGGATTAGCAATCTCTAATTGCCCGTCAGTCTGCGGGTGGAACGATGACGAGAACTGCAACCGCGTGCCAATGTTCTCCCAAATAGCCTTCAAAGACAAACTCGTGGATCTGGGGTCTCTGTCGGAGACAATCGTCTTAGACTTGCCATGTAATGTGAAGATCTGGGCCATAAACAATTGTCACGTGACACATCCCAACCCTATGTGTCCGTGGACAAGCTATACCACAACAGGGTTCAGTCAGTCCAGTCAAGTATAGATTAGCAGTGATCTGACACTTTTGTGAGTCTACTCGTAGACCGTGCATGCCCAGTCACTGAGTGTAGATGCATATCCTCTGGTTGCACACCGCATAAGCATAAGCATTTCCATCAGATTCCATCAGAGTCAGTTTGGGGATTTTTCAAGTGACTTTATCCCATTTTTCCCTATTTTTGACATTTTCACTTATTTATTAAGTGACTTTTGTTGAGTACTCAGTAGGGCAAATTGGGTAAGTTAATATATAAGCAAACCCAAGATAGCACAATTAGGCAGATGAGCAAAGAGCACAACAAGCTTCCCCAAGCAGCAGGTGCTCCCTCCCTCTCTCAACAAGACCTCCCCAAGTCATCCCCTTGGTGAGCATCGCCTAGCTTCCTTCTTGCCTGGCGTTTCCATCTCCCATAGCATCGCCATCAAGCCTGCTTGCCTGGCGTTTTACCCTTCTACCACCGGCTGCCATATCAGCGTTTTGACTCAGCAATCCCAGCCAAAGGCAGCGTTTTCAAGGATTTATTAACGCTAGCACCATCAGCCATATTCAGCGTTTTTAGCATTGAGATAAACCTGCAAACTGCAGCGTTTTTCAGCATGGAACCCACAGCTATGGCAGCGTTTTCAGCAGGTGCAAACAGCCCTAAAAACGCAGCCTGACAGAGACAGATCCTCAAGAGTTTTTGTCTTCAGCATGACCCTCGACACAACCATCATATTCAGCCATAAAGACAACAGTGAAACATTCATTTTCAGCCCCGAAACAGCCACGAAATTCAGCCAGTAGAAGATCCCAGATTTCAGCCCTAAGTCGTCGTCATCATCACCGTCGTCATCATCGGCATAGTCCAAGTTGCATCAGTCCATTGCATACGCATTGTACACCTTTGTGCAATCAAAAGTAGACCACTCTCGCCGACAAGAGTGGGGCCTTCGGAGGAGGGTTTTACAACCTCTCGGGTGTCGTATCTCTTCTCTCTCCTTCTCTCAGTCTCATTCACTTGTACGCACAATATCCACTCACTTTGTTTGTGATCATAGCACTCTCCATAAAGACGGAAGGCTCTCTCCTTCCCTAAGAACTAAAAGGAACCTTGAGCAAATATAGATCACTAATCTTGAGAAAAAACCAACATTCATTCCGTTGCACCTTACATCGGTATCAGAGCTTTGGAAGTGTTCTGTACTACTCAAGGGAAGAACCACAAGATTTTTTTTTTTCGCTTCTTGCGGTCGCACAAACCCAAGTTCGCTTGGGCGTGTCGATTCCTAATCGTGTTTTGTTGAAGAGTGACAGGAATCCCAAGAAAGAACGGCTTGTCCAGCCTCCCCTTGTGTCTCTTTTCACTCATTGAGAGCGAACCGTGCACTTAGCGGCTGGCCAATCAACGTGAGGTGGGAAAAAGCAACCTTGGTGTGAGCAAGGCCTCCAAGGGGTGCGCCCGCAGAAAGGAGTAGAACTTGGGTGAAGAGAAGATCCTTCTCCAACGCGATTTGCAAGCGAAAGAAAACCTCAAGAACCCAAGACCCTCAAGACTCAAGAACCTCAAGAACCCAAGACCCTCAAGAATCAAGAACCTCAAGAACCTCAAGACCCTCAAGAACCCAAGTTCCTCGCGAACTTAAGAACCCAAGATCATAGTGCATGGTCGTCACCCGAAGCGGAATGGATACTTCGCATACAGGTGAGCATGAGAGAGGCGACGAAGACTCTTCCCCACCCGGAGATGATTTCTTCAACCCTCCCCCTTCGCCATCTACGCCACCAAGTGCACCAAACCCTATGGAGGCAATGGTCAAGCAGATGATGGCCATGATGGATAGACAAGAAGCAAATCACCTTGCTCAGGACCGCGAGCGTGACGAAAGAAACGCAAAACTTGCCGCAAAACAAGAAGACAATCGACTTGCTTTAGAATGCGAGCGCAACGAATGCAAAGAACGGAAACAACTAAGAAAGGCAGAAGAGGCGGCAAGAAACGCGGCCTTGGAGGCCGATGGTGTTGCTCAAAGATTGGCCTTGGAGACCGAGCGTGAAGCTCAACGAGAGCTACGCACTCAAGAATTGCTTCGACAAGCACTAGCCTCAAAGACCGAACCACCCAAAGATCCTGGGAATTCGTCAAGTGGCGCAAGCCACGACGCGGATTTCAACCATCCAGTCACAGAAAAGTTGACTTTCAGTAAGTATGACGGTAAGATGAATGCTACAGTTATTCATTCTTGGTTGCATCAATTTAATGCTTATTTTGCGACAACTAAGAAGATAGGAAATAGCAAAGTTTTGACGACAGCTATGTACTTTGCCGGTGATGCCATCAATTGGTACCACGCATGGCAAGAGGCACAGCTAGCCGCGCACCTAGAGGCAGCCCACAGATTAACGCCCCTTTCCTTCGATTGGGCTGATTTCCAAGACAAGCTCAAGGCGCGGTTTATGCCACCTCAGTACCTCGCACGATTGAAGGACGATTGGCGTGCTCTCAAGCAAAATGGTATGCCGGTTATGTCCTTTTCTAATCGTGTTTTGCAGCTAGGTACCCAATTACGCATGTCGGATGATGAACGCAAAGAGGCATTCCTTTTTGGATTAGACGACTATATCAAGTTCGATGTAGAATTCTTCGATCCAATCGATCTCAACAAGGCGGTAGCGATTGCTCTCGCACAAGAGATGAAGCACAACAAGGGAAAGCCTAAGGAGAACAAGACTTCCACAAGTACCTCGCAGACTTCTCAGAACATAAGAACGGTAAGAATTGTAAGAATGATAACTCTTCTAACCAATCTTCCAACAATCTCTCATCAAAGAATTCTTCCAATGAATCTAAGGGTAAGGCTAACACAATTGCTAAACCTAAGCTTACTCCAGATGAAAAGGTAGCACAAGGAATTGTAGGAGGATACATCACGTCAGAAGAACAAAGCACTTATTCTAAGGAAGGTCGTCGTTTTCATTGTCACATTAAGGGTCACATAAAAAGAACATGTCCTAAGCTTGAATCGAATGAATCTAAAGAACCCACAACACCCACTTCCTCTGTCAATGCAATGAATGATAACACGAGTGTGCCCCAAGTTTCTCAGGACCCTCCTATTGATGATTCTCTCATTAAATGTTATGGTCGTACGTTGGGGCACTGTTTTGTCATATTGTCTGACCTAGGTAGTATGCATGATGCGGTCAATTACTCTCTTGTTGAGTGAGCCCGCCTCGAAGTTAGTCTGAGATCTCCTATTGAGGTCTCTGGCTTTCGTCCCGGTATGGACGCTCTCATCACGGAGGAGTGCCTTGATGTGTTGTTTGCAATTCAACAGACTGCCTTCACTAGAAGATTTGTTGTTTCTCCTCTCTCAGGATGTGATATGATTTTGGGCATTCGATGGTTTCGTGATAATGACGCTCTTATGAAATTTGCGACTAACACTATAACTCTCAATGCCGACAGTGATTCTCCTATTGTCATTCATGGAGAGGACATTGCTCCTTCTCCATCTCTCATTGCTAATATGCAGGACAAGGTTGAAAGGATTTGGGATAAGGAGATTCTCTCAATCTCTTTTTCTCCACAACATGACACACAGAACTTGCATGATTATGAGAAGCATGATGACTTGAATGATAACGATTTGCATGATGATTTGGATGATAAAGACAAACATGATGATTTGCATGATCAATATGTGATTTCTCACAAGCATGATGAGTTGCATGAAGATGACGTGATTGTTCACAAGGATGATGTGTTAGTTGATGCTTTTACTAGCGAAGCTAACCTCGTTGCATAATCGATTAGTCACGAAGAACCGATCTTGGCTTTCGAGTCGAGGTCCAACGAACCCCCACAGGACGATTCGATCATTCAGGAAGGATCAATCTTGGCTCTCGAGCCTAGGTCCAACGAACCATCACAGGAAGTATTATGTGTTCGCATGATTGATACGCACGTATTGTTCGAGTGTTTCATTCGTGACGGTTTGCTGTATTTTAGTCAACATCGTTATGTTATCCCTTTTCTTAGGCATGACATATTGTATGTTGAGCACGTTTCTCTCATGGATGAGCACGAATGTATGCGGATCGTTCACGAAAAGCTGAAAGATATGTATGTAAGGAAGCCACATTCCATGTCTCTTCCTTGGCATGACACAGTACCCGAAAGAGCACATGATAGTAGGAGCACCACGCATGGGCATTTCCATTGGGATTTGCCATAGTTGATTGATTTCGATCAAACAGAAAAGATTCAACCTCATTGTTTGCATGTGTTTGATGAACGGGTTGTCACTCCGTCTCTATGTTCATATACATTGCATACACAGTCTTTAGAGAAGACAAGATTTTTTTCCTTCACTTTACATGAAATGGGTATGTTCATGGTTTTGTGTTGGAGATGGTTTCAGGAATTTTCAGCCATGGAGATTCTTGAAGACGAAAGAAGCAGATCTCTAGACGAAGTTGACGCAAGAAAGGAGATTCAAACGACTTTGTCGCTTTCGGCGCGGCCCAAAGAAGCAAGCGTTGCAGACCTTTATGAAGTTCAAGTACCGCACGACCCACACATCAGAGTGGGCCGGCGAGTCCCTTCCAAGATTCCGGATGCTGTTGGCGATCTCCCTCGACGCCATACAGTTCGGTACTAGTACCTCACTTTGAAAAGGAGGGGATGTCACGTGACACATCCCAACCCTATGTGTCCGTGGACAAGCTATACCACAGCAGGGTTCAGTCAGTCCAGTCAAGTATAGATTAGCAGTGATCTGACACTTTTGTGAGTCTACTCGTAGACCGTGCATGCCCAGTCACAGAGTGTAGATGCATATCCTCTGGTTGCACACCGCATAAGCATAAGCATTTCCATCAGATTCCATCAGAGTCAGTTTGGGGATTTTTCAAGTGACTTTATCCCATTTTCCCCTATTTTTGACATTTTTCACTTATTTATTAAGTGACTTTTGTTGGGTACTCAGTAGGGCAAATTGGGTAAGTTAATATATAAGCAAACCCAAGTTAGCACAATTAGGCAGATGAGCAAAGAGCACAACAGGCTTCCCCAAGCAGCAGGTGCTCCCTCCCTCTCTCAACAAGACCTCCCCAAGTCATCCCCTTGGTGAGATGCCTAGCTTCCTTCTTGCCTGGCGTTTCCATCTCCCACAACATCGCCATCAAGCCTGCTTGCCTGGCGTTTTTCCCCTCTACCACCGGCTGCCATATCAGTGTTTTGACTCAGCAATCCCAGCCAAAGGCAGCGTTTTCAAGGATTTACTAACGCTAGCACCATCAGCCATATTCAGCGTTTTTAGCATTGAGATAAACTTGCAAACTGCAGCGTTTTTCAGCATGGAACCCACAGCTATGGCAGCGTTTTCAGCAGGTGCAAACAGCCCTAAAAACGCAGCCTGACAGAGACAGATCCTCAGCGTTTTTGTCTTCAGCATGACCCTCGACACAACCATCATATTCAGCCATAAAGACAGCAGTGAAACAATCATTTTCAGCCCCGAAACAGCCACTAAATTCAGCCAATAGAAGATCCCAGATTTCAGACTTAGCAGCCCTAAGTCGTCGTCATCATCACCATCGTCGTCATCGGCATAGTCCAAGTTGCATCAGTCCATTGCATACGCATTGTACACCTTTGTGCAATCAAAAGTAGACCACTCTCGCCGACGAGAGTGGGGCCTTCGGAGGAGGGTTTTACAACCTCTCAGGTGTCGTATCTCTTCTCTCTCCTTCTCTCAGTCTCATTCACTTGCACGCACAATATCCACTCACTTTGTTCAACAACATCGTTTCCTTCATCAAGTAGCCATCCCGAAAGGAATATCCCGCTACTACCTCCCCATTCTATATTCAACTGAATACATATGCAAAATCTGTATCTTTGACGTACTGACCGACCATAGCCTCGAAGCTTCTATGATGTATTGCAGAAATAGCCAAAACGGCTTCCGGGACAAAGTATCTGCCACCAATTTCTTCTGTCCCTGCACGTGGACAATCTGGAAGTGAAACTGTGACAAGATATTCGCCCACCGCATCTGCTTTTCCGATAGCTGCTTCTGTGGCAAGAAGTATCGTAAACTCTGATGGTGTGTGAAAACAGTAAAATCTGCTCCGAGTAGGTAATGTCGCCATTGAGTAAGAGGTGGATAACCACCAAAAGCCCTTTCTCACATATCTGTATTGTCAATTCCGGCCTTGAAAACAATCGGCTCTCATAGGCAATGAGAATGTAGCAGGAGCATTTGTGAGACCAAAGGGCATCACTAAAAATTCGTATAAAGGCCAAACGTCGTTCTAAAAGCAGTCTTGTCCACATCCTCTGATCTAATGCGGATCTGATGGTACCCACTCTTTAGATCTATCCTGCTAAACATAGCTGCTCCTTCTAATTTGTCCAGAATATCATCAATTCTAGGTATAGGGAACCTATTCTTGATGGTATTCTTGTTCAGTGCACGGTAGTCGATGCACATACGCCATGAGCCATCCTTTTTCTGCACCAACAACACTGGAGAACAGAATGGAGATGAACTGGGCTGAATCAGCCCCTTTTCTAACAGCTCCTGTACTTGGCCCATTATCTCTTTCTGCTGAGCCGCACTAACCCTGTACGGAGGCTTATTTGGTGGGCTACTGCCTGGCACCAAATCTATCGCATGGTCCTCGGGTCTCTCTGGCGGTAATTGAGACGGTAATGAATCGGAGAAACAGTCACTATACTGTTGTAAAAACATTGACTTTTCTTTATCTAGCACAAATAAATTTGATTCATCACAATCTGACACTTCACGTGCAAAAACCAAGTACGCAGAAAGATGCTTTTTCATTACAGAAGTAATAGCAGAAGCTGATACAGTGGGAATAGACTCCCCTTTAAGCTTTACATCCAGAATGTGAGTCTTTCCCCTGCTCTGTACAATGATCTTTTTGTTGTAGGCATCCATGATTCCCTGTACACGAAATAACCAAGGAATACCTAACAACACATCACATCCGTCCAGTGGCATGATGTAAAATTCTTCAGCATCTACATAGGACTGGATATGTAGGCGCAACTTTCCAATGATGGGTGTCACAGCCTCTGTATGGCCAGTACATGCCAAACCTGCCTCTGTTGTATACCCCATCTCTATAGGTCTGATTCCCAACTTTGAAGCCAATTTTGGGGAAATGAAGTTGGCTTTGGCACCTGGCTAAAAAAAGATAAGCACTGTTTGATCCCTGACCTTTCCCCATGCTCTGCAAAGCTCACTTGCATCTGAATTTGGCTTGTCGCCCACCATATCTGGCACTAGACCAGCCATGGGCTTCTTTCCTTTCCTGTCCTCCTTGTCTTCAGAATCAGCTGGCCTTTTCTTTGTAGGACAATTGTAAGCAATGTGGCCAGGCTGCTCACAGATGAAGCATTTGTTCTCTGACCTCAGGATCTTCTTTTGCTCTTCTGACTTGCGAGAAAAACGTCTTTTCCATTTCTTCGCTGGTCCCTTTTCTGGTTCAGCCGTAGCTTTGTCTTTCCCTACGTTGGCCGGCTCCTGAGTCCCTTTCGGAGCCTCCTTGGGAACATACTTCTTCGCTGAATTTTTCTTGGCTGATCCTTCCTTGACGCCAGTATTGAATTCACAATCTTCTCCCTTGAGCAAATCATTGCCAGTGTTTGCTACCTCGATGAGCTGCGTCAAAGTAGTGACTTTGGTCTTCGTGCAGTATTTCCTCAATCCTTTGGGTAGGCCACAACAGTATTTTTCAATTTGTTCTGTCAATGGCACAAACCTATAGGAAGTTACTGGAAGTAGAGCTTTCCAAAACTTCCGATTGTAATCATCCAGATTCTTGCAAGTGGCAGCATTAAGCTGGTGCCATTCTGTCATGACATCTGCTTCGAAATCATCAGATAACCATGTTGTTGCAAAAATCTGCTTGAAATAAATCCATGTGGACGGAGCTTGCCCTTGAAGCAATAAAGTTGTCCACCATTGTCCCGCATTCCCTGTCAAGAAAGTGGTTGCCTTGCGGACCTTTGAAGCCTCTGTAAAGTTTCCCCCTGCATAGGCCTTGTCAAATTGCTGGAGGAATGAGAGAACCTTCGTCCTGTCATCAAACCCTGTAAAGGTTGTGAAAGTCACACCTTTGCCACCTTCTTTGTACGGAGTTGGCCTCTCCAGCGGTGTTAAATTTTCATATGGAAGTGACTGAAACATGGGAACACTGTTAGGGGTCATTTGTGTTCCCTGTCCGCAATCAAGTTGACCTGGAAATGCCATATTTGGCTGCTGATTTGTAATTTCAGCCATCCCAAAATTTGCCTGTGGCATCCGAAATTGGCCCTGAGTGCTTTGAAACCCTAGTAGCATGCCCGTGACACCATACATGGGGTTAGGCATCATCGTTTGAGCACCCCCGAACACTGTTCCTGGCGTGTAAAACTGATTTCCAGGTGCATGACCAGCCATGCTCTGGAATACGGATCCACCTCCAAAATAGCCAAGGTGTACTGAAGGTGGTGGGAAGACTTGTTGCATAGCCTGTAGGTTGCTTCCCTGCCCATTAGAACCAGTTATAGGTTGCCGAAAAGTGGCTGGCTGAAATGGTATAGCTTGAAAGATTGGCATCTCAGCCACCTGTTCTTGCACCTTAGGCACAGGTTGTGGAGATTGCATGTTCTCCGTCAAGTGTACAGGTGTTTCCATTGACTTTGCAGTATGAATCACTTGTGCTCGAGCCTTAACAGGCTTTTGAATGTGATCCAGTGACCCAACTTGCTGAGACGGAACAGGAGGTTGCAGAAAGGCTAAAAACCTCGGGTTCTGCATTACTTGTGTGAACATAGCCATAGCAGTAGCCAACTGGGTCTTGAATATATCATCATCCGTCTGTGGTGGTCTTGAAGACTCACCCACTTCATGTGTCTGTTGACCCTGTGAAGAGGAAACCTCTTCAGTCACATCATCTGGTCTGTCAGCCATAATTGCAATTCCCTGTGTCTAGTCTATGATCCCCTGTGTCCTCAAGCCCAAACTGACCAAGGCTCACTTCATGGAAAAAAGTGATTTAATCCCGTCGATGGAACCATGAAACCGGCCTGTACTTTCAAAAAGGGCGGTAGACTTTAAACTTAAACCTTATTTGCTTTCACCCATTTAATTTGTCGTCCACTTTACCTGTACTTTCAAGACACAACAAAGGGGAGAGGGATACAGGCTGCTAGATTGCACCTGTATAGGTAGACCAACACTAGATTGGCCCCTAACTTAGGCGCCCCTTTCGGTATTTCTTTATTGTTCAAAAGAGGGAATAAACGCTGTGGTTCCCTACAAGCTGCCCCGCACAAACTTGGCTGAATTTCAACTGTTCCGGCCCGATTTCGGCAGCATAACTGTACTAGGATCCTTCACAGTCAGTATTCCCACGCATTGAATGACTTTCCCGACGCATACGGGCACTTTGCAAAACCTGGCGAGAATCTGCAGCACGTTGAATTCTCTGTTTTCAGCCCCGAAAATGCACCAGATCACCTGTACAGCGGTCCCCTCGTGTCCCCGAACCTCCTGGGGGTATTAGGGTCCGTTTAGGGCCAAAACCCTAAACCTGCAAAAATACACAGCAGGCTGTAATTTACTGTTTCGGGCTCCGTTTTACATGCCGGTCGCATCCGTAGAGCAAGTCCTCGAGCTCCCGCACCTGTAGGGCTACTTGCCCTGTGAATCGGACGAGATTTCTAGCGTGAAACCTCTCCGAATTCACCTGTACCAGTACCTGTGCTAGAGGCTCTTACCTCGGCAATCGCGCATGAACCCACACAACTGTACATTGGTCAAATGAATAGCCCACTAGTGGGGCATAACATACTGCCATAGAGGAGAGAGAGGGCAGTGCGTAGCGTGCAGGGCATCACTCCTGGCACCGCACTGTACATAGGAGGGAAAGCAAGCACTCCATAGCTCTTAACCTGTGACAAAATCTGAAAATGAGCCTCTCCCAGCTTAAAATTCAGCGCCACTTCTTGTTGCAGTGCACCAGAAGGTGCCACTTGGCACATTTACAAGCATTTTCCCGTTTCGGGGTTGCCGCCTAAAAATCTCCCAACCGGTTGCCCAGTTGACTTCACGGCAGAGTAAGAAAATGTTCCCCTTGTCATTCCAAAGGTAATGACGCAAACACATTTTTAGGTCCCAAAATAGCAGTTCCCTAAATTTTAGGAGATGCTGCCATTGTATCTTTCTAGGTCATCCGACCCTCTTTGTACACTGCAGCCACACCTAGAACTGAAATGTAGCCTCTGTAGCAAAGGATTCCACTTTGGCTAGTCAATGACCCCACTTTGGCTAACCATAGTCCTTGTCCAACCTTAGTGCTCTCTTGCCCTCAGGCGTGGAATCCCTCTGGACAGTTCCACACTAGCTATGCAATGCAGGGCAGTCAGATTTCCCGAGGGGTGTTTCCAAAAAGTGAAAGTAAATAGATAATAAGAAAGAAATCAACAAAAAGGATAGATAGTAGTCACATGTTGGTGACAGATGGCCGGTTCAGTGGTGTGCTTCCAGGTATCAGATGAATGGTATGATCCTCAGGACAAGCGGGTGGTAACTCGCCTGGCAGGCCCTCTGAAAAGCAATCGGCATGAGTGTGGAGAAAATCTTGGCGTTCTTTATCAAGTTCAGACATATTTGTCCTATTCTTATCATTCATCTCTCTCAAGAAGATTGAGTAAACAAACAGGCTGGATTTCATTAATTTTGAAATGGCCGAAGCCGATACAATAGGGACAGACTCGCCCTTAAGTTTCACATCAAGTACAATGGTTCTGCCCTTCTCTGTGGTCAAAGTCGCTTTTCTCGCCCGATAGTCCACCACGGCGTTGTTCTTGTGGTACCAAGGAATTCCGAAGAGGACATCACAACCTTCCAAAGGCATTATGTAGAAGTCCTCATACCCCAAATACCGCTGACAATGTAACCGAAGTTTGCCAATGACAGGCGTAATGGCTACGTCCCTGCCGAGTGCCTCTAGAACTGCCTCTGCTAGTGGTCCCATCTGATCGGGTGTGATCTCGATCCGCGCCGCCAATTCAAGTGAAATGAAGTTGGCCTTGGCTCCTCCATCAAAGAAAAATCAGGGCTTCTTGGTCTTTCACTTTTGCCCCAAGCTCGGCAAAGTTCTATACACTCATGAATCGTGCTTGGGTCAGTACCCATGCAATCTGGAACCAGTCCTTCTTTCATCTTGCCTTTTCGTCCACGTTCCTCAGCTGCTCTCGAACCTTCAGGCCTGTCTTCATCCTTGTCGTTCTGTTCTTTCGGTACCTTTTTAGGGCACTTCGCGGAGATATGCCTAGTTTCCTCGCATCCGAAGCACTTCCCCTCTTTAATGTAAAGAGCTCTCTGTGAAAGAGTAGGCTTGGGTCATGCATCCTTTTCTTTCTTTTCTGGGTTAATCTTCTTCTTTCTACTTTCATTGTTCGAAGTCTGTTCATTCCTTTGTGTCATGATTTCATTTGTGAGGTAGGTCAAACTGCCAGAGTGAATGGCAAAACCCCGTTTCGCATGACTCATGAGTTCCTGAATGGAATCTGACTTTTGCTCTAAGCAGTGATCTCGGATCTCTGTAGGAAGTCCCAAGGTAAATCGCTCAATCTGCTCTTTGAACGAGATCTTCTGAAATGAAGAGGCTGGTAGAAAAGAGCTCTACAATCTCTCGCAATATGTGTCCAAAGTATCTTTCTTGGTCATCCGAAGATGGTTCCAAGCAGTTCGTATGTCGTGTTCGTACTCTCGAGTCAGCCAAGAAGAAAAAAAAAGCCTTTTAAATTTCAGCCATTTAATTGGCGCTTTCCTGTTCAATAGAAGTGTGGACCACCAAGTTTGAGCATTTCCCCTGAAGTAGGAAGTAGCCCTCCGAATCTTGGAGTGCTCTGAAAGCTATGTCAAACTGCTATATGAAGGCCAAAGCCTTCGAAGCATCTCGAACATGTTAAATTTAACTGACTGTCCACCTTCTTTGAACTCTCAGACTTTCTTGCTTTTATCTTCCAGAAAGTCATACTGGTCGGCTTTGTAAAAATTCTTCTTCTTTGCATAGAATCTGCGGTGGTCGGAGTCCGAACTATCTGAAGACGAGTCCTCTGTAGAACTGTCCGAAACTGGGCGAGATTTAGACTTCTTTGTCTTTTTCTTGCCCTTTTGCTTTTTGCTTCGCTTTTTGCCTTTTCTGTCTTCTTCGCTCGAATCGGAAGAGCTAGAAGAAGAAGAAGAAGAAGAACTATGTAATCCTTCAAACCGCACACGCTTGTTTTGCTTCTTGGCCGAGTCAAAAGTAGACTGACGACCCAAATAACCTGGGAAGTGAGTTCCTTTCTTCTGCTTTTTGTCGTGCTTTTCTGCTTTGTTCTACGCGTCACAAAGCCACCTCTTCTAATTCCTTCTCAGTAAACATCTTTGGGGTAGGAGGTTTCTTGAGTAGTGGTTTGAGGGGTGGTTCTGTGGTTTGCTGCCACTGTGCATACACCTCGTCGAAGGATGTCTGAGTCATAAATTTTGCAAATTTCGGGTCCTTCGGAAAATTTTGCATCATCTTTCCTGCGTCGTCGATTAGTCAGTCATCAATGCTCCATCTCTTCAAGCTCTGCCGGAGTAGCCCGAGGCGGGCCGTACTTGCGTGAATCTTCTTCGTGATCTCCTCCCGCATCTCCAGATGCAGAGGGAGTCGACCGATCTCTGTTTGAAGCCATAAGTGCCGCGTGAAAAGGATCGCATTTCCCGGTAGAAGAGAAATCGGCCGCGCTCTGATACCACTGTAACAAACTTGGACACTCCAAGTGAAGAATCTACCGCGACACCACAAGAAATCACTTCAAAACAGTTCACAGTTCACAATTGATTCGACATTGGCCCGACGGAGTTCCGTGCCTAGTGTAAGGTGCATCGGAAGTGAATGTTGAACTTTGCTCAAGATGAGTGCTCCGAACTGTGCTCAAGGTTCCCTTTACTTATGGAAGGGAGAGCCTTCCGTCCTTTAATGAGAGAGTGCAAGTGATCACAAAGAAAGTGGACAAATACTGTGAATGAAGGTGCTGAGACTGAGAGATAGAGAGAGAAGAATACGACACCAGACAAGTTGTCAAACCCTCCTTCGAAGGCCCTTCTCTCGATGGCGAGAGAAGTCTATTGTATTGATTGCCCAATCTGGTACAAGATGCTGATGCAAGTCATGAGACTGAGATGCACTATGGATCTAGATTGGAGATGACGGCGACGTCGTATGGCTGAAAATGCTCCTTCGTACCGTTCCTTCTTTGCTGAATTTACTGCTGCAAAAACGCTGAATTTACTACTGCAAAAGTGCTATCTCTGCTGCATGGAAAAACGCTGGTATGATGGCTATGGAATCACTGATGTCAAGCTATGAAAAACGCTGAAGTGCTGATCCCAAAATGCTGGTCTTAGGGGGCTGAAAACGCTGTGGGCAGAGGCTTCAAAAACGCGGAACTTAGGCCTTTGAAAACGCTGGAGTTTCTAAGTCTGCAAGCGCTAATGTGAGGGGCTACTGGCGAGGGGAGTGGCTGCTGAAAACGCTGAAGTGGGGCCTTCAAAACGCTGGGCTTCTTGTTGAAAAACGCCAGGTTTTGCTGGTTCTTGCTTGAGAAGTTGCCTGTTGAGCAAGTGCTCTTGCTGCCTCTTCTGCTTTGGAATGCTAGCGCTAGGTTTGCTTATATATTGTCTTATGCAAATTGCCCTACCCAGTTTCCAACAAAAGTCACTTAAAAATAATAAGTGAAAAATGTCAAAAATAGGGAAAATAGGTTTAATGCACTGGAAAATGCTCCTGATGGATTCTGATGGTACTGCTGATGATCATGCTGTGTGCAACCAGAGGATATGCATCTACTTTAAGTGTCTGGACATGCACGGTCTGCGAACAAACTCACAAAAGTGCTAGATCACTTCCTATTCTAGACTGACTGAACTGGACTGAACCCTTGTCATGAAGTAGCTTGTCCACGACACATAGGGTTAGATGTCTCACGTGACACACAGAGATGTTGGCCCCAAAGACTGGCACCCCTTTCGGTATTTCTTTTTGTATTAATCTGCAACTCAAAGTACAAGCGAGTGGGAGGCTCTCACTCTCAGACTCTACGTCCAGACGCTCTGAGAAGTGGGAGGCTGGTTTACAAGGGATGCCAAAAGCAGAGCCCCAAAAGCTGAAAAAATTAAAAGCCTTGCCAAATAAAGCAAAAGCTCTTTGTCTCTCACAAGCTCTCTCTCTCCCCCCCCCTCTTTTGCGTAGAAAAGCAGCCCACGCAAAACTGCCCTAAAGCAGCGCCGTAAATCGCGAACTCCGCATTTTCCGGGGGTTGCTGTACAGCCTTGCCACGTTAGCATTTCAGTGTCCGTACAAGGCAGCCACGTCATCACCTGCAGCCAAGAGTCCTTGCCAGAGGGTGTGTGTGTGTGTATTGGGCAGCCACGTCACCAAGTTGTGACAACTTCCCCTCTTTGATATAGTTAGCTCTCTCTTGAAGAGTAAGCTTGGGTCGTGCATCCTTTTCTTTCTTTTTTGGGTTGCTCTTCTTTCTACTTTCATTGTTCGAAGTCTGTTCGGTCCTTTGCGTCATGATTTCATCTGTAGGGTAGGTCAAACTGCCTGAATGAATGTCAAAACCCCGTTTCGCATGACTCATCAGTTCCTGAATAGAATCTAACTTTTGCTCTAAGCAATGATCTCAGATCTCTGTAGGAAGTCCCAATGTAAACCGCTCAATCTGTTCTTTGAACGAGATCTTCTTAAATGAAGAGGCTGGTAGAAAAGAGCTCCAGAATCTCTCGCAGTATGTGTCCAATAAATCTCTCTTGGTCATCCGAAGATGGTTCCAAGCAGTTCGTATGTCACGTTCGTACTCCCGAGTCAACCAAGAAGAAATAAAAAGCCTTTTAAATTTCAGCCATTGAACTGGCGCTTTCTTGTTCAATAGAAGGCTGGACCACCAAGTTTGAGCATTTCCCCTAAAGTAAGAGGTAGCCCTCCGAATCTTGGAGTGCTCTGAGTAACGCCCTCCAAAGAAAGCTATGCCAAACTGCTGTATGAAGGTCAAAGCCTTCGAAGTATCTCGATATCTAGAAAACGTGTCAAATTTAATTGACTGTCCACCTTTAAACTCTCGGACTTTCTTGCTTTTATCCTCCAGAAAGTCATATTGGTTGGCTCTGATACCACTGTAACAGACTTGGACACTTCAAGTCAAGATTCTACCGCGACACGACAAGGATTCACTTCAAAACAGTTCACAGTTCACAATTGATTCGACACGGCCCGGCGGAGTTCTGTGCCTAGAGATATTGGCCCCAAAGACTGGCGCCCCTTTCGGTATTTCTTTTTGTATTAAATCTGCAACTCAAAGTACAAGGGAGTGGGAGGCTCTCATTCTTAGACTCTACGTCCAGATGCTCTGATACCACTGTAACAAACTTGGACACCGAAATTGGGTCAAAAACCTGCAGTTTCAGCCCTTATAGGTTTGGACAGCTTGGTGAGAGTTTGGTGTAAGTGTTCGGGTGGTTCGTTTGCAATTGAATAAAGAAATACCGAAAGGGGCGCCAATCTTTGGGGCCTACAGGGTGTCGGTCTTTGTGTGCGCGCGACATTCTAGTCCTTGGATGCATTTGTATTTTGTCCTTCTCAACTGTTTGTGTAAAGTTAAGAGGTAATTGAATAAGTACCGCCCTCCACTGTGTACTGGCCGGTTAACCGTTATAGCCCTGGCCTTGGTGCTAGATAGTGGTCTACTAGCATTTTATCCTTGGCCCTGATTCACAGGAGCCCCCACCTTGTTGTCTCCTACTACCAACCGACCATCTCTTGCCGGCTCCAGGGTTTGTTTTTGTAAATACAGATGCCTGAAATGGCTAGTCAGTCCTAGCTTTGCAACTTCTGAATAGGGCTCTAGTGTTGGGTCACATTAACATGTACAAGGCAGTTTTGTAGCAACACTAATGTACAAGCTGGTCTGTTACTTCTAATTTCTTCACAAAAACAATGGAAGACATTTCGCTCAACTTTGGTTGGTTTCTTCTCTTGTCTAGGTCTAACGACAATTTGGTGCAAGCCAGCAGTAAACCATGGGTGGAACTAATCTCCTGGGAGCCACGGGCTTTTGTTTACCACAAATTCTTGGTATGGCTTGCTCATTTGGTTATTTTTTGGTGCAAAATGTGGTCCAAATATTTCAAAACCTACTTCAGTTCAGTTTTCATCAAGTATTTGGTTAGGTTATTAGCTTTTGATCAATTCGCCTGATAAATGTATTGGAAGAAGAACATCTGTTTGAGAAGTCAACAGTAGCTGAGTTTTGAAGCTGATTGGTGTGGTCAGCCATCTCCTTGGTTCTTTGAACTCTTAAAGAAATTGAGGTTGCTAATTGTTGAGCCATTGTCACAGTGACTGCAGGTTTGTTTTATTTTGTAATCTTGTCCGACACAACTGTAAGGTTTTTACTTTCAAACTATTTTTCCAGCAGTTTCCTCTTGATTTCTCACTGTTAATTCTCACTCCTACTTCTTCCAAGAGGTCTTCACAGCAGTTTTGATTTACTTGATGGAGAGTGATTGTTTGAATAGTTCTTTTCATTTCCTTGAAGAGAAGTAGCTCTATGTTCTAACGTCATAGTGCAGGAATTATGGGGGTCTCATGGATGCAAAACTAGAAACAACTCTTGCTCCCCTCCCCTCCTCCCTCTTTTCCCCTTTATTTTGTTTTTCTTTCTTCCCTTATTTCTGTGTTTTTGTATTTGAGTGGGTTTTCTTTTTTTAGTATTTGGAATATCTTGTCCTCTTGATTTCTCATTATTAATTTTCACTCCTACTTCCAAGAGGTCTTCACAGCAGTTTTGATTACTTGATGGAGAGCGATTGTTTGAATAGTTCTTTTCATTTCCTTGAAGAGAAGTAGCTCTATGTTTGATGTCATAGTGCAGGAATTCTGGGGGTCTCATGGATGCAAAACTAGAAACAACCCCTGCTCCCCTCCCCCCCTCCCTCTTTTCCCCTTTATTTTTTCTGTTCTTTCTTCCCTTATTTCTGTGTTTTTGTATTTGAGTGGGTTTTCTGTTTTCTGTATTTGGGATATCTTGTCCATTTTCTTTTGTTCTTGATTGCCTTCCCTTTTTATGTTTTTAATACGGGTTGCTGCTTTTCAAGTGTTCTGTTCGGTACGGTTTTTGTGTAAGTTACCTGTGTGTGCGCTTGGGTTTGTAAGTGGGTGTGGGGGAGTTGCATGTTACATGCTTGCGTGCTCAGGTGCAACGTGGATGCTGGGGTCCAAGCATTCAGGTGTGCGCGTGGGTTTGTGTGTGTGCATGAGTCTGTGTGGGTGCGTGGTGCTTGGCCTACTAGGGTGGGTTTGAGAGAGTGTCCAGCCCGATTGTATGTTGAGGCTGCTGCCTGCTGCCGCACATTGTGCATGTTTATGCAGGTTCCCTCAGCATTGACTTGTTGTTTTTCCAGCGGATTCTTATGCAAGTTTTAATACCTCTCTCTTCGGTCTCTTCATCAACTTGTCCTGCTGATCTGAAATTTTTTATTCAAGTCTTGTGAAGGATCTTGCAAGTTGCTCTCTTCCTGGGCGGTGTGTTCTTGGTATTCAAGATCTTCAGTATGAGCCGAGCTTCGGTGGTCATACTCTTCGTAGTCAGTGGGATTCTTCAGCCGGCTCCTCTAGGGCAGCGGAGAAGCGTCGATGCGTCTTTCTTCACACATGGGCGCGATCACCAGTTCTTTTCCGACGGGGTCAGGATCACATCACATGGCATTATGCACCCACGGTGGTTCATTTTGTATTCGTCTTACAGACCACCGTTATGTTTACATAGCCTACACATTGTCACTCCTCTTTTGTACTTACTCTGGGTGATAGGCCATTGAGCATCCCCCGAGGTCTCTTATGTACACAGAATACAACCCCTTTTCTAGCCCAAGAAGAGAGAGAGAGAGAGAGAGAGAGAGAGAGAGAGAGAGAGAGAGAGAGAGAGAGAGAGAAATGAAATGAAATGAAATGTTATATTAACGTCTTCAAAAGGCCAGACTGACCTATGAGACCAAATTGATACAAAAGTGGTGAATCTGTTACAATGTTTAGGTACCTTAGTACTAAAGTACTAAGTGTGAAAGTAAATATGAAAAAAACTAAATACAAAGTATTAAGTAAACTTCTTAGGAGCATTCTGGGTGTCTGGCTAGAATGCTTCTAATCCTTTGTTGTAGTCTCCTCCGATGAAGTGTGCTTCTGCATCTTGGTCGTGGTCGTCTCGATTTCCTAAGCTCAATCGCTCTGTCAATTAGGGTGCCTTTGGTATGAATGTGGGTACTCCTTTGGTTTGGCTGCTGGCCTCTTGCTTCCCCTTCCACTCCTGCTTCTCTCGATCCGAAGAAATATGTGATCTGCCTCTGAGGCCGTAGTGCTCTTTGTCTTCTCATTAGATTATCCCTGTGCCGATGTAGTTCCAGTAGGTACAAGCCTAAGCATCTTTGATCTTGGTATTGCAGGATTCTATCTAGAGGTCCAAAGCCTTCTTTAAAGAGGCAATGAAAACGCCCACGTATCTCATAGTATACTGTGCAGTGGCATATATAGTGTAATTCTGTCTCCGGCTCCATTCCGCATAACTTGCAAATTCTGCTCTCAGGTGGGATTCCCCTAAATCTGTCAAATTCAATTTCCAACTGGTGTGAGGATGTACGAATCTGACCAATAGCACATCTCAAACCATGAGACAGGTGGGTATCCATGTAACTCGGGCGAATCACAAATCCATCTTCAGATAGTTGTAGGAAGTTTTCTTTGTAGTCGGCCATCTTCGTGCCCAATTCTTGTGTAGGGTCTATCCATGTCCTCTTAGTATCCAACTGTATAAGATCCTGTCGGATGATTTTATTAATCTCCGTTCGTGTAATCGCCAGTGATGGAGCCTCAAGAGAGTATTGGAAGGGGGGTAATCTTTCCATACTGAAGCCGTGTCTCTGAAACCACAAGGACAGTTGCGCATACTAGCATGATGTATCCCCTTTCATTGCCAATTGTCGAGAGGATTCGCGGGCCAGTCTAGTATATTGGCCATTATTTGTATCCCACAAACCATGTATAAAGGACACTGATCTGGAAAGAGCCTCAATTTCTATCGGAGGGGCCGCTAGTTCCGCTCGGGTAATCGCGTGTGGTACGGAGGCCTTGGCTCTAATCATTCGGGAAATCATAGATACCAAAGGTCTCTCCATTGACTTCCAATTATCCTGATCCACAGATGGTCCCCAAATCTGGACCCCATAAAGCATAGCCGAAGCCACCATAGTATCAAAGAGCCAAAGTTTTGTTCGTGGTTCCTGAAACTGCACTTGTGAACACATCCTCTCCAACCCTCCCAGGGCTGCAGAGGCTCTGGATAATCTAGCATCTGCTGCTTTCTTAAGAGTAAACTTCGGTCCTGCAAATACCACCCCAAGGTATGTGTATGCATCTGTGTACTCTATTGTATCCTGGCCATATGCAAATGTAGGTGCCGATCTCCTAACCCACTGTAGTGTGGTGTTAAACACCATAACTTTGGTTTTACCCAAGTTTACCGACAGTCCACTGTCCTCCGCGAATTTATGTAATGCATCTAGCTGCCTCTGCATTCCATCTGGTGATTCTGCTATCAATACAATATCATCTGCATACAACAACAAAGGGATCCATGACCCTGCAAGTTGAGCACCGCTGTCACCCTCTCTATCAATGTAATCTGATACCTCATCTATGTACATACCAAATAAAGTAGGGGACAGTGGGCATCCCTGCTTTACTCCAACGGTGGAGTGAACACTGTTGGAATCCCCTTCTGGAGTACGTACATAACCAGTTACTGACCCGTATAAGGCCATGATCCCCCAAATAATCTCTTTGGGGACCCCTAACTCTTGCATCCTGCGCATCAATCTAGCCCTTGGTACTGTATCAAAAGCTTTCCGAAAATCCACAAAGCAACAATACAGCCTTCTCCAGTTTGCTCTTCCTTCCTCAATAATGGCTCTGAGTGTAAGAATATGATCTAAAGTGGAATAACCCCTTGTGAATCCAGCTTGTCCTGTTGCCCTTATGCCCTCATTCTCTGCCCATCTACTCAATTTTTGTTCAAGAATGGATGCGTACAGTCGGGTCAATGTGTGACCTACCATAATGGTACGGTAGTTCCCGGGTATCATAGCATCCCTTGACTTGAAAATAGGTACGATAGTAGATAATTTCCAAGATTCAGGTAATCCTTCACACATGACCCGATTAAACAGACGAGCAAGGACTTCTGAAAGTAGATCCCTGGCATGGATCAGATGTTTTGCTACTAAACCATCATGATCATATGCTCTTCTTGTCTTCATCTTATCAATGGCTTTTTCCACCATTTCCGTAGTAGCAGGGCATGGCTCTAGCGGATCTGGTAATGGAGGCTGTCCAGATACCATATATAATGATGTTACATATTGACCCCAGATCTCAGGAGAAGTAATCGTCGGAGGCGGTGAGTGCTCGTGAAATAAGCGCCAGGCCTCATGTGAGTCCTGACTCGAGAAGAGCTGATATAAATCCTTCTCCAGTTTGGCTAAAAATGCCCTTTTCTTGCGACGTACTATACGCCGAAGAGCAATCGGAGACTGCTTATATGTGATGATCCCAAGTGTAAGCTCTTTCTGGACCTGGGTTCTCGTCTCTCTGCATTCCTCGTCATACCAACTGTTTTGAGGCATGTTCCCAGATCCTCTCTTCTGATCAGGTTGAGTATGTGGGTATGCCTCTTGTGTTGCTCCATGTAGTATCTCTGTTAATTGAGAAGTAATCTCCTCTACAGTATATACTGGCTCGGCTGTCCACATCCTATTGTAGATCTTTTCCACATAGGCTGCATCAGTTTCTAGCGTGAAAGTATATCTTGTGTGTGTCTTCTTCCTTCGTACTTGAGAGGCATTGTATTGGAAGGAGATTGATAAGGTCAATAGAGCACGATCCTCTACAATCCCAACGGGTCTGGGTCCCACCTTAAATTCCTTGATACTAGAAATAAAGCTTGGTGAAGTCATGACATAATCCACTGTATTGGCCCCATGCCTGTGCGGGAAGCATGTGAATCCCGAGATAACGGGAAATTCTCTAGATCATTAAGTATGGCCAAACCATGTATAGTTGCCATCTCCATGAGATGTCTCCCATATTCAGTGTGTTCTTTATCCTGTGAGTTTCTAGTAAGCCCCCTCTGTGATAAATCCACTTTTCTGAGCATTTTCTCAGAAGTATCATAGAATACTGCTTGAGAGTTGGCCGTTCTGGCATTAAAGTCTCCTAAGAGAACGATGTCTCCATCTCTAGAGAACTCCCATATATCATTATTCAATATGGAGAAAGGGGATTGTCCTTTAGGTGAGGGGAGTAGACTGAGGTACTCGGAGGGAAGTAGCATATAGCGATATATAGACATCTACCTGTCTCGGCTCTCATTCTCACCCACATATACCTTGCTTGCTCATCTTTCCTGATAATCTGTAGTAGTGGTTTCAGCTCCTCCTTGAATAAGACTGCTACTCCTCCTGAACCTCGGCTACCCTGTAGAGATCTCTTGTCTGGTCGACCAGTTGTTTCCCATAAATAACCCTTCACATGTGGCATACGCTGTCCCGGTATCTAGTGTGTCTCTGAGTAGAAAACTATGTCTCTGTCCCTAAAGCTGTCTTTAAAGGCACCTACATCTAGCCTATATGATCCATTACAATTCCACGCCGCTATCCGGAGCGTCGCCCCATAGGTCTCGCACCATCATGCTGAGCGCTTTTCCAGAACCACTACTTTCCCTCCTCTATAAAAGACAATTTTCCCCTTTTCTCTTGCTGCCCTGATCGTTGGCATCAACTCTTGCATGTGTGTCACTTGTGCCAATGTAAGGTCATCTCCCAGGAAAATACCAGTTCTCTTAAGAGTTGGCCTCTTTTTTAGAAATTCTTTCCTTATTTCTATATTCGGGAATCGGAGAATAAGTGCCCTATCCTTTACGTTTCCCTTCTTATCGATTCCTTTCTTGCCCACTCTCCATGCACTTGTGTGAGTAGGCTCTATGATGCCCATGCGTTGTAGCAGTTCCTTCACTTCTTCATCTACATTCTCTTTGTCTTTGACTCCTTTGACCCGCACATGCAGAGCCCGAGTCTTCCTTTTCTGCTCTTCCTCAATGGTCGTATTAATAATGGTAGAAGTAGGTGTGGTCTCGAGCATCTGGGCCTTCCCTTTCTTCGCATCCTCAATCCATTTCTCTGCTTCATCAACCTTTTCTTGTGTCTTCACAAGACATTCTGCCCATGAAGATGCCGTTTTCGATTTTTGTTCATCTCCTTCCCGTAGAGTTTTCATCTAATCCTTCATGTCCTCGAGCTCCTTCAGCACCGAAGGTTGGTCGTCTCCCTTCTTCTTAGTTGCAGATTTGCAAGCCGCAAGTTCTCCTTTTAGCTCCTCGATTATTGCATCCTTTTCCCCCATGTGTTTTTCCATATTTGTTCTCCATGCTTCAAAACTTGCTACTGCCTCATCGAGTTTCTTTTGCATAACGCATTCTGTTACATTTACTTCGGCCTTGATTAGGTTTCGTAATTCCGTTTTCAAGCTCTGAATCTCCTCATTCTGTATCCCCCGGATCTCTCTCCTTAGTTCTCTCATCATGTCTCCATACATGGAGTTCTTGTAGCTCTCAGCGCTCGCGTGCATTTCCTTCCTGATGTCATCTCTCATGTAGTTTAGCTCTAATTTGAGCATCACTTGGACCTTCTCCATCATTAGTTCATCATGTATCTTGGACGTTTTCCCCACTCGTAATGATCCTGGTGATAGTACAGTATCTCTGTTTCTCCGCTTAAATGTAGTTGTTGTTTTTTTTGGGGTGGTGTAGCTATCTACACCCGGCCCTTCCCCTTAGGTAGGCGGATCCATCGAACCAGACCCACAAATGTGGCGACCCCTGCTACAAGCTGATGGAGAATGGAGATCGTATTAAGACTCTTCAGGCTGACACGCGCGTGAAGGAGCAGCAACTGACGTGTGCGTGAACCAAACTCCGGCAACTGACGCGCCTTTTGGGGAATTTCTCGCGTGTGAAGGAGCAGCAACCGGCAGCCTTAGGCGATAGAGAGATGGGCAGCCTTAGGCGATAGGCTAACTCAATAACACGCGATAGGCAGCCTTAGGCGATAGGCTAACTCAACAGCTCGCGATAGGCAACCTTACGCGATGAAGCTCATGATAGACAGCCTTACGCGATGAAGCTCACGATAGACAGCCTTAGGCGATAGAGAGAGAGGAGCTGACTGCGTGTGCCTCCAGGCCACCTGCGTATTGCTCTCCCGTTCGCCCTCGCTGCCCAAGGCAGGTGCGCTACCTCCTCTAGCTCACCCGCGACCAGTCCAGGTGCAGGTGCGCGCAGCCTAACTGTTCGCCTGAGTAGCCCTGGCCTCACCTCTGCTGTGCGTTGTCCCCTGCGCGACCATCTACGATGTTTTCAATTCTTTTTGGTTTCTTTCGCCTTGTTTGCTAGAGAGAGAGAGAGAGAGAGAGAGAGAGAGAGAGAGAGAGAGAGAGAGAGCTGAACAAACCAACTTGGCAATGAATTAGTTAAGATACAAGAACATAAACAAGAAGCTTGCTTTGTGGCCGTTGGTCAAGTTCATAGCGACATTACTCGATGCCACATGCTGCACATATATTATTATTTATTTTTTTGCAGATGCGTAGCTCCCCCGCTATGTATTTACTCATGAGGATTCTTGGACAGAGGATGTGGCTCAAAGGACCGTACGGGCCTCCTGGGCGTGGGTGAGACGTGTGATGTAAACTCGCTTATCTCGAGGTCGATCGAATGCGGATTACTTACCTTCCAAACCGGCCTCAAAGATTGCTCGCCTCACTGCTATAGCAGCATCTGTTTTCTCTCATTGACCCCATGAGGATTGTCACATGGAATATTCAGGGCCTTGGAGGATCATAGTTTGTACGCATGAGGGTCGTTTGAGACAGGAGCTTCATAGATGCCTTGTGGGTGGATCTATTTGATATTCTTATGCTACAGGAGCACCATCTATGTGAGAGCCCCATTCGGTGATGTGGCCTTGTTTTGCGAGGTAGGTATGAGACATTTTGGTCAGCTGGCATTCAGGGAGGTGTATGTATGACTATTGCAGACTCATGGCAGCCGGCCATTGTGGGCAGAGATATTATTGCGCCAAGCAAGGCCCAATGGGTCACCATGTGAGTTCAAGGTAGCCTTGTGGGCTTCTTGAACATCTATTCACCCAACCATGTGAGTGCACAGACTGAGTTTTGGTCACATATTGTGGAGTCCCTGCCTCACACATATTAGTGATGCATTGGGGAGAGCTTGAATATGCTGGAGGACCCCTCGGATAGCATTGGAGGCAGCTGTCACAAGACGGGCACCACGTGCCAATAGAAAAGAACAGACTGAACAAAACAAGGCTCTCTCTGTTGCCAGAGAGAGAGAGAGAGAGAGAGAGAGAGAGAGAGAGAGAGAGAGAGTGTCTATTGCCAGAGTTTCATCCACATGTTATAGAGATTGGCAATAGTCTTGGTGTTGTGTTGGGTAAGGATGGTACACCTTTAGATGGTGTATACACCTCCACTCTCAATGTAACCGATGGGCACCACGTGCCAATTGAAAAGAACAGAATTGGAACAAACTTTTGCACTTAACACAACTGAAAACTGAGAGAGAGAGAGAGAGAGAGAGATTGACTTATCGTCCACGGAGGTCAAATATGACCCATGGGATGGAAACAAAACATTACAACATCTCCTTTCAAGTGAGGATGGTCGATACATATCAGTTAAGGACTGAGGGTCCATCAGGAGGATAGGATAACAAAAGGGAAAAGGAAAGAACAAAACCTAAGGAGGGTCGGCTAAGGGGAGAGCCGGTTTGGGAGTTCGGAACTCCTGGATGATGGCTTTGCCACCTCGGTAGATAGCCCATTCACCTTGCTTGCGTGCTTCATGCATCTTCTTGAGCTCGCTTGCTTTTCTCTTGAGTTGATTTGTAGTCAGTTCCTTAGCGATCCAAAACTTTTTTCCCTTGAGAAGTCGAGATTGGGGTAACAACTTCATCCATTTATCTTTGTCCTTGAAAGTGAGTATGCAGTGCTCGGGAGGTACGTGCCTATGTGTGTCGTTGATCCAAGAGATAGTTTCAGGCTTAATGTAGACAGGTTGAAGAATATCATTGAGCTTGGTGATCGCTTTCTCGAGGGTGTCCTCGCTGGTGCACCACCACGGTGGGTGGAGCCCCCCAATCCTGACCTTGAGGCCAAGAGATTCTTGTAGCTGGCATTCTTGTAAGGCCGTCTGTATTTTGGTGTCAATCTTTTGTGACCATATACATGTGGTAGTGATGTGTGTGAACACAATAGGACCGCTTGGGCATTTTTTCTCTCTTTAGGAGGTTTTTTCCCTCGTACATTGTATATACGCCCATCACTCTAGGGCTATCTATCTTTCCATTGCACACTAAGTAATACACTCTTTGTTGTGTGCCTTGAGCTTCCTTCGTCTTCTCCAAGCTGTGTGCGTTTTCTTGCAACCCTAATTTCAACAATTGGTGTCAGAGCAGGTTGCATCCTCCCGGGCTTAGTCGCCAGCAGCTCCAGTACACACCGGCTCACTTTCTGATTCGGACTCATTTCGGCCTCCGTTTCTACTATAGGCAGTACTGCACATACTATTTCGTCATTTTGTGTAGATTTCTTTCAGTGTCGTTTTCTGCATAACAGGTCCCTTACAGTCTTCTACCGTTTGTGCTATATAGCACGTGTTGTTCGCGCTTCGTTTCTCCTCTTTTTGGGCAATTTTCACATCAGGTGCAGCATTTACCATGTCTGACAACAACGTAGATGTGTTCAAGATGTTTGCTGCTGAGGACAGATTGGATGGGGACAATTACCCTATGTGGGCTTACATGATGCAACATGTTCTTGTGTCGAAGGGCGTCTGGAATATTGTGTAGGGCATTGATGTACGTCCTGGTTCTGAGGATGTTGCAGGTCTTGCTGCAAGGATTACTGTTGTTAGAGTTATTTTGCCTACAGTTGAGCAAGCTCGTTGGGATGTAAAAGATGCGCAGGCTCATGCATTGATTGCGTTGTCTATGAAGCGGACTATTACTCCCCACATTCGTTCAGCAAAATCTGCTAAACATGCTTGGGATATTCTGGCTGTATGGTCTTTAGGCTAAAATTGCTTTGCTGTGTAAAGAGCTGGAATCGAAGATTATGCATGAGAAAGATGAAATGGACACTTTTCTTATTGGTGTCAAGGATGTTAATGAGCAACTCATTTTTGCAGGAGAAGTCATTTCTGACAGTTCACTTGTGCAGACTGTTCTTGATGCTTTACCAGACTTTTGCTAGTACTTGGAGACTTATGACCTGAGGAAATCCTGAAGTTGTCAAGTTTGATTCATTATGCACATTGCTGTTGCAAGAATCACTTTCCAGAAAAATAGGACTAGGCAGCGTGCAAAGAAAAGGTGGGAACAGTAATGTAACCACTTCTTATGGTTCTGCTGCGAGTGGCAAAACTTCTGTTCCTAATGCTTCTGCTGGCAGCACGTCGTCTGGCAATTCTGGTGATAAGGGCAAAAAGAAGATGCGTTGCCATTATTTTAAAGATAATGATCACTTGATCAAGCAATGTTCGAAATTGATGGCAAAAGAGGCTAAGAAGAAAGAGGTTGGATCCACTACAGGGTCCAATACAAGTGCAGCGATTGTAGAGTCTTCTATCAAAGGAGATTGTGATGCTGATGTTGATGCGGAATGGGCATTAGTGCAGAGTGCACTTATGATCCTATTGTCCATGATGTATGTATGTCAGTTGCTGCTGATTCACATATGTGGTGTTTTGACAGTGGTTGTACAAAGCACATTACCTCACATCGTGATTTGTTTACCTCTATTGAGTCTGTCCCTCATGGGAATACGGTGACTTGTGCCAACAATGCTTCTTATCCTGTTCAAGGAGTTGGAAAGATTGTGCTTACTGCTGCAAATGGCAGTTTTTTCACACTTGTTGATGCTTTGTATGTACCTGGGATCAAAAAGAACCTTTTGTGTGTATCTGTACTTGCTAGACTTGGTCTCGTAGTCAAATTTGTGGATGACAGATGTACAGTTCATGATCTCAGTTTTGGTGATAAAATTGTTGCATCTTGACTTTTGTGTCGTGGGTTGTATAAGCTTACTTTGTATGACAAGTGTGGACAAAATTTCGTAAATGCAGTTGCAGATTCAAGGGTTGTTTCAAATGCAAAACTGTGGCATGCACGTTTTGGGCATCTGAATTTTGCCAGTTTGCTGCGTTTGCAGAAATCTGATATGGTTGCTTCTTTGCTGCCTCTTGAATCACCTATCAAACATGTTTGTGAAGGCTGTATTTTGGGTAAGATGCAGCGTTCTAAGTTTCGAAAGGACGGTTCAGTTAGGGCCACATGCAAGTTGCAGCTTGTGCAAAGTGATGTTTGTGGGTCCATGCAAACTCCGTCCTTAAGCAATTACCTTTACTTCGTGACTTTCATTGATGATTACTCCAGGCATGCATGGGTATTTCCGCTTAAAGCGAAGTCCAAAGTTTTTATGTGCTTCAAACAATTTTTGGCTATGATTGAAAATGTCTCGAAATGTACTATGGGCACCTTGCGTTCTGATCGAGGGGGGAGTATATGTCTCATGAATTTAATGCATTTCTTGCTAGTCGTTGTGAGATAAAACACCAATGTACAGTGCCTTATACGCCTCAACAAAATGGTGTTGCTAAGACGAAAAACAGGTCACTTACGGAAATGGCACGATGTATGGTCAAAAGTCAAGCTTTGCCGCATTCGTTTTGGCTTGAGGCCATCATGTGTGCCACTTATGTACTAAACAGGTGTCGTACGAAAGCTTTGCAGTCTATTACTCCATATGAAGCATGGCATGATAGAAAGCCTTCTATTGAGCACATGTGTGTTTTTTGTTGTTTGGCATATGCTTTGGTGCCACAAACACAACGCAGAAAATTAGATGATAAGGCTGTCAAATGTATTTTTGTTGGTTATAGTGCTGAAAGCAAAGGTTACAGGTTGTATCATCCGCAAACAAAGCGTATTTTGGTCTCACGGGATGTTGTGTTTGTGGAAGATTTTGTTCAACCCTTATTGTCATGTACTAGAGACAATAATGTTAGCTCACAGGACATTTATAACACTTTGTTGCCTCTTTTCAATGGTGGAAGTTCGAATGTAAATTCCAATGAGGCAAATGTACAGCCTATGGAGGTTTATGAAAATGTTACAGATCAGCCTATTACTGATGTAGATGTACATGATGTACTTGATGAGGAAAGAGGTGAAAATGAGTAGACTAAAGGTATGCCAAAATGGTTGGTGCATACATTGCGTGACAGTAAATTGGATGCACCTTTGTCTAGTCGTACTCGTTCAGGCTCTCGCCATGCATCTTATGCATCAGATTGTTATGCTTTGGCTGTGTCTAGCTTACATGATGTTGAGGAACCTATGTCTTTTGATGAAGCACAAAATTCAAAAAATTGGATGGCTGCCATGCAATCAGAATATGATGCACTTATAGAAAATGACACATGGACTTTATGTGATTTGCCTCCTGGCAAAAAGGCCATTGGTACAAAATGGGTTTACAAGTTGAAATGCAAGCCGGATGGTGAGGTTGATCACTATAAGGCTCGACTTGTTGCAAAAGGCTATGCACAACAGAAAGGCATAGATTATGAAGAAACTTTTGCTCCCACTTGTCGTATGACTACTGCTCGTTTTCTACGTGCATTGGCAACTCATTTTGGTTGGGATGTACATTAATCCGATATTGTTACTGCTTTCTTGAACGGTGACATTTTTAAGGAAGTCTATGTAATGTAGCCTCGCGGTTTTGTCAAGAAAGGACAAGAGGACAAAGTGTGCAAATGTAAGAAGGCTTTGTATGGGTTGAAGCAATCTCTTCGTGCTTAGTATGAGAAAGCTGACACTCATTTGGTCAAACGAGGCTTTCGTAACAGTCCAAGAGAAAGCACATTGTATGTCAAGCGTGAGGGCGATGTACTTCTCATTGTTGTTCTTTATGTGGATGATCTAGTGATCACTGGTCCCAATGAGGCACATATTACTGAATTTAAGGCTGATTTGAATGCTACTTTCTAGATGAAAGATTTGGGACTGTAGCATCATTACTTGGGCATACAATTTAAGCACTGTGATGGTGGTATTACCTTGTGTGAGAAAAGTTACATAGAGACATTGCTATGTAAGTTTGGACTTAAGGATTGCAAACCTATTGCCACTCCCATGGAAACAGGTTTGAAGTTGAGTCTGCATGATGCTGGTGATCCGGCTGATGTCACTCTTTACCAAACTGTTGTTGACTGCCTCATTTATGTATGCAACACGGGGCCGGATATTGAGTTTGCAGTCTCACAGGTCAGCAGATTTATGCATAGCCCAGGGTCTAAGCATTGGCAGGCAGTCAAGAGAATTTTTCGCTACTTGAGTGGCACTTTGCATCTTGGCTTGTTTTATCCCAAGGGGGGATCATTGCCGCAAGATGTACATGCTTTTTCGGACTCAGATTGAGCTGGTTGTTATGACACGCGAGTGTCCACAAGTGGTTTTTGTTTCATGCTTGGAAGTTCATGTATTTCATGGTTGAGCAAGAAGCAACGTACTGTGGCCACTTCCAGTTGTGAGGCTGTGGCCACTTCCAGTTGTGAGGCTGAGTACAGGGAAGTCTTCACAGCTACGGTTGAGTGTGTATGGCTCAAACGCCTTATGGCTGATTTGGGTGTTGGACAAGACATTGCCAACATCATCTACACTGACAATCAGAGCGCATTGGCAGTTGCGAGGAACCCAATTTTTCATGCTCGCACTAAGCACATTGAGGTGCATTACCATTATGTCAGGGAGAGGCTCTCAGCAAGAGAGATCAGCTTGGCTTATGTGCCAACATAGGACAACCTTGCAGATCTTTTCACAAAGGTATTGTCTCGTGAGAAGTTCGAAGCTTTCCACAAAGCTTTGGGCTTGCTCCCCTTTGTGGATTGATCCTGTCCTCAAGGCATGGCACTTCCCTTTACTCTTCGTGCCAGCCCTCGTTCACCGCATCACTCCCAGGGGGGATTTGTTACCATATACATGTGGTAGTGATGTGTGTGAACACACTATGACCGCCAGGGCATTTTTTCCCTCTTTAGGAGGTTTTTTCCCCCGTGCATTGTATATATGCCCATCACTCTAGGGCTATCTATCTTTTCATTGCACACTAAGTTATACACTCTCTGTTGTGTGCCTTGAGCTTCCTTCGTCTTCTCCAAGCCGTGCGCGTTTCCCTGCAACCCTAATTCCAACATCTTCTTGTGTGCTACTTCATGGGATTCTTTCTGAGCCAACATGATAGTCTCGATGAGGGACGTTTCAACTTCGTGTGCTTTTGCAAGTAGAGCTTGACTCTCTACTTCCTTTTCGTCTTCAAGCTTACATAACCGCTGTTTGAGTCTCTCATTCTCCTCAATCAGTTCTCGGATCTGCGCCTCGAGGGCTACGATCCTTATTTCTTGGCGGGCGGCAAGGGCCTTCCTTGGCGCCGCTGCAACCGCAAGAAAGCTCTTGCGTGAAGCAGGGGTGCCAAAGGAAGACATTAGTGCCACCTTCTCAAAGGCTGTCTTTGGAGAGTGCCCAGCTACCTTGGAACTCTAGTGTCGGACAGTGAAGTGAGAACAAAGGCTTGAAGTGAATCTTGTTTTTTAATTAAGCTAAGCTCTGTGAAAGCAGCAAGGGAATCATTGTAGACCTTTTGTCGAGGATCCACTCAGAAGCGTGCAGAGGAGGTGCGTGCGAAGTTTTGAAGAGCTGCAAGGCGTTGACGCTGTGCAGAGAAGGTGCGTGAGGAGTTTTGCAAAAAAGCAGCACTGGAGTTGAGGGCGTAGGGTTCAGCAGGCAGAGAGGGTTCTAGCTTGGGCATAGGGCAGGGTTTATACCTTGATGCCTCTCCACAGGGCCGCCCTCGCCCAGGGGGAGACGGTGTGTGCACAGAAGGGCTCGGCTTAGGGCAGAGAGAGAGAGAGAGAGAGAGAGAGAGAGAGAGAGAGAGATTCCATACAATAGACACGGAGTGGCCGAGTTCCACTCGCAGATGCTCCTGTCTTAAAACCCTGGCGGTATTTCTTTTATATTGATCTTGATTCTTAGCAAGGTACAATTGCATGGGAGAGACACTCTGCAGCTACAAGACTGCCAGAGCTCTCCCCCAACGTCCGAGGCACATATTTAAAGGCCCCAAGCCTTAAAGCATCAAAAGTTGCTTCCACATTTTTGGGGCAGGTGCCATGTTAGCATCCGCAATTTGCTCCGTGTTTTACGGCCAGCTGCCACATCATCAATTCACCAACTATTTGCTTTGGCAAGCTTTATTGCCATGTAATCACTTTGTGACACTCAGGTTGATTCTTCAACCCCCTCTCTTCATCTCTCTCCCTACTATCCAGGGAACTGACATACAACAGAGTATTTTTTCATTGGGTTTGCTAGGAAACTTTTTTTGTAAGTGGCAGAGCAGGTCATATGGTAGTTGGATGCTCTAGAAGGACAAAGCGTCTAGAGCAGAGACAGCAGACAGTGTTTTAGGAGAGACAAGAGTGTGTGTATCATCAGGTTCTAGGAGGTCAAGAGGCTAAGAGAGCCAGGAGGAGAGGAGCAAAGAAGAGGAGAAGGCGGTGGCAGAGGCTGACAGATAGATATACTAACACAGGGATCCACCACAGGATCCACCTCTATAGGCTTGCTTTCCTTTAGAAGAGATACCGCCTATGTCTCGTGAACCCATTAGGGTTTTTGGGTATCCTACTGTACCTTCATGCAGTTTTGACAGAGACGATTTTCCTCTTGATGTGCTTATGACACAGTCTGAGGAGAGCTTTCCCTGTCTTGGATCATAGAAGAATGCATATGCTTAGACATAGTTACCCGGAACGGGGAACGGGGAATGGCAACATGCATGAAATGCCATTCCCTGTTTCGGATACTCACGTCTGAAACGTGGAACGGGGATCCGGAATGGGATATTAGGATGGGGAATGGGGAACAAGAACCTGAAAATGGCCATTCCTTGTAACTATGATATGCTAGGAGATCTCTTTGAAACCCAAGAAATAGACTTGGGTATTTATTGTATATTTTATTAGCACTTTTTGGGATTGCAGCTTGTGGTGATCAGCTTTGTACATTTATCTTGAGGCTGTGCCCTTGAGACGTTTATTTTAGTAGAAGATTTGTGTGTGTGTGTGTGTGTGTGTGTGTGTAAGAGAGAGAGAGAGAGATGAAATGAAATGTCATATTAACGTCTTCAAAAGGCCAAAGTGATCTATCGGACCAGAAAGTACAATGTGGTGGATCTGATACATAGTCTGAGTAACAAAATAAAAAATACTATGGAATCCTAAGCTTCTAGATGTGAACTAAGCAGCTAGCTGGGATTGTGTAGGATATGAGTTGGGGGGGGGGGGGGGATGGTGAAGCAAATGGGGAGCTAATACAACACAATGTGGGTGTATCCTCAAAAAGAGCTAAATCACAGGAGATCCAGCATCGTTCGCTGGCGGATCTCATCAATCTCCTCCATGGTCAGTAGTCTGACCGGGTGTCGTGCATGTCGGGCCAAAGTGATCCGAATCCTCTGATACAGCTTCCTTCGATGCTCTGTAGTCCTCCGCAGTCTGGGGTGTCTGGATCTCCCCAGCTTGGTCGCTCGGTCGATCAGGGCGCGCCTCTGGTACGAGGAGAATGTGGGCTCTGTTGTGGTAGTAGCTCCTCCGGTTGTCCAATGTTTGCTCTAAAGAAGTATGCAATCCGTCATTGAGACTGGCTATTCTCTCCTCTCATTAGGCTCTCTCTGTGTCTGCGCAGCTCGAGCAGAAACAAACCCAAACATCTCTAGTCCTCGTATCCCATGACTCTGGGGAGTGGCCCAAAGCCCTCTCTGAACAAGCAGTGGAAGCGGTCTCCTATCTCATAGTAGACTGGGCAATGGCATGTATAGTGCAACTCTGTCTCAGGCTTCATGTGACATAGGGGGCATGTCCTCGCCCTTGTTGGTACTCCCTGTATCTCCCAATCTCGACCCGAAGCTGGTGTGAAGATGTGCGTATCTAGCCGATAGCACATCGAATCCCATGAGACAAGTGGGTGTCCATGTATCTCGGTCTCGTCACAAAGCCGTCCTCCATCAGCTGGAGAAGATGCTCTCTGTAGAAAGCCATCTTCGTGCCCAGCTCTTGCGTTGGTTATATCCACGTCCTCCTAGAGAGAGAGAGAGAGAGAGAGAGAGAGAGAGAGAGAGAGAGAGAGAGAGAGAGAGAGAGAGAGAGAGAGAGAGAGAGAGAGATGAAATGAAATGAAATGTTATATTAACGTCTTCAAAAGGCCAGAATGACCTATGAGACCAAACTGATACAACGGTGGTGAATCTGTTACAATGTTTGGGTACCTTAGTACTAAGTGTGAAAGTGTGAAAATAAATGTGAAAAACTAAATACAAAGTATTAAATAAACTTCTTAGGAGCATTCTGGGTGTCTGGCTAGAATGCTTCTAATCCTTTGTTGTAGTCTCCTCCGGTGAAGTGTGCTTCTGCATCTTGGTCGTGGTCGTCTCGATCTCCTAAGCTCAATCGCTTTGTCAATTAGGGTGCCTTTGGTATGAATGTGGGTACTCCTTTGTGCTGGCTGCTGGCCTCTTGCTTATCCTTCCACTCCTGCTTCTCTCGATCCGAAGAAATATGTGATCTGCCTCTGAGGCTGTATTGCTCTTTGTCTTCTCATTAGATTATCCCTGTGCCGATGTAGTTCCAGTAGGTACAAGCCTAAGCATCTTTGATCTTGGTAATGCATGATTCTATCTAGAGGTCCAAAGCCTTCTTTAAATAGGCAATGGAAACGCCCACGTATCTCATATTATACTGTGCAGTGACATATGTAGTGTAATTCTGTCTCTGGCTCCATTCCGCATAACTTGCAAATTCTGCTCTTAGGTGGGATTCCCCTAAATTTTCCAAATTCAATTTCCAATTGGTGTGAGGATGTATGAATCTGACCAATAGCACATCTCAAACCATGAGACAGGTGGGTATCCATGTAGCTCGGGCGAATCACAAATCCATCTTCAGATAGCTGTAGGAAGTGTTCTTTGTAGTCGGCCATCTTCGTGCCCAATTCTTGTGTAGGGTCTACCCATGTCCTCTTAGTATCCAACTGTATAAGATCCTGTTGGATGATTTTATTAATCTCCGTTCGTGTAATTGCCAGTGATGGAGCCTCAAGAGAGTATTGGAATGGGGGTAATCTTTCCATACTGAACCCGTGTCTCTGAAACCACGAGGACAGTTGCGCATACCAGCATGATGTATCCCCTTTCATTGCTAATTGTCGAGAGGATTCGAGGGCCAGTCTAGTATATTGGCAATTATTTGTATCCCACAAACCATGTATAAAGGACACTGATCTGGTAAGAGCTTCAATTTCTATCGAAGGGACAACTAGTTCCGCTCGGGTAATCGCGTGTGGTACGGAGGCCTTGGATCTAATCATTCGGGAAATCATACATACCAAAGGTCTCTCCATTGAATTCCAATTATCTTGATCCACAGATGGTCCCCAAATCTGGACCCCATAAAGCATAGCCGAAGCCACCACAGTTTCAAAGAGCCAAAGTTTTGTTCGTGGTTCCTGAAACTGCACTTGTGAACACATCCTCTCCAACCCTCCCAAGGCCGCAGAGGCTCTGGATAATCTAGCATCCGCTGCTTTCTTAAGAGTAAACTTCGGTCCTGCAAATACCATACCAAGGTATCTGTATGCATCTGTGTACTCTACTGTATCTTGGCCATATACAAATGTAGGTGCCGATCTCCTAACCCACTGCGGTGTGGTGTTAAACACCATAACTTTGGTTTTACCCAAGTTTACCGACGGCCCACTGTCCTCCGCGAATTTATGTAATGCATCTAGCCGCCTCTGCATTCCATCTGGTGATTCTGCTATCAATACAATATCATTTGCATACAACAACAAAGGGATCCATGACCCTGCAAGTTGAGCACCTCCGTCACCCTCTCTATCAATGTAATCTGATACCTCATCTATGTACATACCAAATAAAGTAGGGGACAGTGGGCATCCCTGCTTTACTCCAACGGTGGAATGAACAATGTCGGAATCCCCTTCTGGAGTACGTACATAACCAGTTACTGACCCGGATAAGGCCATGATCCCCCAAATAATCTCTTTGGGGACCCCTAACTCTTGCATCCTGCGCATCAATCTAGCCCTTGGTACTGTATCAAAAGCTTTCCGAAAATCCACAAAGCAACAATACATCCTTCTCCCGTTTGCTCTTTCTTCCTCAATAATGGCTCTGAGCGTAAGAATATGATCTAAAGTGGAATAACCCCTTGTGAATCCAGCTTGTCCTGTTGCCCTTATGCCCTCATTCTCTGCCCATCTACTCAATTTTTGTTCAAGAATGGATGCGTACAGTCGGGTCAATGTGTGACCTACCATAATGGTACGGTAGTTCCCGGGTATCATAGCATCCCCTGACTTGAAAATAGGTACGATAGTAGATAATTTCCAAGATTCAGGTAATCCTTCACACATGACCCGATTAAATAGACGAGCAAGGACTTCTGAAAGTAGATCCTTGGCATGGATCAGATGTTTTGCTACTAAACCATCATGATCATATGCTCTTCTTGTCTTCATCTTATCAATGGCTTTTTTCACCATTTCCGTAGTAAAGAAAGTACTAGTAGCAAGGCATGGCTCTAGTGGATTTGGTAATGGAGGCTGTCCAGATACCATATATAATGATGTTACATATTGACCCCAAATCTCAGGAGAAGTAATTGTCGGAGGCGGTGAGTGCTCGTGAAATAAGCGCCAGGCCTCATGTGAGTCCTGACTCAAGAAGAGTTGATATAAATCCTTCTCCAGTTTGGCTAAAAATGCCCTTTTCTTGTGACGTACTATACGCCGAAGAGCAATCCGAGACTGCTTATATGTGATGATCCCAAGTGTAAGCTCTTTTTGGACCTGGGTTCTCGTCTCTCTACATTCCTCGTCATACCAACTGTTTTGAGGCATGTTCCCAGATCCTCTCTTCTGCGAGAACCCAGGTCCAAAAAGAGCTTACACTTGGGATCATCACATATAAGCAGTCTCTCTACATTCCTCGTCATACCAACTGTTTTGAGGCATGTTCCCAGATCCTCTCTTCTCTGTTAATTGAGAAGTAATCTCCTCTACAGTATATACTGGCTCGGCTGTCCACATCCTATTATAGATCTTTTCCACATAGACTGAATCAGTTTCTGGCGTGAAAGTATATCTTGTGTGTGTCTTCTTCCTTTGTTCTTGAGAGGCATTGTATTGGAAGGAGATTGATAAGGTCAAGAGAGCATGATCCACTGCAATCCCAACCGGTCTGGGTCCCACCTTAAAGTTCTCGATACTAGAAATAAAGCTTGGTGAAGTCATGACATAATCCACTGTACTGGCCCCATGCCTATGCGGGAAGCATGTGAATCCCCCGGATAACGGGAAATTCTCTAGACCATTAAGTATGGCCAAACCATGTATAGTTGCCATCTCCATGAGATGTCTCCCATATTCAGTGTGTTCTTTATCCTGTGAGTTTCTAGTAAGCCCCCTCTGTGATAAATCAACTTCTCTGAGCATTTCCTCAGAAGTATCATAGAATACTGCTTGAGAGTTGGCCGTTCTGGCATTAAAGTCTCCTAAGAGAACGATGTCTCCATCTCTATAGAACTCCCATATGTCATTATTCAATAGAGAGAGAGAGAGAGAGAGAGAGAGAGAGAGAGAGAGAGAGAGAGATGAAATGAAATGTTATATTAACGTCTTCAAAGGGCCGAAGTGACCTATGAGACCAGAAAGTTACAATGTGGTGGATCTGATACAAAGTCAGAGTAACAAAATAACAACATAACAAAATAAAAATACTATGGAATCCTAAGCTGCTCGATGTGAACTAATCAAAGTAAGCAGTTGGCTAGGATAGTTAAATAGCTAAATCACAAGAGATCTAGCATCGGTCGTTGGCGGATCTCATCAATCTCCTCCATGGTCAGTAGTCTGACCGAGCGTCATGCATGTCTGGCCAAAGTGATCTGAATCCTCTGATGCAGCCTCGATCGATGTTGTGTAGTCCTCCGCAGTCGTGGGCGTCTGGATCTCCCGAGCTCAATCGCTCGGTCGATCAGTGTGCCTCTGGTGTGAGACAAATGTGAGCCCTCCTGTGGTAGTAGCTCCGTGTCTGCTCTAAAGAAATCTGTGATCCGTCTCTGAGACTGGCTAGCCTCTCCTCCCATCAAGCTCACTCTGTGTCTGCGCAACTCGAGCAAGAACAAACCCAGGCATCTTTGATCCTCGTACCCCATGACTATGGAGAGTGGTCCAAAACCCTCTCTGAACAAGCAATGGAAGCGGCCTCGTATCTCATAGTAGACGGGGCAGCGGCATGTGTAGTGCAATTGTGTCTCAGGCTCCATGTCACACAAGGGGCATGTCCTGGCCTCTGTTGGTACTTCGCTGTATCTCCCAGTCTCAATCCGCAGCTGGTGTGAAGATGTGCGTATCTGGCCAATAGCACATTGTATCCCATGAGACAGGTGGGTGTCCATGTATTTGGGTCTCGTCACAAAACCGTCCTTCGTAAGCTGGAGAAGATGCTCTCTGTAGAATGCCATCTTCGTGCCCAACTCCTGTGCTGGCTGTATCCATGTCCTCCTGGTGTCTAGCTGAGTCAAGTCCTGGCGGATGAGCCTGGTGATCTCAGACTATGTAAGAGTGAGAGATGGTGCATCCACTGAGTACTGGAAGGGTGGCAAACCGTCTATGCTGAACCCATGCGCGTGAAACCATGATGTCATCTCCCCATACCAGCATGTTGTACCTCCCTGCATGGCTAACTGTCGAGAGGACTCAAGTGCAAGGCGGGCATATATGTCTCTGGGAAGTTCCCACATGCGGTGTATGAAGGATACTGATCTGATGAGCGCCTCAACCACTAGTGGAGGGGCCGCTAGCTCTGCTCGGATAATGGCACGTGGTACTGAAGCCTTGGCTCTAATGAGCCGCGAGATCATAGAGACTAGAGGTTTCTCCATGTCCCCCTATCCATCAGTGCGACCAGACCTCCCATGATGATCCAATGAAGGTCCCCATATCTCAGCTCCATAGAGCAATGCAGAAGCCACCAAAGTGTCAAAGAGCCAGAGCTTCATCCGAGGCTCCTGAAACTGAACCTGTGAACACATCCTCTCCAATCTACCCATGCTGCATGGGCTCTAGTCAATCTCGTCTCTGCTGCTCTCCTCAATGAAAATGCTGGTCCGCTAAAAACCACTCCAAGGCAAGTGTAAGCATATGTAAACTCCACTGTCTCCTGGCCGTATGTGAATGTAGGTGCTGACCTCTTGATCCACTGTGGGGTGGTATTAAACACCATAACCTCGGTTTTACCAAGGTTGACAGACAAACCACTTTCGTGGGCAAATCTATGCAAAGCATCCAAGTGACGTTGCATCCCCTCCGGAGAGTCGGAGATCAACACAATATCATCAGCATATAACAATAGTGGAATCCATGTTCCTGCCAGCTGTGCACCTCTATCACCATCGCTCTCAATGTAGTCAAAAACCTCATCCACATACATACCGAATAGAGTAGGAGAGAGCGGGCAGCCCTGCTTCACCCCAATAGTGGAGTGAACCGGTGTAGATAGACCCTCTGAGGTGCGTACATGCCCCACTACTGACCTGTATAATGCCATGATCCCCCAAATGAGCTCTATGGGTACTCCCATCTCCTGTAGTCTGCGCATCAATCTAGCTCTGGGTACTGTGTCAAATGCTTTGTGGAAGTCCACAAAGCTACAATAGATCCATCTCCCATGTGATCTGCCCTCCTCAATGATGGCTCTTGTCAAGATATGGTCAAGAGTAGAGAAGCCTCTCCTGAACCCTGGTTGCGCTTATTCTCTCCCTCTCTGTCCATCTACTGAGCTGCTGCTCAAGAATGGATGCGTACAACCGTGCCAATGTGTGTCCAATCATGATAGTGCGATTATTCCCAGGCTCCATAGGGTCTCCTGACTTGAAGATAGGTACGATAGTAGATAGGCTCCAAGTATCAAGCAAGCCTTCACACATGGTGCGGTTAAAAAGTAACTGCTGTGGAGAGAGAGAGAGAGAGAGAGAGAGAGAGAGAGAGAGAGAGAGAGAGAGAGAATTGTTTTGTTGCAGTCAAAGGAGGAGTGTGAGTATCTAATTAGTCTTGCGAAGCCTCACATGGTGAAATCCACTGTGGTTGACAGCGCGACGGGAAGGAGCAAGGACAGCAGGTAGTTTTCATCCCATCATTTGTCTGCTTGTCTATGTTGCCTATATTTTTGATACTGCAACACATGACTAGATTCACCAGATTGAGAATCTTAAGGTTCGTTCTCAATGCTTGTAGAAAATGAGAGATATTTAGGATTTAAAGCGAAAGGATCAAAAAGATGATCTGCCGTTTAGGGTTGCGTGTGAAATGAAATAAAATAAATTAGCCTGTGCATGGTGGAATTGTACGTTATGTTCTTACAGCTCCACATGCAATCATGAACAGGATGTTAAACTCATCACCCTTAAAGTTCAGTCATCATTAAAATATGTTGTTCTGTAATCAGGGTACGCACAAGCTCAGGGACTTTCTTGGTTCGAGGTCAAGATAAAATTATTCGGGAGATTGAAAAGAGAATAGCAGATTTCTCTTTTATTCCAGTAGGTAAGTTAATTTCTTTGAAGGCTGCTATGCTGAGGTTCACTACTGTCCTTCACCTGGAAAAAGTAAGCAATGCAATGGTGATCCTTGCAGAGCAAGGAGAGGGAATTCAAATTCTTCATTATGAAGCTGGACAGAAGTATGAAGCACACTATGACTATTTTCATGATCAGTTTAATACGCAAAATGGTGGCCAGCGAATCGCAACGCTTTTAATGTATCTGTAAGTATATTCTTCACTAGTCTCCGGTTGCTAACTCTTGTTTAGTCTTTCTATCACCCAAATGTGGTAGATTGGTTATCGCAGTTCCTTCTAGTTCCTCGTGGAGTATCAGGTCTTGAGTTCAAGACTCGTTGGCTAGATCTTTGAGGTCTAGCCAACGAGAGTGTGTGCGCGTGCACATGCATGCATGAGAGAGAGAGAGAGAGAGAGAGAGAGAGAGAGAGAGAGAGAGAGAGAGAGAGAGAGAGAGAGAGAGAGAGAGAGAGAGAGAGAGAGGAGGAAACTTGAATAACCGTGCACATGCGTGTGTGAAGAAGGGGGGAAAACTCTTTCTATCACCCGAGTGTTGTAGATTGGTTATCCCAATTCTCTGTAGAGTATCAGGTCTTGAGTTCAGGACTTGTCGAATAGATCTTTGAGGTCTCTTGGGATTCTTGCTACAAAACCTCTCTCCTCTTCTTCTTTTCTTCTTTGTGATGACTAATAGCTTTCTAAATTTCTGATGAACATTTATGATTTTGGCAGCTCAGATGTAGAAGCTGGTGGGGAAACCGTCTTTCCTTCTGCGAAGGTGAACAGCAGTTCGATTCCTAATTGGAATGAGCTGTCTGAATGTGGCAGAGGTGGCGTGTCAGTGAGGCCCAAACTTGGGGATGCCTTGCTATTTTGGAGTATGAGACCTGATGCTACTCCTGATCCATCAAGTCTTCATGGTAATCAGCCTCTGCTATTGTTGGCATGGCATGCAGTCATTTTGACTTTGAAACTTACCTTTTACTTTCGCTTATCTCAGGGGGTTGTCCGGTCATTTCTGGGAACAAGTGGTCAGCAACGAAGTGGATGCGCATGCATGAATACAAAGTCTGAGGAAAAATTGTGATTTTGATTTATAAAAGGTAATTTTCAGCATCCTGCCGTTCGGTGTTTAAAAGTCCATTTGCTGACTGTAACGAGCTTGTTTGTGGGTTGTGTTGAGGTTGGGCTTTGCCCCATACCCTTGTGTGAACCTCCTCTTACATGTAGACAAACGTGTGTAAAGCATAGCCCATAAAGCTAGCCACGAGGAGCCACATATGACCCCATTTTTCAACAGGATGTCTCTTATCTCTTTGCCTATATAGAAGCTCATTGTAAATCTCTATATATCTAGTCTAATCAAGCTATCTTTTTATTATAAATGGCTCACTTGCGTTTCCATCTTAACTAACAGGTCCACAAACACCTTCGAACCCTGGACAGGGGTGCAGCATACACAAGAATCATTTACTTCTCCAGACGGGAAATTTTGGATCCTTCAGTGGCTAACTGTTTGTTAATGGACAGGAGGCAAATGCTCCTTCTAAGATTTTGGGTCATCCCCCTAATGTATTATCCTTCTTGGTAATGTAACTACACACAATGTAGCTGTATGTCATCGTATTTTTTATTGATTTCGAATTGAAATCTCAATAATCTGATCTACCAAGAAATTTGAGTACTTTGGGTTGAGTGGAGTCTGAGCTGGATTTATGATAGGAGTGTGAACCTCGGGATTTCCGCATAAATGATTTTTGTTAAGGAATCTGTAAATGATCCTAATGTTTTACTAGATAAAAATGGTGGCTCGGGAGTCAAATGTTCGGGAGAAATTGCTTATTTAACCGTATAGAAATCCGCTCTATGCATTTTCAAAGAGGAAATTTTAGAAATTTGAGCTCTTTTCACATTCTCTTAGTGTAGGCAGAATATTTCCTTTTTCTCTTGCTCCTAACCATCATCTTTGAATTTTCAAGCGGCACGATTAGAAGCTGAAACAAACTTTTCACGAACACTGCTTGGAGTGCAAGCAGCTGTGGCTTATATTTTATTTACTCAGCTTTTGTGTATGCAAGTATTTGTAATTTTTGTGTTGAAGAATCGCCTTATGTAGATCCAGAATTTGCAATATCACAGCTGGGCTTTCCTTGCAAGAAATAGTCTTGCCTTGTTTGTTTTTTTTGCAGTACTTGTAGTGAATTATTTAAGGGTTTGATGGTGGTGATTGTGGGGGGTAGCCTCATGGTGCGGACAAGTCAGATATCAATGTCAGGAAAGAGGAATTGCGGTTGGGAAGTGTACGTATGAATCTTCATTAGAAGTAGTTTTGGATGAGCTTGATTGCCTATGGATGTTTCGATGAAAATTGCTGTGTAAAATGGTTAAAGTTGGAGCTTAGAAACCGTCAGTGTGGGATATGTTGCTAGTGTTAAATCAATGAGAGAACAATTTTCTATGTGGCATGACTGAGATCTATGTCAACAAGAAGGGTACGTGTGCTCGCACACATCTAGCCGTAGGGACCTACACATGCATGTTAAGCTTGATTGATTAGGTTTGAAGGGAAAGTACTTGAGTGTGTCAGTGATGGTGACTACCGCATAAGATTAGGGCTTGCAGGAAAGAAATTATGTGCGTTTGATGATGATCATTAACACAAGCTTTTTTCTGGAGGGTAACTAGCTATTGATGTTAGAATCCAGATAGAATAAGGTCCCTATGGATGTTTCAATGAAAATTGCTGTGTAAAATGGTTAAAGTTGGAGCTTAGAAACCGTCGGTGTGGGATATGTTGCTAGTGTTAAATCAATGAGAGAACAATTTTCTATGTGGCATGACTGAGATCTATGTCAACAAGAAGGGGACGTGTGCTCGCACACATCTAGCCGTAGGGACCTACACATGCATGTTAAGCATGATTGATTAGGTTTGAAGGGAATAAACAGGAAGGTAGGTTGGAGAGTTTGATGGATATGAAGGCTAATGGCTGCAATAGATAAGCAATGATATTGAGAAATGTGAACTGCTGGAAATACCCATTATCCGCTACTTTAAAAGAGCCGAAGAAAAACTTAAAATCTTTCAAGGGCCCTTTATTTTCTTGAGGACCCGTCGAATATGACATGCAGCTCCCCATATCTTCACTATTCTCAAAGGTGACCTGCTAGCGCCCTTTCATCCTTTTCTAATTTCAGAGATCCAGCCCTTTTCACCTCTTGTAGCCTATCCAAATGGTGATACTTTTGATGTAGAGGGTGGTTGAGGCCACCCCTACCTAAAATGTAGGGGTAGCTCTAGGTTACCACCATATTTTGTGGATGAGGTTGCCTCAAAGCTAGGGAAAGTTATGGGATGCACACGTCCAATTTTGAGGGTCCTCTAAAGACACTTTGAGGGTATATGGGGGAGCCCTCTTAAGATTATTTGATACATGTCCAAAGGAGCTAGCTTGGTTGATTGAGCACTTGATCGCTGTGACCCGGGTCATGGGTTTGAGTGTGGCCAAGCGACCTTGGCAGCGTTCACAGACGTTTGTACTGTCTCACACAGGATATGTATGATTTGCTACCAAAAAAGAAAAAGATTATCTGATACCTCCATTGGTTACTTTACTTACGAGGTACTCTACATTGCACGTACTCGCAAACTTGATATGTCACTTGCAAATGTTGTAATGCCATTTTCTTCAAAGTGACATCTTACTGTTTTTTGTTTTTCATGCCAAAAGCAAGCCCTTATTTGGCAAAAAAGAGAGGGCCTTGAGATCCTACGTTGCGGAGCAGCACTAAGGGAGGCAATTATCGAAGTCTATTGAGAAAAGGCCTCATTATTTCATCCTTTGGGTGCAACTCACTGCATGGTACTCGTTTTTACTTCAAAATATGAGCAAGGAGAGGTTATTAATATTGTATCTTAAGGTTGCTAGCAACCTTAGAATGGATTCAACAATCTTATTGTTTGTGTGTGTGTGTGTGTGTGTGTATGAGGTAGAGAGAGAAAGAGAGGAAGAAGAGAATTTTAACATCGGAGGAAACTATCCCAATAGACCTTAAAAATCTATCTGACAAGGAGAGTTGAACTCACGACTTGTTATTCAAGAGGGAAACGGCGAGAGAGAGAGAGAGAGAGAGAGTTGTTGAATGTATCTTTATGAGGCATGCAAGCATTATTTTTATGCTTTTGTATATATTGTAATTTAAATAGTTTGTTGTGACTTGTTTTTAAAAAATTAGTCCTTTATTGTAACAGAAGTTTTGAAACGCTAGTGTCACTTTTGCATTTTCTCTCACGAAGAAGCATCTTATTATTAAATTCCTCTCAATAGCTTTATGTAGGCCGTAGTAAATACCTTGTTCTTTTAGAACGAATCCCTCTCTCTCTCTCTCTCTCTCTCTCTCTCTCTCTCTCTGTTTTTCACATGTGAAACTGTGGACTGATGGAAAATTTAACAGAAAGTCCAGTTAATGCATTGGCATATCCATCTCTACCAATGCAATGTGGTTGCTTAGTATTGGGCCAGACGAGTCTAGCAGAAAACTACTAGAATGTGCACCATCCCCAACAAACTATGTATCCCTTAAAGGTAGTCATACATCATGACTAGGCACAATATTCCATACACCCTTGGCATCAAGACATGCTCCATCAAGTAAGCCTATAGTGGAAAAATGTCTCTACCCACTTTGTCGTGCTATATAAATGAGAGAGAAGAGACACTTCCTCCGGATATATGGGACCTATCGATGTATGGGAATGACTACCAAGTGAGAACCTGGAAATGTTCTTGATGTTGAATTTGGTAGATCTCACAAATGGCAAGATTAAACCACCCAAATTTTCTTGTTTATGCTAGTGCAACCTCAAGCTCTAATACAACTTGAAAGATAGCTTCCCATGTCTTATTGTTGAGGGACCATAATTTGGACATAAAAAAAGTAAGCGAAGTAGACAATTTTCATGGTCCAAAGAGGGATATGGAAGTTTTACTTGTTTAACAGAGATTAAAAATGCTACCCACGCAAAAAAGAAACCCATTTTGCAAATCTGATTATCTTATTTCGATTTTCACATGCAATGACTATGACTAGATGTGATTAAAATAATATCATTAGATGTGGCTGCTTTACTCTTCCATGTGAGAATGGAAAAATGATGTTTCTTTGAGAGTGGTCAAAGAGTTCTAAGGATCCCGTTGTGAAAACCAGAATGGCACAAGGTCGTCGTTAAACTGATGTATACCGTTATATAAGCATATACAAATATATATAAAAAGGTCCTTCTCCCTAACAAGACAGAACAAGAAGGGTGGTACCCAGGCGAGTGGTTCTAGCGGGATCCTTTCTCCTCAGCCAATCACCCAGGGACCCCTTTTTTCCAGTACAAACTCCCAACGCATACTGGCAGCACGGAGCAAGGTTCACCCAGCTGCAGCACTTCATTGGCAGGAGGAGGGTCTCACAGCCGAGTTCTTGGCAGGGTTCTGGTGTGGGACAGCAGACAGCCAAGGCAGGTTTCTATGTTTCAGTGGCTAGTTGCCCACACGGCTGTAGCAGTTGGGAGTTGATCGGTACACAGTGGCTGCTCGGCAGCATGTGCAGCCTGTGGCCATCCACAAAAGAGTCAATGTCACAGTTTGTGGGATTGCCCCTTGGCACAACAGGTTTGGCTTCAGATTCTTCGGTTGATGCCGGCCCTCTCCACAGCTTGAGAGTACACTTCGGTGCTGCAGCTTGGTCCACTCTCACGTGCCCTGCGCTCCATTTTGAGTTGGCTTCCACCAGCGGGATCATTGTGATTCAGGGGAGTCGACCTACATTCCAGCCTGCCACAGAGCTCATCCCCCAGAGTGGTGCTGTGATAGAGAGTGGTGTTGGGAGCTCGTCTTCAGCCTGACACTTTGGTTCATCTTGCGGGCTCGCTGCTTTCGCATCTTCGTGGCTCACCCTGTCCCACCGACAGAGACTGTTCGTGACATTTGGCTGAAGCTGGCTCACACACTAAGTTGAGAGACTCCAAGGCAACTCTGACCAAATGTGGGAGCACTTATGAGGCTTTCTTGCAACTTTGGCACCTGGGCCTTTTTTCACCGTGGTTCAAGGCGCACCTAGATGGCACTACCGGCCACCAGTGTGGCTCTTTCCTCCCATCTCGTGATCAAGCCCTCATTGTACATACTTGTTTCTTCATTGGGAGAGTCTCCCCATGTTTCTGTTGTAGCCCTCTCTCGCAGAGGTGGTTTTGTAGCCTTTGGGCAGTTTATTAACTAACGGAAGGATCTTTTTCTTGCAAAAAAAAGAAAAGAAGGGTGGTACCTTCCACCATATAAGAGTTTCTCCTGCAAGTCATAGAAAGAAATTATCACACTAGTGTCAGATGACAAGACAAAATATATCAATCCACTGATGTTAGCAAGAAAGACGTGTGACTAATACAAGCAACGGTGCCTGCTTGCCCCTGCCCTGCACACATAATCTTGCCAATATGCTCTGCCTTCCAACTAACACACACGACATGCGTCAGAATAATACTTGAAACCAGTTAATACAATTTTGAACTATAAACCAAAAGAGTACTTCTTGCCTTAGGCCTCTCTTGCCTTAGGAGGCCTGAGGCTCAACAGTTATGCAAATCATAACTAATAGATCCATTTGAATTCTGCAGTTTCGTACACAAACCAGTTTGCCTTCAAAACTGAAGCTGAATTGAGGAGCGCGAAAGATAACAGCTACAAACAAGCCTGGTTCTATACAAGAAAATTGGGTAAAGGCATACTTTGGAGCTTAGATTTTCGGCCTTAAAAATGGTACAAGGATGGAAGGAAGAGGGCTGGAATGTGTTTGGCAAAACGTTCAGCGATAGCCAACAGAAATCATGTAAAGCATCAAAAGCAGGGTTCTTTTAACAGTTCTTTTTGGTTATTAGTTATCAAAGTCAGTTCTTCTCTAGATGTTTATTGTCGAGCCAGACTCTGCTATATACAGCAAGACAAGGTGAGAATGGGAATAGGAGGACTCATTGTTCCCAATTTGAAAACTGCACAGGAGTTCTGAAATTACTGACTCTCATCGCCTAAACAACCCTTGCAGACTATTTCCAAGGCCTGCACCAATGGCTTGCGCGATCTGACTTGCCTGCATTGTATACAATATAAAACAAGGTGAAGGGCCATGTTGGCATTCTAAAACAAAAAAAAAAAAAAAAAAAAGAACACACGAGGCTCTTAAATGAAAGCATCCATTTACAAACTATAAAACCAATGCTTCACATGCAAAAGTCAACTGAATGCCTATCTCATTTCTTTACAAAGGCTTCTGATAGAAAGCCAATAGTAAAGAGGATAATATACTGAACAAAATACAAACAAAACAATATGGGAGCTTTAAAATAGCAAAGCCTTTTTCAGACGCAATCATAGTTACTTAAATTAATAAGACATACAGCACCCACAAGCTTTGTTCCACAAGGGAACCATCAATACCTCTTGTGCTGTTTTCCGACAGTCAAGTGCATCCTTCACACGTCTTTGCAAAAAGGACCAGGTATCGCGAAACCCTAGATAAAAGCATCCCAATTAAGCTCCTTTGACAAAACATTTGACTTCATACATTGCAAACAAGGGATCTCAACACCAAAGTTACCAGGTGAATGATCTGTAAGCATGTACAATTCTGTGGCAGTGTAAAGCCCTCCCAGAATTGTTCGCTTTGCATACCAATCTACATCAGAAGAGTGATCACCCACAGCATGCCATATGTCATCCACCAGAACAGCCCTTTGCTTGAAAGATGCAGGTACATTTGCTGGGTTGGCCTACAAAAAAAAAGATGAATTTGTTATCTGAATGGGATTGTAACATACAAACAATTACCCCTGCAAATAGACACACACTTGAATGCTCAATGCTTGTGCCCAACGTGATATGAGAGGAGCTTGCATCTCTAGGCGACATTGAACAAGCTTCGCTAGTCGCTCTTGGAGAAGCATGCTTGCAAGCTCATCTTCATGGCTTTCGATATAATCAAGCAAATTGTGAAGCGATTCGTCCATAAAAAACTGCATATGCACCACACACAAACAAAAGAATCGGCATGGGCACTTTTCAAAACTGATCCAAAGAGCATCTGCTCATGTCAAATACAAAATTCACAATGCTACAAGTGCTCACTTCAACTAGAGCAGCTTCCTTTCTAGGAAAAACCCCCACAATGGCAGGTGAAAGACCAACATCTCTGGCCCCTGCCACCAATGCCGACTCAGACCACCCAAGTTTTGGCTGTACAACAAAAAAGCATAGCAAATCAGACAAGAAGTGGTTTGCACTTTGACTTTCAAACACATGAAGTACTTTTTGAAGTTTGTTTGCAAAAGAAAAGAAGCATTGAATAGAATCTTCAATAACACGTTCTTGGTCAAGTGTAGCTTTACATTAAATTGAGTTAAGAGTCTAAAGATATGGGAACCATCCAACTTGCTATGTTACACAAGGCTTTTATGGCTATAAAGAAAAACCACATGAGATCATTCATACATTGGAAACCTTGTTGATGGCTCATAATCACAACTTTCAGCTTTCACAGACTTCCAATTCACATTAATATCGTTAAAGGCATAGGATAGGGTCCACCCAGTACTCACCACATGCAGCAAAGCAGCTCTTAGCACTTGGGTTTTTTCGTCTGGAACTTCTTCTTTTTCTTTGAAATGATTGTCTGGACTAGGCTTTACTTCTGGCTCCTTTGTGTGTGGATCTGCTCAAGGAAACAAAATTGTCTGCATGAAAATATGTAGCCAGTCATATTACAATCTAAGATGCCTGTGGTGTGAGCACATTATATACACGAACAAGAATCAGCTGAAAATACAATCATCATGCGCAGTGTGCATTTGGTTTGAATTGAGGGTAATGTAAGAGGTAGCACTGCTTGGGAAAAATCAGCCAGGGGCTCTTTAATGTTCTGCTTGGCGTGTTTGTGAGTGCGGGAGGCCTTGTATAGGTCAGAGCTCTTCACAAGCGTGCATGTGAGTTTGTGTGTGTGTGTGTGTGTGTGTGTGTGTGGTCATGAGGCCTCTCATATATGTGTGTGTGTGCGCGCGGTGGAATCTCTGAGGTGTCGCGAACACTTCTGCTGCTCCTCTGTCGCACAATTCTGCCCTGTGCAGACTCTACACAGTGAGCCAGTGGCTGCAGTTTGCCCTCACCTGCACGTGGCCCATCAAAGATGACGAGAGCCTCAGCAGCGGGCAGGCTTCAGCAAGGGTTTCCTGTCAGTTTGTGTGGGGGTGTGTGAGTGTGTGTGTTTCGTCGCAGCTGTTACTCCTCTGCGCAGCCAGCCCTCGCTGGCTCTGTACAGGTTCGCCACTGTGTGTGTTTTAGGGTGTGCTTCGGCCTCGTCTGTCACGCGACTCTATTCTACACAACATCTACCCTGTGCAGGCCCTTCACAGCGCGTCGGGGGTGGAAGTTTGATTTCGCTTGCACGCGGTCCTTCCGTCGTCTTGTGTGCGAGAGAGGGGGGTGTGTTTTTGTACAGCTAGCTGGTGTGTGTGTCTGCCTGTGTAGATAGCAGTCATATATCAAAAACTCCCAAAAAAAGAAGAGTGTGTGTGTGTGTGAGAGCTTCGCATGGATTCCACTGATCAGTGTATATATAAGCGTCGGAAAGCCATGGAAACTTCGGAGATGGATGCTTTGAGTCTTATCAAAGAATGTTTGCATGAGGACTTCGAGGATGCACGTCAAGCCTGGGAAGGATCCGCTCCTGTAATGGAAGTGCGCATCCCTATACAAGAGCTCATGGATCCTGTTGCTCAATATGCATTCAACGCTGTGATTCTTTTTTTCCCGGGTCGAATGCCTACTGCTCAAGATGTAGGCCAATGGGTTGATTTCCTACTCAAACGGCAAGCAGTTCGAGGGGTTTACTTTGGTGCGCGAGGGTTCTACGAAGTCTTGCTGGCTGACATGGATGCTCGGGATGCTCTGCTTGAAATGTCTCCTCTTTTCTTCAATACGCAGATGACTCATGTGCTGCCCTGGGCTCTTACCAAGGACTATCAGAGTCTCATTCGTCACAAGTGTCCCGTTTGGGTTGAGGTGGTCGACTTTCCTCGCACTTGGCATCATTTTCTTCCTTTGTTGGCTGCTCAGTTAGGCAAAGTCATTTGCCCTCCTAAGCTGGAAGCAAACACAAACCGTTTTTGTATTTTGTGGGACACGGATATCCCCACACCAGCAGGTATTTCGATCGATTCTGGGGATACAGTGGTTGAAAAGCGCCCATTTAAGCTTAAATGGGGCAAGTTTGCGAATTCTTGCTTCCGATGTGGCAAATTTGGTCGTATGCAGTCCGAATGTCCGGAATCAAATTGGCAACCACCTCCTTCAGCCGTCCCTGCTCCTCAACCTCGCTCGCCTTCGAAACCTTCTACTGAGGTTCAAACTAAAGGAGTTTCAACCTCCTCCCCGTCAGCTAGGGCCATTAAAGGAAAGGGGAAACAAGTACAATTGTCTGCACTTACTGCTTCTCCAAATATTAAAGACAAGGGAAAAGAACAGGTTTCGACCTCTCAAACTTGGATAGTGCCCAAGAAACCAGTCAAAGCTGCTACACCTCGTGTTCCAGCATCTTCTCGTAATTATGTGTCTCCCTTGAAGAATGTTGCTCATAAAAAACTCCCTTGTAATGACAACACTTCTTTGGCTGAAGCTTGGGACAAGGATGTTTGTTCTTACAAGGAGGTTGTAACTGGAGAAGCTTCTTCATCGCAAGGTGCATTTCCTTTCAATTATCCAGGTCCAAGTATTGACCCACCTTCTCAGGCACCTTCAGCTGGGGAGGATATGTCGATGGGCACTGGTACTTGAGTTTTATTCCCCCCTTTCTTTCCCTCTTTCCTCGTCCGCTGTATATACCATATAGAATGCATAGTTCTTTGAATTGCATCTCCTATAATGTGCGTGGGTTATGCAATCACGACAAGTGGCGGCTTACCTGGCACTATGTACATATATGTAAAGCAGACATTGTGGTTCTTCAAGAGCAAAATCAGCATCAATTTGCAGGACAAACTTCTTGCTTTGCGGGCTACTGGATAGCTTATGCAGGATCAGCTCACCATTCTGGAGTGCTTATGCTTGTTCGACATGAACTCTTCCCGACTTTGGTCTTTAATGACCCGGCTGGGAGATGGATGGTCATCCAATGTATTGTTAATGGAGAAGTTTTCGAATTTGGAGGATTATATGCATACATAGCTTTTGCAGATAGAGCACGGTTGTGGAGTGCTATCTGTTCTTATTGTTGGCGTTCCAATGCCTTTCTCTGCGGGGATTTTAATAATGCACCAAACCTTGCGGATAATAATACTACTGGCCATTCTCATATGCTTCATATGGAGCGGCAATCTTGGGACCAATTTATGTCGACCTGTAATGGGCTTGATTTGTGGCCCTTTTTGCATGCGATTGATCCAGGCTTTGCTTTTCAACACAATGCTCAATCCATGTATCGCGCTCGGCTGGATCGCTGGTATCTTTTTCACATGCAGCCAAGTGCATTAATCGGCTACAAGCATCCTTTGCCTGGTTAACCTGTTCCCTTAATTGTGACAAATAATCCCTGCCATAATCCTGTATAACTGATTGAACACGCATAACAAAACAAAACCATGCTATGTCCAAGTGAACATACATCTGGGATAGCAAAGGTGGGATGATATTCACAATCATAGTGCGAAAAGGCTCATGCTTGAGATAAGCATTATTGACATGCGGAAGTCTTTTCTTGGGTAGGCGATCATTGACATCAAAAGAGCCAAAACGAAGTTTCAAGCACACGGGAAAATGATCTGAGAGACATAGCATAATCAATCGTCATCTCGCATACAAAGTCATCATAATCATTCTTCTCTTGCTGATGCTCAAATGACTGAGTTGTTTTCTGCTCGTGCAATCTTAAGGCACAATGATGAGAGGAAATTGGCCAAATGACAAACTCGAGCTCGTCAACAAGCTTTTGCAGATTAAGGATGTGCTTCTAAACAATTCTTTAAGCATTTGCATCACTCGACGTAGTCTCAAGCTATACGGAGAGTTAAATTACCGTCAGGGGAGTGGACCTCCACTCTTCGAGAGCTAGCACTAGCCCTACGCTCTCATTATGGCAAGATTTTTGAGGCCCCTTCTTCTCCCACGAGAGAAGCTCGCCAAGCGCGTCACGTGTTTATATCGCATGTTACTTCCATCCTCTCGTTGCGGCAAGCTCAAGACTTGGAAGCTGTTTTCACTGTGTCTGAATTGTATGTCAGCTTGCTTGATTTAGGTCGATGGAGAGCTCCTGGTTGGGATGGTCTCTCTGTGGAATTGTTCTTGTCTTTTTGGGATTATTTGAAGTGGCCTCTATTATTCATGATGAATACATCTTGGGAACAACAGGAATTACCCTCTTGGAAAGAAGGTTTGCTCAAGCTGATCCCTAAGCATGCATTGTGTAAAGAATTTTCACATTGGCGGCCTATTACACTTATGTCTGTGGTATATAAAATAATGGCAAAAATGCTTGCTAACCGACTCAAATGATTTCTGCATGAAGGCTTGCATCAATCTCAATACGGCTTCATTCCGCGACGTCAAATTACTGATAACCTCGCAAATGTCATTATTGGTATGGAATATGCAAAATATACTCGACAGGATGTATTAGTCATGCAGGTTGACATTGAAAAGACATTTGATACTGTTCTTTGGGATTACATTGCGGATACCATGAGACATTTGGGCTTTGGGCCTAGGCTATCCCGTGTCGTGCTTTTCTTGTATGCAAACAGTACTTCTGCAGGCTCGCTAGATGGTTCTCTCACAAAATCTTGGCCTTTGGGACGGTCGGTACGGTAGGGCTACCCTCTAAGTGCTTTGCTTTATGCGATCGCTACTCATCCCTTATTTATGTACTTGGATTCCTTGACCTCCACTAGTAGGCTACATGGCCTTACTTTACCTTCTGGTTGACAGTTTGCTGGTCAGGCTTATGCGGATGACTCTTTGTTCATGCCTCGTAATAACTATGATGATGTACAACAGATTATGCATACTCTTCATTTGTTTGGATTGGCAGCAGGTCTCAAAGTTAACTTTTGCAAATCCAAGCTATTGCCTTTGAAAGAGTGTGACTGGCATAGGATATTGTGGCCTGGGGAGATTGTTCCTCCCCATGTTCTGGTTCGCCATTTGGGTTATCCGCTGGGTTGGAATGTATCGACTATGAAGAAAACGGATTGGGTGCTCCAACGTCTACATTCCAAGTTGAATTATTGGAAATTGTCCACGTGGCCACTTCATGTGTGTCTCAAGATTGTCCAATGCATCCTTGTGGCTTATGTGCAGTTTTACTTGCCTTTGTTGTCTTGGCCTCGGTTGTGCTTGCAGTCTCTCATGTCCAATATTTTAGAACATTTTTGGCGGACCTCGTCTACCAAGAGGGGCATTCGGCTTTTATCTATGGACAAGCTGTGTTCTCCCAAGCGGCTTGGAGGGTTGAATATTTTGGACTTAAGACGTCATCTTCTGGCTCGGACAGCTATGTTGTTGCCAGTTTTGGTGGAGCAACAGCAAACTTGAGCTCTCATGGTCACACATTTATGTGCGCACATTGTCACCCATTCTTTTGGTCATTGGCCTGACTTATTGGGATGTTGTTTTTGGGAAGCTTGAAGGACACATTCCTGGATGTCCCTTTACTTCTTCTCTAATTGTTGATTGGAAGGTTGTTACTTCACATTTGGCTGGAGATGGTCGACAATCCTATGGGGGTAACTCTCTTCGCTTGGAGAGTCTGCATTGGAGCAGGGTTTTTGCTTCGACTTTGGTTCAACGGTCTCCTCGCAAAGCGTATTTTCTTTCCCAAAAAGGAATCTGTCAGGTGCATCAGGTAGTTGATGACTCGGGTTATGTTCTTTCTTTTGTTAATGCCGTCTCCCGCTTTCGGTTGGGTCTTCACTATTCTCCTCTCTGGCGGGAGATTCAAAACATGCTTGCTGCTCATTTGCCCATTCCTCCGCTGGATGAAGACTCTCGCTTCTCTGATTGGAATCTGGCTACTACTAGATTGGACTGCATCTCAGCTGCCAGTGTCTATGCCATTCTTCAGTCTTATATATGGATTGTGCATCGGGATAATCAGCTATGGTCGCTTTCCGAGTCATCCTTGTGGTGGCAACACGCATTGTCTCGCATTTGGCAGAGTCATCTGTCTTTGAAGGAACGTGTTTTCTTGTGGTGGTGTTTGGTGGGAGCTCTACCTGTTGGCAGTGTGTTGCATGCTCGGCATATTGCACCTTCCCGCTGCCCCAGATACCTTGAAGCTGAGGAGACCATGCCACACTTGCTGTGGTGTTGTCGTCACTCTAGAGCCTTCATTCGGCAAGTGTCGGCTGCTCTTCGACTACGTTTTCCTTCCGCTCTTTCACAGACGATTTTGGCTTTTTGGGGTGCTTCGGTCACCACAATCTCAGTTTGAGGTCTTCTTCACCTGGGTCAGATTTTGGACTATGTGGGCCATCTGGCATCATAGGAACTCCTTAATGTTCCAGGGCACTTTTGTTGACCCCTTTCCCTATTTCAAATTATCTCTTGGTTAAGCGCTACATTTTGCCTATGAAGCTGGAGACATCACTCTTGATGCCTACAGGATTTACTTTGACTGTTATAGTGCTCCGTCTTTTGTATCCCTTTCTTTTGGTGGGTTTTCCTCGCTTTGAGGTTTCCCACTTGTAAATTAATCAAAGCAGATTTACAAAAAAAAAAAAAAAAGGTGTGTGTGTGTGTGATAGAGAGAGAGAGAGCATGTACGTGCTTACCTGAAGGAGGAGTTTGAAAGCCGTCTTTGCCGGTATGAGGAGCACAGAAAGCACGGACGGTGGTGTACCACGAAGGAAACTGAGCGTCAGGTGACTCGTGTCCAGCAACAAAGCACGACGGTGACGGAGCTTGATGATCAGAAAAAGGAGGAGAGAGGCGTCGGAGAAAGGCCCTTCTGCACCAACTGCGAGCCGATCGGGTACACAAAGACGCCATCACCGCCCTCCACGCTCAGGTGGTTTTCACAAAATAAGAGGAACCCTGGCCCTGGTCACTAAGGCCCCTGTCAGAACCCGGCAGCCTCCAATTTGACTTGTGTTGACACACAAGTGGTGTCACACTAGAGCAGTGAACTCCTCAGCTATATCTAACACGCGCATGGGAGATGGGATCAAAGGCTCCCATCACTTTTGGGCCCCGACATTAGGTGCGCGCCGTAGATCTTGTCGCAAAAATAAATTCGAATATTTTTGTAAAAAATACCCGAGTTTATTTTTGCCCGCCCCGATACTTTTGCACGTCAAAACTCCATGGAAAGGTGTACATTCCACAGTGACATGCGCGGGCGTGGTGGATAGGCCACATGGCCCTCAAACCCTAGGTTGTGGGTTCAATCCTTGGGGACGGGGGGAAGGGACGAAGTAAACTCGGGTACCCGAGTTTACATTGTACCCGAGTTTACATTGTCCACGGAAGCACGAGATCTACGGTGCTCAATCATTCCACCGTAGATCCCATCTCCTCCCATGTCCGTGTGAGATATAGGCCAGGCAGTGAACTGGGTTGTCACGCTGACTTGCAGAGTCCGAAACCTGTGGCGACCACTCCCCTCCTCACTATCTCACACGGGCATGGTCTGGATGGGATCAATGGCCAACACCCATTTCGGGGATCCGATGCGATATGAGCCGTCCGATGCAACTTATGTAAATTCGAGAAAACAGGTAAATTCGAGCACACCAAACCTTGTAAGTTCGGGTGCCCCTCCCCCCCTCCCCCTGTCATCCCTCGGACTTGAACCTCGGACGCCACCTTTGCAAGCCTATCAGCTTAACCACCTTACCTGCGCGTGCTCGTTGAAAGCAATGGGACTAGGAGGAGTTTTATGATAAACCCGTCGGTGTGTAAATTCGGGGCGGCTTTAGTAAATTCGGGCAAACGGGTAAATTCGGGGCGCGTCACGAGATCAATGGTCCATGATGTCCGCGCTCCCCTCTGCGCTCCCCAAAAAAGGCATGGGCCATTGATCCCATCCAACCCATTGTCAAGAGTGGGAATCTCGAGGCAAGTGGACGATCAGAAAAAACTCCATGATCAACGCCCATTGTTTGAATCGAACCCACGACCTGCTCGTTGAGAGGCGGATGCTCTTACCACGAGGGCGCATAGGTTTTGATGGCATCCAAGGCGAAACAAATCCTTATATTGTAGACACAAACGCGAAAAATGAACTCAGATAAAAAAATTAAACTCAAACCAGATGTGACAACCCACGATGTTTTTAAATTTTGAGCGTGCATGCACATCGTTGATCCCACCGCTTGGTCTTCATTAAAGACCATGTGGTCTATAGTGCTGGGTAGGAACTGCTGCCAAAAAGTTGTATGTTTATACCGACACTATAGAAAGCAATGAGTGAATCACGTTGCCAAAAGCGCTTGGAAATTGGGATGTCCAACTTTGTGTGAGGTTGGATCTTCGAAGGGAAGAGCTACCTTGCATGGACATATTTGATTGGTTGCGCCAAAAGCATCCCATCGCTCGGCCCACCACTTCTCTGGCAACCGCCCTCGGAAGAGAAAATTCCCCGCGACAGTCGCCGCAGGTTCATCGTGCACGTGGACGTTGCATAGGATTTGAACTCAGAACGCTGTTAACCCTCACGCACATTCCTATCACCTACGACAGACGCCATATTATTTATTTGGTAAAGTCAGGTACCGGGCTTGTCGGTCCAATAGGAAAAGGGTAAGAGTGATCGCCGATGAGAGGCGCACTCTAACTGGAACATTTAAGGGTTAGTTGGCTAAGCAAGGGCGCCCAAGTGTGAATGGGGCGAGCTCATATAAAAGTCACCTAAACCTAAAAATCACTCATTCTTTCATTTGTGCAATTGAAGAGTGCTCTTGCTCCATCTCCATCTTCTTCTTCTTCATCTCCTTGTGTGTGTGTATGTATGCGTGAGAGAGAGAGAGAGAGAATGTGTGTGTGTGTGTGATCGAGCATTGCGACGACCCCACGGCGGTGGCGAGGCGGTTGAGCGCGGCACGGCGGTAGCTGCTTCTTCTTCGCGGCGAGGAATCCTCCATAAAGGCGAGCGTAGGGCGGTGAGTGATACACCCTTGCTCTCTTGAGCTTGCTAGATTAGTCTGGTTGTGTGCTTGTAGCCATTTGTGGCTCGCACATAGTGTATCGGCAAGTCGCGACGAGGAATCCTCCACGAAGGCGAGCGTAGGGCGGTGAGTGACACACCCTTGCTCTCTTGAGCTTGCTAGATTAGTCTGGTTGTGTGCTTGCAGCCATTTGTGGCTCGCACACAGTGTATCGACAAGTTCCTTGCATTGACACGTGCAACAGACGTGCACATTTTTGGCACCGCTGCCGGGGAATGCCTTGCATTAAGATTGAGTAGCACTCTATGCTACTTTGTGGTGCATTTTGATATGTAGGAACTGTAGAGAAGGAAGGTGTGTGTGTGTGTTGTAACATTTAATGGCCTAAAAACTTGTGTGTAGCGGAAATTAGCATGAACATAGTGGGCATTTCATTAGAATAGATTCCTAATGAGAATTACAAGAGTGCTTGGGTGGAGAGAGCAACAAAAAGCATAACACCTAGTTAGATAGCATGAACAATACTTTCAAAAGAGAGAGAAATTAAGCTATTGACAACAGTTGAGGACCGGATTTGCATGGAGCCGGTCCCCCCTCCAAAAGGCTTTGTATTATGGTTTCTCCCATCAAGAGAGACATTGTACAATACAATTCTTTGTGTTCCTTCAAGATTAACTAGTGCAATGAAGATGAAAGCTTCATGCACTAAGAAAAACACTCAGCAAACACAACATCAATTATCCCCGGTCTCAGACCCAAGACCTCACACACCTTCGAAGATGGTAAGAGCTAGCAGCGTATGAGAGTAGATTGAGAGGAAGAAGGAGTATCTTACGAGAAAGATGTACATCTCCTCACATAATCACTTATATTAGCATAGCTTAGATTAGTAATTAGTTTGGTAGAGGGGATGAGCATGCATTGAAGCTTGGCTCTTGGTTGGATTTGCATCCACAAGCCAAGAGTGTATCGATGTAGGCTTCTATCTCACAAGCTTGGAGTAGGTGATGAGCTCTCCATTAAAGCTTGGGAAGAGATAGTCTTCTCTTTCTTCACACATGAGATTGTGTGAGTGTGTGTGTGATAATGCCTTGCAAAAATCAGCCCCCTCTCTCTCTTGGGTGAGCCCTCTTGCTATTTGCTCTTCCTCTACCCTCATTGGGCCTCCCCAAGTCAAGCCAATGATTATTAAGCAGCATAAGTGATAGCCTTCTCACATGTGTCCCCCTTTCCCCTTTTGTGAGAGCTTTAGGTAATTTAATAATTCAACTAAACTCTCATTGGACCCCTTTGCCTCCTGGCCAATAGGAATCAGGCAAGCCATTGGGCTGTTGAATGCTCATTGGACCCCTTGGGAGATTGTCCAATAGTCATCTAGGAGACTTAATTCTCATTGGTTCTTTTATTAACTGTTTTTAAATTAATTAAACTAGATTTACTCTAGACTAATTCTCATTGGTCCACCTCCAAGGCCATCCAATAGGAATTGGGTACACCTTGTGGGCATCTGGCATAGGGAGCTGACATGTGTCCCTCATTCCCTTTGTGTAAAGGGAGCTTGTGTGTGTGTGTGTGTGTGTGTGTGTGACTTTCTCTCTCATCCCCTACTCCCAAGGCTCGCCCCCTCCTATGTAGGGATTTGTAAAGACTTTTTGGGTCACACACAAAGCATTCAATTCCCCTAGGGTTGACCTTTGGACACAACCTTTGAATTTTGGAACCTTAGCATTTTGGAAGTTTTAATGGGCTGAACCTTAGGGTCTTTTTAGCCCATTGTTGCACATGGCTCTTTTGCAGATGAACCCCCCTTTGGATCCCTAGTGTGGCCGGTCTGCTAGCTTAACCAATATTCTAGCTTTTTCTCCCCTGGCACTTCCCCACATTAAATGATCAGTTTAATATCAAAAAATCATTTAGGAGAATTAGATATTGATTATTATGACATTACCTCTCTCTTGAAATCACAGTCGTCCTCGACTATGGTGTAGAGAAGATAAAGCATATTCATGAGTCCTTTTCTTAGCGGGTAGAGGATCCCTATGTTACCCTACGACATCATTCCACAATGGATGACTAGTCCATTTGGCGCTTCAGAGCCTGAGGCTACCGCAAGCATGTTTGCACATTAGTCCTATCAGTCTTTTGTGCACAATAAAGAAAAAGAGAGTCTTATAAGACAAAAAGAAACTTTGTTCATTTTTAACATTTTGTACATTTGCTTACTCTTGGGAAGCATTGTAAGCATTGACAAGGTTTAGGTTATCCTTCAATTGTATGCCTTGCATCCATCTAGCATCTTCAAAAGGATAATTCTTAAACTTAATAAGATATCGTCGGATAGTCTTACCGCCTCCTTGTCTTCATGTCGGAGAATGGACTCGGGCTGCAGCACCTCCTCTTGGTCCTCGATCTCCGGTGGGTCTTCAGTAGTTGGTTCTTGAGGTGGCTCTCCTTTGTAAGGCTTTAATAGGCTCACATGGAAAGCATTGTGTATGAGCCAATGATTGGGCAACTTGAGTTGATAGGCCATCTCATTGATTGGCCTAAGAATCTGGAAGGGACCATAGTACCTTTTTGCTAGTTTAGCATAGTACTTTTGGTGGCCCGTAGGATTCTTGCCTGTCGTGTGCCATAATCGAGCCTTGGGAAACTTTAATAAGACCCAATCATTTTCTTTAAAGGCTTGGGCTCTTATGTGCTTGTCAGCAGCAGCCTTTTGCCTTTGCTGTGAGATAGAGATAGCATCCCTAATCTTTTGAAAAGATTCTTGTAGGTCTCGGCTATACTCATCTGTAGCGAAGATCTTCCCATGTACCTTAAGTAGCAAGGGACTTTTTGATCTCCCCTCAATTACCTCGAAAGGTGCTTTTCCCGTGGAAGTCTGTACAGTGTTATTGTAAGCATACTCCACTAAGGGTAAGTACTTCTCCCATTGGGATCTTTGATCTACTTCCGTCACATAGGCTTTTAGTAGATCGAGAATGGTTAGGTTAGCTATTTCACTTTGGCCATCCGTCTGTGGATGATAGGCCGAAGAGAAGTTTAGCCTTGTCCCTAAATTCTCAAAGAGACCCTTCCAGAAATTACTGGTCATTCTAGGATCTCTATCCGACACTATGGACATTGGCAAGCCATGGTACTTGAAAATTTGTGAAATGAAGAGGGTTGCCATTTGATGGGCTTTGATAGTCTTTTTGATAGGTATAAAATGAGCTTGTTTATTGAACCTGTCTACTATCTTCCATATTCCCGTATTCCCATGGATAGACTTAGGCAATCCAAAGATAAAATCCATGGATATGCTCTCCCATGGTGAATTAGGGATTGGCAAGGGTTGAAGCAATCCAAGTTGCTTCCCTCTATCAAATTTTGTCTTTTGGCATACCACACATTTAGAAACATACTCTTGTATGTTCACTTTCATGGTAGGCCAATAGAAATATGTTTCAATTCCCTTTAAGGTAGACTGAATCCCTCTATGCCCCGCATAAGGAGGAGCACGAGATTCATACATTACTTTCTCACGTAGTGAGTTAGTAACACATAGTCTATTGTCGTAGAGAAGATAACCATCTTGTAAAGTAAATGGTTCTTCTTTCTTCCCTAATGCAAGGGCTGAAATCACATCTCTAAAATCGGGATCAATAGCATACTCATCTATCATTGAAGATAGATCATTGTGAGTTGCTATGGAAACCGCATTCACTCTCGGCCGTCTTGAGAGTGCATCAGCTACTTGATTATGCTTGTTAGCAATGTGAGCAATATGAAAATGAAATTGCGAAAGGAAATTTGTCCACCTCATTTGTTTATCGGAGACTTGGTCTGCATCATGAAGTACTTAAGACTTTGGTGATCCGTTCGCAGAATGAAAGGAGTCCCCAATAAATAGTGCTTCCATGAGTCTAAGGCATGTAGAACTGCAAGGAGTTCCTTTTCATATATGCCTAGAGCTTGCTCAACAGGGTCGAACCTTCGACTCTCATAGCCTATGGCGTGCCCTTCTTGGAGCAAAACAGCTCGAAGGCAATCACCACAAGCATCACATTGGACCTCAAATGGTTTTGAGAGATCCGGTCGTGTAAGCACAGGTTGAGAGATAGGCTTTTCTTTAAGATTTTTGAAAGAATTGTTCTCCTTAGCAAACCATATATACCTAACGCTTTTCTTTGTTAGGTCATGTAATGGTCCCGCAATTTGTGAGAACTTTTCTATGAAGCGTCTATAGTATGCACACATACCTATAAAGCTTCTTAGTTCATGAAGATTCCTTGGTTTAGGCCATCCTTTTATTACCTCTAACTTTGATGGATCCATTTGGATGCCATCTTGAGAAATAATGTGACCTAAATACTGAATCTCTTGCAAGAAAAATTCGCTTTTCTTTCGATTAACATAAAGTTTATTCTCTCTTAAAACTTGAAATATTACCTGGAGGTGTTGCTTGTGTTCGTCTAATGAATTAGAGTAGATGATAATATCATCAAAGAACACTCCAGTGAAGGTTCGATGAGGCCTGAACAGCTTCTCCATCAAGCGGTTGAATGTGGCTGGTGCATTGGTCAAGCCAAAAGGCATGACAATGTATTCGTAAAGACCAAATGTGGTGCGAAATGCGGTCTTTACAATGTCTTGATCAACTATCCTTATTTGATGATAGCCACTTTTTAGGTCAATCCTACTGAAGTAGGTCGCTCCTTGTAGCTTATCAAATAGGTCTTCTACCCGTGGAACGGGAAACCTATTCTTGATAGTGATCCTATTTAGTGCTCTATAGTCGACACACATACGATATGTGCCGTCTTTCTTTTGCACTAATAGCACAGGTGAGCAAAATGGAGATGAGCTAGGCCTAACCATGCCCTTCTTAACTAACTCATGCACTTGCCATATAATCTCCTCTTGTTGAGCTTGAGAAACTCTATAAGGAGGTTTGTAAGGCGGTGAACTTCCTGGAAGAAGTTCAATTGCATGGTCATCATTACCTCGTTTAGGAGGTAGCTCACAAGGGATGTCGTCAATAAAAACATCTTGAAACCCCTTGAGAAAATTGGATAACTCTAATTCCTTTTGGTTGCTTTTATTTTCTTTTGTAAAGCATTAGGTTCATTTTGAGAATCTTTAACAAAAATCATGTACACGGAAATAGAGCTCTTTATTGACTTGTTGAAAGCTGGTGTATGTACAATGGGGATAGTGTTACCCATTTCCTTAGCATCTATATACATGTCTTTTTCCCTGAACTTAAAGGAGATTCTCCTTTCAGGAAATTTAACATTGGCAGCCAAGCGGTCAAACCATGGTGCCCCTAGGATTACATCCTCATGCTTGAGAGGAGAGATAAAGAAGTCCTCTTTGTCCACATAGCTTTGAACATGAAGCCTCAATTTCCCGATTAAGGGAGTGACTGAAGCTTCTTGCTCCTTGAAAGCATTGTCTGTGGATAGGACATCTCCCATCTCGTAAGCTTGTATACCTAGCTTGGTGGCCAACTCTATAGATATAAAATTGTGAGTAGAACTAGGGTCAAAGAGAATAAAAGCATCAGGTTCTCTTACCTTTCCCCAAGCATGGCATAGAGGAGATCCTTTGTGGTGAGTTTGGTGAGTCTCCTCCTCTTGGATTTCAACCAAGGAAGCTCTAGGAGGATCTTGGCGGTTGTTCTTTTGGGGACAAGCACGGTACGCATGCCCTTGTTCGCCGCACTTGAAGCACCGGTCATCCTTGCGATAACGCTCAAGCTCTTCAGGAGAGAGTTTGTTTTTACCTTTGTAAACTCCCTTCTCTTTAGCTTTGTTGGAGTTGCCCTTAGGAGACTTTTGGACATTGTCCTTCCCCTTAGGCTCGTTGGAACCCTTGTTTTCCGTGGGCTTATTATTTCTTTTAGCCCCCGTTTGGAAATTGATTCGAGAGACCACCATAGTATGGTGTATTACCGCCGATATGATACGTGGCCGTTGGGAGTTGACATACTCCGCCATTTCTTCGGTTAAGCCCGCACAAAATTGTTGCTTTTGCTCTCCAAAATCCAACTTTTTGAAGACAGTGGCTTTGAGTTGTAAGTCCCAAAACTTGTCTACATATTTGTGGATGGATTCATAGGGAGAGAGCTTTAAGCTTTGCCATTCGGTGAGTACTTTGTCTTTGGCATCGGTGGCCAAAAACTGCTTCATAATGGAAGCTCTTAAAGCTTTCCATGTTCGTGGAGCTTCACCGTTGGCCCGTAGGCTAGACCACCATTGCCTGGCGGACTTTTGAAAGTGCATAGCTATATGGCGTAGCTTAGAGAACTCCATGAAGCCCTCATCTCCAAACGCTGCATCGAACTGTTGGATAAAGGCCAAGACTTTTTCCGTAGCACCAAAGGTACTATCATAGGTAAGGAAAGAGATGCTCTTCCCTCCCTCTTTGAACTTCTTTAGCTTGGATGACCTCTTCCATGCGGCATAGGATTTCCTATGGCCTCTTCTTTTTTATGGTTCAAAGGTTGCACCATCACTTTCTTCAGAAGGTGAAGAATTTGAAGAAGGTGGAGAAGAGGGTGACCTCTTTCTCACCTTTTTCTTATCTTGATCTTCGTCGTTTTCACCATCACTTTCATAAGAGGAAGAGGATGAAGAAGATGGAGAAGAGGGTGTCCTCTTTCTCGCCTTTTTCTTCTCTTGCTTTTTATCATCCCTCTTTAAATTATGGTGTGGAGAAGAGTGCGATGGTCTTCTCCGCTTTGGTGGTGATGGAGAGCGTTTAGCCCGCCGTCTTCGTGGAGCCATCTCCGTCGAGGTGGCGGGAGACTCACTTCTTTCTCGCTCCTTCGGTGGAGGCTCTTGAGTTCTCCTTTGGGAAGGAGATGCATCATCAAGAAGTAAATTCTTGAGCCCTTCATATGGATTCTCTTCTTCTTCTTGAATCGGAGAGAGACCTCTTTTGGAAGTGTCACAAGGAGGCTTCCCAGGTGTTCTCTCGTCATGGTAATGAGCTTGGAGAATCCCGTGAGCACGGAGCTGCCGTTGCACTTCACTTTGGAGAGATGGATTGCCCATGGCTTGTTGAAGCCTAGAAACAAGATATTTAACAAGCATCGGAGCATCATTAGTAGCTTGCTCATTAGCAAAATCAAAGTTATCAACATTAATTTCACTCTCTTTACTATTGTCAGCCATTCTAACAACTTTTAGGTGTAAACTTTTTAGGTGTACTTTGGCACTTCAAGCCCTAGTTGCTACTCCTCTTTACCCCTTTAGAAAAAGCACTCAAGCTACTGTACCCGCGGCTTGAATACCATTAATTGCAAGGAATAGAAGAGAGGGTCTTTCAACACCAAACCAGCACCGGCTCCTGTCAAGCTTCTAATAGCTCAATAGTGGTTAAGCCGTAGGCAAGCCCCATAGGACTCCACTATTAACACCATAGCTCTCGACGGTGATGCCCCATTAACTGCACGAAGGCAGGCACACTGCAAGGCTGAAAAATCCCTATTCTACTTACTCACAGGCAATTAATAATACCAACCATTTATAGCTAGCTTGAGGACCTCCCTCCTTGAGCAAGAAAAGAGAAACCTTGTGCTCTGATACCAATGTAACATTTAATGGCCTAAAAACTTGTGTGTAGCGGAAATTAGCATGAACATAGTGGGCATTTCATTAGAATAGATTCCTAATGAGAATTACAAGAGTGCTTGGGTGGAGAGAGCAACAAAAAGCATAACACCTAGTTAGATAGCATGAACAATACTTTCAAAAGAGAGAGAAATTAAGCTATTGACAACAGTTGAGGACCGGATTTGCATGGAGCCGGTCCCCCCTCCAAAAGGCTTTGTATTATGGTTTCTCCCATCAAGAGAGACATTGTACAATACAATTCTTTGTGTTCCTTCAAGATTAGCTAGTGCAATGAAGATGAAAGCTTCATGCACTAAGAAAAACACTCAGCAAACACAACATCAATTATCCCCGGTCTCAGACCCAAGACCTCACACACCTTCGAAGATGGTGAGAGCTAGCAGGGTATGAGAGTAGATTGAGAGGAAGAAGGAGTATCTTACGAGAAAGATGTACATCTCCTCACATAATCACTCATATTAGCATAGCTTAGATTAGTAATTAGCTTGGTAGAGGAGATGAGCATGCATTGAAGCTTGGCTCTTGTTTGGATTTGCATCCACATGCCAAGAGTGTATCGATGTAGGCTTCTATCTCACAAGCTTGGAGTAGGTGATGAGCTCTCCATTAAAGCTTGGGAAGAGATAGTCTTCTCTTTCTTCACACATGAGATTGTGTGAGTGTGTGTGTGATAATGCCTTGCAAAAATCAGCCCCCTCTCTCTCTCTCTTGGGTGAGCCCTCTTGCTATTTGCTCTTCCTCTACCCTCATTGGGCCTCCCCAAGTCAAGCCAATGATTATTAAGCAGCATAAGTGATAGCCTTCTGACATGTGTCCCCCTTTCCCCTTTTGTGAGAGCTTTAGGTAATTTAATAATTCAACTAAACTCTCATTGGACCCCTTTGCCTCCTAGCCAATAGGAATCAGGCAAGCCATTGGGCTGCTGAATGCTCATTGGACCCCTTGGGAGACTGTCCAATACTCATCTAGGAGACTTAATTCTCATTGGTTCTTTTATTAAGTGTTTTAAATTAATTAAACTAGATTTACTCTAGCCTAATTCTCATTGGTCCACCTCCAAGACCATCCAATAGGAATTGGGTACACCTTGTGGGCATCTGGCCTAGGGAGCTGACATGTGTCCCTCATTCCCTTTGTGTAAAGGGAGCTTGTGTGTGTGTGTGTGACTTTCTCTCTCATCCCCTACTCCCAAGGCTCGCCCCCTCCTATGTAGGGATTTGTAAAGACTTTTTGGGTCACACACAAAGCATTCAATTCCCCTAGGGTTGACCTTTGGACACAACCTTTGAATTTTGGAACCTTAGCATTTTGGAAGTCTTAATGGGCTGAACCTTAGGGTCTTTTTAGCCCATTGTTGCACATGGCTCTTTTGCAGATGGCCCCCCCTTTGGATCCCTATTTTCCCTCCTTTGGATCCCTAGTGTGGCCGGTCTGCTAGCTTAACCAATATTCTAGCTTTTTCTCCCCTGGCACTTCCCCACATTAAATGATCAGTTTAATATGAGAAAATCATTAGGAGAATTAGATATTGATTATTATGACATGTGTTGAGAAGGAGTTTGTATTGCTGATGTGTATTTTTTGTTAATAAGGTGTTGAAAGGTACTGTGTTTTCTCTGTGATAAGGTGTAGGATTAAGGTAGTAGATCCATAATGTTAGTTCTGTGTAAAGTACAGTAAGTAGTTCTATTAGCTAATGAGTTGTTGTAGTAGTGTGTTAGTGTGTAACAATATCTGTATTAGTTGTAAGTAGGTAGGTTAGGTGTGTGTGTGCTTGCATGCACAGCACGGCCGCAACGACCTAATACCAAAAAAAAAACAAGTAGGACCGGGATCGGGAATATCCCCCAGACTGAAGCCCAAGCTCACGCTTAGGCTCAAGCCTCAATCCCCTTTAAATTACATATTTAGTCTCACGCGTAGGTAAAAATCGACCTTTTTGAGAGCCAACGGAGTTTCAGGTAATCAAACGTTGTGCTGTAAAGCACACCATGACCCCCTGAGCAATACGCTTGTTTCGATCTATCACATGCTCTAATCATTAAAAAACATTAAAAAACGAGTGAAAACAGACGCCTAAAAAAGTAAGCGGTTAACCTTTGAGGTTATTCGTCGACGCTTGTAGGGTGCCAAAGGCACATGCATCTGCGCTCTGGTCGTGTGTTAGAGGCCGAGCAACTAGAGAGCATTTCAATTTACGCGAGTTCTCAATATCCACCTACCTTAGGTTCCAAGACCCAAACATAGCGGCTAGTGTCTTCCTCTGACTACGATGTTATGGAGGGTTTCCCAATGCCTAATCCTGATAGCTCAAGCCAAAACATGCATGCCATGGGTCCACGGTCCGGGCCGAATGTGCTTAGCCGCTTGAAGGAAACCTTTAGTAGAGCCACTCGCTCCGAACATGGAGCTAACGATGTAAATGAGGGGGGTTGGGGAAGTAAATTCGCCATTCATGACCAACGTAGATCCTATACTCTTAGAGAGTGTGCACATGAATACTCCATTCACTGCACCCCCTCACTCTTCAGAGCTATTTTCCAAGGTCATTTTACCTTATGGTAGAAGCCTTGCCGAAGTGCAAGAGGTTGAGCGATATATCATTGCGACTAGGGAAAAGGAAATTGAGAGCTTACGCAAGGTGGAGCAACGAAGAGAGTTAAAAGCGAAAGCTCCTAGATCAATATCCTTGCTAGGAGAGCAATCGAGTGCTCCTAACTTAGCAACCACTAAGGGTCAACCCATAGAGAGCCACATTGCATCTAGTTCAAAGGACACCCCTAGCACCTCAAGCCTAGATGGAGCGTTCCTAAATGAGAACTAGGAGTACGAACTACAAACGGAAAACTCTAACCGACCTATACACAGGTCACACCTATCACGTAGGTTGGTTAGATGTCCTACAATCCACAATGGGTGCTACTAGTGTGGAGGATGAACAACAAAGAGTTTGTGAGGTCATCCATAGGGTTATTGAGCTAGAGAGACAGAACAAGGGGATCCACATGCCTTCAACGGGTCTCATGAGATTCTTGGATACAGGGAAGGCTAAACAACCAATCTTATTGCAAATGGAGACTCCCTCGGTAAGTCCGATGGATCCCCCATAAGTTGTTTCGCCAGGGGTCTCAGTGTAATCTGAGCCCACCAGTGATAGCTTTACTTTTCCAAGTCTAGCTCATCTTTCCCTTGATGACGCCACGGCTACCATGCCTACCCCAATGATGGGCATGCCAAGAAACACACCATGGACCTCATTTGTTAGTAAAACACCACTACATGGTAGCTCAATGCCTGCAACAGTACCCACAAGTGTGTACCAATCGTATATACCTATAGGTCCTTGTACTCATGTAGTCCCTACCCCTCCCATTGTTTCAACTACCTATGCTCCACAACCGCAACACCCAAGCCCTTATTTCCATGGGACCATACCGGCTAGCATTAGCATGTCACATCCGATGTCTGTTGTACCTAGGGCCCCACATATGAACTTTGGATCGCCACATGGCACAACACCGTACCAAACGTGGAACCCAAGGGCTTCCTACGCGCCAAGCCCAATGCCAATACCTACTCCACATGTAGTCTCTGGAGCACCTCCACCCACGGTTCCTGCTCACTTAGGTGACTTGGCAACATTTGCTCAAGGTATCGGTCGATCTATTGCTGAGAATATGCGTAACACGCTTGATAGAGAACCTAGAGGTAAGGCAATACAAATAGCCAAGCTCATACAAAAATTTAGTGGAGACGGGGATGTGAGAAAGCATATCGAAGTGTTTGAACAAATATGCGATCCTCTAACAGAACACAATGACCTGCATAAGAGTACTGCTTTAAGCCTAACCTTAAGTGGAAAGGTTGGGGATTGGTATAGAACCCTAAGGGTGGAAGAAAAAAAAAATTACCCTACTCTTAGGAGACTGTTCTTAAACGAATACATACGAGAGGGAGTGGTTTGGGTGGTAGCCTCTCAGCTCTAGAAGGCCCAACGAGAGGAAGGAGAGTGGGTGAGAGACTTTATTAGTCGTTTTAAGCATTTGAATTCTCGTTTTAATCCAAATGAGCGCTTCAATAATAATCAATTGCTTGATAGATTCATTAGGGGATTACGACATGAGGATATCTACAATGGCCTAGTCATTAGAGGTATCACCACTTGGGAAGCAGTCACCACCAATGCAATTCAAATTGGAGGATAATTTAATGATTCAAGGAGAAAGAGTGTCTGTTGAGCCTAAATCTATTAGCTCGCAAGCATCGCGGCATCAGCCAATGACCCTAAAGCCTATTGTTAATGAGCCACAGATATCTGAGATGACTTTAGCAAATCTCACCAAGGCCATTCAAGAGAGTCTTAGAGACAATCGTGCTCCACAAAACAATCATATGTATCCAAGAAGGGAGCAACAATGGTTCTCAGTATGCTATGGACCGCATAGTACCAGTGAATGCCCTACTTTTAGAGTAAAATTCAATGGGAACTGCAATGCCTGTGGGAGGTATGGTCATCAAGCTAAGGATTGCATAGTATTTAAGCGCGCGATGGCCAATAGACCAACCTTAGCAGGGACAAACACACCTCAAGTGCCTGCATTGATGTCGATCCCACCTCTTGAACAAACATATGGTCCCTAGGGCCCCGAATATTGTTCAAACAACACCCTTACCACCTCCAGTACTAGGACCGCAACCACCACATCCAAGAATCACTTCTGTAAATCAAGTGGGTTGTGAGTCATCTATTGCTTGTTTGGAAGGCTGTGAGGAAGATATAGACCCTAATATTGCCTATGGGATGGATGCACTTGAAGAAAGTCCACAATACTACATGGAGGACTATTGGGGACAATTCAAACATGTCTATCAAGTAGCTGCTCTTGCTGCAAGAGGCCAAAATATCAATTACACTGCTAAAAGACCACCTCTTCAATGCTAGGAGTGTGAAGGTCCACATCGTGTGGCAGAGTGTCCTATTGGGCTACAAAAGAACGACACACTAATGAAAACCAATCAAGCGAGCATGTATACAATGCCGATACTCATGTGTAATCGATGTGCCATAGATCATTTGATTGCCCAAATGTCCAAATAATCCAAATGCACCGAAGATCATGCCATTAAACCTGATTGAGGTTACAAAGGAGCCATCACAAAGTACACCTGTGGTACCGGTAAACGTACTCACATGATCGATGCTCCAAAAACAAAATTATATTCTTGAGGAAAGAGACACGGCATCAATTGCCCAATGTCAAAAAAAGAAGAAAACACGAAGGAAGAGATCGCAAAAAGCAGCGAAGTCGGACCCCAGATTAACATAGGGACTGGTGATGACCCCGTATATATGAACGATGCTGAAGAGGATTCTGATTCAGGTGAAATCATGGAGATCAAAACGACCACTAAGATAGAAACCAACAAGGAAGATCTTCATGAGCCACAATGGCCAGGATCCAAGAAGAAGATAGGAACTTATCCAAACCCTATAGAGGAGATCGAGCGAGTCAAGCAATTAAGGAGTTTGGTAGAAGATACCCAAAGGGATCTAAACCAGCACCTAGGCAGATCCAGATTACAGACACCGTGTTCCCTACGCAACAACAACCTCACCAAGTCCATAGACCCTTAGCTATACCTAGTGTCATCCAAGAAGAAAGTGACTTAAAGTCATGCTGGGAAAGTGGCCATACTCACTTCTTGATGGAAAGAATGTTTACAGAGGGACTACCTGATCGTCTCGAAGAAATGGAGATCCCATCTTCCCCACGCCAAGGGACTGAAGTCCAAAATGTGCCGTTAAACATTGCCAAATTGATGGATTTCATGTCTTCAGAAGTTAGAACCACCATCATGTCCAAACTATATAAAGACCCTGAGCTAGTCTCAGCTCTTCGAGCCTTCCTCAATGGAGAACTAAAGTCTGTGCTGCCACGATTTGCACAGATGGATGGAGTTGAGGAGATGCCAATAGAGGAGAAACACTTAGATCCACAACCCAACCTAAATGAGAACCTTGTGGTAAAAATACATGTTAACAAGTTGGGACAATAGTTTGAGGGTGATGAATCCAATGCGACCATACCAATCACTACTAAGGGATTAATTGTGAAGGGAATCCTTGTTGGTGGCACTGGGGTTAGCATTGTGACTAAAAATTGCTGGGAAACTATGGGAAGACCTCACCTTGCGACCACAACCATAGTAGTGAAGATGGCCAATGGGTCTAATGTTAAACCTATTGGGATGCTAGAAGATCTCAAGATCAAGGGCTTTGGACATAAAATAAGAGTTACCTTCATTGTTATGGATTTCTCCAAGCACACTATGGCATCTGAGATGATCTTAGGATGTCCTTTCATGAGGGAAGCAAAAATGGTGCATGACTGGTCTAAAAACCATGTCTACTTGCAGTTTCAAGATTCTGTTATTCGAGTAGATCTTGTAACTGGTCGAGCACATCTTCTAGGAAATAGGTTCATAATTGATCATAGATCTGACACCACAGTTCATTCGACCCAATTGCAATATTGTTACACGTGTAAAGCGGACATTGATGTTGGGGAAGATTCGCTTATATGGATGTTCTATCTGGAATGACTGAGTCTGACAATGTGGATTGATTCCACCTAGCAGCAACCATAGACATTTGGGGAAACAGGGGGACGACCTGGGTAACACCTGAGGGGGATGAAATGCTCGTACTCTTAAATATGCTAGAAGCATTGCATATAGCTTCTGATAATACTCATCCTAATATAACGAAGAAAACATACAAGTGGGTCCCTAAAGCTTCTTTAGCGACCATAGCTAGTGCTAAAAAACAGAAGCCTTGTAAGAAACGTCCCACTCGCTCTAAGAAATGTAAGAAAACGTGGTGGTGGATTCCTAAACGACTATTGGAAGCCCAAGGCTACTATCAAGGAAATGATCAAATCTGGGTGCCAAAACATAGATTGTGTTCTTACCTGTCACCTGACCCATGTGAGCCCAATCTTGTAGATCCAAAATGAATTGACAATCGTGAAAAGAAAAAAATCACAGAATGCTACACACCCGCTCCAGAGCTAGTTTGGGTACTGAAGAAAGAACGATTTGTTCCACCTAGCTCAAGAAGGGGGGAATCCCATGAAGCTTCTAGCTCCTCATGTAATGCATCCATAGAGGTAAAAGGTTCTCCATAGCCTCCACCTACAATAGTGGACCTCCATGAAGCTACAAAGGAATCCACACCTCCCAATGTTCAAGCATCACCTGATGAACCACTTCAAGTTCGATCATGGGAGAGTACCTTACCACCCTTGCAACTCGACGAGGCACCTAAGGTAATAGAAAACTATTGGCAAAAATCCTCACCTATTACCAACTGGAACAATTGGTTTCAAAGGGTGACGAACACATTTAATACAGTATGACCTACCCAAGGAAGGGGGGAAGTCTTCATTCACGTCAGCCTATTGATTTATTTCCCTCTTCCCCTTCTTTCCCCGACCCTTGAGATTTCCAATCTTAGGGAATGTATATATAAAGCCTTATACTCACAAAAAAGAAAAAAAGTAAAGAGCAAGATCAATTAGCAAACGAGTATGCACAATAAAAGTCAAAAAATTGACCAGACCTACACATTCACATCCGGTACACTGAAACAGAAACCTATGTCATCAAACACCTTTGATTTTCATCACTCGAGTGATGGAGGGTAGGTAGGATTAGTACGATAGGAGTGTTTCTGTTTTAGAGTTTAGTGATTAGCAAAGTTCTTTCTTCCCATTGATGTGTCTCCTAGAGGTATTCTTTGTGTTTCCTCGTGTGTACAAGAACGTGTTGTTGTTGTTAGTATTTGGACCTTCATGGAATCTTTCTCTCGTTCACTCTTCAAACCAAGCACGATCATCAACACAAACAGGTGTTTCTCATCCATTAGCATTGCCCCTTATCTTTTTTGCATCCATGTTTGTCTGCTTTAATTGTAATTGGTAGCATAATATTCAACGCATTTGCTTAGTATCAAACATTAAATTCAATGTAATTTATTGTCATAAGCACTTGTCTAGGTTTAAAAATCAAGCAGTCCAACTAAGCTAGTTTGACCAAGTTAGGCGTTGGAGATCTTCTCTTAATACCATGGGGAATGCCTTCCTAATAATCAATGGTTACTTAGGTTCTTAATCCGATTTAGGTAGCATTGTGTGAAATGTACTAGGGCTTTCTAGTGGGATTAGTCCCTATTGACCTTTAGCTTAAGTATGATAAAGGGAGTTTACTATGGCTTATGTATGTATTGCGGAGAGCAGGGGCACATTGTTCAACAGTGTCCAAAGAAGAGAAGGATGAAGGTTCATGGTGCAATGGCCTCAACGTGTTTGAAAAACATGGACGTCCAACCTCAATAGAGACCGACCGGTTGGACAAAAGACAAGCAAAAGAAGATTTCTTTCTTCCCGCTGATTCTACTTCAAGTTTTATGCTACCAGTCAAGATCCGTATGTCAGGTAGGCACATGGATTGTGAAGCATTACTAGATTCAGGCGCAATGGTGCTTCATGGACAAAGAATTTGCAAAAGAACAAGGTATATCATGTTACCATATACATGTGGTAGTGATGTGTGTGAACACACTAGGACCGCCGGGGCATTTTTTCCCTCTTTAGGAGGTTTTTTCCCCCGAGCATTGTATATACCCCCATCACTCTAGGGCTATCTATCTTTCCATTGCACACTAAGTAATACACTCTCTGTTGTGTGCCTTGAGCTTCCTTCGTGTTCTCCAAGCTGTGTGTGTTTCTCTGCAACCCTAATTCCAACAATTGGTATCAGACTAGGTCACGTCCTCCCGGGCTTAGTCGCCAGCTGCTCCAGCACTCGCCTGCTCACTTTCTCCGATTTCAGTGAGCTTTGGCGAGCGTTCGCAGGTCGACAAAAATTTTGGGTGAGCTTGAAGAGCTCGTTCTGCTCAGAATTTTGATTTGGGCTCATTTCGGCCTCCGTTTCCACTACAGGCAGTACTGCACATGCTATTTCGTCATTTTGTGCAGAATTTCTGTCAGTGCCGTTTTCTGCATAACAGGTGCCTTATAGTCTTCTACGGTTTGTGCTATATAGCACAGGTTGTTCCCGCTCCGTTTCTCCTATTTTCGGGCAGTTTTTACATCAGGTGCAACATTTACCATGGCTGACAACAACAACACAGATGTGTTCAAGATGTTTTCTGCTAAGCACAGGTTGGATGGGGACAACTACCCTATGTGGGCTTATATGATGCAACATGTTCTTGTGTCAAAGGGTGTCTGGAACATTGTGCAGGGCATTGATGTACGTCCTGGTTCTGAGGATGTAGGCGATGTTGAGGATGTTGCAGGTCTTGCTGCAAGGATTGCAGCTATTAGAGTTGTTTTGCCTACGGTAGAACAAGCTCGTTGGGATGTTAAGGATGCGCAGGCTCATGCATTGATTGCCTTGTCTGTGAAGCGCACCATTGTTCCTCACATCCGTTCAGCAAAATCTGCAAAACAGGCTTGGGATATTTTAGCAGGTCTTTATGCAAGCCGCAATGAGGCTAAAATTGCTTTGCTGTGTAAAGAGCTGGAGTCGAAGATTATGCATGAGGAAGATGATATGGACACTTTCCTTGCTAGTGTCAAGGATATCAATGAGCAGCTTATTTCTGCAGGTGAAGTCGTTTCAGACAGTTCCCTTGTGCAGACTGTTCTTGATGCCTTAGCAGATTCCTACCAGACTTCTGCTAGTACTTGGAGACTGATGACCCAAGGAAATCCTGAAGTTGTCAAGTTTGATGCATTATGCACATTGCTGTTGCAAGAGTCACTTTCTAGAAAAAATGGGACTAGGCAGCGTGCACTTGAACAGGCTTTTATTGCTTCTCAAAGAAAGGGTGGTAACAGTAATGCAGCCATTTCTTATGGTTCTGCTGCGAGTGGCAAAAATTCTGTTCCTAATGCTTCTGCTGGCAGTACTTCGTCTGGCAATTCTGGTGATAAGGGAAAAAAGAAGATGCATTGCCATTATTGTAAAGCCAATGATCACTTGATCAAGTTGTGTCCTAAGTTGAAGGCCAAAGAGGCTAAGAAGAAAGAGGGTGGTTCCACTGCAAATGCTGGTTCCACTACAAATGCAGCCATTGTTGAGTCTTCTGTGAAAGGAGATTGTGTTGCTGATGTTGATGCAGAATGGGCTTTTAGTGCAGAGTACACTTACAATCCTGCTGTCCATGATGCATGCTTGTCAGTTGTGCTGCAGATTCATATGTGTGGTATTTCGACAGTGGTGCTACAAAGCACATTACCTCACATCGTGAATTGTTTACCTCTCTCGAGTCTGTCCCTCATGGGAATTCAGTCACTTGTGCCAACAACGCCTCTTATCCAGTTCAGGGAGTTGGAAAGTTTGTGCTCACTACTGGTAATGGCAGTTCCTTCACACTTGTTGATGCACTTTATGTACATGGGATCAAGAAGAATCTCTTGTCTGTATACGCACTTGCTAGACTTGCACTTGTAGTCAAATTTGTGGATGACAGATGTATAGTTCATGATCTCAGTTTTGGCGATGAAATTGTTGCATCTGGGCTTTTGTGCCGTGGGCTGTATAAGCTCACTTTGTATGAAAAGTGTGGACAAAATTTTGCAAATGTTGTTGCAGATTCAAGGGCTATTTCAGATGCAAAACTTTGGCATGCACGTTTTGGTCATCTGAATTTTGCAAGTTTGCCGCGTTTGCAGAAATCTGATATGGTTGCTTCTTTGCCACCTCTTGAAGCACATGTCAAACATGTTTGTGAAGGCTGTATTTTGGGTAAGATGTAGCGTTCTAAATTTCCAAAGGATGGTTCAGTTCGGGCCACATGCACGTTGCAGCTTGTGCATAGTGATGTTTGTGGGCCCATGCAAACTCCGTCCTTGGGCAATTACCTGTACTTCGTGACTTTCATTGATGATTACTCCAGGCATGCATGGGTATTTCCGCTTAAAGTGAAGTCCGAAGTTTTTATGTGCTTCAAACAATTTCTGGCTATGGTTGAAAATGTCTCGAAATGTACTATGGGCACCATCCGTTCCGATCGAGGGGGGGAGTATATGTCTCATGAATTTAATGCATTTTTGGCTAGTCGTGGGATAAAACACCAATGTACAGTTCCTTATACGCCTCAGCAAAATGGTGTTGCTGAGAGGAAAAACAAGTCACTGACAGAAATGGCACGATGTATGGTCAAAATTCAAGCTTTACTGCATTCTTTTTGGCTTGAGGCCATCATGTGTGCCACTTATGTACTTAACAGGTGTCCTATGAAAGCTTTGCAGCCTATTACTCCATATGAAGCATGGCATGATAGAAAGCCTTCTATTGAGCACATGCGTGTTTTTGGCTGTTTGGCATATGCTTTGGTGCCACAAGTGCAGCGCAGAAAATTGGATGATAAGGCTGTCAAATGTATTTTTGTTGGTTATAATGCTAAAAGCAAAGGTTACAGGTTGTATCATCCGCAAACAAAACGTATTTTGGTTTCACGAGATGTAGTGTTTGTGGAAGATTCTGTTCAGCCCTTGCTGTCATGTACTAGATACAGTAATGTAAGCTCATAGGACATTTATGACACTTTGTTGCCTCTTTTTAGTGGTGGAAATACGAATGTAAGTTCCAATGAGGCAAATGTACAGCCTATGGGGTTTCTGAAAATGTTCTAGATCAGCCTATTACTGATGTAGATGTACATGATGTACTTGATGAGGAAAGGGTTGAAAATGAGCAGGCTAGAGATATGCCAAAATGGCTGGTGCACACTTTGCGTGACAGTAAATTGGATGCACCTTTGTCTAGTCGTACTCGTTCAGGCTCTCGCCATGCATCTTATGCATCAGATTGTTATACTTTGGCTGTGTCTAGCTTACATGATGTTGAGGAGCCTCTGTCTTTTGATGAAGCACAGAATTCAGAAAATTGGATGGCTGCCATGCAATCAGAATATGATGCACTCATAGAAAATGACACATGGACTTTATGTGATTTGCCTCCTGGCAAAAAGGCCATTGGTACGAAGTGGGTTTACAAGTTGAAACGCAAGCCGGATGGTGAGATCGATCGCCATAAGGCTCGACTTGTTGCAAAGGGTTAAGCACAGCAAAAAGGCATAGATTATGAAGAGACTTTTGCTCCCACTTGTCGTATGACTACTGTGTGTTTTCTATGTGCATTGGCAGCTCATTTTGGTTGGGATGTACATTAATCAGACATTGTTACTGCTTTCTTGAATGGTGACATATTTGAGGAAGTTTATGTAACGCAGCCTCGCGGTTTTGTCATAAAAGGACAAGAGAACAAAGTGCGCAGATGTAAGAAGTCTTTGTATGGGTTGAAGCAATCTCCTCGTGCTTGGTATGAGAAAGCTGCCACTCGTTTGGTTAAATGAGGCTTTCGTAACAGTCCAACAGAAAGCACATTGTATGTAAAGCGTGAGGGTGATGTACTTGTCATTGTGGTTCTTTATGTTGATGATTTGTTGATCACTGGACCAAATGAGAGACATATTGCTAAATTTAAGGCTGATTTGAATGCTACTTTCAAGATGAAAGATTTGGGACTGTTGCATCATTACTTGGGTATACAGTTTAAGCAGTGTGATGGTGGTATTGCCTTGTGTCAGAAAAGTTACATAGAGACATTGCTATGTAAGTTTGGACTTGAGGATTGCAAACCTATTGCCACTCCCATGGAAACAGGTTTGAAGTTGAGTCTACATGATGCTGTCGATCCTGCTAATGTCACTTTTTACCAAACTGCTATTGGCTGCCTCATTTATGTATGCAACACGAGGCCAGATATTCAGTTTGCAGTCTCACAGGTCAGCAGATTTAGGCATAGCCCAGGGTCTAAGCATTGGCAGGCTGTCAAGAGGATTTTCCGCTACCTTAGTGGCACTTTACATCTTGGTTTGTTTTATCCCAAGGGGGGATCATTGCCGCCAGACTTACATGCTTTTTCGAACTCAGATTGGGCTGGTTGTTTTGACACGTGAGTGTCCACAAGTGGTTTTTGTTTCATGCTTGGCATTTCATGTATATCATGGTTGAGCAAGAAGCAACCTACTGTGGCCACTTTGAGTTGTGAGGCTGAGTACAGGGCAGTCTTCATAGCTACGGTTGAGTGTGTATGGCTCAGACGCCTTATGGCTGATTTGGGTGTTGGACAAGACACTGCCAACACTATCTACAGTGACAGTCAGAGCGCATTGGCAGTTGCGAGGAACTCAGTTTTTCATGCTCGCACAAAGCACATTGAGGTGCATTACCACTATGTCAGAGAGAGGCTCTCAACAGGAGAGATCAGCTTGGCTTATGTGCCAACACAGGACAACCTTGCAGATCTTTTCACAAAGGCATTGTCTCGTGAGAAGCTTGAAGCTTTCCGCAAAGCTTTGGGCTTACTCCCCTTTGTGGACTGATCCTGTCCTCAGGGCATGGCACTTCCCTTTACTCATGTGCCAGCGGACCGCCGGGGCATTTTTTCCCTCTTGAGGAGGTTTTTTCCCCCGTGCATTGTATATACGCCCATCACTCTAGGGCTATCTATCTTTCCATTGCACACTAAGTAACACACTCTCTATTGTGTGCCTTGAGCTTCCTTCGTCTTCTCCAAGCTGTGTGTGTTTCTCTGCAACCATAATTCCAACATATCACTCATGGAGAAGTCTAATCCAACAATTGTAGAAGTCATTGATGGTTGTCCCCTCACTTCAAGGGATGTCAGGTATGAAACTCACCCCATAGAAGTAACATTGAAGGAGCATGTTTCAAAAATAGCATTCAATATTATACAAAGCCCAAGCAATCCAATTGTTATTGTGCTACCGTGGCTTGAATTACATAATCCTAATATCGATTGGAGGGCTCGGAGAATTGAACCACGAAAAGTCCAAAAGAAGAAGGGAAGACATAATAGGCCTATATATCTTGGAGCCAAGGTCTTCATGCGTGCAACCAAAAAGTATCCAACTTTTCTGATATTTTCAACACCAACAGACACGTCGACAACAAAAACCATTGAGGCATTGCCACGTCAATGTCAAGATTACAATGATGTTTTTGAGAAGAAGAATGCAGACCTCTGACCGGAGCATCGACCCTATGATTGTGCTATAGAGATTCAGGAGGGAACCCAACCCCCGTTTGGCCCAATATACAATCTATCTCAAGATGAATTGGTAGAATTACGAAAAAATATTGATGAGAATCTTGCTAAGGGTTTCATATGGCATTCAAAGTCCCGAGTAGGAGCTCCAATACTCTTTGTAAAAAAGAAGGACGAAACTCTCCGGATGTGCGTGGATTATAGGGGTCTGAACAAGATCACCGTGAAGAATCACTATCCCCTTCCCTTGATCCCAGAGCTTGTTGAGCGCCTTGGCAAGGCAAGAATATTTACAAAATACAAAAATAGACCTTTGTGGTGCTTACAACCTAGTTAGAATCAAAGAAGGTGATAAATGGAAAACAGCCTTTCGCCCAAGGTATGGCCACTTTGAATATATCGTCATGCCATTTGGTCTCACAAATACCCCAGCAATTTTTCAATTTTTAATGAACGACATCTTTCGGGAGTATTTGGATTATTTTGTGGTAGGATGATATCTTGATATTTTCCAAGGATTAAGAAGAGAATGAGCACCATGTACGATTAGTGCTTGAAAAGCTTCGTGCATCATGGTTATATGCAAAGTTGGAGAAGTGCTCTTTTCATCAATCTAAGGTGGGATTTCTTGGTTATGTTATCTCTGAAAAGGGAATCTCCATGGATCCAAAGAAGGTTCAAACCATCCTTGATTGGGAGACACCCACCTCGGTAAGAGATGTTCAATGCTTCCTCGGATTTGCAAATTTCTATCATATCTTTATACAAGGATAGTCCAAGGTGGTTATAGCACTCACAAGGTTGACATGCCATAATAAGTTAATTGTCTGGGACTCAGAGGCCGCGAAAGCTTTTCAGACTCTCAAGCAAGCTTGCATGACCGAACCCATTCTAATTCACGTAGATCCTACAAAGCCTTTCATCCTAGAAACAAACGCTTCAGATTTTGCCCTTGGCGCTATTCTATCCGAAGTAGGAGAGGATGGTCAAGTAGATCCAGTGGCTTTTCATTCTCACAAGTTCTCAGCTGCAGAAATCAATTATGAAATCCATGACAAAGAGCTCTTAGCAACAATCATTGACTCCTTCGACACTTGGCATCACCTACTTGAAGGAACTCCTCATAAGATCACTGTCTATACAGATCACAAGAATTTGGAATACTTCATGGCATTCCGCGTCTTGAATCGTCGCCAAGCCAGGTGGAGTGGTATCCTATCAAGGTTTGATTTTCTTATCTCTTATAGGCCTGGCCATCAACAAGCTAAGCCAGATGCCTTATCAAGAAGATCCTACCTTGCACCTAGAGAAGGCGACGCGGCATTTGATCAACAAGAGTCAGTGATTTTGAAACCTGAGCAGCTTACGCTAAACGCCACCATGAGCCAAGCTCCTGAAGATTCTACTTCTCTTTCTAGTGAAGATGCAAATTGCCAAAGACCCACTTGCTAAGAATATTAGACAACAACTACAAGGACAAGGGGTTAATGAGGACTTCAAGAAATTGATGGACTAATTTACTATAAGGGTCTTCTCTATATTCCGCCAGGACCAACACGCTTGGAGGTACTTCAGCAATGACACGATCTTCCATTATAGCAGGGCATTTTGGGGTTAATAAGACAATTGAGCTTCTCTCCCATGACTTTTGGTGGCCTCAAATGTGGAAGCTTGTCAAGGAGTATGTAGGCACTTGTGACACTTGCAATAGATCAAAGGCCCCTCGTCATCGTCGTCATGGGTTACTCCATCCCTTGCCCATTCCAAGCAAACCATGGTCATCCATCTCCATGGATTTCATCGTAGAGCTACCCTTGTCACAAGGATTTGACTCCATTTTAGTAGTCGTGGATCGGTTTACAAAAATGACACACTTCATTTCAACCACTAAAACCATTACCGATAAAGGTACGGCCAAACTCTTTCTATAGCATATCTATCGTTATCATAGATTACCGGATGACATAGTTTGTGATCAAGGCCCACAATTCATCTCTAGCTTTTGGAAAAGCTTATTCAAGCTACTTGGAGTACAAATCAACCTCTCCTCAGCCAATCACCCACAAAGAGATGGACAAACAGAGAGAGTAAATCAAGTTTTGGAACAGTATCTCCATTGTACTATCAATTATCACCATGATAATTGGGTCGAGCTCCTATTGCTAATAGAATTATCCTATGATAACAGTTTTCATGCCTCCACCCGTCACACTCCATTCTTTGCTAATTATGGTCAACATCCCAAACAGGATATCCACGGGCACCATCAAGTCAAGAATCCAGCTGCTATTCATCTTACACAACAGTTATCTGCAATTCACAAAGAGCTTACAATTCATATCAAAGAAGCTTAATCCAAGTATAAGGAAAGTGCATATCTCCATCGCATGCAACATCCAAAATACAAAGAAGGGGATAAAGTGTGGCTCCTCCGGCATGATCAGCGTTCATCTCGTCCCTGTCATAAGCTTGATCGAAGGTTTGGCCCATTTAAAATTATCCGTCAAGTCAATTCAATCACTGATTGACTCCAGTTGCCCTCATCCATGAAAATCCATCCGGTCTTTCATGTCTCAGTCCTAGAACCTTGTCACACATCTAAGATAAGCCCTACAACCACCTCCTCCGGTTGAGATTCAAGGACATGACAAACATGAAGTTGAGAAAGTTCTAGATTCTCGAGTTTCTCATGGCAAGTTATAGTACTTGGTGCATTGGAAAGGCTATGATGTTAGTGAACGAACTTGGGAACCAGCACACAATCTTCAGCATGCATCTCTCAAAGTCCAAGAGTTCCATCAACAACATCCATGGAAGCCCCAGTCAAGGAACACCACCGTTCCTCGTGGAACTCATCGCTAGAGGAGGGGGTAATGTCATGGATGCTTGAGAGTCAGTCGCTGCTTGTGTCATCACATACATCATCACTAGAAGGCTCTAGAAGAATCTAGAAGGATCTAGAAGATTCTAGAAGGTTTTAAAAGTATCAAGGAGATTCTAGAAGCTTCTAGAAGCTTGGAGAAGATTTCGAAAGAATCTAGAAGTTTCTGGAAAGCTCTAGAAAGTTGAAGAAGGATCTAGAAGAACTAGAAGGATCAAGAAGTTTCTAGAAGCTTGGAGAAGATTCTGAAAGAATCTAGAAGTTTTTAGAAAGCTCTAGAAAGTTGAAGAAGGATCCAAAAGGTTCTAGAAGAACTAGAAGGTTCTAGAGGATTCTAACCTCCTCAAGTAATCTCCTCAAGCACTAGTATAAATAGGGGTCTTGGGACGCAAGCCCCTCAATCTTGCCAATACCAGTTGTGAGGCTCCTATGAGGGAATCCCTCTTCTAGTTCTTGTCTTATGTTCAAGTCTTGTCCTTGCAATCAAGCCTTGTCGTGTACTCAAGTCATGTAATCCAAGTCTTGTATCAAGCTTTCTTAATAAAGTACTAAGTCTTGTAATCAAATATTAAGCTTATCATCAAGTCCAAGTTCTTGTACATTGTGAGCGCCTCCTCTTGCTCTCTTCTAGCTCTATATGCACTCATAACATTGTAAGTTCTGTTAGCCTTTCCAAGCCGCATAAACAATCTTTTATACTGCCGACGTGTTGTGTGAACCAAGGGATGGAAAAGGCTTGTTGCGAAGCTGTTGTACCGCTGTGTCATTTGAACCTGACCTCAGGAGTCTAAAGATGAAGGCTCACAATTTTCATCATATATCGAATTGCGCAATGATGGTTACACTGCCCTATCCCTAAGCAATTTTTGTGCAATCTGAATGGCCCTCTAGTATGGATCCATAGCATATTGGCATGCTACCACGAGGCCATAAAGGAGGGGTTTCAATTTTGCGTGAGCCATCTAGGTGGGTAGTCTATAATCTTTTATGGCCTGTAAAAGGTTGTTAAGCAAGCTGCAACCAATGATCATGCCCGTCTCCACCATTCCGCCTTTTCTTTGTGAAGCCATGCATATGCGGAGCTCCAGCTAGAGATTGCCTATTAGATAGATAACTCATTGACATGCTCTTGAGCTTGTTGAAAGCGCAAGTTTGTAGAGCATCATTGTGCAAAAAACTAGCAAGGGTGATGTCTAAGCAATGCAAGGGTCATGCATGGTATGATGATAATGTGAATTCGAAACATTCTACTTCAAGGACCTTTGTTTCACCCTGGCACATATACTCGAGGGTCATGTGTGAGCTCACACTCTCAGGGATACATGCGGGAAGTCTATTTTGGGTGAGGTCACAGGAGGAGGGTAGGTGGAGGGTGGGGCAATCGTGAACATCGATAAACTGGCGACCACTTGGGTTGCACTTATTTGAAAGAATTATGGAAAAAACTTGTTTCTTTAAAAAATAAGCGTATATTACTCAAACAAATGATTAATTAATATTTGTATAGATCAATAAGCATATCAATCAAAAGCAGGGGTATATAAGTGCAAAAACTATTGTTCAAAAGCATATTCAATCAATAGTTCACTCTTGCTCTCTCTCTCTCTCTCTCTCTCTCTCTCTCTCTCTCTCTCTCTCTCTCTCTCTCTAGCTACCTACACAAACACACACACACACACACTCTCTCTACCTACATATTCTCTCTCTAGTTAGCAACACACACACTCTCTCTAGCTTGCATATACACCCTCTTTCTAGCTTACGGACACACACACTCTCTCTAGCTAGCGACACATCCTCTCTATCTGGCTACACTTAAATGATTAGTCAAATTTTAAACTGCAAAAAATTATATTTTTTTAATACTTTCAAGTTTCGTGTATGTGTGTTTGATGAGTCTCTAGTGTGTTCTACTTGCGTATGGGGTGTGTAGAGTAGACAAACACTAACTGCAAGGTTTGATTCACAATCTAGTGCATCCTACACTTGAGGTAGTTTAGGGGGTTGGGATTAAACCATTATTGTGGGTTGTTCTGATTTGATGCAATCTCTTTCTCCCATAGTAATTTAGGAAAAACTTAGGTAGCACACCTCCTGTTTGACTCATTGGTCCTACTTGAGGTGTGGCTCTAGATACCAGATACATTGTTTGACTCGCCACAGCGTTTTCTACTTCATGCAATGCGTTTAAGGGTTAGCATAGCTTCAATATATTGTGAGCTATCAAACTTCACGCTTCTATCTATGTTTTGATCCTGGGCATAGCCTTGTTTCTTACAAAGAGAGAAGCGGCATTGCTACTCATAGCGAGTTGCTTTCAATGTAATCTTTCTCGACATTCGGATCCATTGTTACTTCTTGCTCTTTCAATGGGGCTAAAAACCCCTACGTTCAATCTCAAGGTGGTTGTGAGTTTGTTTGATTGTATTTCATTTTGCTTGATTGCATTGTTGTATGTTCACAATGATCACATTAGCTTGTATGTTGTCATCATGTCAATAAAAATAAATTTTTTTCATCTATTGCTTACTTTTTTCCTAGATTTATGATTATGTGATTAGTGCACATCTGACGTAGGTACTTCACACATCATGGTTAGCAAGCTCACAAAACCAAAGTGTCGGTTTATAGAGGAGTTTATATGCATGAAGCTTTATTTTGCTCGAGAGGACAATCTTCAAGCTCATTCGAGGGTGCAACATTCAAGCCCTTTGTTGACACCCTTATGCTAGATTGTACAATGTTCTACTTCAAAGAGCTGGCAAAGCATCTTGTGGCATAAATATTCTGTCAGGAGGCCAGTTAGCAAACAAGACCTCACGAATGTTTGGCCAAGTAATGAAGATTATTGACTTCCTTGACCCAAGAGTTTGGAAGACTCGATCACGCATTATGGTTCGCATGAAGCTGGTAGCGGCTCTCTACGACAACTAGAAGAGGAAGAACAAGCATCCAAACACGGATGGTGAGCCTTGTCTTAGTGGAGAGACCCAAGCAACAATGGTGGGGGTGCCAATAGCCCCATCACCACCACATCTAGACTGCCTTGTGTCCCACATGCTCCGTATCGTGCACCATGCCTACATTGAGTGCTTGTCTCCTCTGCAATGTTGACAAGGGTAGATTCAGCATCATGGCTAAAGTGATAATGCTTGAAGATGGATTTATAGACGAGTTCCATGCTATAAAGATTGTGAAAGGGCTCTCAAGTGAAGCATCTAAACTCATAGCATATTATGAAGGCAATATTGTGCTTGTCATGTATGCAGGCATCATTTCACGAGTAGGGATTGCTCCTGACCCCTTACGTCCGGAGCATTATCCATGGTTTATTGCACACCATCGTTGAAAGGAGTGCGAGTGCAATGAGGAAGAGAGTACATAGTGTATGGTGGAGCCTGGAGGGAGATAACAATCATTGACTCCTTATTCATGTCCAATATAAGAATAAGATTAGGTGTGGTTAGTATGGGTGTGTTTGGCCTACCATATTGGCCATTATCCCAACAACCTCCCACTTAACGGCCAATTGGGCTAAGTGAAGTAAAACAAAACTATATACAATTGTGAAGCATTACATTGGCTTCACTCCACACCCATCATCTCTATGAAATGTGCAAACCGCTACAAAATTGAGCTCTTCATAAGAGAATCGGCAGGGTTTTCCTATGTATGACAAGCTCAATGTGCTTATGTACCAACACATCTTGTATGAAGTGATACCTCACCTCTATGTGTTTCATTTTGGAATGAAATACAAGATTCTTTGCCAAATCAATGGCACATTGGCTATCACACTGCAAACACCAGACTCCCACTAAATGTGCAAATCAAAATGCTTCGTTTGCTGGCCTCTGACGTTGCAACATATTGAGCCCGTGAAGTGGAAGAGGACGTACAATTTTGAAGACATGATCTCCAAAAAATATCCCCTCAAGAAAACATGAAAATATAGCTAGATTTATACTCCATGTTGTCTACATTCTCTGGATCTATGTAGCTAGCCATGGATGTGTCACTATTTTTCAAGTGTAAGCACTCATTGTATCTTTCAAGTACCTGAGGATAAGTTTCACTGCATCTCAATTGTTTCTTACCAGGATAGCCATGTAACGACTCACCACTCCCAAATGCAATGTCTCACCTCGTAGCCACCATAGCATACATGAGATGACCCACTATTGAGGAATATAGAATGTTAGTCAACTCGGCCTTCTCAGCATTAGACTTAGGAGAATCATTCTTGCTAAGTTCAAATATGTTGGCATGGGGATACTCGAGGCAACGTCCTTGAATGTGACTCTCCTGTACTCTACCTCTTTGATAGGCTTCTTATGCATTTGGACTCTTTTAATATGACATCTGAGCTTCTAATGATCTTACAAGATTTTTGATGTTGGAGACAATAGCCCATCTCTCCATCTACACCATAACCAATGAAGATACATTTGTGTGACTTTGATTCAAGCTTCCATCGAAGCTCTTTCAGTACATGTGCATATGCCTCACAACCAAAGATGCATAAATAATCATATTGTGGTTTCCTACCTGACCACAATTCCTCTAGAATCTTGTAATTTAACGTCGTACTAGGTAATCTCTTTATAATGTGAACCGTTGTGAAAATAGCATCCCAAAAACCTTGAGTCGAGTTTTCCATAGAAAGCATACTTGTGAACCTTTGCTGAATTGTACAATTCATTCTTTCAGCTACTACATTTTGGGTAGTTGTGTAAAGTGCAGTAAATGGGCGCCAAATCCCTCTTCTAACATAGAAATCTATAAACTCCTTGGAGGCTTATTCTCCCTCGTATTTGTCCTTTAAATTTTCAGTTTCTTGCCTTACTAATTTTCAAATAATGCAAGAAACTTCTAAAATGTAGAGAAGATCTCTTCCTTGTGTTTCAAAGGATAGTCCCACACCTACCTAGTAGAATCATCTATGAATGTCACAAAATAGCTAGTCCCGGTAGGCATAGGACCGCATACATTGCTATATACTAGTTTTAGTGGTTCAAGATGCTTTCTACCCAATGGCAAGTGTATAGATCTAGTTTGTTTGCCATAAATGCAATGCTCACATTCAAAAAATAAATAAATTGAAACTCAACACAAGCAAGTAACCAAAATGCACTAGAGTCTTCATTTCCTTCTGGCTCATATGGCCTAGCCGGGTATGTCACAATTCAAGAAACTGTAGCTTGGCTATAGAGATGAAATCATTTTATACATAAGACACATGCATGGAGTAAAGAGTACCATGCTTATGACCTTTGATAATCACAAGCTTACCCTTCTGTTGGGATTAAAGGTGGATGTGCATTTGCCTTGGGCCGGACATCTGGTGTCTGACTGCACTAACCCTTATTCTTTATATACATAGAAGAATAATGAGTGAGTGCCTTCTTTCCACTCCTCAACCCCACATTGTGTCTTCTGCTTCTTCTCCCTCGCGCTCTACATGCATTCGTGCACACTCTTCACAAGTGGTATTAGAGTCATACACTCCTCACACTCTTCACACACTCCTCACTCATTTTCGCATGCGCACATGCTTCACGGCAAGTTAAGGTTTTCTTGGCAAAGGTCTCAACACATAGTGGAGAAATTGAAATTGATCAGTGCCTAGAATGCTACAGTGACCAGAGTTTGGAAAAGTGGTTCGAGCTCGGTGAATGGGAGCTCTTGGAAGAGCTCTAGGCTAGACAATTGTGAGCAAATGAGAGCCTTGAACTAAGGCTTTTGGGTTAAATTGAGCTAGTAAGTGAGCATAGTGCTGGTATCTTAAAACCAAGGTAGCACTAAATCCTCTTCTAAGGAATAACCCAACAAAGTGAAAGTCCAATAGCGTTGGTAGATTTTGGTAGCGTTGGACTTCAAAGTGATTTAAGACAAGGGAAGCAAAAGCTGGAAGGCAACATGGTTGAGGGAGAAATATTGAAGTGCTAAAAACATAAGCACGCAAATTGCACCATAGAGGTAGCGCAAGTGAAAGCACACATAGAAGTTGCAAAGGGAGTGTATGTGTGCATGCTACATACACACACACACACACACACACACATAGCCACAAGAGCAGTCACAAGGAGGAAAGTGTGTGTAGAACACACACACATACACAAGATTTACTTCCACCTTGACAGTGATCGAGTTTTGACTCTCATTTGACAGATATTGTCAGGTTGGACACGGATTTAATGTTCTTGTATCAACTCCCACAGGAGTGAGATTATGGTATGCTTGTAGTGGCTACAAATAGATTTATGGTATGCACTATTTTTTATCAACGAACATTCCGATTGTAAGTCTATTGCATACAATTTATTGGTAGTCACTCTACTACATGTTTACATGTGTAGGTTTATGCAATTGTCAAATTTGCAAAACTACTTGTGGGATTAGTGTTTAGCACAATGTTTGCTCATGAATTGCATGTATGGTTATGAACTTTATGCTCAATTGAGAGATGTTTATCCCATTTCTTGAGTTGTTGGTACTCTTTGTGCCTACATTATTACTTGGCGCTTGTTTTTGCATGGATTCTGCTTTGTTTAGAGCAGATGTTGGACACCGCTTCTGTACATCCCGTAGTAGAGATTAGTCGAGCTACTGATTGCATATGCAAGCATTGGATTGATGCGGTTTCGTGCTTGATTAGCGTAGTGGTCGAGTCATATGCGTTTTTCTTCACCAATATGACATCCATTATGTGTGATAGATCAGAGTCGGCAGTGATGATTCGTGAGAGATAGTGGTCTTGCTCCTATCTATACATGCTTTGTTGACCTTGTGGTCACAATGGCACATTAGACTCCGTTGTTTCAGACGTATGAGGTAGCAGTGTAGATGTATGCATGATGCAGAGATGGAATTGGCATAGAATAGAGAGGCGGCTTCGTATGCCAGTGAAGGTAATGTCATGTTTACCTCTCATGTTCCTCTTGCATTTATGCTTGATAGAGATGACACTTTATCCCATTGGTTGTTGCTAGATGAGTATGTAGTGCTCCACGTCACATCATGCCATGAGTGGTTTAGTACTTTTGCTAGTGGGAGCCTTGGTAATGTGCATCTAGCTGACGGATCAGCATATGGCATGGAGGATAATGATGTATGCTTGTTATTACCTGGTGGGCCATCTTATATGCTACAACATGCGCATTATGTTCTTGAGATTTCACAAAGCTTAATCTCAGTGAGATGCTTAAGAGATTAGTGATTGTCAGGTACTACCTCAAGATCATTCTTTCCAAATATAGTTGTGTCGCCTAGTCATTGCACTAAGAGCTAGGTCTTACATCGTCTATCCAATGCATGTTTCTCAAATGCAAGATGTCATAGTCTCAGTGAATACACTAGCATGTAGCAGCAAGAGACAAGATGTGTCTCATTCGTGGGTGAGCTCTAGTATGCTCAGGAGACAAAGCATGTGGCTATGCGAGATGTATCAATGGAGGTGGAGAGAGATTGGTCCAGTGAGACACAATAGGTGTCGATAGAGTTTGTGCAGATAGAGGTAGAGCGGGTTTTCTCCCTAGGGACACACACAGAGATGACATACATGGAGTTCTTTGATATGCTCATGCTAGAGGCTGATGAGTTAATGTGCTAGGAAACATCATTCCACCTATGGATGACAGTAATGCAGCCATCCCAATGCTAGTGATGACACATTCATACGTGATGAGTAGTCATGATGATGCAATGTATACAAATAGCACCAAGGAGGCTAGTATAGCCAAGTTTGTGCAGATTTTGTCAGTGTTTGAGCATCTCATGTTTGACCTATTAGTGTGAAGTCCCATCGACGTAGGTGCAGTGGGAGCATTTGCAAGAGGGACTGTCATTCGAGCAGGGACTGCCACGTCCGATGTCCGACCACCCACTTACTACATTGACCCTTATATTATTTATATACATACAAAAATAAGCAATCAGTGCCTTCTTGCCACTCTATTCCACCCCACACTGTGTGTCCTTCTTCTTCCTCCTCACACTTTGCACCCATCTACGCATGCTCTTCACACCTTCTTGATCATCCAAGATCTATTCTCAAAGACTATAGTGTACACCAAATCATCTAGCTGTCTAGCCAATATCAATCTCTTTATTAGCTCGAGCACGTCTGACATTGCATAGTATAAACTCTATGCCATTATGCACACCAACTTGATACCAAGTATATCAAGTGCATAAGAGTCTCCAAGCTTCACTATGCTTTGAGCCTTTACATAAGTAGAGAACCAATTTCTACACAGTGTAGCGTGGAAGCTTGCACCATAATCAATGACCCAAGTCTTTACAAAAGTGGCATCTTGTGTGATTGCAAAAATTCTTATGATCCTTAGACTTGGCACGATTGTAATAGCGATCTCGCAGATTCCATGAGCTAGCAACATATGCATCACCACCTTTGGTAGGCTCAATGGATTTTCTACGAGTCTCTTCATGAGTAGACCATTGATTACATCATTGTAGATCAATTTTCCCTTCAATGTAGAGTTACTTATGGGTGTGCAAAAAGTGTCCCATGAGGAGGGTAGAGAGCATTACAAGAAGCTAGTATGCACCTCTTCCTCAAAATCTAGTCCCTATGATGTCAACTAAATGAGTACTACATTGAGCTCATTTAAGTGTTTAGAAAATGTGCCACCTTCTTTCATATGAAGCTAAAAATAATTTATTTGTCAAGTAATCTTTATTACTTGTGCTCTTCCTCTCATATGTACTATACAATTTGTCCCATAAGGCTTTAGAAGTAGCTTCACTAACAATAGTGAAATAAACTCACTCCACAAGGTGCAAACAAAATAGTGGATCTAGCTTTGACATCAATCAGTTTCCATTGTGCATCTATATAGCCATCACCCTATTGGCACTCAAACAATGGCTCCAACTAACCTTTTTGGATCAAGACATCCTAAATTTTCTCTTTCCATATGGAAAAGTTTGTGCCATCAAACTTCCTGATGTTATAGATGTCTTTCTGGAAAAAAGAGGCAATGTCTTTTTGGAAAGAAAAGGCCATAACTACAAGAGGTAAATGTTGGAGTTAGGGTTCCAAGAATGCACACATAGCTTGTAGATGGAGAAGAAGCTGAAGGCACACAACAAAGTGCATATTACTAAGTGTGCAAATACAAGATAAGATAGTCCTAGAGTAATGGTTGTATATACAAGAAAGCGTGAACAAAGCACATGGGAAAAAACCTCCTAGTGAGGGAAAAAAAGTGCCTCAATGGTCAAAGTGTGTTTACACACATCACTACCATATACATGGCAAAAAATTCCCCTCGGAAGTGATATAGTGATGTCCTAGAGTAATGGGTATATATACAAATAGAGTACAAAGCATGAGGGAAAAAACCTCCTAGTGAGGGAAAAAAGTGCCTTGATGGTTCGAAGCGTGTTTACACACATCACTACCATATACATGGCAAAAAATTCCCCTTGGAAGTGATATAGTGGTGTCCTAGAGTAATGGGTGTATATACAAAGCGAGTACAAGCACGGGGAAAAAACCTCCTAGTGAGTAAAAAAAATGCCTCGATGGTCTCAAGTGTGTTTACACACATCACTACCAAATGGTAAAAAGGTGTATTGATTGTGAAGCCTAAACAATAATAATAATAATAAAAACTTGTTCAATTGAAGCTACTAGCACGGACCCCACCGAGTGCAAAATTTTGGAGGCATCCTTAATGAGATTGCGAGGCTTGCTCGTTCAAAAGCGCAGGTCAACATACATCCTACAAAAACAACAACCATCGAGGAATTTTTTCAACTCCACTTCCCATTCAAAAAGTCCGCACTCAGATGAGCTACAGATGTTATCCCTGGCAGCACTGGTGAACTCAAATTGATCATTAGCTAAGTTGGAAACATCTAAGTATGTAGATAGGCCTAGTGTCATAGAAGCCTCAGAGGGCAGTAACAAAGTAGAAGACTCCAAAGGGTTGTCGATGAGAAACAATTATCTCTCTCTCTCTCTCTCTCTCTCTCTCTCTCTCTCTCTCTCTCTCTCTCTCTCTCTCTCTCTCTCTCTCTCTCTCTCTCTCTCTCTCTCTCTCTCTCTCTCTCTCTCTCTCTCTCTCTCTCTCTCTCTCTCTCTCTCTCTCTCTCTTGCTTGCGCACTTTCTATCTGCCCAACTTGTAGATGCCAAAAAAAGTGGCATACCCACACACTCAACAGTGCAGGAGACGACATTCTAGGAGCATGCCCCAGAATACGTGGTATGATGAGGAGTGCAGAGAGACTAGAGTCCAGCTTCAGAGGGATCTTCTTTTAGGAGTCATCACTTACAGATAGTCTCGAATTTCTTTACGGTGCCTTGTGCAATGGAAGAAGCAAGCTTACATGGCTCAGATGGAGCGAGACTTATATCAAATGTTCTTGAATAGGGACTCAGGAGAGGCATGGAAACTCTTTCATGAGCACTCCCCTCCGCCTAGTGATTACTTCACCTGATGTGTGGGGCCAATATGCGACATCGTTATATACGGTTCCTGGACAAGAACCCCTTCCAGACCCTACAGACCCATGCCCAACTATGAGTACTTTCTTTACCATTGGGATGGTACAGAGGGCCATTGACAGGATGAGGACCGGGAGGGCATATGATCATGATGGTCTTGTAGCAGAGCACTTTATACATGCTAGGGATATGTTGATGGAGGTTCTTGCAGTGTTGTTCAATCATGCCATGTGTGAGGGGTTACCTGAGACTTGGAGGTTGTCTACTATTGTGTCTATCTTCAAGGTAGGTGATCCTATAAATCCTGGGAACTACTACACTATTATGGTTGGACACACACTGGCATGGTTGTATGCATCCATTCTTGAGCAGCACTTGAGTAATTGGGCAGAGGTGAGGGTGTACGAGCAAAGGGTCGGGCCGGTTTCAAAAGGGTTTTCTCCACTTTTGATCATATTCTGACACTCTGAGCCATCAATGAGGACGGCAGGTCACATGGGAGACGGATTTATTGTAGCTTTGTGGAATTCCACAAAGCATTTGACATGGTACCAAGAGCTCAATTGACGCGCAAACTATAGGAGATGGGGGTGCCCATAGAGTTGATTTGGGGGATTATGGCTTTGTACAGATCAATGATGGGACATGTACGCACTCCAAAAGGGGTATCTGATTTAGTTCACTCTACTATTGGGGTGAAACAGGGCTGCCCATTGTCTCCTACTCTATTTGGTATGTATGTTGATGAGGTGTTTGATTACATTGAAAGAGACGGTGACAGAGGTGCCTAGCTAACGAGGACGTGGATCCCATTCTTGTATGTGCTGATGATATTGTGTTGATATCTGACTCACCAGAGGGTATGCAACAACATTTAGATACACTACACAGTTTTGCAGAGGATAGTGGATTGTGTGTAAACCTTGGTAAAACCAAGGTCATGGTGTTTAACACCATACCACAATGGATCAGGAGATCAACACCTACTTTCACATATGGTTAGGAGATTGTGGAGTATACAGATGCATACACTTACCTGGGGGTATTCTTTACTGGGTCAAAATTTTGTCTGAGAAGAGCAACAGAGACTAGACTGACTAGAGCTTATGCGGCTTTGGGAGGATGGAGAGGATGTGTTTGCACGTTCAGTTCCAGGAACCTAGGACAAAGTTATGGCGCTTTGATACTTTGGTTGCCTCTACTATGCTATATGGGGTTAGGTTTGGGGACCTTCAGGCTTTTGTATGCCAAGATGGTTGGAGACGTATGGAGAGACCCTTGGGATCTCTCGGCTGATTAGAGCCAAGGCCTCCATACCGCATGATATCATTCGAGCAGAGCTAGTTGCCCCCCTATGGAGATTGAGGTGCTTACTAGATCAGTTTCCTTTGTACAGAGCCTATGGGATACTACCAAAGATAGATATGCTAGGTTGGTCCTAGAGTCCTCCAGACAGTTAGCTCCACAGGGGGATACATCATGCTGGTATGCATAGATGACATCATGGTTTCAGACACATAAAATAAAAATTAAAACAAGATTACACCTAATTTCAATGGTAAAATGACCACAAATTTTTGGCAGAAAAGACCCCTTGAATAAGGGTTTGATAGAATGTTTCCTTTGATGGGATAGAACAATTGGAACCCTTACAATGGCATGTTAATATTCCACTTCATGGAACTAGTTACCCTCAGATATTAAAAGCTCATTTCTACCACCATTGATCCTTGTTGGGAATAGTGGCACCATGATTCCAATGGATATAAATCTCCTACTCCTACCTCCCTACATGTAGGACCAGGAGACTTACACTAAAAGAGTAAGGTTGTTGCCACTCGAACAAATCTCATGAATAAGGAGAGTCAGGGAGCTTGAGCTTCTTTTCACTTCTTCTTCTTCTTCTTCTCCTCTCTCTTGCTCTACCTCAAGTTATTGAGGGTTGATGTATGATAACATACTATGCATTTTAAGTTACTCTAGAGAAAACGGAGGAAACTTGAAAATAATTCTATTATTGCAATGAGGCTATTCTTTTGAGAAAATCCACATCATGGTATATATTAAAGTTTGGATCACACCATCATAGGTAGCTTTCTATCGGGCGGGGGGGGGGGGGGGGGCGACAAACATGTCAAGGGAGGTGGTAACAATGGGGGATTATAAAGAGTGCTTTGATAGAAGAGTATACAAGGTCGATAAAACTATGAACAATTTTCTTATGACAACTTTGTCCACATGCTAGTTCTCTTTCACCTACCCGTATCGATAGAAACCTAGGTTTAGTGTAATTCCACCTACAAATTTTGAGATTTATCCTTAAATTCAAAGTAGAAGGTGAATAAACCTACAAACTTTAGAGAAATTTAGTGTAAAAATCTTCTCTTAAATTTTTCATATTAATATGAGCACAACTCAAAGCTCCTAGATTGCTCGGGGTTCCTAGTCTGATGAGTTGTCCATCATGCCTCGACCCAGATTACTCACCCAACGTGTGATGCCCCTATGTTGAATACACTTCTTAGAGACATGGTGTATGATTGTCATTGTAGTCCTTTGAAATGATTTTCCTAATGCGGCTTAGCCCTCATTTTTGTTTGTACTCTATTTACTGTTTGGGAGTTGTACGTCCATCAATGCCTCATAGCAATTCAAATGGATGGTAGTCTAGCACTGCATCTGTCATCTTGTAAAATGATGTGGCCCAAGCCTCGGTCCTTAGCACCCCATAAGGTAACCCCCTCAAAGGGGTAACTGGGAGGTTGGTTGTGCTACAACAAACAAAATTGTGCCACGTTGAGACAACTGTGTTGGCTAGGGAAGGTAAATCTCAAGGTCCCTAATCACTGAAAAATTTGGTTTTGAAGGAATTGGGCAAGGAAACTCACAATAGACGAGGCAAGAAGGTCCTCAAGTTCAATCGTCGTCATTTTCAATAACTATATAGTATAAACAAAACCCTTCAAAAAATCTCTTTGAAAGAGACGCGGACTCTTTCACGCATGAGCATGAACCAGTGCTCCAAAGAAACTTTGTTCTGAAAACTTGCCAAACCTACCTATAAGAATCTTACTGGTAAACTGACTAAATTTGAAGGTCTTACACCAAATGACGCTAAAGTTCTCTAAATTTTGTAGGTTTTCTCACTTTAAAATTTAAAATTTAGAGGTAAATCTCCAAATTTGCAGGTGGGATTACACTAAACCTAGGGTTTTTTTTCAACCCCTCCCCCTCTTTTTCTCTCTCCTTTCTCTCTCTCAATCTCTTAAAAAATAACTCTTTGAAAGAGCCTACGCCTGGGTGGACTTTTTGTTTAGAGAGAGAGAGAGAGACAGAGAGGAGGAGGAGGAGGAGGGGATCGTATATGGGCGAGGGAAGGCTAGAAGGGAAGAGGCTGAGGAGGCTGAGATCGTGCATGCTATAGGATCAACATATCTGTGCTGATGTGCGTCACACGACCTTGTACTTTGTCACAAGGAGAGCTTCTACATGTTGACATAGCTCCACCTAATCTCTTGTCACACCATCGTTTTTGGTCTTGCGGCTGGAGTAGGTCTTTCCCAACCCAATGAAGCATCCAGTGTGAAGAATCATGGTGGTTATTGGACTAAGCGAGGCAGGGGAGGGAAAGCACGCACTCTTGCTAGGCAAGAGTTCAGAACTTCGGACTACAAAAGGAGACCCCCGGACTCCGAAGAGGCCCAACTACTAAATCGCACTTCTCTCTCTCCCTCTCCCCCCCTCCCCTCTCTCTCTCTCTCACACACACACAATATTGTTGGAACTTAGATCTTTAAGGGCTCTTGGGATAGTTTCCTATAATGTTAAAACTCTCTTCTTCTCGGGTGTGTGTGTGTGGGTGTGGGTGTGTGTGCTAATAAAAAGAGGAAAATGGTATAACCTTTCTATCACCTAAGTGTGGTAGATTGGTTATGCCATTTCCCTCTTGAATAACAGGTCTTGAGTTCAACTCTCCTCGTCGGCAAGATCATTAAGGTCTCTTGGGATAGTTTCCTACGATGTTAAAACTCTCTTCTTCTTCTTCTTCTTCTTCTCTCTCTCTCTCTCTCTCTCTCTCTCTCTCTCTCTCTCTCCAGAATATTGTACTAGATGTGTCCAAAATTTGAACCGCTTGACACAAAAATTTAAGCATTACAAAAGCCGATCCAATTGTATGATAAAACAATTGTAATTCTCAAAAAGTGAACCTTATTGATGTATTAATTTGTTGAACATATTGCAAAACCTAACTGCGAGCCCTTGTAAGCTCATCAGAGAACACTTAGCACACAAAGAGGCTGACCTTGAATGAGAACTACAAAGCTAAGCCTTGAAACAAATAGAGCTTCTGCTCTTGCTGCATGCAACAATTGAAGTGATATGATAGCACCTCGCAAACGCAAGATGGACGAGAGAATACAACATCAGAGACAGGGAAGGGGATGAGGAGTTGCCACCCTTATCATGGCCAATGACGCATTCAGCAAAGCGCAAAGGGGTGCTCTGAAGGGCATCAAAGCGGCTCTTCTGCATCACCTGCTTGGCTCTCAGCACCTTCACCACCTGCAGGTTGTGGCCGGATGTGCCGGGCCTTAGATCTTGCTCTTCTGCTTTGACGCCGCCATGCCTACCCCCTTCTCTCTCTCTCTCTCTCTAAAAAAAAATATAAAAAAAAACTCTCTGAAAGAGCGTGCGCCGAGTTTTTAAAAAAAGCTCTCTGAAAGAACGTGCGCTGGCGCGCGCTCTTTCAGAGAGCTTCTTTTGTACGAGAGAGAGAGAGAGAGAGAGAGAGAGAGAGAGAGAGAGAGAGAGAGAGAGAGAGAGAGAGAGAGAGAGAGAGAGAGAGATCTTTGTCATCTGCTGAAACATCATGTGTGTATGCGTGTGTGTGTGTGTGTTAGAGAGAGAGAGAGAGAGAGAGAGATCTTAATCATCTGCAGAAACATCATGTGTGTGTGCGCGTACGTGTGTGTGTGTGTGTGAGAGAGAGAGAGAGAGGGGGGTGGGGGGGACCCTTGCTTCTATTGCTAACAACGCACACACAAGAGAGAGAGAGAGAGAGAGAGAGAGAGAGGGAGGGAGATACTCTGCGTGAGCATTGCGTGCCTTGCTATTGGAGGTTGAGGCGAAGCTCTCTCTCTCTCTCTCTCTCTCTCTCTCTCTCTCTCTCTCTCTCTCCTATGAGCCCGGAAGAAGAACGTCCAACAAATTGGTTGTGAGGTTGTGGAAAACGTTGGAAGCATTGCCAAGGTTTAGAGGCTACAACAAGCGGCAATCAAACCATGTTCAAGGCCAAGGCTACGATCGGCACAACGAACAAATTTGAGGATCGGGAGAGCGAATGGAAATTTTGAACTTTTGTCACTACTGGTACTGGTTGTGCATATAGATAAATGCCGTTGCATCTATGCCATGCATACAACCTGAGCCTCGAGAGCAACAACTCCACGCATCATTTTTGGGTTCCCCTCAATAGCATCTTGCAGCCTGTATGCCCTTATCTTCCCACTTTCAACCTTGCTCATGCAAAGCTCTCTTTTGACAAACCCCTCACCCAGATGTGTATGGGCTAGCAAGATGATTTGCTCTGGGTGTTTTTCACAGTTGAATTTATTTTTGTATGAGGTCCCTCATTGAGAAGCGAGGAGGAAAACTAGAGGATGAAACATTGAAGCATCTTTCTTGCAGATTTTACGGACAATCAAACCACAAAGGAGGTTCGCCTCATGCTAATAAATAGCTTCACGGACAATATTGGATGCTGGGAAAACCTTTACGGAATTGTCCTCTTGATGAAAAGGTTAACTTTGTGGATGTTTCAATGCAAAGGTTAATTTTATGGGTTATTAACTTCTACATGGCCGATACATGGGTATGATCAAGCTAAGCTTTGCGGTTGATTTCAGGTTGTGTGTCTTCCCATCTCCAATTTGAGCTTTAAATAAAGTAACATTCTAAAGTATTTGTCTTTTTGCAAAGGCACGTCTATTTGTGATTAAAAGAAAAGCATTTAGTATTTACATTAAGGCTTGCATTATTTCATCTGTGTTTTCATTGTTAGTTGCTATCACTCAAATTGTGCCTAAATAGGTAGTGTGCATATGAGAGAGAGGTCTCTTGGGATAGTTTCTTCTTCTTCTTCTTCTCTTCTCTCTGCATCTTCTAGAATGTGAAACATGTTGAATGACTTTATCTTCCACATTTTAGTATCAAATAAATGTGTCTTCATATAGAATAAGTATAGTTACAAATACACGTAGTGTCTGTGCGCATGCATGTGCTAGAAAGAGGGAGATTAGAATACTATCAATTGGCCTCTCCATGAGTGATCTATTCTACAATTGAAAGATAAAACATTTAATTTTTGAGTGAAGTTTGTTGCATGGTGACATTTTTACAAAGGTATATATTATTGGTGAGGATACACGATGTTGCAATGGAGGGGTCAATGGCTTCGAAGACAAATTTGAGTGGGGGCATCAAGAGCTACTTAGGTGAAGTCCTAATCTCATAAATACATCATTGCAAAAGAATGTATGGAAAGCTCTCCAAAACAAAGCTTTGGAGTTCTAAGGGTGGAGACATAGGTGAGTGTGTGTGTGTGTGTGTGTGTGTGTGTGTGAGAGAGAGAGAGAGAGAGAGAGAGAGAGAGAGAAGAAGAAGAAGAAGAGAGTTTTAACGTCGTAAGAAACTATCCCAAGAGACCTTAAAGATCTAGCCGACGAGGAGTTGAACTCAAGACCTGTTATTCAAGAGGGAAATGGCATAACCAATCTACCACACTTGGGTGATAGAGAGAGAGAGAGATTGAGTAAAAATAGCTTGGATTAAAGTGGAAAACAAACTCGACACAGCTTGAACTCAAGACTTCGTATTCGAGAGGGAACTTGGATAACCAATCTACCACACTTGAATAGAAAGGTTATTCCAATTTACTCTTCTTATTGACACACGCAGTAGAGATAACCAAGATAAAGTAGAGTCCATAGAGAGAGAGAACTAGAGAAATCCATAGAGATATAGAGAATTGTAAAAGACAAAGAGAAGATCTATACAATGAGCCTTGATCTTTATACATTCCCTAATATCATTTCTTTGCTATATAGTACAATAGCTAAGTGGAAGGCAGTTATGTGCGTGTGTGTGTGTGCGTGCAAAAAAGAGAGAGATTAGAAAGAGATCAAGAGGTGTTTTTGTTTGTGAACGCATCTCCTCATGTGTGTGTGCATATATATATATGAAGTGACATGTAGTGCACTTCATAAAGCACAAAAAGTGCTTAAGGACCTTCCTGTCCGAGATGTCGTCTCTTGGAATGCACTGCTTGAGGGATATGTCCACCTTGGGCAAGGCCAAGGGTTGTTTTCGGTGGATGCAAAGCGAACGCCGAGAGCCAAGAAAAGAAAACTTAAAAGAAGAATATATATATATATATATATATAGAGAGAGAGAGAGAGAGAGAGCGCCCCCTCGGGACACGTGTCATTATCCTTGCTTAGGCAAGTGTGCCCTGCAAAACGAGAGAAACTTTTGGCCGGTGACAGGCTCAGGTCGTGAGCGCGAACGAGAGAGAGAGAGAGAGAGAGAGAGAGAGAGAGAGAGAGAGAGAGAGAGAGAGAGAGAGAGAGAGAGAGAGATTTCGGCCCCCTCGGGACACGTGTCATTATCCTTGCTCAGGCAAGTGTGCCCTGCAAAACAGCGTGCGAACGAGAGAAACTTTTGGCCAGTGATAGGCTCAGGCCGTGAGCGCGAGAGAGAGAGAGAGAGAGAGAGAGAGAGAGAGAGAGAGAGAGAGAGAGAGAGAGAGAGAGAGAGAGAGAGAGAGAGAGAGAGAGAGAGAGAGAGAGAGAGAGAGAGAGAGAGAGAGAGCAATCATTGCTCCTGTTAGCCTGCAGCGTGCTTGCGCGCAAGAGAGAGAAAGAGAGAGAGGAAATGAAATGAAAATGTTATATTAAACATTTTCAAAAGGCCAAAATGACGTATGAAAATCATACAATCTTGGTGGATCTAATATAGTGTATGGCCACTGTTGAGAGAGAGAGAGAGAGAGAGAGAGAGAGAGAGAGAGAGAGAGAGAGAGAGAGAGAGAGATGTGCCTGGGGTGGTTCATCAAGACCAAGTACGAGAACTGCTTCCGGTTCATCAAGACCAAGTACGAGAAGCTGAAGCAGTTGAAAATGGCCAAGTACAAGAAGGTGGATCTCACCAACAGCATGCGAGTGAAGGCCCGCAACCGAATTGCACAGAAGATCATTGCAGAAACCCTCAAGGATACGGGCAGGAAGGCCCTTGCCATCTAATTCACTCTCTCTCCCTTCTTCAGCTACTTCGACTTCCCCTCCTCGACTATGTTGCATGTCCTGAGTAAGTATTTCAAATCTGCATACCTCATCTGATAACCAAACCTGTAATTATGTAGCTCGCATTCATTTATCAACAGAGCTGGATGAGGAGTGTGAATGAAGCCAAAGGCTCATCAGACCATGACTTGCACTAGTGGCAAATTGCAATATTCCCCAAATATGCCTTTCCCTCGACATTGAGTTGTCTTCCACTAATCCCGTCACACACTCTGCTAAAAGTGCAAGCAACTAGTTGCACTCATATTGAAGCCGCTGGCTTAATTACTTGAGCATTATAACCATCATAAGCTTTTTTGCCCTCATGTCCACTTTGACGTTTACTTGTTTTCTGCATCGCCAACAGTCTGATAGCATCAACAGAAAAATGTGCTGACAAAGTAGGGACTCAAGTACTTGAGCACTAACATTGTCTCGTCCAAATGACTTCTTAAGGGGAGGATCAAATAAGATCTACGATTTCTCAACACTACTCTGGAGCTTGTGAGCCTTGATGTAGTCCCATACTCGCTTGAGGGCATAAGGCCTTGTGGTCTCCGAGGTTTGCAAGATGGGAGCCATGTTGGAGGAGACCCTATAGAGGATCTGAGCACCACCTCTGGGCTCGAGCTTGGGGTCGGGCTCGGGAGTGGTTTGGAGTTTGGGTACTTTCTTGCTCATCTATATATTCATCAACTCATGCAAAATGCAGAGCACTCACACACTAGACAATCACACACTAGACAAGGGGCAAGATCCCAATCGATGGCAAAACGAAGGATCGCGATCGATGGCATGAAGATGGATTGGGATTGGCTAGGGTTGAACGGTCGAAGTTGGAACTTGCACGTACAATACCCCATATTGTAGCAACAAGGCTCCATGATACAACCAAGCATTGGAAGGTGGAAGTCAAGTAGTAAATCATGCAAGTGCAATTAGGAAGCGAGAGCTAATTGGCCATCCGATATTGGGAAGAAGCAGGAGGCATGAAAAACAACTTGCACTACTATGATATGATTCCTGCAGCCGCTAATATTTCAGTTGACTACAAGTAGTAGTACTAGCACCAGCACAAAGCATTCAAAGAGCATAATAATTCATTGCTTATTAGATATGATACTGATCACTGCACTGCAAAATTACAAAAAACTCTTCTAAAAGATCTTCTGACAAACAATCGGCCACAGAGCGTATGATAATCAAGGCCTATGATAGAATTGAATGGGACTTCATACAAAGTCTATATGATATGGGTTTGGACATATTCTTTTTCACATTCTTTTTGGGAATGCGTCAGCTAGAATATCAGTTAATGGTACTCTTAGAGATGTTATTTCATTCCATAAATCCATAAGACAAGGGTGCCCACTTTCTCCTTTGCTCTATGCTATCTCATATGATGCCTTGAATGTTAAGAAGTAGGAAAAACTCTCTGCCATAAATGTACATGGCTTTATGAAGCAAATGTGCCTCCAATAGTGTGTTGATCATACCAATGCAATTGTGAGGAATGATGTACATGCAAAGGAGAATTTTAGGGCTTGTCTCATGGTCTTGCAAGTGGCTCAATTATTAACCATGCTAAAAGTCTGGTTTGATGGGGTTGTCTGCTTTGTATAAGCCAATTTTCACCAGCAGACTTAAATTGTTGCGTTGGGGGAAAAAACATGCCCATGCTGCCTGCTAACTGGTGTTTTAGGTCGAGCCATTGTTTGATAGTTTATAGTTTAGCTTATTTTTTATGTGCCATATCCGTACGACATGCTAGTCATCAACATTGATGGAGTCATGATGTAAATATCCACTTCTAGCAAGGGAATTTGAATGATTGGAAGATCGAGACCAATTAAAATTGTAAGCAAAGGTTTGAATACTGAAATAGGAGTTTTGGTTATGACTTGAAAAGTAATGGTGTTCCAAGGATCCTCTATCCTCTTGACTGAGAGAGAGAGAGAGAGAGAGAGAGAGAGAGAGAGAGAGAGAGAGAGAGAGAGAGAGGATTTTGCAAGGAAGTGTTCACCAAAACCTTTTGCAAGAACCAATGGAAAAAAGAACATTGAATATCTTAACAATTTTTTTTTGGATTTTTACCGAGTTTTACACTAAAAGCCTCCAAATTTACAAATGGATTTTTAGAGAGTTTTACACTAAAATCCATTGAAAACACTTTTTGTTGTAGTGCATCAATATATAACAAACAATAAATATTTTGTTGATGACAAAATTTACTATATTGCATACAAACACTTGCTCGGGTTTGTCTTTGCTCGAAGAAACTCGCTCGGTGCGTGGTAAGACTCAGGAAGATGAAATAGACATTTTTCTTGCTGGAATCAAAAGATATCAATGAGCAACTTATTTCTACAGTCTCGATCATTCACCAAAATCTTTAACATCCTCCCTCAAAGATAACATTTTTGAACTTCCATGTCCTTTATGCCTACTGTTGGAATTAGGGTTGCAGAGAAACACACACAGCTTGGAGAACACGAAGGAAGCTCAAGGCACACAATAGAGAGTGTATTACTTAGTGTGCAATGGAAAGATAGATAGCCCTAGAGTGATGGGCGTATATACAATGCTCGGGGGAAAAAACCTCCTAAAGAGGGAAAAAATGCCCCGGCGGTCCTAGTGTTCACACACATCACTACCACATGTATATGGTAACAAATCCCCCCTGGAGTGATGCGGTGAACGAGAGCTGGCACATGAGTAAAGGGAAGTGCCTTGCCCTGAGGACAGGATCAGTCCACAAAGGGGAGTAAGCCCAAAGCTTTGCGGAAAGCTTCAAGCTTCTCACGAGACAATCCCTTTGTCAAAAGATCTGCAAGGTTGTCTTGTGTTGGCACATAAGCCAAGCTGATCTCTCCTGCTGAGAGCCTCTCCATGACATAGTGGTAATGCACCTCAATGTGCTTTGTGCGAGCATGAAAAACTGGGTTCCTCACAACTGCCAATGCGCTCTGACTGTCAGTGTAGATAGTGTTGGCAGTGTCCTATCCAACACCCAAATCAGCCATAAGGCGTCTGAGACATACACACTCAACTGTAGCTGTGAAGACTGCCCTATACTCAGCCTCACAACTCGAAGTGGCCACAGTAGGTTGCTTCTTGCTCAACCATGATATACATGAACTGCCAAGCATAAAACAAAACCCACTTGTGGACACTCGCGTGTCAAAACAACCAGCCCAATCTGAGTCCGAATAAGCATGTAAGTCTGGCGGCAATGATCCCCCCTTGGGATAAAACAAGCCAAGATGTAAAGTGCCACTAAGGTAGCGGAAAATCCTCTTGACAGCGTGCCAATGCTTAGACCCTGGGCTATGTATAAATCTGCTGACCTGTGAGACTGCAAACTGAATATCCGGCCTCGTGTTGCATACATAAATGAGGCAGCCAACAACAGTTTGGTAAAGAGTGACATTAGCAGGATCGACAGCATCATGTAGACTCAACTTAAAACCTGTTTCCATGGGAGTGGCAATAGGTTTGCAATCCTCAAGTCCAAACTTACATAGCAATGTCTCTATGTAACTTTTCTGACACAAGGCAATACCACCATCACACTGCTTAAACTGTATACCCAAATAATGATGCAACAGCCCCAAATCTTTCATCTTGAAAGTAGCATTCAAATCAGCCTTAAATTCAGCAATATGTCTCTCATTTGGTCCAGTGATCAGCAAATCATCCACATAAAGAACCACAATGAGAAGTACATCACCCTCACGCTTTACATACAATGTGCTTTCTGTTGGACTATTACGAAAGCCTTGTTTGACCAAATGAGTGTCAGCTTTCTCATACCAAGCACGAGGAGATTGCTTCAACCCATACAAAGCCTTGTTACATTTGCACACTTTGTCCTCTTGTCCTTTTATGACAAAACCGCGAGGCTGCGTTACATAAACTTCCTCAAATATGTCACCATTCAAGAAAGCAGTAACAATGTCTGATTGATGTACATCCCAACCAAAATGAGCTGCCAATGCACATAGAAAACGCACAGTAGTCATACGACAAGTGGGAGCAAAAGTCTCTTCATAATCTATGCCTTTTTGTTGTGCATAACCCTTTGCAACAAGTCGAGCCTTATGGCGATCAATCTCAACATCCGGCTTGCGTTTCAACTTGTAAACCCACTTCGTACCAATGGCCTTTTGGCAAATCACATAAAGTCCATGTGTCATTTTCTATGAGTGCATCATATTCTGATTGCATGGCAGCCATCCAATTTTCTGAATTCTGTGCTTCATCAAAAGACAGAGGCTCCTCAACATCATGTAAGCTAGACTGCAAAGCTTTCGTAGGACACCTGTTAAGTACATAAGTGGCACACATCATGGCCTCAAGCCAAAAAGAATGCGGCAAAGCTTGACTTTTGACCATACATTGTGCCATTTCCGTCAGTGACCTGTTTTTCCTCTCAGCAACACCATTTTGCTGAGGTGTATAAGGCACTGTACATTGGTGTTTTATCCCACGACTAGCCAGAAATGCATTAAATTCATGAGACATATACTCCCCCCTCGATCGGAACGGAGGGTGCCCATAGTACATTTCGAGACATTCTCAGCCATAGCCAGAAATTGTTTGAAGCACATAAAAACTTCGGACTTCGCTTTAAGCGGAAATACCCATGCATGCCTGGAGTAATCATCAATGAAATTCATGAAGTACAGGTAATTGCCCAAGGACGGAGTTTGTATGGGCCCACAAACATCACTATGCAGAAGCTGCAACCTGCATGTGGCCCGAACTGAACCATCCTTTGGAAATTTAGAATGCTGCATCTTACCCAAAATACAGCCTTCACAAACATGTTTGACAGGTGCTTCAAGAGGCGGCAAAGAAGCAACCATATCAGATTTCTGCAAACGCAGCAAACTGGCAAAATTCAGATGACCAAAACGTGCATGCCAAAGTTTTGCATCTGAAATAGCCCTTGAATCTGCAACAGCATTTGCAAAATTTTGTCCACACTTGTCATACAAAGTGAGCTTATAGTTACCACCCTTTCTTTGAGAAGCAATAAAAGCCTGTTCAACTGCACGCTGCCTAGTCCTGTTTTTTCTGGAAAGTGACTCTTGCAACAGCAATGTGCATAATGCATCAAACTTGACAACTTTAGGATTTCCTTGGGTCATAAGTCTCCAAGTACTAGCAAAAGTCTGGTAGAAATCTGGTAAGGCATCAAGAACAGTCTGCACAAGGGAACTGTCTGAAATGACTTCACCTGCAGAAATAAGCTGCTCATTGATATCCTTGACACTAGCAAGGAAAGTGTCCATATCATCTTCCTCATGCATAATCTTCGACTCCAGCTCTTTACGCAGCAAAGCAATTTTAGCCTCATTGCGGCTTGCACAAAGACCTGCTAAAATATCCCAAGCCTGTTTTGCAGATTTTGCTGAACGGATGTGAGGAACAATGGTGCGCTTCATAGACAAGGCAATCAATGCATGAGCCTGCGCATCCTCAACATCCCAACGAGCTTGTTCTGCCGTAGGCAAAACAACTCTAACAGCTGCAATCCTTGCAGCAAGACCTGCAACATCCTCAACATCGCCTACATCCTCAAAACCAAGACGTACATCAATGCCCTGCACAATGTTCCAGACACCCTTTGACACAAGAACATGTTGCATCATATAAGCCCACATAGGGTAGTTGTCCCCATCCAACCTGTCCTCAGCAGCAAACATCTTGAACACATCTGTGTTGTTGTTGTCAGCCATGGTAAATGCTGCACCTGATGTGAAAATTGCCGAAAATAGGAGAAATGGAGCGGGAACAACCTGTGCTATATAGCACAAACCGTAGAAGACTATAAGGCACCTGTTATGCAGAAAACAGCATTGACAAAATTCTGCACAAAATGACAAAATAGCCTGTGCACTACTGCCTGTAGTGGAAACGGAGGCCGAAATGAGCCCAAATCAAAATTTTGAGCAGACCCGGCTCTTCGAGTTTACCCAAATTTTTTGTCGACCTGCGAACGCTCGCCAAAGCTCACTGAAATCGGAGAAAGTGAGCAGGAGTGTGCTGGAGCAGCTGGCGACTAAGGCCAGGAAGACGTGACCTGCTCTAATACCAATTGTTCGAATTAGGGTTGCAAAGAAACACACACAGCTTGGAGAAGACGAAGGAAGCTCAAGGCACACAATAGAGAGTGTATTACTTAGTGTGCAATGGAAAGATAGATAGCCCTAGAGTGATGGCGTATATACAATGCTTGGGGGAAAAAACCTCCTAAAGAGGGAAAAAATGCCCCGGCGGTCCTAGTGTGTTCACACACATCACTACCACATGTATATGGTAACACCTACTTCCCTCATCCACAAACTGTGTTGTTTCAGCCTCCTCTTTTTAACAATAGTACTCTCTCTCTGGCTGGTGCTTCTTCTAGCTATGGTTTGTGCTTTGAATCAAACTCTAGGAGCACTGCTTCCATTTCTTTCAGTTTCTTATGTAGATTTTGTAAAGTAGATATTAAAGCGTTGAATGGTGGCTTGTCCATGCTATTAAGAAATATTGCAATTGCTTCTAAATTGGGTGTATTCTTCTAGACTCCTCGTAGCTGTTGCTTGAGTGCTTTGGAGTTGTTGAGGTGAGCTACAAGAGATTCATTATATCTTTTCTGCAATTTATAGAAATTCTTGAATTGGTCTTTGAGCTTTTAAATGTCATACCAAATTCTTTGTGTAGAACATCCCAAACTTCTTTAGCATCCTTGATGCCAGCAATATATGAAATAACGTCGTTTCCAAGTGATTGTGCTATTGAGGCGGTCCGGGGCGGGCAACAAGAGAGGCGACCTTTAAACACCCCTCAAGGCTCCCGTGATGCTCAATTGGGGCTGGGGCAACCACAAGCACAACACAACAACAAACCCACAGCCAAACCCAAACAAGATAGGGGCACCACCTAGTTATGGTATGCAAACTAGGACGCAAGAGAGATTTTGGCACAACCAAGAAGATGCACCACACAACACACACAAGCAACCTCACACCAAGACACACATGAAATGTACCAGAGAGAGCTAGAGCAAAGGGAAGAGAGAGAGGAAAGGATCTTGTGTAATACCTTATTTGTGACTTGCAAATGGAGATGGTTCGTTATGATGCTATCGTAGAACTTGTACAAAACTCACTCAATGCTTAGTGATTGCTAGACATTGCCAAAACACACACACACTGTCTTAGGGTGTGGGAGACCTCTCACCACAATACCCTCTTACAATGGACAAAAAACTGGCAATGAAAAACACACTAAAACACTTTCTGAAATCAAGATCAACCGATAAAAACCCAAAATACACAAGTCACCTTGAATTCACCAAACCGTATTGCACAAATGGAAGGACGAAGATTTGAACGTCGAATCACGCCTTTGATGCACCAAACCTCAATTTATTGATGATGAAGGAGCATATACAATAGTGGTTTTAAGATTTGTGGAACTCACGCTCTCTCACTTGCAATGTGTAGCTTGAAGGCTTCTCTCACACCAAGAGTGAAGCTCACAAGTGGTTGCTACACCTAAGTCTCTCCTCACGCATAGAGTGTTGGGGTGCTATGTGAGATGTTGGAGGTTGTTTTACAAGAAGGAGAGGGGCCTATTTATAGGTTGGAGACCCCTCATTAAGATTATTGGAAATCCTAATTTACAAGCTAACAAATTAGGATTATGATTTTTTTGAATATCAAAACATTGCGGGCCTTCTTTGTCTGCTTGAGTGATGGATGTGGGCTCAAAAGAGAGCATTATTGATGGTCGATAAGGTGAAAGTAAAGTTTTAAGTAAGGAGAGAGAGAGACACAGAGAGAGAGAGAGAGAGAGAGAGAGAGAGAGAGAGAGAGAGAGAGAGAGAGAGAGAGAGAGAGAGTTACTTTGTACATGTCTTGAGGTGAGGTGTCTTTTATGGTTAGGTCAATGCTATTTTGTGTTAGTATGTTAGTGGTTAGTGTTAGTAATCACTAGAAAGTTAATGCTACATTTACAATGGGTAGAATGAGGTGGATGGTTGAAGTAAGATGGTTGAATGAAGTGAGCAAATCCTTGTGATGGTGAAGCTTGAAGAAGTTTTGGACTTACTTGTGTAGGTTCTCAAAATGACTATCGATCTTCTTCTTCGTCTTCCCTTCTTTACGCCACCGCCGCCAAGGTTGATTATCACGATGAAAATGGTAATTCCATTGATGAAATCTCTTGATTTGCAGAGGTTAAGCATGGTACACATGGTGAATTTATGTATATATATATATAAGGAGTAAGATGGAATTGTACTTTGGAGATAATAGAGAGAGGCATAGAGATGGTGTATGTACATGGAGAGCTCATATGAGAGCTATGGAAGTAAGAGGGGAGGTTAATGGCGAAGAAGGTGAGAGAAACCATTGAAGGTGCAGGTTTGAGTGAGGGATTGAGAGGAATGTGTGTGTGTGTGTAGAAGTGTGGAAAGAGGTGAGAGAAGACTATGGGCTACTTGTGAGAAAAGTGGGCAGAGTGGGGTCCACTCAAAAAATCATATCTCACCGCTGGTAGCTCCAAAAATCATGAAAAAATTTGAAGTGATTATTCAAAGCGTGGGCTACATTTTCTCTTTTGACCACCGCTCCAAATTCAGAGTGAAGATGGATATTAAAAATCCCACCAAAAGACCAGTTTTTTCTTCACAAAAAGTCTTCAGTGGCCCCCTCCTTTGTTGAATTTGTACAATGCATCCAAGAGTGAGCCCCTCCTTTGTCATATCATAATACAAAGCATCCAAGTTGCCCTTGACCCATGCATGGAGGAGGATTATTGGTGAATAAAGAAATATATACATGGTGGGACTAGTGTATGGACTATTCATGGACTTTAGCTCAATGAGCACATGGTGTTAGAATAATGAGTAAAAATAATAATAAAAATATGGAGGAGTTATGGATATGGAAAGATATTGGAATCATATGATATGGTCCCTCTTTGAATTATTTTGGGTGAAAGAGGAAAAGGTATGCAAGTAAATAATATAATAAACGTGACCAATGAGTAGAAATCAATTTTTTGTTTTCACGAGGGTGAGGGTGAAAATGTGGGAGTGATTTGTATAAAGGAAAAATATAAGCTTAGAGTATGTACATATTGGCAAAAAATATACTTATGGTGTAAGAGGATGAAAGAAGGTGTACATAGGTTTAATAAAACACACACCTAAGTATAAATATTTAAATAAAATACCAGAATAATTATAAAAATCCCTATATTTAGGCCATATATATAATGCAATATTTACACACAAAGAGGCCATAATATACTTTTATTTTTTTATTTTTTTGGCTCAACTAGCCCAGTGACTAGCTAGCTGAGGGTTTTTAAGGAGATATGGAAAAAGTCCCGTAACTCACACACGCCTATGTACAGTGAAATGGTAGGGATAGCCATAGTGTTTGGGTGAATTTGGTAGGGTGAGGTAGCTTACTATGGTAATTACGGAGAGCCGAAAAACGGCTATCACTATAAGTCCTAGTGATTTTTGATTTGCAGCCATGCTGGTTGCTGCAAATGCATCCTCATGCAACTCTATTAAGTGCCAAAGCCCTTTTTGCATCAATAAATACAATGTTTTTCTTTGCCAGGTGACAAAATAATCCCCTTTAAAGGTGGTGATGATGGCAATTTTTTGCTGCATGAGGTGGTCTTACTTGGCGACTCGCACAAGCAGTGTCTAACCTCTACAGTGAGCATCAAAAAACCAAACTTTAGTGTAGTTTTAAAGAAAAAAAATTGAAAATTCACGGCCAGTTTGGAGGGTCACCTTGATGGAATCCAGCTACATTTGGAGGATTTTAGTGTAAAATCTAGTAAAAACATTGGTGAGCGGGTGTGTTTCAATGGCAACAGCCACTATGTGGGATTGGCCACTTACGTTCATGCCTCACTTAAATGGCTTATACAACTTTGGAAATGACAGCAAAAAATAACATTATGGCCTCTGCAGACAGCAAGTTTGACTTTTTTTTTGGCATCTGCAAGTTGGGCAGACAGAGAGAGAGAGAGAGAGAGAGAGAGAGAGAGAGAGAGAGAGAGAGAGAGAGAGAGAGAGAGATGAAATGAAATGAAATGATATATTAACGTCTTCAAAAGGCCAAAATGACATTGAGACCAAGCTGTTACAACATAGTGAATTTGATACCATGTCTGGAATAAAAAAGAAGTGAAACAAAAAATACAACTATAGGGGGGGGGGGGGGGGGGGGGATATGGTAGATGGATCCATCCTCATCTGCACTTTGGACATCGAGAAAGTATGGCTCAAATCCTCTACTATAGTCTTTGTCGATACTGTGTAGCTCCACTCCTCAATCGCCGTCGTCTAGATCTCCCTAGCTCCAATGCTTGGTCTATGAGAATGCCAGTAGTGGTAGTATGAGTGGGGGTAGAGCTCTACAATGGTGGTTGCTCCTCTGGGTGTCCAATATCTAGTGTAAAGAAATCTGTAATCTATCTCTGGGACCGTCTCTCTCCAGCTCTCCTTAGTAGTGTCTCTATGCGTGTGTAACTCAAGTAGATACAGTCCAAGACATCTCTGATCCTCATAACTTGTGACCCTAGATAAAGGCCCAAAACCCTCTCTAAATAGACAATGAAAATGGCCTCGTATCTCATAGTACATTGTGCGATGACATATGTAATGTAACTCTGTCTCTGGCTTTAGATGACATAAGCGGCATATCCTGTTATCTGCTGGTATCCCCCTTAATCTGCCAGTCTTCATCTCTTGAGCTGATGTGAGGATGTGCGTATCTGGCCAATGGCACAACACAAACCATGAGAAAGATGTGTATCCATATAGCTAGGTCAAATCACAAACCCATCCCCCATGAGGTGGAGAAGATGCTCTCTATAGAAAGCCATCTTCGTGCCTAGCTCTTGTACCGGCTCTATCCATGTCCTCCTCGTGTCCAGCTGGATCAGATCCTGACAAATGAGACTAGTAATCTCCACCCGTGTCAGAGATATCAAGGGTGCCTATAGAGAGTACTGAAAAGGAGGCAGTTTGTCCATGGTGAAGCCATCAGTCACCTAAAAAATCATGTTTGGTTTTTGTTTTGCATAGTGTGCCTTGGCCAATCTTGCTCGTTTTAGGGATTGCTCAGAAAATCTCGCTCGAGATTTGAGATTCCTCCATCTTCCTCATGCATGATCTTTGATTCTAGCCATTTGTGTAGATATTCTATTTTACTAAACAAATGTGAGGAGTAATGGTGTGCTTGACAAACAAAACAATCAATGCATGTACCTATGCATCTCTACTATCTTAACAAGTGTACTGAGTTGTAGGTAAAACAACACGATCACTAGGAGCAAAAGTGCTAGAGCCTAAAACATACTTTACAAAACCTAGATCCACAAAACCTGGGTACGTGTACATCAAAACCTTTAATAATGTTGCATCATGTAAGCCCACAATGGATAGTTGTCTTCATTCAATTTTTCATCAGTAGAAAACATCTTGAAAATGTCATTGCTCTCAACCATAGTGAAAGATTGAACATGATCTAGAAAATACCCATATTGAGTGAAATTGTTCATGTTATATGGCACAAACCACAATAGTTTTTTGAAGACCTCTTATGCAAAAATTTACAGTGGAAAAAATTATGCACACTACAATAGTGGAAACGGATGCCAAAATGAGCCCAAAGTATTTATTGACCTACTGACACTCACCTAGCTCACCAAAATCGGAGATAGTGAGCAAGGGGTGTTGGCGATGTTGAGGAGTATGCTTGGGGGGATGCAACTTGCTCTGATAACAATTGTTGGAGTTATGGTTGTAGGAATGCACACACAACTTGTAGATGGAGAAGAAGCTCAAGGCACACAACATAAGTGTGCACATACAAAATAAGATACCCCTAGAGTGATGGGCGCATGTACAAAGCACAAGAAAAAAACCTCCTAGAGAGGGAAAAAAGTGCCTCGACAGTGATGTGTGTTCACACACATCACTACTATATACATGGAAATAGTAAACACTATGTCAAGAAGACAAAATTTATTGTGAGAATCTTGGGGAAATTTTGTCAGAGTTTCCCATGTAGTTGGAGCGAAATCTCAACTAAAAATGAAAGAAAATGATCTCAAAATCAAAGAAAGAGTATGATCGACTAGCCGTGTGCATAAACTGATCACTCAACAGACCCAAACAGACTGCTGACATGGCACCAAAGGCACCCCATCCTCTCTATACATAACCTATGGGGAGGCCTTGAAAAAGGGGTGCTCCAACAAACTTGTATCTTTGAAGGGATATCAACATTCGAGAATACCCCAGCTGACTAAAGCCTCACCACCACCCTTGAAAGGCTCATTAGTCTGGACTATGGTCAATCTCTACAATGACTATCTCCTGTAGGACCAAGTCTAAAAAATGGGTGAGGATTGATGTAAATACGAAAGAATAGCTCCAAAAAAGCATACTATGGTAGTAATTGCAACACAACGTGGATCAAAGTTATATCATTGCTAATGATAGCAAGAAAATACGCACAAATAGACACCAAATAATGCAAGAGCAATGTATAGTCCTTACATGAATTTTGCTCTCAAGAGAACTCACAACACTCAAAAGTGCTTGCTATATGCATAAACCAATATGCATACACCCACTAGAAAACATAAACTGATGCAAAACCCTACCAAAGTGGATGTGTAGATCTGCGCCTGCATCCAACAATACATGTAAGCCAATAACCTAAAGCCTAAACTAGAGACTCTGTATCTCAGAGATAACCACACATGGCATACATAAGACCAAAGAATGCATATGGGTGATAGCATGAAAAGGTGGTCAATTTTTATGACATATCTAGGTGGTTTTGAGGTGCTTCTAAGGCTTAATTTGTTCCCTTGTCTATATTTATTGGAGACGTGGAAAATCTCAAAGAAATGCAAAAGGGTATGTCAAGAAGGAAGCATGTTTTGAACCTCTCCCATCCATGATGCAATAGATATAAACTCACGAACTGGCTCCTCACATCACTGCATGCGAAGCTACGAAGCAAGAAGTGTTACACGTGCTACTTCAATTCCCTGCACCCGACGTGGGCAGAGCAAGAAAGAAGTGCGCACGCCTGTCACCTCTCTGCGACAACAATCTTCACCTGGTATGTACAGTAAACCATGCTCTCTCTCTCTCTCTCTCTCTCTCTCTCTACACGTCACTTTTGCTTATTTTGTTGAGCATTGTGTTTGTTTGTACAAGGTAATGAGGACTCCTCTGCAAATGTGCACCATGACAAAGAAGCCAATGAATGATGTGGGTTCAACTAGTGTGCATTTATCGAGCAGCAAGCCTAGGGACACAACATTGGATGGAAAGTTTGAAACTCCCGGTGTCAAAAGCAATGGTAGATATCAACTCTCGCTCTTCAACTACAAGTAGAAATGTGCATTTCAATGACTATTTACGTTGTCAATTTTTTTTTGTAGCATTAACTTCATGAAAGGTTCGATACCCCAAGCAAAAACAATTATGCTATACACGAGAGGAGTTGCATGAGGAGCATGGCTTAAGCTTGGAAATCAAGCTCTATCAGCACCTCAGTGAGGCCGATGTCACAGATGAGGATTGGTTGTCAATCTTCAAGAAGAAATGGGAGAAGGGTTCTAAACTCTTTCTTCATATGATGCGAGCCGAGTATGTAGAAGAGTGCAGGTTACTATTTCACAAAGTCTACCAAGCTGTGCCGACCAACAGAGAGATCGCACACAAGTTTGGGTGCCTTCATGGAAAATTGAGATCGAGTCTTCCCTATGGTAACTGTGAGGCATGTCACCATGGAATGGATTGTATTGTGCATGCTACTGAGACAACCTAGACCCCTGCACTGTACTTGGAGGTGGTCGATCATGCACAATCCCCTCTTCCAAATAGCTGACATCACCATCAATGGCCAGCCACCTAATATGGAAACTTGGCCCAATCTTGCCCAACTCCGCTGCTTCAATCTCCACCAATATCTCCTGCTCTACAGCATCTCCAAGATGATCTCCTGCTTCATAATCTCTACACCTCGATGGGCAACTCGAACATGTTTCTCTGCAACTTCAAGCTGCAATAATTGTGCAAGAGTGCAGAATAGGGAACTACACACACGCACACACACACGCACACGCATGCATGCACACACGCGCACACACACACACACACACACAAATCTCGACCTTCAAGTCAATTATAGGCAGAGCACGAAGAGGAAACTCTCGGGGGGGGGGGAGAGAGAGAGAGAGAGAGAGAGAGAGAGAGAGAGAGAGAGAGAGAGAGAGAGAGAGAGAGAGAGAGAGAGAGAGAGAGAGAGAGGCAAAGGGTAGGCAGACAGTCTTGCCTTGATACTAAACCAAGAATCGTTATGTTAGTTGATAGCTTTCTCTACATCTTTTTAAAAACTTGAATTTATCTTTTGGCTTTGGAAAATTGTCCACAAAACACCAACCACGTGTGCCTCACAAGAAATGTCAACGCTACTTTTTGTACCACTAACCCATGCTTCCACCCATATGGGCAATCAAAGAATCTCTTAAAAACATAAAGAATCCATTAGATGCCTGTGACAGTACGGAATTTTTTGAAGGCAAAGAATCCATTAGATGCATGTGACACTACAAAAATCTTTGAACAGAGGAAAGATGATGCTCTTAACATGTAAACTTGTTGTCAAATCCAAGTATGTCAATTATCAGGGAAGAACAAACCACTTGTACCTGCATGTCATACAAAACTGGCTCCACTTATGTATCAATGACTCCTCCTTGGTGAAGTTCAAATTCTCCAGCCAAGACTTGTTCTTTTTGTGTGTTTGAGATCCATGCTCTCTCTCTCTCTCTCTCTCTCTCTCTCTCTCTCTCTCTCACACACACACACACACACACACACACACACACAGCTCTCTCTGAGTGTGTCTACTGGTGTTGAGAACTTATCTCCTCCACCTACTTGGGTGATGTATAGGCTTGTTTGAGCTCCAAAATAGCTATCAAAACGCTATCTTTTGATGTGCTACTCAAATGGAGATTCAAATGACAAAAACAACTTTGAAGGGGGGATAAAACCCGAGGGGGCCTGCTGGGATGTTTGTGGGATGACGAGCATGATGTCATAGCAATTAGAACCAAAATCCACCTTGAAAGTGCACGCTGGAAAGGGGGAAGGGGATACACACCTGGAACACACAATGTGCACCTCTTTATAGCCCAAGGCAAACACAACATCCCGAACCACTAGTTTTCACCTTCCAAAACGACAACAACTCACTTGCACAACACCCATTTTGACATGTCAACGTGCACACACGCTTCTCGGGAAGCTCCAACACATATCACACATCAAAACCTTTGTTTCACACCACAAACACACACAATCCTCTCTCTCTCTCTCTCTCTCTCTCTCTCTCTCTCTGTGTGCATACACAAACCTCGGTTTGGGGTGCACCCAACCACACCAACATCGGCAACACAAGCAAAGCACACGACCAAAAGAAAGAAAGGGGAGCGGGGAATCGTCTATAAGAGGGGGGGAATGGCGAACTTCTCCTTGCAAAATCTTACAAAGACACCATGGCTTACACAGAGAAATCCTCTTTTTCACCTACCCCAAAAAAACTCCTTGGCAAGAAGCCCTTTACAACTCTTTAAAAAAGCCCTTTTATAGGGAGTTCTTCTTACAAAAAAGCCAAAAAAGGTGGGTTTTTTTGTCAGCTCATGGAGCTCTTTCTTTGATATTTGGGACCCCCTTTCACACACTTGGGCATACCATTTTAGTATGCTTGATAGGGTGCCAACACCTCAGCACTCTTCCCTCCACTCATTCTCCCACTGCTCTTGTGAACTACCTCTTTGGGCCCATTTTGGTTGTCATGCGATGTGACAACCCCTAGGCTCCTCCTTCTCTTCAATAAAAAGGGCAGGTCGTTTTGGGGCCCCGTGGGAACCCCACTGTGGACATTGTGATATCATCATCTACCTCATGGGCCACTGGTCACCACCACAATGCCAATAACACCATCGAATGCCAACACAGCTTGGCGCACGTGCATGCAACGCCGAGGCACAACTGCCATGTCCATGGGAGCAAGGGAGCTCTCTCTCTCTTGACCAAGTGATACACCTCATGGAGGGCATGCCATAGCTCTTATACCATAGCATTCTGCACCCTCGCTTTGCATGTGGGCTTATTGTCAATGCTATGTGGCATCCCCCTGTTGCTCCGGGCTCATAAACCCCCAAGATGTTCTAAAAGCCTCATAAAAGACTCTTTTAAAAACCTTCCGCACCGCCCCCACTTCAAGCAACCATAACTCCTTGCTCAGTGAATCACTTGCCAAGCTGCAAAGTAGCACTTATAGCCTCAATCCCCCACTACAGCCTAAAAAAATCGCAAGGCATTTTGATCTTCCCGGGCCCGCCAAACAATGTGATATAAAAACGGAAAATCCATCTGGCACTGCCCTACAGTCAACCGGCATAAACTTCCATGTGCAATATCTTGGCCCTCGTGACTCCATTTGACAAGCCGTTAATCCTTGCTAGCCCCATACAATGCACACTACATCTCAAAAAAATTGGTCGAGGCCCAAATCTCCCTACTGACACACTTTCCAATGCAGGTAAGTTGGCCCATAACTGGCCCCGACAAACATTCGACTGCCCACCATAACTTGCTCGTTTTGGATCCGGTTCTCAATCTGGAAGGACCCGCATGCTCCACAACTCAACTACCTCCCATTTACCTACTTAAACCAGCCTTGGTCACCTGTCCCCACTTGCCTTGTCCATCGAGAATCTGCAAAACCTTCCAGATTGAGACTATCATAACTTTGGCATGGGAGCTCTGTTTGAGGAGCCATCTGGACCAGTTTCTAGAGCACCTTAAACACTACATTTCCAACATAAATTTGTAACCTTGGGTATCTTGACCTACTAATCAATTAAAACTACAACATCAAAGCAAGAACTATGTACACCACAAAACCACTACCATATGTACAAAACCTATTTCCTATCACCCGCCACTCTTGCTCAAGTGGGTTGCCCACACCCTGCATTACGTGCCATCATCCGCCTGGATCAAACACCTAGCATCAAGCATGCCCATCCACCTGCAATTGCATCCTGTAGTGCTACACCTCTACACATACCCAATCATCCTTGTAACCTACCCTTGGTATACTTTCACTATTCCAAGCACCCATTGTGAAACTGCCCACCTCCAACCAAGCATTACCAAACACGGTATCACTCTTTGAGTGCACATCATCATTCACACTGAACATACTTGATCCTTCCTCCCAACCATGTAAAGCGACGTGTGAAGGGCACTGCGGTTGATACACATACTCCTACGCAGCAACCCCTGTCAACGCAGCCATAACAACAGACCAATGCTCTCCCAAAGGAACCTCCACGTATGGAGGGATAGAACCTCACATCACTTTATCCTGGCCAAAGATTTCCCAGCAAACACCTATGTCTCTTCATCCCTCTCACCCACTGGGTCATCAAACCCCCAATCGACTTCATCTTCAATGCATACCTAATCAAAAGAACCTGTATCCGAGGCATCACCATCACAACCCATAGGCAGTTGCAAATGCATGTCATGAGCACAAGGAGGCTACTCAATTCCCTTGGTCTTCAATGCATCACTGTCCTCTTGTTGACCCTTTAGACTAGCTTGGCTATCCATAGACTCGGCTTCATCCTTTTCGCCATAGCTTCGAACCAACTGCACAACAAAAGCACTTGTCATTGCAGGTCCCATCACCATGGTTACCAACATAGCACTACATGCCCTCTTTGATAGCATATCTTCCTCCACAAGCTCGGACACTTTGACCCATTCTTCCTTCATATTGGCTACTACCACATTGTCAGGCATAAAGCAAGGTAGCCTTACCTTTACCAACACTGGCTCATTAGTATGTGGACTCCTCCGCTTTATCCTCTTTACTGGCTTCCCAAAGACTCAAGCTTGTACTTTCATCATCTCCGCCATATGTGGACTCGTTACTGCATCCTTATCCTCTAGCTGCTCCACAAAAATTTGACCATCTTCCCCGCTTTGCTCACTTTTGTCACCAACTTCAAGCCTTTGGCACCTATAACCTAGCCATAATATGTTACCCTTTCATGCAAACACTCCACAAGAAAATGCTCCACCTCTTCAAGCTGCGCTAGGCACTTGGCATATGTTAATCCCTCTGTGTACATGCTCTCTTTAACAAAAGGCTCATCTTTGTTGATGAGCTCCTCCACAATCGGCATATGCATTTCACAAAAAAGCAACTTCAAAGGAACATAGTCTATCATAGGCCTTACCCTAGTAGGCTCCACACTTCGCACATTGGGCACCATCATCGGTTTAACCATAGAACACCCTGCCGTCGCCACCTGCACATAAACTGTAGAAAGTTAACAAGCCTAACTCCAGCTTTCTTTTCACTTTCCTGCTCTTCACCCTGGCAACTCTAACAGCCCCAGCATAGCTTCTCGGCTCTTCATAATCAACCTTCTCTCGAACACAAGGATGCATGCAAGCTAGAAACTTTTCCAACTTGAAATAGTCCTTATTGACCACTTGGGTGATAGCAACCAAATTGCTCCAACAAGCTTCAATATTTTCAACAAAAGCATTGAATTCTCCACTTACATCTTGTTGCAGCCCTTTGATCTCCGCATCCACTTCACCAGTTGACACCACTTTGCAAAACTGGCACAAAAATTGCTCTTGGCCAATCCTGCTTATTTGTAGCTTCTAGACCATCGAACCATGCCTTCGATTTACCTCGCAGCACCAACGATACCTCTGCACCTTCTCTTCATCACTCCACATTCACAAAGATAGCATAAATAGGTCAAAATCTGCTAGCCATTCGTCTGCATCTTCATCACCATTGAAAATCGGACCCGAACTCTGCCACATCTTTGATCACGGACTCAACATCGGGAAGCAATCAGTGTGCTCCTCCGTGGGGGCACCAGAAGATGGAAAGGGGGAAGGGGATACACACCCGGAACACACAATGTGTGCCTCTCTATAGCCCAAGCCAAACATAGCCCCCCTAACCACTAGCTTTCACGTTTAAAAACGACAAAAACTCACTTGCACAACACCCATTTCGACATGCTGGCGTGCACAAACACACTTCTCGATAAGCTCAAGCACATATCACACACCCAAAACCTCTGTTCCACACCACAAATGCACACAATCCTGTGTGTGTGTGTGTGTGTGTGCATACATAGACCTCTGTTCGGGGTTTCATCCAACCACACTAACACTGGCAACACAAGCAAAGCACACGACAAAAAGAAAGGAGGGGGGGGGGGGGGGGGGGGGACTGCAAATTCTTATCGCAAAAGCTTACAAAGCCACCATGGCTTACACAGAGAAATCCTCTTCTTCACCTGCCCAAAAAACTTGAAGCCCTTTACAACTCTTTAAAAAAGCCCTTTTATAGGGACGTCTTCTTATAAAAAAACAAAAAAGGTGGGTTTTTTTGTTCATCAGCTTAAGGAGCTCTTTCTTTGATATTTGGGACCCCCTTTCACATACTTGGGCATACCATTTTAGTACACTTGATAGGTGTTAGGTTTCAAGCCCTAGTCTGCCCGTGGGAACAATCCTTAAGACATGCAGAGGAAAGTCCAGTTAAATTTTTAGTTTGCATGGCAAGTCTCCTTTTATATATTGTAAGGCTTTTTGGTGAATACAATATAATATCATAGCATTTTCTTTATCGTGTCGTATTGTTCTCTCTCTCTCTCTCTCTCTCTCTCTCTCTCTCTCTCTCTCTCTCTCTCTCTCTCTCTCTCTCTCTCTCTCTCTCTCTCTCTCTCTCTCTCTCTCTCTCTCTCTCTCTCTCTCTCGTCCATCTCCTTCTTGCTTTGCACCTGCACGCTATGGCTTCTTCTCCTCGATGGCATCCACCAAAGCCCCTATATCAACAAATGGTATCAGAGGTTAGGTGGTGTGCATATCAAAATGCAAGCAGTTAGGTGAGCGTCGTCTGTGGTTGTAGCATCACCAAGCGCTATTGATTACAAGATGGTGCTGTAGACAAGAAGGCAAGTAGGCATTGGCATCTCAAGGCACTAGGGTTTTGGGTAGTTGCAATAGAAGGCACAGGTGAGGAGGCGCTGCAAGTTGGCGTATCAGAACGTTGCCAATCTTCTCAAGGCCTTGGCCGGCGTGGTCACTGCATGATATGGGTGATCCCAATAGCGTTTCAAAACGTTGTACACAGAGACAATGAGTTCAACAAGCAGCAAATCAAAACGCTATTACAGAAGGTGGCAACATTGCACTTTTTTGCCAACATATCAAGACGCCACAACAGTTATAGGCATTGGAGGTTCAAAAAACTACTGCTTCTCAAAACACCCTTGCTACCTACTGTAGCCAGTCTTGACAATGACGAGGAAAGCACTTCTTATAGAGTGAGTTTGTTAGTAATTTTTGCATAAAGGCACGAAATAAGGCCAATGGATAGTGAAGCAATTGCTAGCATATTGAAAAGGTCAAGGCTTGATGACGGCAATCCCTGCATACCTAAAGAGCTCAACAATGCTTTTCAAAACGCTCCACTATGGGTTGTCTTCCTTGGCTTACAACCTCTCAAAACACTATTGCAGCAAGGATAGTCAACAAGCACACCTATCACAAGCTTGCTAAACAATGGTGCTTGCATACAGACAATAGCAAAGGATATCAAAAAGTTTCCTAAAAAATAGCCTCGACAATCGCAATGATAAGCAATTTTGACAACATTTCAAAAGGTGGACTCAAAGCCACTTAAAGCCATATGACAAAGACAAAACAGGTATGATAGTCTCAACACACACAACATCTCAAACGCCTACTATAGAGGGGGACAAGCTACAAGTGAAGGTAAACAAGCTTTCATCCATTAGCTCTCATACGAGTGGTAATCTCGTGAATATTGCAAGCCTCCCAAGGTTGCTAATAGTGTTAAGAATATGAGTGAGGTCTTGAGAGGTGATCGTATTGAGAACTCTCCGTATATGTTGCAAATGCAAGAGAAGAAGCTATGCGATCTACCTTGCAAAATTGACAAGCTAGATCTTCCACAGAAATGGTAAACAATTATCAACATGATTATCCAATTCCCGAGGGAGATGAAGATCGCTCAAACCAAAAGTCTGCTACAACAACCGAGTCCATCAACATATGCAAAGTTTTCAAACTATTTTTCCAATTCAGTGTCATGCTAAAGAGGTCACCCTCTTCATCATCTTCCTCCTCTTCCAATGAAAGCAATGGTTTTTCTCCTAAAGAGTACACGAGGAGAGGACATCTCAAATCCTATGCTGCTTGGAAAAGGTCCTACAAGCTTAAGAAGTTCAAAGAGGGAGGAAAGAGGATCTATTTTCTCACCTATGATGGCATTGGTGCCACGGACAAGATTTTGGCCTTCATCCAATAATTTGATGCGACCTTTGGAGATGAGGGCTTCATGGAGTCCTCAAAGCTACATTAGGTCGCTATGCATTTTCAAAAGTTTGTCTGACAATGGTGAAGCTCCCAAGACATGGAAAACTCTACCACTTTCCATAATGAAGCAATTTCTTGTAAGCGATTCCAAAGATAAAGAGCTTACCAAATGGCAAAGTTTGAAGTTAATTCCCAATGAGTCTATCCACAAGTATGTGGACAAGTTTTGGGATTTACATCTCAAAGCTACAGTCTACCAAAAGATAGACTTTGCCGAAAAAAAGCAACAATAAATGTGCGAGACTACTTGAAGATATGGCCTTGTATGTCAACTCTCAAAGGCCTAGGACTATCACTGAAGTGATTCACCATACTATGGTCGCTTCACGAATCAATTTCCAACAAGGGGCCAAAAGGAATTTTAAGGCCATGGAAACTAGAGACCAAAATGAACTTAGAGGGAAGAACAATGCTCAAAATTTTATACACACACATATATATTAATTAGTTCTTTTTATTTCACCTTTCATTTCAAAACTTCACATGGCTTTACATTTTTTGCATTTTATAGCTTGATTCCAGTCAGTGTTAACGTTCGAGAAAGTCTCTTTTATTAAGCGGCTGCTGATCGAATTTCTTCCTCACAAAGAAGAAAATCAGAAATACTAGCAAAAATTTTGAGATTTGCAAAATTTTTGGACGACTTTGTCACATATTTCATTGGTTTTTCTTTCGTTTACCATGGTTTGTAGTTAGCTAGTCTCGATTTTCAATCGGCTCAAGACTAAGCTGAGGCAATCCTTTCCCAAATACTGATACCAATTTAATTCAACCTAACAATTTTATCACTTTCTTATTGTTTTTGACAGCCGTCGTGACCCTTTCACTTGTTTTTTCAAGCATTCAAGGAGAGCCTCACACAAAGCTTCATAGAAATTTTAAACAAGTATACTTTTGTATAGAACATTCAACATTCAACAAATTTCAAGGCTATAAATCACCACATCAAGCATTCCAATGACCGAATCAAAGTTCAAGCACAAAGCACACTACAATATGTATGAATCACATGAAGCCGTGCACAAATGCACTATTCACACAAGGGTTTACATACACTGCCTACACGATGCACGTATGGTAAGATCGCCCCTTATTATGAGCACACACAATGTGCACCATTGTTGAAATGTATGCAATGAGCACGGGACTAGACACTCCGTATATGGTAAGACCTTCCCAACAAATATCACACACGTGAGCATGAGCACACACACAAGTGCACAAAATGAAATGTATATGTGTTTTACACCATTAGCCAAGAAGATCGCACCCTCTATAAATCGAACCAATGACACCAATGAAGATAAAAAAGAAGACAACAACGACATGAAGATGAGGAAGACGACGACAACAACAACAAACAACCAAATAAAGACAATTTTGAAGAGGACACACATGAGACCACTTCGCACAAAAATGAATGAATGAATGAATAAATAATTTTGTACTACCTAGGTGTTACCATATACATGTGGTCGAGATGTGTGTGAACACACTAGGACCACCGGGGCATTTTTTCCTTCTTTAGGAGGTTTTTTTCCCCGTGCATTGTATATACGCCCATCACTCTAGGGCTATTTATCTTTCCATTGCACACTCTCTATTGTGTGCCTTGAGCTTCCTTTGTCTTCTCCAAGTTGTGTGCGTTTCTCTTCAACCCTAATTCCAACAATTGGTATCAGAGCAGGTTGCGTCCTCCCGGGCTTAGTCGTCAGCTGCTCCAGTACACGCCTGCTCACTTTCTCCAATTTCAGTGAGCTTTGGCGAGCGTTCGCAGGTTGACAAATATTTCGGGAGAACTCATAGAGCTAAGTCTGCTCAGATTTTTGATTCGGGCTCACTTCGGCCTCCGTTTTCACTACAGGCAGGTCTGCACAGACAATTTCGTCATTTTGTGCAGAATTTTTGTCAGTGCCGTTTTCTGCATAACAAGTGCCTTATAGTCTTCTACGGTTTGTGCTATATAGCACTTGTTGTTCCCGCTCCGTTTTCCCTATTTTCGGGCACTTTTCACATCATGTGCAACATTTACCATGGCTGACAACAACAACACAGATGTGTTCAAGATGTTTGCTGCTGAGGACAGGTTGGATGGGGACAATTACCATATGTGGGCTTATATGATGCAACACGTTCTTGTGTCAAAGGGCGTCTGGAATATTGTGTAGGGCATTGATGTACGTCTTGGTTTTGAGGATGTAGGCGATGTTGAGGATGTTGTAGGTCTTGCTCCAAGGATTGCAGCTATTAGAGTTGTTTTGCCTATGGCAGAACAAGCTCGTTGGGATCTAAAGGATGTGCAGGCTCATGCATTGATTGCGTTGTCTGTGAAGCGCACCATTGTTCCTCATATCCGTTCAGCAAAATCTGCAAAACAGGCTTGGGATATTTTGGCTAGTCTTTATGCAAGTCGCAATGAGGCTAAATTGCTTTGCTGCGTAAAGAGCTGGAGTCAAAGATTATGCATGAGGAAGATGATATGGACACTTTCCTTGCTAGTGATTCTTACCAGACTTTTGCTAGTACTTGAAGACTTATGACGCAAGGAAATCCAAAAGTTGTCAAGTTTGATGCATTATGCACATTGCTGTTGCAAGAGTCACTTTCCATAAAAAACAGGACCAGACCTCATGCAGCTGAATAGGCTTTTATTGCTTCTCAAAGAAAGGGTGGTAACAACAATGCAGCCACTTCTTATGGTTCTGCTACGAGTGGCAAAAATTATGTTCCTAATGCTTCTGCTGGCAGCAATTCGTCTGGAAATTCTGGTGATAAGGGCAAAAAGAAGATGCATTGCCATTATTGTAAAGCTAATGATCACTTGATCAAGTCGTGTCCTAAGTTGAAGGCCAAAGAGGCTAAGAAGAAAGAGGGTGGTTCCACTGCAAATGCTGGTTCCACTACAAATGCAGCCATTGTTGAGTCTTCTGTAAAAGGAGACTGTGTTGCTGATGTTGATGCAGATTGGCCTTTATCGCATAGTGCACTTACAATCCTGTTGTCCATGATGCATGCTTGATAGTTGCTGCAGATTCACATGTGTGGTATTTCGATAGTGGTGCTACAAAGCACATTACCTCACATCGTGAATTGTTTACCTCTCTCGAGTCTGTCCCTCATGGGAATTCAGTCACTTGTGCCAACAATGCCTCTTATCCGGTTCAGGGAGTTGGAAAGATTGTGCTTACTGCTGCAAATGGCAGTTCTTTCACACTTGTTGATGCACTCTATGTACCTGGGATCAAGAAGAATCTCTTGTCTGTATCCGCACTTGCTAGACTTGGACTTGTAGTCAAATTTGTGAATGACAGATGTACAGTTCATGATCTCAGTTTTGGTGATGAAATTGTTGCATCTGGCCTCTTGTGCCGTGGGATGTATAAGCTCACTTTGAATGACAAGTGTGGACAAAATTTTGCAAATGCTGTTGCAGATTCAAGGGCTATTTTAGATGCAAAACTTTGGCATGCACGTTTTGATTATCCGAATTTTGTCAGTTTGCTACATTTGCAGAAATCTGATATGATTACTTCTTTGCCGCCTCTTGAAGCACCTGTCAAACATGTTTGTGAAGGCTGTATTTTGGGTAAGATGCAGCGTTCTAAGTTTCCAAAGGATGGTTCAATTCGGGCCACATGCAGGTTGCAACTTGTGCATAGTGATGTTTGTGGGCCCATGCAAACTCCATCCTTGGGCAATTACCTGTACTTCATGACTTTCATTGAAGATTACTCCAGGCATGCATGGGTATTTTCGCTTAAAGTGAAGTCCGGAGTTTTTATGTGCTTCAAACAGTTTCTGGCTATGGCTGAAAATGTCTCGAAATGTACTATGGGCACCCTCCGTTCCGATCGAGGGGAGGAGTATATGTCTCATGAATTCAATGCATTTCTGGCTAGTCATGGGATAAAACACCAATGTACAATGCCTTATACACCTAAGCAAAATGGTGTTGTTGAGAGGAAAACAGGTCACTGACGAAAATGGCACGATGTATGGTCAAAAGTCAAGATTTTCCACATTCTTTTTGGCTTGAGGCCATCATGTGTGCCACTTATGTACTTAACAGATGTGCTACGAAATCTTTGCAGTCTATTACTCCATGTGAAGCATGGCATGATAGAAAGCCTTCTACTGAGCACATGCGTGTTTTTGGCTGTTTGGCATATGCTTTGGTGCCACAAACACAGCGCAGCAATTGGATGATAAGGCTGTCAAATGTATTTTTGTTGGTTATAGTGTTGAAAGCAAAGGTTACAGGTTATATCATCCACAAACAAAGCGTATTCTGGTTTCACGGGATGTAGTGTTTGTGGAAGACTCTGTTCAACCCTTGCTGTCATGTACTAGAGACAATAATGTAAGCTCACAGGACATTTATGACACTTTGTTGCCTCTTTTCAGTGGTGGAAATACGAATGTAATTTCCAATGAGGCAAATGTACAGCCTATGGGGGTTTCTGAAAATGTTACAGATCAGCCAATTACTGATGCAGATGTACATGATGTACTTGATGAGGAAAGGGCTGAAAATGAGTAGGCTAGAGGTATGCCAAAATGGTTGGTGCACACTTTGCGTGACAATAAACTGGATGCACCTTTGTCTAGTCGTACTCGTTCAGGCTCTCGCCATGCATCTTATGCATCAGATTGTTATGCTTTGGATGTGTCTAGCTTACATGATGTTGAGGAGCCTCTGTCTTTTGATGAAGCACATAATTTAGAAAATTGGATGGCTGCCATGCAATCAGAATATGATGCACTTATAGAAAATGACACATATGTGATTTGCCTCCTGGCAAAAAGGCCATTGGTATGAAGTGGGTTTACAAGTTGAAACGCAAGCCAGATGGTGAGATCGATCGCCATAAGGCTCGACTTGTTGCAAAGGGTTATGCACAACAAAAAGGCATAGATTATGAAGAGACTTTTGCTCCCACTTGTCGTATGACTATTGTGTGTTTTCTATGTGCATTGGCAGCTCATTTTGGTTGGGATGTACATCAATCAGACATTGTTACTGCTTTCTTGAATGATGACATATTTGATGAAGTTTATGTAACGCAGCCTCGCGGTTTTGTCATAAAAGGACAAGAGGACAAAGTGTGCAGATGTAAGAAGGCTTTGTATGGGTTGAAGCAATCTCCTCGTGCTTGGTATGAGAAAGCTGCCACTCGTTTGGTTAAAGGAGGCTTTCGTAACAGTCCAACAGAAAGCACATTGTATGTAAAGCGTGAGGGTGATGTACTTGTCATTGTGGTTCTTTATGTTGATGATTTGTTGATCACTGAACCAAATGAGAGACATATTGCTAAATTTAAGGCTGATTTGAATGCTACTTTCAAGATGAAAGATTTGGGACTGTTGCATCATTACTTGGGTATACAGTTTAAGCAGTGTGATGGTGGTATTGCCTTGTGTCAGAAAAGTTACATAGAGACATTGCTATGTAAGTTTGGACTTGAGGATTGCAAACCTAATGCCACTCCCATGGAAACGGGTTTGAAGTTGAGTCTACATGATGCTGGCGATCCTGCTGATGTCACTCTTTACCAAACTGCTGTTGGCTGCCTCATTTATGTATGCAACACGAGGCCAGATATTCAGTTTGCAGTCTCACAGGTCAGCAGATTTATGCATAGCCCAGGGTCTAAGCATTGGCAGGCTGTCAAGAGGATTTTCTGCTACCTTAGTGGCACTTTACATCTTGGCTTGTTTTATCCCAAGGGGGGATCATTGCCGCCAGACTTACATGCTTTTTCAGACTCAGATTGGGCTGGTTGTTTTGACACACGAGTGTCCACAAGTGGTTTTTGTTTCATGCTTGGTAGTTCATGTATATCATGGTTGAGCAAGAAGCAACCTACTGTGGCCACTTCGAGTTGTGAGGCTGAGTACAGGGTAGTCTTCACAGCTACGGTTGAGTGTGTATGGCTCAGACGCCTTATGGTTGATTTGGGTGTTGGACAAGACACTGCCAACACTATCTACACTGACAGTCAGAGCGCATTGGCAGTTGTGAGGAACCCAGTTTTTCATGTTCGCACAAAGCACATTGAGGTGCATTACCACTACGTCAAGGAGAGGCTCTCAGCAGGAGAGATCAACTTGGTTTATGTGCCAACAAAGGACAACCTTGCAGATCTTTTCACAAAGGCATTTTCTCGTGAGAAGCTTGAAGCTTTCCGCAAAGCTTTGGGCTTACTCCCCTTTGTGGACTGATCACGTCCTTAGGGCATGACACTTCCCTTTACTCATGTGCCACCTCTTGTTCACCGCATCACTCCAGGGGGGTTTTGTTACCATATACATGTGGTAGTGATGTGTGTGAACACACTAGGACCACCGGGGCATTTTTCCCCTCTTTAGGAGGTTTTTAACCCCGTGCATTGTATATACGCCCATCACTCTAGGGCTATCTATCTTTCCATTGCACACTCTCTATTGTGTGCCTTGAGCTTCCTTCGTCTTCTCCAAGCTGTGTGCGTTTCTCTGCAACCCTAATTCCAACACTAGGACTACTAGTGAACCTACTAAGTCCCATTTGTGAACCATAGCAATGAATTTGGAAGAGAACCATAGGTGGTTAAGCTAAGGCTTCCTAGCCGTTCTCTACCATGGTTTCTGCGCTTCCTACAATAGCCTTGTTTGATAGATCTTTGAATTCTCTTGGGATATTTCCCATGACATAAAAGTAAAAGCTTCTTTGCTTCTTCCTCAAATGCTCCTATCGAATGTCAAGAATCACCAAATACCTTCTTGATGTACCATAAAATAATCTCCCTTCTCAATTGAATTTTGATAGACCTTGAAGGTCTCTTCGTATCATCTAATCCTTATTCTATATCTCTAATTGTTCAAGCTCTTCTCATTGCTTACACCCATAATTACTACACCTAGAAAAATACTAGCATTCAATCTTCCCTATAGCTATGATCATCTCTCTTATATATATCTAACGACTCATTTCTATACATACATGTGTCAAAACACTAAATTTTTGATACCCTCATACATATGTAGCTTCATATGATTAATTTCAATCGCTAAACAAAGTTTCATTCAATAAGGAGAATCCAGAAGTCCCCCACAATCCAAATACACTTAAGAACTTATGAAGTTAAGAATCACCTATGTACCATTCCAGATAAGAGAAATTATGTTCAAAAGAAACAAGACTTATCTATCATTGTGGTGATCTCCATAGCCAGGATTGTTGCAAACTAGAGATAGTAGCCACGGCTCTGATACCATTGCTACAAACAAAAATGCGGCATGCCTGCAAAAATACATAAAATTACATGCTACAAGGGATAAATCAATAGATCTACATACCTGATGAATTGCATGTGCATCATAATCAAGCTGTACACAATCTGAGAGATAGATAGATAGATAGATAGATAGATAGATAGAGAGAGAGAGAGAGAGAGAGAGAGAGAGAGAGAGAGAGAGAGAGAGAGAGAGAGAGAGAGAGAGCACGTGGAAGTGCACCTCCAAGAGCGGAGTGCTACACAGAGACGAAAGAGGAGAGGTGAGAGAGGAGAAGAAAGACACAGAGCACTGGGTGCAATCTCCCCTCGTGCTGTTGCAAATAATATTAGAAATTATTAAAATATAAAAGTGATACCTTAGATGCGTAGAGCTTGAAAATAGCTTTCATTTGAATCCAGGGTCGCACCATTCTGATAGGTGGATGCACTTGTAACAACCTACTTCTCTGGTCAAGAGAGTCCTTGTAAAAAGCATAATTGGTCATCTACAAATATATTATCGCACATTGTAAGCCTAATCCAATCTTCATGCTTCAATCTCCAATTTGGATATGTAGTTAGTTGACCACTAAGGTAGGACAAGAATCAAGTACCATTGTACAAGTCCATCTTTTCCCTAATCGATCTCATGTGTTGACCATTACCCATGGACCATACACGGTGATCATCTTGGAAATATATGGAGGGAGTACGGACAATTTCTTAACATACAAGCACAACGATCAACTAGAATTGGGTTAGAGAAAACTAAACCATTGTACAAAGGATCTCCCTAAACAAGGTCAATTGCTGCCAAGAGACAAAATTTGAAATGGGAAAGAACACCTTGGCCATAAAGTGCAATCAAAACGAGGCCGTGGCCATTTTAGATACAAAGGTAGGTGCATGCATTGCTGCCAAAGCCGTGGAAGAAATTGGGTAAAATGTAATACAAAAGACATGCAACTGCTTACAGCTTGCCAATGTAAACCTAGAAAAACCGTTCGGTGTGCTTGAAAACATCACAAATACAACTTGTGGAATTGAGTTCTCTTATGATACTGGACATTGGACGACATCCAAACTATGACGTCATATTACGAAGTCTATTCATGCATCAACTCATGGTTGTGGAAGACATGGGGTAATGGTTAAATCTATTTGCAGAACAACAATACACACTGAGTTCACATTCTGATCACTGGATGAGATTCTTTTCGACCGATGAGTTTCTTGCCGGCCCTCGATGTTCTGATGAACGGACGAGATTCTTCAAGCGCTGTGGTCGGCCGATGGCGCTTATTTTCAAGTTTTCAAAAAGTGTGGTGTCCTTCGTGAGGCCGGCTGACCATGTAAAGAGCTGTCTATTTGCTTCGAAAGCTTATTCGGAAATCGGCCTGGAAAAAGCCCTACCCGCACGGACTGGGAGCCGGAGGAGGTAATAACCAGATAATATCATATTGTCCGAGCTATGGCGATTTTATCTTCCAAGTTGCCGTTCCTGTGTCTTTCTCTGCTGACACGAGGTGATATAATGTTTCGATGTCTCAATATCAATTTGGTTTCTGTGGACAGCGATGGCAAGTTTCTTGAAGAGCCTTCAGGGAAAGGCGAAGAACATTCAGGGAAAGACACGGCAGTTGATTAGCACTCATGGATCTTCTTATTACAATAATTTGCTGGAGTCCAACAAACAATACATAGCTAAAGAGCCTACTATTGACAAATGCCAGGAGCTATCTAAACAGCTTTTCTACACGCGGCTTGCAAGGTTCTTATGGAGAAACTCTTTCATCATAGGTTTTTGTTTGAAGAATCTCATTATTTCATTAACTATGCGTGTCTCTGCTTGTACTTGTTGTCTTTAGTAATCAATGTTCCATTGATAAAGTGCATTTTATACAGCTACAAGAACTGAATGGATTTTCCAGTTACAGAAAATATTCTTTTTCCATACTTCATATGTGCACACAATTTATTGCATGGAGAGATTATAAATTCTTGTTTAATCACAACAACTTTATCTTTTGTAAAGTGATCATGCGAATACTTGTACATTAAATGGTTTTTGGTTTAGGTGGTCGTTACTACAAAGTTCGTTGTTTGTAAGTGACTGTTGTATCTTGTCGTGGCCATTGCCCATGAGGTGAGACACCAGCATGGGTGATTGACTAGTTGCATGAAATGGCATTTCTGCCCAGTCAGAAATGTCGAAATGTTTCTGGGAAACGGAACTGCTGTTTTGGGCAGCTGGGGATGATGAGTAGACTTTGTAGATGATCTGTAGGACCTAGGTCCTAGGCATATGGATCTAGTGAGTGGGTGACTAGTTAGAGAGTCATTTTGACTTTGGATAGTTCAGACCTTTCAGCTATTATGATTGACTCTCGTTGTCTTTTTGATAATTGGCTTTGATGATTATGCATGATAGATGATTGCAGGTATGTTTATGATGTATGGCATATGCAACTATACTCTTCATTTCACCCAAGTATTGAGAGCTCCCAGCATAGACCCAATTTCTGGCGTTTTTTGCTACCCTTGCTGTGACAGACTTGGACACTCCAATTCGGGAATCTACCACAACACATGAGAGCAAACTGAAAGAACTGAACAAAACTGAGAGACGACACGGCAAGGCATAATTCTGCGCCTAGAGAGATTGGCCCCAAAGACTGGCGTCCCTTCCGGTATTTTTTTATTACTAATGCTTCACAAAAGTACAATGTCTGAGGGTCCTCGTCTCAATAGTTCTCCCAAGCATATCTGCCTGAAAGTGAGGCCCTGACACTTTATTTATGTGCCCTTTGTAATCACTCTCGACGAGTGATCGTGTCACAAATTGCTGACGTGTCAGGCCACTGAAGAACGGAGCTAATCTGCAGATCCGGCAAGGAGCCTAAACCCTAGAGGAAGCAACAAAAGAAGCAAAAGCAGCAGAAGAATTTCCGTACAAAAAGTCTCCCGTTGCGAATTCAGATGATGACACGACAGCTGTACGGACACCCGCGATTTACGCTTATAGTGCCACGTGGAAGCCTGTACAGAATTCTGCGTTTTACGTTGACTATTGACGTGGCAGAACTGTACGTGTAACAAACTTGGACACCCCAAGTCAAGATTCTACGGCGACACAACCGAGATTCACTTCAAAACAGTTCACAAAATTGACACGGCCCGGTGTAGTTCTGTGCCCAGAGGTATTGGCCCCAAAGACTGACCCCCCTTTCGGTATTTCTTTTTGTATTAATCTGTGTTCCAAGTACAAGAGAGTTGGTAGGTGCTCACTCTCAGACTCTGAGAATTGAAGCCCTGCCCACTTATTTATAAGTACAAGGGATGCCCAAAAGCAGAGCCCCAGAAATCTCTAAACTTAAAATCTTTTTAATTCAAAAGCAATAGGCCCAAAAGCTGCCATAAAAATTCAGCCAATGCAATTTATGAAAATCCGTACTGGCTGCCATGTCACCAGCACCGTAAAAAGAAGGATTCCGTACGATTTTCCACGTCAGCCTGCGAGCACATTTTGCGGGGGTCCGTACTGCTGCCACATGGCATTTTCTGTCGCAGTGTATGTGTGTGTGTCTGGAAGCTTACCATGTCACCAGTTTGTGACATACCCCCCTCTTGAAAGAATTGTAATCGCCTTCGATTACGCCTGCAAAACAGACAGAGGCCATAAAGTGTCTTAGCAGACATTGACTGATAGTACTGACGCACTAGGCACAACATATCTAGACATGTATCAATCGACAGTCACATCACCAGACATCACTTGACATCACATGACAAATCACATTCAAATTCATTCCAAATCTCAGACCATGATTAATCGGTAACGTATTTAGTAATCGCATCTAGATCCAATCGGGACCTCACAGATGCTCGATTAACTAATCCATATTGTAATCATGTCTATAGAGATTTATGAGACCGAAATGCTGCAGTCATTTCGTCTTTCAGTTCCTGCACTCAACAAGTCAAGTACAAATCAATCAATATCAGATTCACCCATGTTGAAATCGGGGTTCTATCGGAGTAGACTTGTCACGTGACACATCCCAACCCTATGTGTCCGTGGACAAGCTACGCCACAGCAGGGATCAGTCAATCCGATCAATTTAGAATAGCAGTGATCTGGCACTTTTGTGAGTCTATTCGTAGACCGTGCATGCCCAGTCACTTAGCATAGATGCATATCCTCCGGCTACACACAACATGATCATCGGAATTCCCATCAGAATCCATTCGCATCAGTTAGGGGAATTTTCCAATGCATTTTGCCTATTTTCCTATTTATTGGGATTTTCACTTATTATTTTTAAGTGACTTTCCTACAAAAGTAGGTAGGGCAATTTTGCTAAGTTAATATATAAGCAAACCGAAGTTAGCACTTTCAGGCAGAAGAGGCAGCAGGAGCACCTTGCTCAACAGGCAACTTCTCAACAAGACCAACCCCCATGACTACTCTGGCGTTTTCTCCACAGAAGACCTAGCGTTTTTGCATCAGATCAGCCTTGGCGATTTGTGCACAGCAGATCAGCCCCGGCGTCATCACGACACAACAGATCAGCCTAGCGTTTTTGCATTTGCAAAACCCCGGCGACAGAAGGACCAATTTCAGCCCCTGGCGTTTTTGGATTTCAGCAGCAAATTAAGACCGGAAATATTCACCTAAAGTGTAGCAGATTCAGCCCGTAAAGACCATCAGTTTTCAGCCGTCAGAAACCTCATTTTTCAGCCAAGAAAACGCAGCCAAAACAGTCATTTTCAGCCACCGAAACAGTCCCGAAATTCAGCGATTAGAAGATCTCAGATTTCAGCCATCGTCGTCGTCGTCGTCTTCGTCATCGTCGTCGTCGTCACCGTCGTCGTCATCGGCATAGACCAAGTTGCATAGTCCATTGCATACGCATTGTACACCTTTGTGCAATCAAAGAATAGACCACTCTCGCCGACGAGAGTGGGCCTTCGGAGGAGGGTTTCACAACCTCTCGGGTGTCGTATCTTTTCTCTCTCCTTCTCTCAGTCTCATTCACTTGCACGCACAATCCACTCACTTTGTTCGTGACCACATCACTCTACAAGACGGAAAGCTCTCTCTTTCCCTAAAGAACTAAAAGGAACCTTGAGCAATAAAGATCACTAATCTTGAGAAAATACAACATTCATTCCGCTGCACCTAACATTGGTATCAGAGCTTTCTTTGGAAGTGTTCTGCATTACCCAAGGAAAGAACCACAAGAATTTTTTTTGCTTGTTGCGATCGCACGAACCCAAGTTTACTTGGGCGTGGCGATTCCTAATCGTGTTTTGTTGAAGAGTGACAGGAATCCCAAGAAAGAAGGGCTTGTCCAGCCTCCCCTTGTGTCTCTTTTCACTCATTGAGAGCGGACCGTGCACTTAGCGGCCGGCCAATCGACGTGAGGTGGGAAAAAGCAACCTTGGTGTGAGCGCAAGGCCGCCAAGGGGTGCGCCCACAAAAAAGGGTAGAACTCGGGTGAAGAGAAGATCCTTCTCCAACGCGATTTGCAAGCGAAAGAACACCTCAAGAACCCTAGATTCTCACGAATCAAATACCTCAAGAACCTCAAGAACCCAAGTTCCTCGTGAACTTAAGAACCCAAGACCCCCCAAGAACCCAAGTTCCTCGTGAACTCAAGAACCCCCAAGAACCCACAAGAACCTACGACTTCAGAATGATCATCACTCGAAGCTGAATGGATACTTCGCTTGGAAGTGACGAGCATGAGAGAGGCGAAGAAGAATTTTCCCCACCAGGAGGTTTTTCTGACCCTTCCCCATCTACGACACCGATTGCACTAACTCCTGTGGAGGCTTTCGACAAGAGGATGATTGACAAGAAGTTAGAAGACAAAGCAAGAGAGGCCAAACGAAAAGCAGAAATAGAGCGTGACCATGAAGAAAAGATGGCAGCCATAGAGCGTCAGTACCAAGAAAGAATGGCAACCATAGCGCGTAAGAGCGAGCAAGCATGCTTGGAAGCCAAAGCAAGAGAAGCAGAAATGGATCGCAGACACGCAAAAGACAAAGCAGAAAGAAAAGCAATACAAGAACAAAGTGACCGACAAAACAAAGAGTTTTGGCGACTCTATTCTCAAGTTCAGGCACAGATGCAAGAGATTTGGGGAAAGGAGACTGTCTCAGTCTCTTCTTCTCCCAAGCATGACACAGAGGATTTGCATGATTGTGTGAAGCATGATGATGATTTGATTGACCATGATAAGCATGATGATTTGTGTCACAAAGTGATGACGTGGCGGACAACAGAAACCCTAATTTCTGCCAGAAACCCTAAATTCCTGCAAACCCTAATTTTTGCCAAAAACCCTAATTTCCGGAAATCGCGGAGGCGGATTATTAAAAAAAAAAAATAATTTTTTTTTTTTTTGGAAAATGATGAGCGACGCGAATTTTGCTTTTGCTTTTTTTTTTTAATAAAAAAAAAGAGAAAAGACTCTCTAAGAGAGAGAGAGAACTGATGCTTTTGATTTTAAAAGCTTTTGGGGCTCTGCTTTTGGGCATCCCTTGTAACCTTTAAATTAGTGGTGAGGGCCTCACTTCTCAGAGCATCTGGACGCAGAGTCTGAGAGTGAAACCCTAACCGCTCTCTTGTACTTTGATGATTGATTAATACAAAAAGAAATACCGAAAGGGGCGCCAGTCTTTGGGGCCAATATCTCTAGGCACGGAACTCCGCCGGGCCAGTGCAAATCTATTGTGATCTGTGAATTGTTTTGAAGTGGTTATTTGGTGCTGTCGCGGTTGATTCTTGACTTGGAGTGTCCAAGTCTGTTACAGTGGTATCAGAGCACGGCCGATTTCTCTTCTACGGGAAATCCGATCCCCGAAATTTTTTTCCGCGGCACCTATGGCTTCAGGCAATGATCAGTCGACTCCCTCTGCATCTGGAGATGCGGGCTGGGATCACAACGAAGATTCAGACAAAGAGTATGGCTCGCCTTGGCCTACTTAGGCGGAGCGGCGAGAGATAGAGCGTCGCCAGTTGATCGGCGATGCAACAAAGATGATGCTCAATTTTGCCAAGGACCCGAAGATGGCAAAATATATGAACCAGACCTCTTTGGAAGAGGTACAGATGAAGTGGCAGAGAACCACAACACCACTCTCGAAACCCGCTCTCAAGAAACCTTCTGCCTCCAAGAAAATATACGGAGCAGGAACTGGAGAACGTGGTTGATGCACGGATTGCTCAGCTTTTCGACGTGCAAAAGAAAGACAAAAAGCACAGCAAAAAGCAGAAGAAAGGCACTGACTTCCCGGGATATTTGGGTCGTCGGTTGACATTTGACAAGGCAAAGAAACGGAAGAAGCGTGTTCGATTTGAAGGAGTACCCAGTTCTTCTTCTTCTTCTTCTGACAGTTCTTCTAGCTCCTCGGATTAGAGCGAAGAAGATAGAAAAAGCAAAAAGCGAAGCAAGACACAAAGCTTCGGAAAGGGCAAGAAAAAGGCAAAGAAGGCTACATCTCGCCCAGAGACTGACAGTTCTACTGAGGACTCGTCTACAGACAGCTCAGATTCCGATGACGGAAAGTTTTATGTGAACAAGAAGAATTTTTTTTACAAGGCCAACCAGTATGACTTTCTCGAAGATAAAAGCAAGAAAGTCCGAGAGTTTAAAGAAGGTGGCCACTCGATCAAGTTTGATACTTTTCAGGAGACTCAGATGCTTCGAAGGCTTTGTCTTTTATTCAGCAGTTTGACATCGCTTTCGCGGGAGGACGCTATTCAGAGCACTCCAAGATTCGGAGAGCTGCCTCTTACTTTAAGGGGAATGCTCGTACTTGGTGGTCCACGCTTCTATTAAGCAAGACTGTGCCAGTTACATGGCTGAGATTCAAGAGGCTTTTTATTTCTTCTTGGTTGACTCAAGAGTTTGAGCGAGATATACGAGCTGCTTGGAACCATCTCCGGATGACCAAGAGCGATACAGTGAATTCTTATTGTGAAAGATTCTGGAGCTCTTTTCTACCCGCCTCTTCATTCAAGAAGATCTCGTTCAGAGAACAGATTGAGCGGTTTACCTACAGAGATCCGAGATCACTGCTTGGAACAGAAGTCAGCTTCTATTCAGGAGTTGATGAGTCATGCGAAGCGGGGCTTTGCCATTCACTCTGGCAGTTTGACCTACCCCACAGATAAGGCCATGACACAACGAGCCGAACAGACTTCTGGGAATGAAAATAGAAAGAAAAAGAGCAAGCCAAAGAAAAAGGATGCACAACCCAAGCTTACTCCTGAGGAGAGAGCTCGCTTCATCAGAGAGGGGAAGTGCTTTGGATGCGGGGAACATGGACATATTTCCGCAAAGTGCCCTGATAAGGCACAGAAAGAACAGAATGATAAAGACGACGACAGGTCTGAGAGTTCGAGAACAGCTGAGGAATGTGGCAGAAAAGGCAGATAGAAAAGCAGAACTGGTACCACATGGCGTGGGACCTGCACCGAATCTAATGAATGAAAGTACAAACTTTGCCGCTTTCGGGGCAAAGTGAAGGATCAGGAAGCTCTTTTGAAGGAGCCAAGGCCAAGTTCTTTTCTCTTGGAATTGGCGGCTCGATTTGGAACTACGCCCGACAGACTGACGCCACAGGCGGAGGTAGTTCAACTGGCACCCGGATGGGATGTTGCCATTACACCAAGCATTGGCAAACTTCGTTTGCAATGACAGGGGTGTTCAGGGCACGCGAGTGACGTTCTACTCGGGATCCCTTGGTACCACAAGAACTACGCCGTGGTTGACTACCGGGCCGAGAAAGCGACTTTGATAAATGAAGGGCTTAGAGATTGTACTTGATGAACTTCAGTTTTCTTACTCATTCTTTTGGGAGAACTGAACGATGGATAAAGATTGAATATGTTTTGACCTGAAGAAAAGAACGCCAATATTTTTTTTTCTCCACGCTCATGCCGATTACTTTTGAGAGGGCCTGAAGATCATACCATTGATCTGATATCTGGAAGCACGCCACCGAATCGGCCACCTTATCGTGTGAGCCGAGTACAGAATGAAAAGATTATGAACTCAGTGAAAGACCTCTTGGAAAAGAGTCTTGTCCAGCCTAGTACTTCACCGTATTGCTCTCCAGTGTTGTTGGTTTTGAAGAAAGACGGATCTTGGAGAATGTGCATCGATTATAGCACTCTCAACGAAATCACCATCAAGAGCAGATTTCCGATTCCTAGGATCGATGATATACTCGACAGGTTACAGGGATCCTCGTGCTTTAGCAGGATTGACTTGAAGAGTGGATATCATCAGATCAGGATAGCGCCAGGAGATGTCTACAAGACAGCTTTTCGGACGACTTTTGGGTTATTTGAGTTTTTGGTGATGCCTTTTGGCTTAACCAATGCTCCTGCGACATTTAACCGAATGATGGATAGGATTTTTCGAGAGTACAGGCTATTTGTTGGCACTTTCTTTGACGACATCATTGTTTTCTCCAAGAATGAGGCAGAACACAGAGATCATCTGCTTCAAGTCTTTCAGGCATTACGAGATCACACGTTAGTGATTAATGCAAAGAAAAGTGAATTTTTCCTACCAGAGATACACTTTTTGGGACACATTGTGTCAGCAGCAGGAGTGCAAATGGACCCGGCCAAGATAGAGACTATCCGTGATTGGCCCGAGTTGAGGAATGTCCATGAAGCTAGAAGCTTCTTGGGACTGTGTTCGTACTACAGGCGGTTCATACGAAAGTTTGCAGAGGTTGCTTCCCCTTTGCATACCTTGACACAGAAAGGAGTACCTTTTTTGTGGGGACCCACAGAGGTGACTGCCTTTCGGACATTGAAAGAGAAATTGACTACGGGACCTATTTTGACTTTGCCGGACTTGCAGAAGTCATTTGAAGTATATTGTGATGCTTGTGGTCGTAGACTGGGTACGGTCTTGATGTAAGAAGGCCATGTCATAGCTTACGAGAGCCGTTTGTTCTCTAGGCCGGAGATGACAGCACAGATCTATGGGAAAGAGCTTTTGGCGGTTATCCACGCTCTTACTCAGTGGCGGCATTACCTACTCGGAGCGGATTTTACTGTCTTTACAAACCATCAGAGTTTGCGCTACTTCTTGTCACAGAAGCAGCTTTCGGAAAAGCAGATGCGGTGGGTGAACATCTTGTCACAGTTCCACTTCCAGATTGTCCATGTGCAGGGTCAGAAGAATGTGGTGGCAGATGCTTTGTCTCGGAAACCGTTGGTTCTGGCTATTTCCGCGATACATCATAGGAGCTTCGAGGATGTGGTCGATCAGTGTGTCTCACAGATACAGATTTTGCAGATATTTTCACACGGATACGGGATGGGGAGACAGTAGCTGGATACTCCCTTCGGGAAGGCTACTTGATGAAAAAGACTATGTTGTGCGTTACACAGCCGTTGAGGGAAAAGGTTATGACTGATTGCCACTGTCCACCTTTTACGGGTCACCGCGGCATTGCTACCACCATGAAAGGGGTAGAGAGAGATTTCTTTTGGCGGAGACTGAAGAAGGATGTGGAAGAGTTTGTGCGCAGTTGCTTGGTATGCCAGAAGGTCAAGTTTGACAGGCATAAGGCACAGGGATTGTTACAGCCTTTACCCATACCCACCCGCCCCTGGGAAAATATTGAAATGGATTTCATTTTTGATCTCCCGAGAATACAGAATGATCACGATGATTTTCCGATTACATGGCACGTCTGAGACGATTCTCTCCGACATAGACCCCAGATTTATGAGTTGGTTTTGGAAGGCAATTTGGGAGAACATTGGCACGTAGTTGCAGTTCTCGTCATCGTTCCACTTGTAGACTGACGGGCAATTTGAGATTGCCAATTCACTGATTTTAGATTTATTGAAGTCTTGTATCTCGCATCAGAAGACTCAATGGGAAAAGAAGTTACCTTTGGTGGAATTTGCCTACAATAACACGATACACTCTTCGACGGGGAAGATGCCATGTGAGATTGTTGAAACTGCTGCGAAGGTTTCATCCTTCCTGAGCACGAAAGATTAGAAATTTGAAGCGGATGTATATTCGCAAGATTTGGATACGGCTTTTGCCAAGGTTCGCGAGACTTTGCAGGAGTCTCAAGAACGACAGAAAAAGGCAGCGGATCGCCATCGTCGCGACTGGAAACTGAAGGAGGATGATTGGGTGCTCTTACTTTTGAGAAGGCACGCCTAAGAAAGAAACAGGGAAAGGAGAGGCTTTTTCCAAAGCTTAGTATGTGATACTACGGACCTTTCCAGATTACTGACAAGATAAATGATGTCTCCTTCCGATTGGAACTGCCAGATACTTGGAGGATTCACAATGCATTGCATGTGAGTCTCTTGAACCCTGTTAAGGGTGATGTGCCTGATGATGGGGAGCCTGATGAGCAACCCAAAGTGGAAGAAAACGAGGAGATCCTTGTTCCTGAATAGATTTTGGCACATAATGATACGAAGAAAGGTAAAGTCTGAAGGCGGTTCTTGGTTAAGTTCAAGAACTTTCCTGCATTTGATGCGAAGTGGATGGAGGAGGAGGACCTAGCAGATACTCCTCGGATTGTGAAACTTTACCTCGATGTTTTGGTTTAGCATAGTCTACTCCAAACGGAACCCAGAAACTCAGCTTGGCCGAAGATCTGGTGCAGTGGGATGCACAAGAGGGGAGTTACTCCGCTCCTTTGTCAACAGATGCCTCGATTTTGATACTAAAGTCATTGATGTCTCTTTGAGCTTCAGGGATACTGAGAGCTGACAGTATTCTGCTGGATGACTTTATGAAATGGAATTCCTGATTATGATACTGATTTGTTCTTGACTTCTTGTGAGTGCAGGAACTGATAGCCGAAATGACTGCAGCATTTTGGTATGATTGATCTCGAATAGACATGGTTGCAATAGGGGTTAGTCAATCGGACATCGTTGAGGTCCCGATTGGACCTAGATGTGATTGCTAGCTACATTGCCGATAAATCATGGTCTAAGATCCGAATGAATGTTGAATGTCATGTGATGTCCTGTGATGTCGTGTGATGTCCTGTGATCTTGTGTGATGTGACTGTCGATTTTGTACATGTGCTAGATGTGTGTTCCTAGTACGTAGGTACTAACAGTCAGTGTCTGCTAAGACGGTTTATGGCTTTTGTCGGTTTTGCAGGCGTAATCGCGGTCGATTACAATGCTTTCAAGAGGGGGGTATGTCACAAAGTGATGACGTGGCGGACAGCAGAAACCCTAATTTCTGCCAGAAACCCTAAAATTCCTGCAAACCCTAATTTTTGCCAAAAACCCTAATTTCTGGAAATCGCGGAGGCGGATTTTTTTTTTTTTTTTTTGTTTTTTGTTGGAAAATGATGAGCGACGCGAATTTTGCTTTTGCTTTTTTTTTTATAAAAAAAAAGAGAAAAGACTCTCTAAGAGAGAGAGAGAACTGATGCTTTTGATTTTAAAAGCTTTTGGGGCTCTGCTTTTGGGCATCCCTTGTAACCTTTAAATTAGTGGTGAGGGCCTCACTTCTCAGAGCATCTGGACGCAGAGTCTGAGAGTGAAACCCTAACCGCTCTCTTGTACTTTGATGATTGATTAATACAAAAAGAAATACCGAAAGGGGCGCCAGTCTTTGGGGCCAATATCTCTAGGCACGGAACTCCGTCGGGCCAGTGCAAATCTATTGTGATCTGTGAATTGTTTTGAAGTGGTTATTTGGTGCTGTCGCGGTTGATTCTTGACTTGGAGTGTCCAAGTTTGTTACAATTTGCATGACAAGCATGATGATTTGGATGACAAAGATAAGCATGATGATTTGAATGATTGATAAGCATGATGATTTGGATGCCAATGACAAGCATGATCAAGATGTGATTTCTCACGAGCATGATGAGTTGCATGAAGATGATGTGATTGTTCACAAGGATGATGTGTTAGTGGATGCTTTTTCTAGCGAAGCTAACCTCGTTGTAGATTCGATCAATCACGAAGATCTGATCTTGGCTTTCGAGTCGAGGTCCAAAGAACCCCCACAGGACGATTCGATCATTAAGGAAGAACCGATCTTGGCTCTCGAGCCTTGGTCCAAAGAACCCTTATAGGAAGTATGGTGTGTTCGCATGATTGATACGCACACATTGTTCAAGTGTTTCATTCGTGAAGGTTTCCTGTATTTTAGTCAGCATCGTTATGTGATCCCTTTTTCTAGGCATGACATATTGTATGTTGAGCATGTTTCTCTCATGGATGAACACGAATGTATGCGGATTTTTCATGAAAAGCTGAAAAGTATATGTCAGGAAGTCACATTCCATGTCTCTTCCTTGGCATGACACAGTTGAAGAAAGATCACATGATAGTATGAGCACCAAGCATGGGCATTTCCATTGTGTTTTGCCACAGTTGATTGCTCTACATCATAAGAGAAAGATTAGATCTCATTGTTTGCGTGTATATGGTGAACGGTTTCGCACTCCATCTCTATGTTCATTGACATTGCATACACAGTCTTTAGAGAAGACAAGATTTTTTTCCTTCACTTTACATGGAATGGGTATGTTCATGGTTTTGTGTTGGAGATGGTTTCAGGAATTTTCAGCCATGGAGATTCTTGAAGACGGAAGAAGCAGGACTCTAGACGAAGTTGAAGCAAGAAAGGAGATTCAGAAGACTTTGTGTTGCTTTCGGCGCGGCCCAAAGAAGCAAGCGTTGCAAACCTTTATGAAGTTCAAGTACCGCACGACCCACACATCAGAGTGGGCCGGCGAAGAGTCCCTTCTAGGATTCTGGATGTTGTTGGCGATCTCCCTCGACGCCATACAGTTCGGTACCAGTACCTCACTTTGAAAAGGAGGGGATGTCATGTGACACATCCCAACCCTATGTGTCCGTGGACAAGCTACACCACAGCAGGGTTCAGTCAGTCCGATCAATTTAGAATAGCAGTGATCTGGCACTTTTGTGAGTCTATTCGTAGACCGTGCATGCCCTGTCACTTAGCATAGATGCATATCCTCCGGTTGCACACAGCATGATCATCGGAATTCCCATTAGAATCCATTCGCATCAGTTAGAGGAATTTTCCAGTGCATTTTGCCTATTTTCCTATTTATTGGGATTTTCACTTATTATTTTTAAGTGACTTTCCTACAAAAGTAGGTAGGGCAATTTTGCTAAGTTAATATATAAGCAAACCGAAGTTAGCACTTTCGGGCAGAAGAGGCAGCAGGAGCACCTTGCTCAACAGGCAACTTCTCAGCAAGACCACCCCCCGCGACTACTTTGGCGTTTTCTCCACAGAAGACCTAGCGTTTTTGCATCAGATCAGCCTTGGCGATTTGTGCACAGCAGATCAGCCCCGGCGTCATCACGACACAGCAGATCAGCCTAGCGTTTTTGCATTTGCAGAACCCTGGCGACAGAAGGACCAATTTCAGCCCTTGGCGTTTTTGGATTTCAGCAGCAAATTAAGACCGGCAGTATTCACCTAAAGTGTAGCGGATTCAGCCCGTAAAGACCATCAGTTTTCAGCCCTAAGAAACCTCATTTTTTAGCCAAGAAAACGCAGCCAAAACAGTCATTTTCAGCCACTGAAACAGTCCCGAAATTCAGCGATTAGAAGATCTCAGATTTCAGCCATCGTCGTCGTCGTCGTCATCGTCTTCGGCGTCTTCGTCATTGTCGTCGTTTTAACCGGCCTGTACAACGTAGAGGGCGGTACTATTTCAATTACTTGTTAACTTTACACAGAGCACTGAGAAGGGAAGAGAACACAGTTGCGTCGAGCGACTAGAATGTCACTGCGCACACGAGACCGACACCCTGTAGGCCCCAAAGACTGGCGCCCCTTTCGGTATTTCTTTATTCAAATTAAGGTAGACGATCCGACCACTTAGCACAAGCTTTCACAAAGCTGTCCAAACCTGGCGAGGGCTGAAAACGCAGGTTTTCGACCTGATTTTGGCAGCATAACGGTGCAAAAACCCCTGTAGGTCAAAAACACCTGTCTAGGATGGATGCCCTCGCTATCTGGAAGCTTTCTGGTGAGCTGTCACAGAAATTCAGCGGGCTGTAATTCCCTGTTTTTCACTGTCGGGTGCCCAAAAGCCTGTACACGCATCCCAAGGCTCTCACGAGGCTCCCCCGGTGTTCCCTTGCAGTTTAGGTGCGAAACCCTAAACCTGCAGAAAAACACAGCAGGCTGTAATTCGCTGTTTCGGATCGTTTTTAGCGGAGCGAACACGTCTACGCGTGTCCCGAGGGCTCCCGCACGCAATGGGACAGTTCCCCTGTGAATTGGACGAGTTTTCACGTGAGAAAACTCTTCGAACTCGCAATCTTTCGCGATGGAACTGTGCGTACCTGTGGGGGATTAGCAATTAGCTAATGCGGTTCCTGTTCAGAAGGCTCTTGCCTTGGCAAACGCGCATAAATCCCAGAACTGTACATGTTCATCTGAGTAGCCCATCTAGTGGGGCATTACCATATGTGCTAAAGGGGAGAGAGAGATGCACGAGAGCAAATCATCGCGCTACATGAGACAAAGGAGAAGGCAAGCTTTCCATTAAAGCTGTAGACCTGCACCCACTACTCACACACACATTGTAGGTCACTTATGAGTCAAATCAGCCTCCTCTCTCAAATTGGGCGCCCCCTCTTGCTGATGGAAGTGGAAAACTTCACCAGGAGCCGCCATGTGTCCAGTTTGCCCCTTTTGAGTTAATTCTCTAGTTCCCACTGACTTATAAAGTTATAAGTGACTTTCCGAGTGGCCCAGACTTCATTTGGCGCGCATAGGCTTCCATACTCATCAGAATTTAGTGCTAACTGGCTCGACCAGTCCCAGAATGACCGACCCAGACTCCCGCTGTGAGAAACCTATTCGGCCGTAGCCGTTTCACACTCATGCAATGTCCACTTGCACCTTTTCAAGGGTTCCGGGGAAAACAAGTAAAAATAAAAATAAATAAAAATACCTAGTACTTATTTACGGAAGGCAACAGGAAAAATACACCTCCTGGTGACAGTCGTCGTCACCGTCGTCGTCATCGGCATAGACCAAGTTGCATAGTCCATTGCATACGCATTGTACACCTTTGTGCAAGCAAAGAATAGACCACTCTCGCCGACGAGAGTGGGGCCTTCGGAGGAGGGTTTTACAACCTCTCGGGTGTCGTATCTCTTCTCTCTCCTTCTCTCAATCTCATTCACTTGCACGCACAATCCACTCACTTTGTTCATGACCACAGCACTCTAAAAGACGGAAAGCTCTCTCTTTCCCTAAAGAACTAAAAGGAACCTTGAGCAATAAAGATCACTAATCTTGAGAAAATACAACATTCATTCCGCTGCACCTAACAAGACTATGCCAAACCGAATGCTTCAAGGTAAAGTTCCACAATCTGAGGAGTATCTGCTAGGTCCTCCTCCTCCATGCACTTCGCATCCAATGCAGGATAGTTCTTGAATTTAACCAAGAACCGCCTAATCACTTTACCTTTAATCTTATGTGCCAGTATCTGTTCTGGAACGAGTATCTCCTCGCTTTCCTCCACTTCCGGTTGCTCATCTGGCTCCCCATCCTCGGGCACATCGCCTTTAAAAGGCTTCAAGAGACTCACATTAAAAGCATTGTGAATTCTCCAAGTATCGGGCAGCTTCAATCTAAAGGAGACTGTCACAAACAGGTGACGTGGCATGAACCCTAGAATGGGCAGTAGAAAACAACAGAAAATGGTGCAGCAAGGCAGCCCCGAAATTTTCGCTGAAATGTTGACGTGGCAGGCCCGCAATTTGCGGCGGAAAACACGGAAATCTGCTGCTGACATGGCATGCTGTACGGAATTCCGTGTTTTACGTTGGAAAAAAAGGCAACAAGAAAAGCCTACGCAATTTTTGAGGAGCTTTTGGGGGAAAACTTGCTTTACTTTTAAGCCTAGTTTAAGAGGCATTGCTTTATGAAGCTTTTGATTTTGAAGCTTTTGGGGCTCTGCTTTTAGCAACCCTTGTAACCTTTATAAGTGTGGACAGGGCTCCCACTCTGCAGAGCATCTGGACGCAGAGTCTGAGAGTGAGATCCCCCCACTCCCTTGTACTTTGAGCAACAGATTTAATGTAACAGACTTGGACACTCCAAGTCAAGAATCAATCACAACAGCACCAAATAACCACTTCAAAAACAGCTCACAGTTCCCAATAGATTTGCACTGGCCCGGCGGAGTTCCGTGCCTAGAGATATTGGCCCCAAAGACTGGCGCCCCTTTCGGTATTTCTTTATGTATTAATCAATGTTCAAAGTACAAGAGAGCGGTTAGGGTTTCGCTCTCAGACTCTTCGTCCAGATGCTCTGCAGAGTGTGTGCCCAAACCACTTATTTAAGGTTACAAGGGATGCCAAAAGCAGAGCCCCAAAAGCTTCAAATCAAAAGCCTAAAAATAAGAGCAAAGGCTCTTTTCCTCTCTCAAGCTCTCTTGAGAAGCAAATATTCTCTCTCTCTTTCTATCTCAAATTGCGTAGAGCCAAAAAAACTCAAGAGAGTTTGAGAGAGAAGAGAGCCTTTGCTTTTATTTAGGATTTTGATTTGAAGCTTTTCGGGGCTCTGCTTTTGGCATCCCTTGTAAACATTAAATAAGTGGTTTGGGCTCCCACTCTGCAGAGCATCTGGACGCAGAGTCTGAGAGCGAGACCCGAACCACTCTTGTACTTTGAACTGATTAATACATAAAGAAATACCGAAAGGGGCGCCAGTCTTTGGGGCCAATATCTCTAGGCACGGAACTCCGCCGGGCCAGTGCAAATCTATTGTGAACTGTGAACTGTGAACTGTGAACTGTTTTGAAGTGGTTATTTGGTGCTGTCGTGATTGATTCTTGACTTGGAGTGTCCAAGTCTGTTACATTTAATATAAAAAGAAATACCGAAAGGGGTGCTAGTCGTTGGGGCCAATGCCTCTTGGCATGGAACTCTGCCGGGCCTGTGTCGAATCAAATTGTGAACTGTTTTGAAGTGAATTCCTGTCGTGTTGCGGTAGATTCTTGACTTGGAGTGTCCAAGTTTGTTATAGTGGTATCAGAGCGCGGCTTCTACCGGGAAATCCGATCCTTTTTACGCGGCACTTATGGATTCAAGCAAAGGACAATCGACTTCCTCTGCATCCGGAGATGCGGGAAGAGATCACGAAGAAGATTCACGTGAAGAGTACGGTTCGCCTCGGCCTACTTAGGCGGAGCTTGAAGAGATGGAACGTTGGAGATTGGTTGATGAAGCGACAAAGTTGATGATGAATTTTGCGAAGGACCCTAAACTTGCAAAATTTTTCACCCAAACCTCCTTTGACGAGGTGCACTCACAGTGGTGGCAAACCATGGAGCCACCCCTCAAACCGGCGCTCAAACAACCTCCTACGCCGAGGATGTTTACAGAGGAAGAATTAGAAGAGGTGGTTGATGCATGGATTAGCCAGCTTTTTGACGCGCAGAACAAAGCCAAAAAGCACGACAAAAGCAAAAGAAAGGAACTGACTTCCTGGGTTATTTGGGTCGTCAATCTACTTTTGCCCCGGCAAGAAAGCAACAGAAGTGTGTGCGATTTGAAGGAGTACCTACTTCTTCTTCTTCTTCTTCTGACAGTTCTTCTAGCTCTTCCGACTCGAGCGAAGAAGATAGAAAAGGGAAAAAGCGAAGCAAAAAGCAACGCTTTGGAAAGGGCAAGAAAAAGGAAAAGAAGTCCAAATGTCACAAGACGGGCACCACGTGCCAATAGAAAAGAACAGACTGTTAGCACTTTAATAACAACTGAACTGAAAGAGAGACAACACGTGACACGGAGTGGCGGAATTCCACCCCAGAGAGTATTGGCCCCAAACCTTGGCGCCCCTTTCGGTGTTTCTTCATATGGCATCAACACAGTACAAGCCGGTACTCCAGACTCTGCACCTTCTTCAGGAAGCATGCCAGAGAATGAGCCCTAACCTCATATTTAAAGGCCCTAGGCCCCAAAAGCAGTTTACAGTGAAAAGCCTTCAAACTCAAAAGCATCTGGTCCAAAAGCAATGCCAAAAAGCTGCCAACGTAATTTACGAAAATCCGTACAGCTTGCCACGTCATCATGCTAGTGCAATTTTCAAAAATCTGCCACAAGTCTCTTTTTGTGTGTGTGCGAGAGTCCTGCTTTATTTTAATCCTTTTATGTCACTTGGGGCCCCATCGGACGGGGTCCCCATAAGTTGGTAGGACTTCTTTTGTTACTTGTTCTTCTTAGGGTTTAGGCCCCTCGGCCGACATCTACAAGTTGACTCCCTTCTTCAGGGCTTTGACACGTCAGCAGCTTGTGACATCTCCCCTTCTTGAAAGAGAGTAATCGTCCGCGACTACAACATATCTGCAAAACAACTCAAGTTAGCTCAAATATTTTCGAGGGTCATTCCGAGGGACAATCAGTTTGCTCTTTTTGTTAAGGAGTTAGCTTCTCCTCTCGGCTCTTTTGATCAAGGAGTTAGCTTCTCCTTCCGTCCAGATTAGAACTCTCGATATTCTAGCGTAGTAAAATTAGCCATCACACCCCAGACCGTACTGATCTTTCACGGGTGTCTTGATGCACTAAAATTACATACCCAGGCAATCTCATCCAATTAGGAATATTCAGTGGTTGGCACATCACAATGCAACACAAATGCTCACATATGCATGTTACAAGACATAGGAACATAAAGCCGTCGATGAACACTCCTCCCGCATAACCTAACAAAGTCCGGGCCGGGAGATATTCAACGACTCCCTCATCACTCCTCCCGCGTAACCTAAAAAGGTCCGGGTCGGGAGATATAGAGGCCTTTTACAACCATACGCTCCCCAGACCGCAGCCTGCGTCGTTTGGAGGTGCTTAGAGTAACCATTGCTCAGACTTCTTAATACTCCTCCCGCATAACCATCCAGGTCCGGGCTGGGAGTCACAACAACAATACTCCCCCCCGTAAAATAACCACAAGAGCACCAATGAGCGGTACTACTTTTTGAGTTTGCCGTGTAGCTAGCTCAGCTTCAATTTCTCCACCCTCTGCATCATAATCAAAGTGCATCTGCTTTAAGAATTCTGGATGGATGAAGTTCTCTGTAGCTTCGGGGTCAAAGAAAATAAGGGCTTTGAAGCCATTGACTTTGCCATATGCTCGACACAATTCATTTGTACTCTCAAGGCGTATGCCATATATATCAGGAACTAGTTCAATAGCGGGTCTAGCTCTCTTAGCAGGAGGTGGCGTTGGGGTTCTGTCGACTGTTGGTGCGGGCGTCGGCTCCTCTGGTCCATATGCATTTGGGACAATTAGAATGATTATGCCCTGTTTGAAAGCATCCAAAGCATCGGCCTTCTTGTAGTAAGGTGTCTCGTTGTTGAGGCGTCCAATGAGGCCTTTGCGGTTGATTTTCACGACTCTCGAGAATTTGTTTGTTGTTGCCGAGAGTTGTGGTTAGTGGCCGGAGATTCTTTTGGGGTAAACTCTAGCTTTCCCTTCATCAGTTTGTACCCGACCGCGGCATGGTCCATAAGTTCTTGCATGGTGGAGACCTGCTTGGATAGACAATATTCCTTCAATGGTGATGGTAGTCCAATGGTGTATCGCTTGCATTGGGCCTTCAAGGGAACAGATCTAAAGAAGGAGAGCGGAAGGTACATGTCGAGAAACCTTTGGTTATATTCGCCCATGGTTTCGGTGGCAAGCATTTTCAAGTTGCCCCACTCTGCCACAATCCAGACTTCAAACATAGAAGTCATGTAACTACGTGCAAAAACTGTCTTGAAAGCTTGCGAGGTCCTTGGAGCATGCGGTTGTGTCGCGATTGAACTCCACCATTGCATAGCATTATCTTTAAGAAATCCCGTTGCTCGAGAAATCTTGGATTCTTCTGTATAGTTCCCTAAAGCATAGATGTTGTCGAAGTGCTGTAGGAACTGCAATGCTTTCTTGCGATCTTTCACTCCGGAAAAAGTGAAAAATTTGACTATCGTGCCGCCATCTTTGAAATCTTTGGGTTGGTTAGGCGCATATCCCGGGTATGGACAATAAGGGTATCCATATGGGCTCCAGCCATTGTAGCTTGGTGGTGGAGGTGGGGGCAATGGCAGTGGCAAAGGCGGTTGCACTGGATCAGGGTCAGATGGCTACACCATATTCCTGAAAAATCCCCCGATTGAAAAAGACGGCTGAGAAATTTGCGAGCTGGAAGCTCTCGTACTTTTTGATGCTGGAGGAGGAGGTACCACCTAGGGCATCAGAGGGGGTAACATGTAGTTCAAGAATTGTTGAAAACTTTGCAGCATCGGAAGATTCTGCTGAGGATGCTGCGGAAGAATGTTGTGGAGCTCGTTGAGCAAAAACTGGAAATATTCTGCTGAATCCATGAATTCCAAGTCTTGGGTTCTGTATAGCTTATGGCTTGTAAGACACAACGATGAAGATGGGAGCGCGCTCAATGCACGATGAAGTAAGGGTGGAAGTGGCTAATAAGTCCGGGGTCGGAGCCCGAAGATACCTCAAAGAAAATTCCAATAGCTCTGTCTGCTCTTTTGTAGGACCGGTATGCTTTCAGAAAAGCACACGCCTGATGCTCTGATACCACTGTCACAAGACGGGCACCACGTGCCAGTAGAAAAGAACAGAGTGAACAGACTTTAGCACTTCAATAACAACTGAACTGAAAGAGAGAGACGACACGCTACACGTGGCAGAATTCCATCCCAGAGAGTATTGGCCCCAAACCTTGCACCCCTTTCGGTATTTCTTTATATTGCATCAACACAGTACAAGCCGGTACTCCAGACCCTGCACCTTCTCGAGGAAGCATGCCAGAGAATGAGCCCTGCTCAATAAGAGTGCGACATATCTCCATCTCTGCAACCCTCTGACGCTCTTTCACCCAAGCCTGAGAAGAGATGCGACTAGGTAAAGTGGTCTGCGTTGGTGTTTCAGATGTACCTTTTTCACATGGCAAGGAATCCTCATCTTCACCGCCAACACGTGCTCTCTTCCTAGAAGTAGGGGGTTGCATGGAGGCCGAACCTCCTCCAACCTCTGTCTCCGCACCTAAAGACTCCAGCTCTCCAACAAAAGCATCATGTAAAGCATCCTATGTGTTGGGAGCACCTCTCAAACCAGGAGAACCAACAGGAAAATACTCTTGAATAAGCTGCTCCCTTAAAGGTGGTGGTATTTTCTCACATGCACCAATCTGATCAGTGCACCCGATGCCCGTCAAGTGCTTTTTGAATTGCGTAATAGTGCTGGTGTACTGGTCCCCACAATACTTGCATTGCCATAAGCGTGTGCCGGAACCTTGCTGAGAAGTGGTCATGATGATGCTCAACACATTGGTGTGGAGCGACCAGTTGGGGTTGGTTTTACGCGGCATAATGAATCCTGTACATTGCAAATGCAAAAGAGTTCACACACATGAGGAGTACGGAGTGCGAGAAGAGTACGGACTGCATGGTGGCAGAAGCAGTACCTTTTCACGCGCATAGCTCGGCTCTGCAGGTCTCTGTGCATTGCTTTGCAGATTCTCTGTAAACAGAACAGAGACTCTTTTGCTACAGTGGTCGATTAAAAAAGCCTAAGGCTTTCTCCCCTTCACACTAATAAGCCTATCTAAAACTCCTAGCGAAACTTGTCCGAGTAGAAAACGCCCAATTTTTTTTTAATGCCGTACTGTACCGTACCGTACGGCTGTACCGTACGTACGTACGGATTCCACCCTGATTCGATCTCATTGTTTGCGTGTGTGTGGTGAATGGTTTGGCACTCCATCTCTTTGTTCATCTACATTGCATGCACAGTCTTTTCGGAAGCCGAGATTTTTTCCAGTAACTTTACATGGAATAGGTATGTTCATGTTTTTGTGTTGGAAGTGGTTTCAGGAATTTTCAGCCATGGAGATTCTTGAAGAAGGAAGAAGCATGACTCTAGACAAAGTTGAAGCATTGAAGGAGCTATAGAAGCCTTTGTGTTGCTTTCGGCGCGGCCCAAAGAAGCAAGCGTTGCATACCTTTATGAAGTTCAAGTATCGCACGACCCACACCTCAGAGTGGGCCTGCGAAGAGTCCTTTCAAGGATTCTGGATGTTGTTGGCGATCTCCCTCGACGCCATACAGTTCGGTACCAGTACCTCACTTTGAAAAGGAGGGGATGTCATGTGACACATCCAACCCTATGGGTCCGTGGACAAGCTACATCATGACCAGTGTTCAGTTCAATCAAGTTAGTCTAGAATAGGAAGTGATCTGGCACTTTTGTGAGTCTGTTCGTAGACCGTGCATGTCCAGACACTTAGATTAGATGCATATCCTCCGGTTGCACACAGCATGATCATCAGCATTCCCATCAGAATCCATCAGAATCCATCAGGAGCATTTTCCAATGCATTAGACCTATTTTTCCTATTTTTGACATTTTTCACTTATTTATTAAGTGACTTTTGTTGGGAACTAGGTAGGGCAATTTTGCTAATGAAATATATAAGCAAACCAGAGCTAGCACTTTCTGGTAGAAGAAGGAGAAGAGGCAGCAGAAGCACTCGCTCAACAGGCAACTTCTCAGGAGAACCCCCAAGAGGCCTAGCGTTTTTGCATCACAGCAGAAGGCTAGCGTTTTTGGACCAGATCAGCCAGCGTTTTTGCATTTGCAACAGCCTGGCGACAGCAGGAAGCAGCAGACTCTCCAGCATTAGCAGATTTCCACCGCAAGGACAAAGATCAGCCCTAGCGTTTTTGCATCTGCAAGGCACTTCAGCGTTTTTGCAGATCTTCGCGACGGAACCCCCACAAGCATCAGCGTTTTCAGTTTTCAGCAGTCAGACTCCACAGTAGAACCGTTGAACCTTGCAGATCTCACCTTCCCGCAGCAGTTCCTTGCCGCACGGTCAGATTCCGCAAGGTTTACAGATTCAGCCCGGAAAACACAGATTTCAGCATCTGCGTTTTCAGCGCGTCGTCGTCGCATTGTCACCATCGACATCGTCACCGACATAGAGTCAGAATTCAGCAGATAAAGATTTGCAGATTTCAGCCATTAGCATTTTCAGATTTCAGCCTGTCTCGTCGTCGTCCTCATTGTCATCGACGTTGTCGACAAGTCCAAAGCATTGTAGAGATTTGTGCAATCAATAGTAGACCGCTCTCGCCATAGAGAGTGGGGCCTTCAGAGGAGGGTTTGACAACATTCTGGTGTCGTATTCTTCTCTCTCTGTCTCTCAGTCTCAGCACCATTCACAGTGTTCACTGCTTTGTTTGTGTCCATTGCACTTTCTCACTAAAGGAACGGAAGGCTCTCCCTTCCGTAAGTAAAAGGAACCTTGAGCACAATTCGGAGCGTACTATAAAAGGGGTAGAAGTACAAATACATGAGGTTATTTCTGGAGAAAGTAGGACTTCGAACTCTAGTGGATTAAAGAAATTCAGTCCTTTCCAAGCATGTGGTGCTAAAAACAAGTTTACTTGCAAGTAAATGGGAGTTAAAAAAACGTTAGAGAGAAGAGACAAATGAAAAGGTTCAGAATTTTGCGATTATTTCCAATGCTACGAATAATTTGTTCCAATACATCACATAGCCTGTCCATTTTAATTAACATGTAGAGACTTAACACATAGACAGCTGGCCAAACTATTTGCTTAGCCTAAAGAATTTCAGCCTCTATTAATTATATATTTGTACTCTGCATTCAGCAAGCATAGCAGCTAAAATTCGCATACTTATGGTAAAGTATGCTAGTAGTTTGGTTCTGTAGACTTTTTGGCTTACCACAAATTTGCTTTACTATATTGTCTCTTGTGTGTTCTGTGGTCGTTCTATCGGTTATTGACATGATTTGTTTCTCAATCATCCATTGCAGCGAATGCAATGATGCCAATTTTGTGTCTTTTTGCAGTATACCAGGACGATATGAGAAGTTCTGGAAGGAAGTCGAATTTTTGAAAAACAAGTTGAAGGATCGACAGGATTTGACAGTGGAAGATGTCGGAGTTGCAGCATTATTTGCAGCTGAATGCTACTGTTGGTTTAGCGTGGGGGAGATTATTGGTAGAGGGTTCACTTTTACAGGATACTATCCTTGAGAGTGCTGGGCTTAAAATTGCAATGCGAAGTTTTTATGCCCCTTCTCAGTCGGAGAGAGTTGTCCAGAAATGCGAGGAGTGTTTTGACTCATTCTTCTTTCTTGAAATTTTGATAGAGGGTAGGATTTCAACGTTTGTGGGCTTATCTTTTTGTGCAAGAGTCGCCTCTTCAAATCAGCTAATAATTTTTAAGACCGTCATGTATACAAGATTCTGTGAATTGTGATTGTAATCTTTCGCATCTTTAAGGTTTAATGTGCTTTCTGTATTGGTGTTAGGACTGCTTACTTTTGCAGCAAGTATGTTTCTTTTCAAGGGGTTCACAACAAGAATGCCTCTGTTTCATTTGTGCATGCTTCTTGAGGTCACGGAACAAATGGGTTTTTTTAATTCATTTACCTTCAATGAAATGCCTACTTTGTACTAAGACATCCTTGTGCGGTTGCAATAGTTAGCAAAAATATTTTTCCTTTTTCTTGTGTCTTGCACTTAGTTCTATGAGGCTGTTATGATAGGAGGGAGACCACATTCGTGCTCAGATGACGATTGGGCTTGCATTTGGTTTTGTTGTGAGACACTGACCTCATTCCATTCTTTCTAGCTGAGATGGTAGGGATGGATTAGGGAACATCACCTTTCCCACAACAAAATGATTACATAATGGCTCGAGCAAAATTAAATCCCCATCAATATCGAGATGCGCAAACCCCCCCCCTTTGCCTGCTCGCACACAGAGAGAGAGAGAGAGAGAGAGAGAGAGAGAGAGAGAGAGAGAGAGAGAGAGAGAGACTTGCTGTCGGGCTTGAGTGGGATAGAGAGAATTTGGCACCTGCCTGCCCACAATATATATATATATATATATATATATATATATATATAGATAGAGAGAGAGAGAGAGAGAGAGAGAGAGAGAGAGAGAGAGTGTCAACCGCCTCCAATCGACAAACAGAGAGACAATCTCCTTGGGGATCTTTGATATTTTTTTGTGTGGCTGTGGGCACACATAATGAGGATCAAGGATTGGTCTCAAAAAGCTATGTGCTCTGATAATCTATGTTTAAAGCCTTGTCAAACACAAGCTACACTAGCTTATACTTAACTTAAGAGGTGTATTACACACGCCAAGATTGACTTTCATAACATGATTCACTCATGGAGCCTCCATAATCTAAAACTAGTAATGATGATATGGAAAACCCAATTGCTAAAATTAGAGAGAATAGAACACAATTAAGAGCTATTGCCAATCCATTGTATTTGATTAAAAAGGCTAGGAAATAAGCACGTGTGGTATAGGTTCATAAGATGGGTGGAACTTTATACTCGTCCATAGATTGGAGGGTTTTTATTTGTGAACACTATCCGGGAGTGAGTGAGATGATAAGGAGCTTCCTCCTTATCTTGTGCCACCAAAATAGGCTCCTTGTCATAAGCTTGAATAAACTAATTTGAACATATTTTGGGTGAGATGATAAAAGACAACTACATTTTTTCTTTTGCAATGGTTGGTTTATATTGACGCTTGAATTGTGCTGTTGCTGCCAAGACACGAGCTCTATCCAACTACTCCTTGACTTTCCTTGTCCTCTAATGCGTGGCAACAACTCAAACTTTTGTATAGTAATCAAGGGTTTTAATGATGCTTATGAAAAGCACTTTGCACCTCACAGCTAGATGGATGAAATGATTGCATGATGAATGCAAGGATTAATGAAATTGCCAATGGATCCCAAATGCATCAAAACTAAGCTTAATGAAAATCCCTTGTCAACAAATAGATCAAGACCCACCTCATCAGTTTGCATTAACCCAAAAACAATTTTGTACTTGGCGATTTTAATATGCCAGCACAATAACAATAGTCTTGAAGTGCTTTCCACCACATCTTCACTTGTCTACATTTAAGGAACAAATGCTTCATAATTTCTAACTTATTACATCTGACACAATCTACTTGCATTACATTTTTTCTGGCCAATAGTTCCCCGATTGGTAAAACGCTTGTCAAAATTCTCCACATAACAACTTTGTGCAGGCACAATGTACATCCCAATTGAGTTGAATCCTCTGCATCCATTAGTGTTTATTGTTTGAGAAGCCCAAAATCCGATATCTGACATGAATTGAGCTAGCAAGCAAAAGCATATGATAAAAGATTTAAGTAGTAGATGTCCACCAATTGGCCAAAGAGTTTGCTAACACCCAATCCTGAAATCTCTCATTTGTATTCTGATTGCATGGAATCTAAATGTTGAACACACATGCACAAAGTAGACCCCATGCCACCCTGAGGCAATTGCCCAACCTGAAGAGCCTCCTAGCAACCAACTGGTTGTTAGAGTCCACAACTTGTTCAGGGTGAGGGCTTTCTTCCCAGTAACAAAGCAGGAGGTTTTTTAAAACCAAAGCTCCAAAAACAAGATTCCACTCCTAACGAATTACTTGTGTTTCTAGCTCTACCAGCCCACACAAGCTTAGACATACATCTTTCCATGATTTGACCAACATATTACCAGTTAATCCACAAAGCTTAAGAGGAGCAACACAAAACTACTTATCCCAAGACTCCATATCCCAAGTTCCATGAAAATAAACAACAGCTTTATCAATCAAAAACCAGAGCAGTCTATCCAACATTTGTCAGAATTCAACATATGCTTGAGAAGAGTGGCTCTCCTGGCCTGCATAGGAAGCTTCAAATGTAAAATTCCCAATCCTCCGAAGTCAACAGGCATTGCAACAAAATCCCATGGCAACCAGCTCTCTCACTCTCTCTCTCTCTCTCTCTCTCTCTCTCTCTCTCTCTCTCTCTCGTTGCGAAGTGATGAGATAAGGGTCGTGGGGATTTTTGAGTTGCATGTCAAAGTTCTCTCTACGGCGGCTTTGTGGGGAAGGTAGTCGTAGGGAAAAACTCTTCCATAGCGAGGTTGACTGAGGGCGAGGCTATGGAGACGACCCCTTAAGGCGAGAGCCATGGTTGACCAACTTGCATGGGAGTAGACGAGGCCAATGGCAATGGAATTGCCCGAGTTGGGGAGAGTTTTCATCACTGTGACGAAGCCCGGAGCTCATCGACCCTCCCCTTCTGTTAACTGAGTCAACGTCAGTTAAGAGAAGCTGCTAAAGGCCCGAGCCTTACGGATGCACATCGAGGATGAATACAAAGAAGTAGTGAAGATTGGAGTTACACATTTTTCACATTTTTCCAAAATGGTCACATATTGTAAATTCCTGATTTATTTCAAGCCATTCTAATATTTTAATGTGTTACGGGCTCAATGGGAGTTCCAAGCTGTAAAGAACAGGTCAATAGTGTGCGTAGGTGGCAGATTCAATAAGTGGTGGAGCCCTAAAGGCCTTGGGCGCCCGAACATTGCATATTTTTACCCTAGGTACATAAGGCAGTGTGTAAAAGAAATTAGGGTTCTCAAGCTCATTTGTTGAGAGCACTCTTTGGTGAGAGCTCTTGAGAGGTGTGTAGTTATGGAGTCCTTGAGCTTCTCCCTGCTCATGTGACTTGGTTAACATTAATCAATGCTTAATTCTCTTTCAATATGCCTCTCTCATGCTTCTTATGATTGTCTATGATGCTTTTATTAATTAGATCGTAACTAATTAGTGGTTAATCCCTCTCTAATCTTGTGTAATTGCTCTCTCTTGTTTGTGTGTGCATGTAGGTTTGATTGGAGTGTGGTGCTCGATAGATCTATGTGTGTGTGCTTGCGATTAGTGTGTTGCATGATAGGATTAGTGTTGTGTGCGTCTTGCAATCGTTAATGTGTGTGATTGAGTTGATTGGAGGTGAAGAGAAGTGGATGTGGAGATTGCCCATCATTGTGGCTTAGCTCCTCCATAGGTCGAGAAGCTCACCTCCTAGGGTCAACCATTCATGTTACCATGATTAGCTCACTAATCGTGTGAGTGTTTCCATGCCCTAGTCGGGTAGCTCATCCCTTCGGATTGATAATTTTGTTGGTCATTGGAGCTATGCAACGATGGGACCCCCAATATTTAACGCCGTTGCCGAGGACGATGGCTTACGCTAGTGTAATTGTGGCATAATCGGATGTGTTTCCTCACTAATTTCACTTGTGTGTTTATGTTTTTGTGGATTTTGGATGTGTGTGCATGAAGCAATATGTTCATAATTCCCTAATTTGTCATCGTATCTTGCCAATTGTGTATTTACACACTCTAATTTTCCACTAACCCCTTACTAATTTCACTAATTTTTGCTAACTTATTAATTTGCTACGAAGGATTGGAGCATTCAACCGTCAATCGATTTTCATTGGTAAGGTAATCAAGGTGGTATTCTCAACCTCCTTAGAATCTAAGGATGTGTAGAATTGTGTAGAGACTCCACCATGATGTCATGTAATGTTGATGCTATGTTATTGCAATGCAATGTTGATGCTATGAAATTTTTGGATTGTTTGTTCTCATGCCGTCGTAATGCCGAAATTTTTTAGATTTGGTGGCGCTTGAAATTGACAAGTTCAATTGCTAATTGGTGAATGTACGTTGTTAATTGTGTGCTTGATTGATCTAATTGTTTGCTTGAATGGTCAATTGCAAATGTGTGTGCACTAAAATCAAGTGTGTGTGCATCCTAATTGAGTCTGTGTATGCCTAGTTTTAGGTGTGTGTACACTAACTTGCCCTTGATTGTGCACCTAAATGTCAACGTGTGCTTAATGATTTTTCAATTGTGATGATTGATTTGTGTTGTGGTCATACCCAACTAGAGATTTGTGAAATCACATTGCAATCTCTACAAGATTAACCCTTTTGTGTGCGCACCTAAAGATTGGTAAAAACTGCCAATTTTATTAGTGTGTGTGTACCTAAAACGTGTTTAATGTGCATGATTAATTCAATGTTTTGATTGCATATTTGATGGGTGTAATGGTTAATTGCTGTATTTTTTAGCTCAAAACAGAGATTTACAAACTCTAAATGAATCAAATTTTGACCTAATTTTGCCGATTTAATTGATCATCAAATTAATAGGCAATTGAATTGATGTGCTTTTTGTGATTTTATTTGGCTGCACTAATCCACTATGTGTGAGGATATGTTTTTGGATAATTTTATAATTTTTTGAGCTTTTTTGGTTAATTTTTGCATTAATTTTTTCTTAATTCTATAAAAATTTGATACCTTGCGATCTTTACGAGTTGTTTTGAATGTGTGTTTACTGCTTGATTTCGAGTGCATTTGAGCTTTCGTTTGCAAAATTTTGAACGTTTTACTATTTTCGAGGGCCGGGTTGACGATTTTATTGAATTTGGCGTTTTCGATAAAAATTGCTACTTTTGGTGTGCTTTTGCATGTCGAAAGTATTCAATTGTGATTGTCGATGATTTTCGAAGATTCCTACAATCTTTTGGAAAAATTTTGGACTTTTTTGGCGATTTTTGAGATTTTCTAGCGAATTTTTTGGAATTTCGGATGATTTTTGGCTACTTTTGGCACTTTTGGACGATTGAACAATAAACAAACCCGGATTTCAAGCTTCGACACCTTGCCTTGCAGCACATGAAATTCTTCGTCGGTGGATAGATCTTTACGGTCCGTTGGGATAGTTTTCGTCGACATTAAATAACTCTTCTTCTTCTTTTTCTCGGTGCATGAACACCCTCCCGCCTACACTCCCTCTCTCTCTTCTCTTACTCTCTCTCCTCCCCACCCTCTCCCTCCAAGCGATTATCAACATCTTCTCTCTTCCCCCCCCCCTCTCTCTCTCTCTCTCTCTCTCTCTCTCTCTCTCTCTCTCTCTCTCTCTCTCTCCTCTCCTCCCAAAAATTTATTTAGACTATCTCACCTCCCCCTCTCACTCTCTGTCCCCGCCGACCCTCTCTCTCTCTCTCCCTTTTTGGCTTTTACCCACCCACAATCACACACACACACATAGTCTCCCTCCCCTCTCTCGCGTACTGCCTGCCTTGGGTTACGTTCGCCTTGAGCAGCGCGCCAGACAGCAGATCCCACTGTCAGCGCCACCCCGAGCCTCTGCCTTTCGGCGCCTTCAAGGCTGCCACGTTAGCTGTGCTCCGCTTCGTTTTTCTCTCTCTCGTACTGCGCCAGAGATCCCCGTCACCTCCGTCGGTTGACAAGTTGCTATGTCAGCTACTCAACTCTCGAGCTCTCTCTCTCACTGTCTTTGTCTACCCATACGCGCACGCAAACACACACACTCTCTCTCTGCTGAGTTGCAGCCTGCCCGCCGCTCAACCAGCCACGTCAGCAGGTCAACTGTCCCCGCCTGCCTCCTTTGTTGGGGTATAGGAGTCTATGCCTTGTCCGACCGCCCAGAGTCTGGGCGCCCACTGACTTGTATACCTTATACATAGCATAAGTGTATAGGGGGCTGCTCACTCTTTGAGTCTCCCCACCCACATCGTGTTGTGTGTCTCCTTCTCTCTCTCTCTCTCACTCTTCGTCTGTGGTGCTCCCCGATCCCCTTCAATTGGTATCAGAGCGTAGGTGCGGAGGGAGCGCGTATGTGCACAGTCACCACGACAGCGGAGAGCCAGTTTCATTCCCAAAATCGCGTCCGCTCGCACGCACTTTCAAGAGTGCAAACAGCGTTTCGACTTCGGCATCGGCAAATTCAGCTTTCCGAGAGCGTTTCCACCAGGTGTTCTGGCATTTAACGCCCTTTTCAAAGCCATTCGAGCCATCAAAAACTTCATTCGAGCTACGGTTGAGGAGCTGCATTTTTCAGCCCTCTTTTGGCAGTTTATGCTGCGTTTTTGGGTCGAAACGGAGGTTTTTAGCATAGCTTTCACACCCGGACTCGGATACATGTGATCCAGGAGTCTACCTTGGGGTTTTGGCATGCTCCGGACGCGCTCGTTGTATCAGAATTTTAAAATTTCGAACGCTGAATTTTTTGCAGCAGCAGTTGTTTATTGTGTGTCAAGGATTCCACACATGGTTTGCTCTCAGATGTGAGAGTGATATTTGCTGCAAGTTTCCTCACAGGTGGGAGGATACGATGTATGCCTTATGTGGTTTGATGCTCAGGGAGACTAATGTGATTGCATTTTGAGCTCTGCAATGTATGCCTCGAGCATGTTTTTTGGCAGTCACAGGTAGAGCAGATATTTGTGTACTAGATTTGCAGGTGTTTGCAATGATGTATGCAAAGTGTGGAGATTTGGTGCATGCATTTGGAGTACGGTTTGATGCGCTTTGGTTGCTCATGTTTTTGAGCATGCAGTCAGTTTGGTTACTGGTTTTGTGGCCGTTTTACTGACGAAACTCTGGCGAAATTTTCCCAGGAGTTTTATGCGCATCATTTATGCGATCTAGGTAGAGATTGCGGGTTGCACTCAGCATTTGCGTGCGGTGTTCTCTGCAGGTGGGAGATTTGTACGTGTGTATGCATCGATACCGCACATTGTGGGCTTGGTGATTAGCTCACGGGTTTGACAGGCGTACAGTTATCTTGGCACACTCACAGGAGTGAGTATTGTGATGTATGCTTGTGTGGCTACGAGCTAGGTAGCCGGATTCGAGCACTAATGGCTTGAGGTTTTTCAGCAGGTTTCAGCTACAGGTTTACAAGTTTTCAGGCAGGTTTGAGGGCTTATTTGGGTGCTGAATTTTCAGCCATTGTTTCCTCTTTGCAGGTGTCCATGTATGGCTCAGTTGTAGGCTGATCTGGGACACGTTTGTGACTTGTTTATGCAGTTGTTTAAGGGCTGAATTTTGGGGCTGATTTGCAGCCATATTTGCAGACTTTTGTTGATGCGATTCGAGCCAGTTTAGGGCTGATTTGGTTGACATTTGCTACTCATTGTTGGTTGCTCTTTTGCGAGCATTATGGCTGTTTTTTCATTTGACTTCCAGCGTTACGGTCTGACACAGTTTGATGGTGTAGATTTTGTTGCTTGGAAGGAACATATGCTTGTTGCATTGACAGATTTGGGGCAGGATAAACCCTTGCGTGGTTTATCGGCAAAGCCCAAGTCTATGAGTGATGATGATTGGCAGGATCTTGATGAGTTAGCCATGTCTACGATTCATTTGCATCTGGTTGAGTCTGTTGACTGGCAGGTCTCGAGAGAGACTACAACTCATGCTTTATGGCAGAGTTTACATGCTATGTACGCGACATCCATGTCTACAGGGGAGTCTAGTCCCACTTCTATGTCCATGGGAGAGATTGTTTCCACACGCAAGTCTCGACGGCATAGAGACTTGACATGTTGGCATTGTGGACATAGAGGGCACATTAGGCGTCGATGTTTCGGGCGTTTGAGACAACGGAGGCGACAGATGTGTGATGCAGATTTGGGCATGACAGATGCTAGTGAGATCAATACGGTGGTTACTGAGTATGCTTGTGATGGCGATGTCACATTTACATCTAGCTTGTCTTCAGACGATCTTATGTCTACGGATTGCATATCGGATTGCACATTGTCTTCACATTGGTTACTAGATTCAGATGCTACTTTCCATGTCACGTCGCATCGTGAGTGGTTTAGCACGTTTTCTAGTGGGAGACTTGGTTGTGTGCACATGGCTGATGGTGCTGTGTATGACATTGAGGGTGCAGGAGACGTATGTTTGTCCTTGCCCAGTGGTATGAGATTTACCCTGCGTCATGTGCGTTATGTGCCATATCTGAGACGGGATTTGATCTCACCTTTTGTAGTCTTTAGACTAGGTTCCCTTGCTTAAAGGCACAGTCGCCTTTAAGTGGGAGGTTGTTGGGGTATAGGTGTCTGTGCCTTGCCCGGCCGCCCAGAGTCTGGGCGCCCACTGACTTGTATACCTTATACATAGCATAAGTGTATAGGGGGTTGCTCACTCTTTGAGTCTCCCCACCCACATCGTGTTGTGTGTCTCCTTCTCTCTCTCTCTCACTCTTCGTCTGTGGTGCTCCCCGATCCCCTTCATCCTCTCCTCTGTGCACCCCGCCACGTGCCTGTACCGTGCGCTGGCCCACAACATCTCTGATGCGCGCTGCCAACCACGATCCGTCCTTTCTCTCTGCAGGCTGCGCGCCATCAATGCTGGCACGCGTGCTGGTCAACCCCCAGGTAAGCACGTAAATAACTTCGTTTTAATTCATTTTCATTAATTTATTTAATTACACATTTTTAAAAAAAAAAGAGGTTTTCAAAAAATCAAAGAAAGGTTTTAAAAACTCACATAAAAAATTAAAAAATTAAAAAAATCACAAAAAAATTAAAAAACATAAAAACAATTTAAAAAATCATTTAGAAATCCAAAAAAGGGCTTTTAAAAATTACAAACAAATCACCAAAAATTTTCAAAATCATAAAAACAATTTAAAAATTCATTTTAAAATCCAAAAAAGGGGTTTTAAAACTTACAAAAAATCACCAAAAAAAATTAAAAATCATAAAACAATTTTAAAAATCCAAAATCCAATAAAAATTTAAAATAAAATAGAAAAACACACCAAAAAATTTATAAAAAATAAAAACTCATAAAATATCAAAAAAGAGATTAACATTTTGAAAAATAGAAAAACACAAAAAAATAAAAAAAAATAAAAAACTCGTAGAAAATCATAAAAAAATAAAAAATTGACACAGATAAATCCCTAAAAACTGTAGAAAACTCATAGAAATTCACAAAACATTCATAAAAAATCCAAAATTGTCCGCAAAAAACACAATAGATCACAAAAAATTCATTAAATCTTCAAAATTTCAAAAATTCACAAAAAATTTAGAAAAATTTACAAAAAAATCTTTAAAAGTCAAAACTCTTTTAAAAAAATTGTAAAGATACCAAAAAAATCTAGAAAATTCAAAATCTCACAAAAATTTGATTAAAAAAAAAGAAAGTTGTCGAAAGAGCCAGAAAGTGCCAGAAAAGAAAGAAAACAACAAAGCCAAAAGAGTCACACACCGAGTAAACACCGCAAACCGAGCAAACCGTAGAAAAGTCTGAGTTGCAGAGGAAAAGCCGAAAAAAAGCGAGCAAAAAGACCACCTCAAAACCGTGAGCAGCATAAAATTTCTAGATTTGTCAAAATCAAGCCGAAAATCGACAAGTCAGAGTTGTAAAACTCATCGAAGCTTAGAAATTTGAGCTAGATTTTGGGAAATCCTTGAGAACTGGACTCCATCTTTTGGTTGAAGAACATCACTGTTTTAGCCCAATTTTGGATAGTATTCCCACAATTCAGACAAAGAACGCCAGGGACTAGAAGTCATTGTGCAAACCGAAAAACTGATTAGGCTAGTACGGGCAACAAAAATTTTGCTAATTGATACCAAGATCTGCTAGGAGACAGTTTTTACAGAACTAGTCAACATGGACTCAAATCAAGCTGAGAATTCAAGTACAGTAGAGCAAGCTAGTAGCAGTGGCAACACATGCACAATTGCAACAGAGCAGATTCTATAAATATATGGCTACAATGGGGATACATTTTATATCTATGGCCTTTTGTACACAGATTCAAAAGGCCATAGATATTTGATGAGCAGTAAAAGCAGCACAGGAGCCAAGATCCTATTGATTAGGGTAAAGCCAGATTCAAAAAAATTTTAGATGTTCGCAGACTTCACTGGAGCCAGGTATTGCAAGCTCAAGAATGAAGTGCAGATAGAAGTTCAAAAAGTCAACCCAAGTGTTTATCTAGAAATCTGTACAAGCCAACAAAACATACAGTTGGTGCATATGCAATCAATGTCATTGTACATGGATTACAGTGGTCAGATCTATAGTCGAGAACCAGAATTGCAAGATCCAACAGATCATCCAATAGAAGCAAATTTAGTTGGAGAACCGAGCCAAAGACGCTATAAAGGTCAAGATGGAGCAATCTACAGCTTGATGCTTAGTGTTTTGAAAGAAGATGCCGACAACTTGGCAAGCACAAAAGCAGAAACTTGTCAGGTAGCGTTTGACATGACAGAGCCAGTTAAAATACCACCAGTCATGGTGTATTGCTCAGATTGTGGACGAAAAGGTGGATATTTTTCTGAAGATTGTCCAAGAAATCTTGACAACAGGGATACATCAATTGCCAAGCAAGATACAAAGCAAATTGGAAATGAGAATCTCGATGTAAGTACATCTAACTCATCACTTTTAATGAAATAAGATGATTCTGCATTACCATTAGAAGCACCAGTAAAAACACTGCAAGTTCAAAATCCGCATAAAGATGCACAGACACAACCTGAAAAGCTTAAAATTGATTCTTTGAACAACAAATTATTGCATTAATTTGGTCAAGATGTCCGGATATCATCGAATGTTGAAAAGACTGTTAGGTTTGCAAATGATTCTGCATCCATTGCCACAAGTGTGCAATCGTTCACGAGTTTAAGGGACACATCAAACAGAATGTTGTTAGCATTGTATGGTACACATAATTCATATGCACACTATGTAGACCAAAAAGAAAAAATGTACAAAAAAGATCAACCAATGTTTGAACGGTCCACATACCAACTCATAGAAGTGCGTCCAGTGATAGATCATAAAGGATGATTCATTTTAGAGGAAAGAATCTATTATAGCCAATCCTCTCTAGAGCTGAAGGATATTACCTGAGTGAACCCAGAAATCTATTCAGAGCCAAACTCTCCTCCATAAAAAATTAAGCTTCGACATTGTAGCCAAACAAGCATATACTTTGACCAAAGCAGTCGGTAGATATAGATGAGAGTCTAGCATCTATGATGCCTTGGGTTCTGAAACTATAGAAGCTCATATCATAGGAGACCCATGGGATAGACAATATCTGAGCAAAAATAATGTTATGTACATCTTGAGTTGGGGAATAATTTATCATGTTTCAAGGAGATACATAGAAAACTATGCAGAAGGTTTACAAATGCCAAACATCAACAATGCTACCCAAAGTGTGCCTTCATAGTCCCAAAAGGTGAGACTAAACCATAGCCAAACAATTTTGAACTCTTACAATGAAGGAGGCTATAGTGATCATGCTAGGAAGGGGGGAGCTGTAAATTCATCAAGCTCAGCTTATGTACCATGAAATGGTACACCAATTAGAAGCCCTAGAGCTTTAACCAACAGACCCCTTCAAGGCACAAACCATTGAAAGATTATATGGTTGTTGGAAGTTTCCAAGTGACCCAGATTCCCTCAAAATCTGCAAACAAATGCTTATATGAAGATCATCAGGGACAAGTTTTAGCTGACCTCAACAAGTCATAGTCAAAAGCCGACAAATCCAATAGTGTTCAAACAGTTACATGTGATCAAGCTCACATATCCATATCAAGATGCACATAGTAACAAATATCAGCAAGATCATGAGCTTGTACAAACCCCTATGGATGGCCCGATTGAAGTCAAAAGACTATCTAAAGATGATTCAAAACCTCAAGCTACCAAAAAAGGTGATAGAAATGTCAAATTCAATAGAATCTAAAGTCCAAAAATCTACACAAAGGTCACCACCGAAATCTCCTCCAAAGAGATAGATTCTTCCAGTAAGTACAGTGGATCTATTAAGATTAAAGGTTACCCAGATGTAGGTAGACAATGCTCATTAGTTGCAAACAAAAAGTGCAGTATCACAGTCATACGAGTTGACATCAACGGAAGAAGGTGGCCAAAGCAAAGAAAATGCAGATAAAGCTCAACCAAAGGACACAACCACTTTTGAGACGATCAAGTGCAACATTGTTGGTGAAAATGTAGAAAACTGTCAAGAGAAGTGAAGCTAGATTTTTAGTTAGACAAGAACCTCATGTCCTTTCGCACTTGGAAAAGATGTGGCCAACCACAACTGGAAGATGCTCCTGAATTTGTGAGCATATCAGGAAACAAACGAGCATAATGATGGGGAATCATCTCCACCACCATTGAAGTAAGTTCACAGATCATCATAGCTCAATTCCACGTGATCACAACAAAAGATATGCCAGACGACATCATAATGGGAATGCCAATGGCCCAGAAGATGTTAGAGATACAGAATGCAAACAAGATGTAGTCTTCAGAGACAACCAAGAATGAAGACCAAGACTGATCACCCACAGACGACAGCACAATGTCCTCAAGCACAATTAAAATGGAGATTATATCAAAGCAGATCTCATTGAAGATGATTCATCTCCATCAATCAGAACTTCATAAGAGCTTAAAGAAAATCAGGCAATAGCAAGTGCAAAGATCAAACAGAGCAAAGAGCAACCATGAAAGTTATTGAGCAGAGAATGCCACCAAAGCTAGAAGTAAAGAAGAATGAGGTTGCAAAAAGTCAGGAAGAAATATGAAGTCCAAAGGTCCAGACATTGCCAGTTGAATCAGCCGATGCAAGTCAGATTGGAAAACAGAGTCTCAAGTCACCCTCCATAGAGACACAGTTAGATCAAGATGAGGCCATGGAAAAAGCAGGACATAAATCTTCAATAGATTCAACAATGAGAATAGCTATAGTCCTCAGCAATACAAAAGGAGCAAGTGTTAGATGCCATGCTCTACTGGATAAAGAAGAAAATTGCAATATGGTTGCAGACAACATCCAGAGCATTCTAGAGATTACTCAAGATAAGACAGATAATAGGGAAATCATGGGTAAGGCTACAAGTCAAAAAGAAATGATTGCTACCCTTAGCATCCAAAATCATGAAGAGCAGGTAAAGTTTCAAGTGAAGCCTTCAAAGGAAATTCTTGCAGATGTCATCATTAGACATCAGTGGTTAGACCAACACAAGGCCTGCAAAGAAGATAAAATGCTAATACTCTCTTCTCCAAGAGATAGCAAGCAACATTTACAGGTACCATTAATGCTAGATTCAGAGTTACAGAAGTCACAAGAATCGAAGACAAATCTTGCAGACAAAGGTAAAGCTAAAGTCGACCCTCCACCGATTAGCAAAGAAGACGTGACAGCATATGCCTCTACATCAAAGAACCCTCATGGATCAGCTTCTTCTAGCAAGTCACGCTTTCAAAACTTCAAGTCGATTGCTGACCCAACTAAAACCTCTAAGGAGCCACCCAAAAAATCAAAGGTATATCAGCCAACGTACTCAAAAAACCAAAGGAAAGTCAAGCAAGTGTTTGTTTCGAGAAATTTAGTCAAATTCAATGATCCGGTTTGGATTAAGGACGAGAGAAATTAACACAAAAGGACAAACACATGGGATGGATAGCATCACAATGGAGCTTAAAAGAACAGGAGTATTATGAAGGTAACATACAAATATGGGTGCCAAAACCTCAGGTAAGGGCAAATGAAGTAATGTCAAGTCCCTCCCAAGAAAGAAGGCCCACAAGGTATCAACCTCGACAATATCCTAGGACACCTAAGAAGCAGGTATACAATGAAACAACATCGAAAGATACTAAAGTCAACCACATTTCTCAAGAGGATACAGAAAACAGGGTATACAAAGATTTGGCTACCAGTCAACCATAAGCCAACTGCAACTACACCAGACCTGCATGAGGATTTCAAGAACCCAACAAGACCTAGAGCAAGGTAAAGTCAATAATGAAGATACAGAGGTCATCAAATTATTTGGATTCCTAAGTCTTCCAATGCTCCTAGTCAAAATCCAAATGCCAACAGTGAACACAAGCCTACAACAACATTAAAGATCCCTATCAACAGGCCTAATTGGAGAATCAAACAAATAATGGACTCTTCACAATCAAAGAAGGATAACCCAACCAACACGAATGCAGACTCAAAGAAGATAAAATAGGTATGGCAAAAGAAACCTTCAACGCCAACTTGGTCCTTCACTAATCCTCCTTTTGAGGATTCAAGCTTACTTTTACCTGAAGAAATGTTCGTAGTAAGCACAAGAATGTAACAAGTCAAGTCGCCAAGGTGCAAAAAACACTCTTTTGCATAGTCAGAGTCGGGTTGCTGAGCCATAAAATGAGCAAAGCATTAGTCCCAAAGCTTCAAGTCATATTAAACACTGTGCTAAGAGTCATAGTTCTTAAACTTACGCTCAAGTTGGAAGAGTTGAGCATATCTAGGTCGGGTTTCTCATGCTGGATGAGATGAGCATAAGAGTCGAAGTCTATTAACTTACAATTGGTGGAGTGTCATAGAGTTCAACACTCACGCACAGTGCACAGTAAGAGGAGATCACATATCCTCGTCAACAAAAACCATTTTTAAAGGAGTGCAAGCTTGCAAAGCCATGTCATATGCTTTTATAGTTACACCATCTTTCTGAAGAACCCTTCAAAATCCTTCTTGCACAGCATATTGTTTTCCATGCATTTTTGTGTATGCATAAATAGGATGTCCCATCATCGAACATATGCAATAAACACTCTTTTTTGCTTCCACCTATGCACCTTGAGTGGACTACAACAGGAAAACAAATGTTCCATCATGCTACCCTCTCATATTTGCTGCCTTTTCAACTCCATATCTATCAGCAAATAATCCCTTGAGTACTTTATTAGTATTTCCCATGCTAATAAGTACTCCAATAATGCACTTATCCCAAAGACACTTTTTTCCCTTTGGAATTTTTCCCTTTGGTCATCCAGGTACTAGACCCTAATTTAGAACCTCATCATTCTACTTCCCTTGTACATACTTTTCATAAATAAAGAGTAGCCTCATCATTATGTTATTACAATGAAAGAATGCAACATCATCTCTCACAATAGAAATATTTGGACCAATCAAGATGCTGCAACAAATTGAACTTCATCAACAAATTCAAGGACAAATGAAGACGATCAGCCCATCAACAACCAATCAAAACCTTCCGTTGCCTCCACAGACACTTTTCAACAGTGCCCGAGGACGGACACTAAAATCTAAAGGGGGGGATGTTAACTCAGTCAATGTCAGTTAACAGAAGCTGCTAAAGGCCCGAGCCTTACGGATGCACATCGAGGATGAATACAAAGAAGCAGTGAAGATTGGAGTTACACACTTTCACATTTTCCCAAAATGATCACGTATTGTAGATTCTTGATTTATTTCAAGAAATTGTAATATTTTAATGTGTTATGGGCTCAATGGGAGTTCCAACCTGTACAAAACAGGTCAGTAGTGTGTCTAGGTGGCAGATTCAGTAAGTGGTGGAGCCCTAAAGGCCTTGGGCGCCTGGACATTGCTTATTTTTACCCTAGGTACATAAGGCAGTGTGTAAAAGAAATTAGGGTTCTCAAGCTCATTTGTTGAGAGCACTCTTTGGTGAGAGCTCTTGAGGTGTGTGGCTATGGAGTCCTTGACATTCTCCTTGCTCATGTGACTTGGTTAACACTAATCAATGCTTAATTCTCTCACTTTGCCTCTCTCATGCTTCTTATGATTGCCTATGATACTTTGATTAGCTAGATCGTACCTAATTAGTGGTTAATCCCTCTCTAATCTTGTGTGATTGCCCTCTCTTTCTTGTGTGTGCATGTAGGTTTGATTGGAGTGTGGTGCTCATTAGATCTATGTGTGTGTGCTTGGTATTAGTGTGTTGTATGATAGGATTAGTGTTGTGTGTGTCTTGCAATCGTTAATGTGTGTGATTGAGTTGATTGGAGGGTGAAGAGAAGTGGATGTGGAGATTGCCCATCATTGTGGCTTAGCTCCTCCATAAGCCGATAACCTCACCTCATAGAGTCAACCATTCGTGTTGCCATGATTAGCTCACTAATCGTGTGAGTGTTTCCATGTCCTAGCCGGGTAGCTCATCCCTTCGGATTGATAATTTTGTTGGTCATTGGAGCCATGCAACGATGGGACCCCCAACACCTCCCCCCCCCCAAAACCACCACCTCCAATGCCATCGCTGCAAGCGATGAAGTTTTTATTTTTAGAAAAAAAAACCCACCAAGCGGGTGCCCTAAGTTGGGCACCCTCCCAAATATGGGCGGTATCCCATGATCGGCAAGACTCGGCAAGTTTTGTAGCTTCGGGCAAGCAAAGACGGGATTGGCAAGTTGTCAAGGCGACATAATTGCCTTAATGGATCGGCCATGCATATTGAGCCTTGAATACGGTAGGGTAACAAGACAATTTTGTTGGTGGATAATTCTTCGAAGGGAGTTCATTCCCGCATGCCAAGGTCTGTTGATCTGTCGGATTCGACCCAGCAATGGATTCAAGCCGAATCCCATTAGGTACACTTCATTCAGATTTCTGTTTTTTGATTCTTGTCAAAAAAATTAGAGAAAGTGGCACCGCTTGTGTACCTAAGCAAGCCAAAGCTGTTCTATGAATTTAAAGCCCTTACAATTTCACAAGATCAGAAGTACAAGGAGAAGCAAGGGCTTGTCGAGCCCGGATTTGTGTCAATATAGCACTCAAGGAGGGCAGAGTTCGTACATTTCAAGGAGGACCAATAAGTATGTTCAAATTAGAGATTTCACTTTTGTATTTTAATAATTTTAGCAGATCTATCCAAAGGTGAAGCATGACAAGGCTCTGATGATGGGAAGGCAAGGTCTGTTGCTAACCTTGATGAGATGAAGCATGACAAGGCTATGATGATGCAAAGGCAAGGCGTGGTTCTAGCCTTGATGAGAGGTGCCAGATGTTTGGCATCACGGCTCTTTGTTGTTCAAGAAGCAAGAATTAAGACATGATTTTGCATGTGGAAGCAAGGATTCTACTTATGTGATCCACCCTGCATGAGTAAATCACACCATATTGTGATATGAATTTTGATGCCAAGGGCGGTTATTCCAAAAAGTCGGTAATGTTAAATTTAAGTTTCAAATTTTGAACTTATTTACTTTTGCAAAATTTTGTACAATGCCAACTTGACGAGCAAATGTTGCTTCGGTCAAGCATAGTTTGACAGTTAGATGAAGTTTGATAGCTAAGCTTCCTGAGCTATCTCTTTCACTATTAGGCAATCTAAGGATTCTCCATACAACGTATGATTCGACACGGTGGATTTTATTTTTACCATGAAATCTGTATATTAACAAGAGCATCCATTGGCTATGAGCACAAAGACTCCATCATGTTTGATCTTTTTGATGCATTTATGCAAAGGAAGGCTTCAATTTTAGGCACATTGCATAGAGATTTCCAAAGTTGAGAATATGCTATACGAACTTGGGGAAAACTTTGCAATATATATGAATGTTTTTTCACTATAGGTCAGTATAAACCAAGCCACGAGGGCATGCATGGTACATACAATAGCTCTCAGTCTATTAGTATACATGGCTATATGCCAGATTCACACTAAGACAACTGGCCACCCCATAGAAGGGCGACCATGTTAGCAAACTTCAAATTCTTTTGGTTTTCTTTGTGTTTTTTAGTTTTAAATTGGACAAGATCTTTAGCTTTGTAAAGCAAGGTGCTTTAAACGATCATCATGAGAAGCAATGCTTTTTCTCCAATGCTGAAGTACTACTCATTGCCTTGGGATAAAGAGAAATTGTAGACAGGTTTGGGGCATTGGCAATAAGTAGATATAAGTTCACAGTTTACGTTTGGCAATATTCAACGATAGAAATCCTCAATCAGTCAAGGGATAGTGGATAAGTTCACAAGTTGATTGAAATTATTATTAGACATGGTACACTATATTGGTCACCGTTCAATTTTAATTTAAGCAGTTTCCATGCAGAATCTAGACAAGGGGTTTAACATTGTAGAATCTAACCAGGGGGTTTGACATTGCAGTATCTCACCAAAGGCTTGGAATTTTTAAGACAACATCCAAGGTTACCAATTAGATATTTGTTTATTTTCACTAATCCTTCATTTAATGTTCCATAGATCAAAGACATACTGGGTCTTTCAAACTGGATTTTTGGTAATGTACCTTCCAAGTTGTACTTTTAGTTTTGAATAGTGCATTTGACTCCGAGCAAGTGGATCCTATTTTCAACCTCCAAGTAAGCATATGATTTGGTTTTATTTTATTATGCTTTGATTGAGTTTTCCAAGTCGGATGTATAAGCTATACTGCTTTTATCCATTGTGCTCTTCAAACACACTGACAAGGTCATGTAGGAGCAAAGAATTTTGGGACAATAGTGTACCAAAGACATTTTTTGCACCCTACAGTTATAGACCTACATGGTAGGATTTCATTTGGCACATGTAGTCACAAGAGGTACAACATGGTCTAGGAAGTCATGGAGTTTGGTTTAGGGTCCCTCTCACTCATGTCTGAGTGCTTACAGTTACCTCCACACAAAAGTACATCTTGTACTTGAAGGATGTTATTTTTTGGACATCCTTATATGGGACATATTCCACATGTGAAGAATATGAGTCTCTGGGATTGACACTAGTACCTATTATTTCAATTATGTGTTGCGACAAAGTCCCTAGGTACTGGTCAGATGCCCAATTTCTATGGCCAAAAATTATCGAGTACCTAGTAAAACTTGTTAAGGCTACAAGTATTGTTACACAACTTTAATAGATGGTTGTTTATACAGGTAGCAAAGCTATATTTTGTTCATGAATAATACATCGACTTTGCAGAAAAATCCTCTACATAGTTCTCATCAATCCTCTCTTGTGTTGGTAATCACTTCTTCATCATGATAAGAAGCTCTAAAGTCCATAGCCATCACCTCTTTCTCTCTCTACTTTTGTTTCTAAGAAACTACGCTTTTGGTGGTTGCTTTTCCATGTACATATGCATATATGGGCTTGTTGAATGTGTATGAGGATACCCCATGCTTGTTTCATCATGTTTAGCATGCTGATATATGCATACAATGTGTTTATGATCATGCAGATACATTAAAAGTGCTTTTTGTTTCACATAGACGATAGAGATACTAATTTGGATGTACCTCCTAAACCGCTATGAATCAGGTCAAACCCTTTGAACCCAAGATTAAACACATCATTCAGAGAATTTTCTCTCGTGTATCTCACATGAAAATTTCGCACGAGTAAAGAGTTATGATCAAAATACAGCTATGTTGTCCACTACACTTACTCAATATTTTGGACCCCGGGCTTTTTGGAGAACCACTATATAGATTCATCAGATGAGAAAACACACTTAGCCAAATGAAAAATAATGATTACACTTGCTGATAAAGGTATTTAGATCAACAATTTCACTTCATGAGTGTGAGTATTAATCATTCTTTGTACAAGATTACCTACAAGTGTAGGGGTATTACCTAAGGGGAGTACCATATGGAGTTGTGAGTTTGATCGGTGGTTCATATATGTTTTATAGGTTGTTTTGGTGAGTTGATTTCGAGTTTTGGATGTCCATAAAATTATGTGAACATATATGGTTAGTCAACCCGAATCGTCCTAGCAAGCATACATAAAGTAGCTTTCTTTCTTTGTGATGATTGTTAGTATGAGTCTTATATGGGTGAAGTGATGTAATAAGGTGCTAGTCTATATTATATGGTTGATCTTGATGCATTGGTATTGGGTCAAATAATTTCTTTTGCATGTTGTGCAAACATTCAAAAATAGGAAAAAGTTGTTTTTCTCCTACATGTGAAACTATGGCATACGCTTGATCAAAAGGTGGGGTTGTTTTGCATCATGATTGAATTGATATGGTGAATTCATATGATGTATGGAACATTATGGATGGATGTGGATGTCTCATGTGTATGTGCATACTGCTTTCTACCCTTCTACATCAAAAGTAGCTCTACATGCAAGGAGGGTGAGGTGCAATCACAGTACATCACTTATGTATGGTTAAGTAGTATTAAAAATGCGATTTTGAGATTATATTTAGTCACTGTTTGGACTTATTTTTACCCATAAAATTTCATTCTTTGAGGATCTTATGTGTTGGTTCGGTTTGACTATAGCATGTGTAGCCAAAACTCCAAGTGTGGGAGTTGGTTCAGTGATTATGAATATGGATTATGGTCAAGGGTTGATATTTCTCACAGATTATGGTTGTGATTTTTATTGTGGAATCCAGTGTGGCTCTTGGATCTTTGTTATGGCTATGTTGTTAAAATAATGCCAAATTTTTTATAGCCATATTATGTGCTGAACAGGTGTTGCATGATGGATGTGTATCACCCAAAGTAGGGTGGAAAACTCATCCATGGGATGGGATTGGGTTATGATTTATTATTTTTGGATTGGATTATGAAGTAGTTTTTCTAAGACCAAAGGGTGTTTTAACCTACAATTCTTCGCCCATCCACTACCTCTATATAGGCACCCCCGAACTGTTCAAACATGCCCTCCTAGACTCTCCCTTGGAGAGTGTTTTTGTCCTTAAAAACCAAAGTGGAAGATTGTTGTGCAAAAACACTAATGTTTTCTTAAGTGGCACCTTCTTTAGGCTAACTTTCCCCTTGACTCATGCTTGTCGATGCACATGATAATGCGTATGTAAATCATAGCATTTGAGAATGCGCTCAGGTTCATGCAATTGGGTTGGAGGTCCAATGAAATCAATCCAAATCTATTGGTTGATGACACTGTTGTCCGTATGCAAGTGCTTATGTAAACAACTTACATGAAATGTTGATGAATGCGAGAGTGTGCAAATAATGACACTTTGTAAGCCATTTTTTCCAACTCACTAGAGTATCTAAAAAACCTACAAAATTCTGGAGATAATTCAAGTGTTGACCCAATCTTCAAAGTACTTTTTGAATGCTCTTACACACATAAAGGTATCTCTGCCCCTTCCATCATTAGGAAAAATATGAACCCTCTAGGGGCCCTTTGGGATTAAGGTTAATTAGAGGCCAGCCAATGAGAAGAGGGTGGTGGACACACTCTATGCCCTCAAAAATGTAGGGGGACAAAGTAGTTTTACACTTCTTAAATGGGCTCTTACCTAGTGAGAAGGTGGGGGGGTGTGGGGGGGGGGGTTGGGCCATATGAAACCTCCAACTTCCCTCCTTTTTGATCCGGTTTTGAAAAAATCTCAAAAATTTAAAATTTTTCAAAACTCAAATTTCATCTTCTTAAAACCCCCTAAAACAATTTTATGGTCAAAAAAGCATTTTTTGACCTCAAAAAGTCAAACGTACACCCAAAAACCCTAAAATTCAAATTTTTAAAAAAAAATCTTTTGAAAAATCTTTTTTTGCTATCCAGAGCTCCTCCAAAAGTAGTTCTTAGGCAAAAAGTGATTTTCTCTTTCTAGAACCCCTTTTCCAACCCCTCCTTGGTTGCAACCATCACACTCATCCTCTACTCCAACACTCTCTCTCTCTCTCTACACCATCTCCATTGCTGCAGCAAGGAAGCTCCTCTCTCCTCCCCTACCACCTTCCATTGCCACACCAAGCAAGGGTTATCCACCTTCTCCTCCCATTGCCACAAGGGTTAACCACCTTCTCATATCACTTTATCCCACCTACATTGTAGCATCAAACAAGGTCCTTCTCCTCCTCCTAGTTTTCTTTGCTCAACCATGGCCAACTCTACTTCTCAAAGGCGGCCAAAGGATGAGGTCACAGCACTTGCATGTCGCAACACTAGAGGTGTAGATGATGAGTGGGTGCCACAAAGAGTTCACCAAAGGTGCTTGGGTATACATGCAACCATCTGCTATTGGCCCTTATCGTTTGCGGAATCGTGCAAACTTGGATCTTCATTGGAAAGGAAAGCTCTTTGGCTTCAACAACCGCAAAGACAAGGGGACCGTAGCCATTGTGCAACATTTTTTCTCAATGTCAACCATGCATTTGCAACAACCACCTCGATTTCCAACACATTGTAAGTACATGCTTTGAGAATACAAAGCTAGGTGTGAAATCACAGTGTAATGTTATTATGGATTCATACTTAAGATTTGTCATGCATTTATAGTCATATTTCCATCCACGTTGGTGGAGGAGCAGCCACTACATAATCTCTCCGACACATTCAATGCTATACATGTGGATATTGGAGCAATAATGTTCCCACATCTTTGCCCAACCAAACTGGTTCAAAGAAGGATTTTCTTCTATTCTCACTCCTATATTGTCCCTACTTCTACACAAGCGTTTGGAACGCTTGAACCCATCAAAGTAACTTCCTTATTAAGTATGGAGTGGGCGGTGCCAAATTTGTGGTCGGTAGCATCTTTTGAGCAAAAGATGATAATGGATGTCCAAAACTCTTTGAAATACTCTAAAGCTTCTAGTTCTGTGGGCTTGAGTTGGTGTTTGCCTATTCATTGTTTTGTGCACATTTTTAAAGAGTTTGGATTTGTGGAGACTACCACAATGCTTGTATGTAAAGATGCGCATTACGAGGAATTAGGAAGGCTTTTAGAAGAGGACTGGGGTTTTGTGGAGGGCATGCACAAAGGAGACCGGTACCGTTGTAAGGTTGGAGCTTCAGGTATTGGAATGAGCTATTTGAAATCCCGCACCTCTTTGTACATACGATTTCACTATGATCGTTGGATGTGCAAGCTTGGAGTGTGGACTTCCTTACAGAGTGTAGATGGCGCTATTGCAAGCTTTTGACATCGAAGTGAAGATGCCCAACGATGCTTTGGAGGCAGTCCAAGTGAACAAGCATTGGACTCTCAGTAATGTTCGAGAACATTTGGTTATTATGGGTTTTGAGGCCCTTCAACAAGCACAATTTCGTTTACAAGGTCACAAGGTGAGAATCCTTTCACCACATTTTCAATACATCATGGTTTGTCGATCATTGGATGCTTAAGGTAATGAATGTCTGCAGATTGGGAAGGAATGAAAGACAAATTGAAGGTCGAGGAGGACTGGGGGATGGATGGAACTATGCTATCGATCTTATAACTTTGTAACTCTTGCAATTTTCAAACCGATCCCCGCTGTAATCAACATGATTTGCTTCGGCAAATCATGCCTTTGAATATAATTTTTTGCATTGGGATGAGAAATAATTTTTTGGTGAAAGTGACTTTTTTTTTTAATGTCTTAAAAAAAGGGTCCATTATAAAAGGGGGGTCACCTAACTCATTCACTATTTTCACTTTTGCAACTCTTGAGCTCCTCCACTCTCTATCTACACCCCAGGCTAGACATGGATGCTTCCACAACCTCTACATCTGCAGCCACATCCACCCCTTTGTCACGCTTCATCCTCTTCCTTGAGGACACCAAATACAAAGGGAAGGTGGACCTCCACACCTTTTTTACTCGTTTCCCTGACCTTGAAGCCACAGTTGCCCTTCACATGGATGCATTTGCCGAGATTTTGCATTCATGGAGGAGCACATCATAAAATATTCTGTATCTATCCCCCCACATGTAGGGATCTAGGTGCCTTGCGATCTTTTGCGCTATATACACAAAGGTGATCGCCCATTCTCCAAGCGGTTGCAACAATTCTAAGAAATTGCAACCGATGCAGGCCATTACTTGGACGAGCAAGCCCCAGGGGTGTCAGCGCTCAAGAAGCGCAAGTTGGGGGTGGAGTACCTTTCTCGGCTCGCAACATTTATCTTCTTGGTGAGCGAGGAACCTGATTTGGAGGAGCTCCGCTTACCACACCTTTAGGTTGGGTCCTTTATCAAGGACACCAAGGAGCAGCAGGTTCTCCCCATGAACCATGCAGGAAAGGCACACTGGCTCGAGTACCCTAGGGGTCTTGAGGTCGAAGTGGTTGAGAAATCCATAGTTGCGGCTGGCCCTAGTGACACTCCAGTGCCACTACCACTGATGGATGTGGCTATCCCAAAGGTAGAAATCAGCAGCTTCTCCTCAATGTTAGTGGATGGGGAGGAGTATGTGTTCCTCCATGATTTGGAGAAAGCATTTGGCCTGCGCATGGATGAATGCTTGAGCGTGCTATGCAACAACACTAAATGTCCCTTAGACAATACGCCAGATGCCCTAGAAAGCAAGCTCTTGCCAGATGGAGACTCTGTTGCTGACACTATTAAAGTTGTATGTGCGGAGGTCCTGGCAGTAGAGCAGTTGCACATGGCTGATGAAGAATTCCAAGCCATGCAAGCCAAGGTTGAGGCTGCTAGGATGCCTATGCCATTATGCAACCTCCCATCTGATAATCCAAAGGTCGTATATGTGGTGCATGGGAGCATTGACTTGGATGCAAAGGGAAACAGGGAGGAGGACGACAAGGAGCAGGAGGTAAATTGTATCCTAATTTTCATGTTACTATTTTATCCTTCATTGTCTTTTTTCTCAACCTTCATCGGTTTATGACAAGATGTCGTGGAGGTTGATGATTTTGCTGCAAGAACGGGTGGCAAGCGGATGGGCTTTGGACCTCAAGCTTCCCTTGCGCATTACCTAGGACAACTCTCCCCTGGCGATGTGGCCATTATCCATAATGAATTTACTCCCCAAGCCCATTTTATGACTTGGTCGTTAAAAGCTTTGAGCAAGTTTTTGTGTTTGAGCACCATTGCTCAAACTGTGCATCAAGTGTTCCTAGTGCATAGATCCCTTGTATGCGTAGCGTTTGGCACTGGCTTTCGTGGTAAAGTGCTTGCCCAGATAGGGATACATGCTTCCATTGGCTTAACTGACCCAAAGGCCATAGCGCAGTCCCTCTTGACTGGGGAGTTGCCTTACGCGCAAAATAGGAGCCAAGAAATGGTCAAAAAAATTATGAACTCCTTAGATACATGATGTAAAATCACCATTTTGGAAGTAATAAAAAATATTTGAAATTGTCTCTCTATCTTGCAAATTCTTTTGAATGTGATTTGTCAATCTTGAAAATTGCTTCAATTGGTGATATGAAAATTGTTTTGATTGGTGACTTTGTAATTTCAAGTTCTGTATGTAATTTCAGTCAATTTCAATAAATTTAGGTATTTTATATTCCGTAGGGGGTAGATAAGCCTACCAAGGGCCAAAAAAAGCCTGGCCACAAGGGCGCGCAAATGGCCCATCCATCAGTTTTGGATGGGCCATTTGCACGCCCTTGTCGCCACGCTTTATTTTGCCCCTGGTAGGCTTATCTAGCCCCTAAGATACTTACAAAGCACAAATTTATTGAAATGAATTGGTTTTGCATCATTAATTTAGATGCACCCTTTTTATGGCAATTCCAGCATATGTTCACACTCAAGGACACTAGAAAAGGTGAACTCAATTATAAAATGAAGTTTCCAGCACACTATCACCTGCTTTAGCTCTACCTAGTACACCCCTACACCAAAAAGTCCAATTACATTGGACATTTGAAAAATCCAAATTAATGTTGCATAGACACTTGGTTTCACAATATGTTATTTTTATTGATATCCTATAGGGAATTCAAAGCTTGAAATGGCCAAAAAAGGGTGTCCACAAGGATCCATGTAAAATAATGTTGCAAAACCAATAGGTTTTAGTAAATTTGTGCTTTTTAAGTACCCTTGGGGGTAGATAAGCCTACAAGGGGCAAAAAAACGCCTGGCCACGAGGGTCCGCAAATGGCCCATCCAAAACTGATGGATGGGCCATTTGCGCGTCCTTGTGGCCAAGCTTTTTTTTGCCCCTTGTAGGCTTATCTACCCCCAAGGGTACTTAAAAAGCACAAATTTACTGAAATTGACTGAAATTACATACAAAACTTGAAATTACAAAGTCATTTCATTACAAAGATAATAGACACAGTAGACACAACTGTTGATCATATTGTCATTGGAAAGTCAAATCATTACAAAGATAAGGGTGTGCAATACAAAAAGAGGGGTAACTTCGGCTAATGCTCGAAGTCTCGTCGCAATTGACGTGCAAGCTGCATATCTTTTGGCTGTATTATCACTCACTTTGCATGAATGGCGCATAGGTTGGTATCTTCCAACACCGAAATGATGTGGGCCTCTTGCAGCTTCTTGAATAGCCTCTACTGCTATTGCTTGCATTCTATACTGATTTCCATAGCTTTGAAGCACCTCCTTCACAGTGCGAGCAAAGGGGGCGCGTCGAATCAAAAGCTTCGTCGTCTTCTGGTAGTGGCGGATTTCTGCAAATGCCCTTGCTATTTTTCGGCGCCGCTGCAGTTGTCTTGGGGGCACTTGCACATTTGCTGGCGGGCGGCGTTTAGGGGCTGGTTCTGCAGCCTCTTCTAATTCTTTCTCTTCCCTTGGCTGCCGATCTTGTTGTGTGGGGAGAGCTCCCTGGCCTCGAGGCAATGTCTTCCCCCCAACGGCCACCCGGTGTGTGCGCGGTATTTTATATCGCAGCCATGGTGGCTCACTCTCTGATTCAGTGTCTGTATGGACCACCCGAGTCCTGGATGGTCCTGCTTGTGATTGGTGGCGCGAAGGCTGCTCCCTATTGGACTTTGTTGTTTGCTGGCCCTCTTCTTCTCTCCAGCGCTGGGCACGTTGCTTCATTCTTCTTCTAGGTGTTATATCTTGAGGAGGTGGAAATTCAAAAGTCCTCGATGACTCTCGTGCCCTACCACCATGCCCACTACCAGATAAGTTCCTAGACCGGCCAGGCGTTCATGGCCGTTTTCTTGTGCCTTTAAGCCATGACGGCTTCTCACATCCTTGGAGGGTGTTTTTTGTTGGCAGGCGGATGCTCTTTCGTGGTTTGTTTGGTGCGCGCCATTTCGTTGGTAAGAGCTCACCTGTTCTTAAGAAATGAGTGGTTTATGAGAGCATGCAATATTTATAAGGGCCCATTTAAAAAGGACCTTGTTCACACTAATTTTTTTTAAAAAAGTATTATTTTTAAATAAACATGTTGCTAAGAGTTGGACCCTGCGTTCACGTTTAGTGACTCGCGCAGTATCCACTTTGATCCTTGTCGCACTCTGCATCGCCGCCATGCAGCATGCTTGGTGGGACCTTGCAACATTTTCCACTTGTTGCTATGCTCTTGATGACTCCATTTCTGCACTTCAATAGCAATCTTGGATTTTCGCGCACGCTCCATTGTGAGCTTACGGGCAAATGTTGTGCGAAAAAACCAGCTGAACATCTCCTCCAAATAATTGGATTGCACCATTCCACCACCATGTCGAGTATTTTTGAAGTACACTCCCCTTGCTCGATAATGGGACTTCTCCATGCCTTGAGTGCTAAAAATTTCAAGTAATCCATACTTGTGCATAAAAAATGCACCATGCGCAAACAAGATATGTTGTTCACATGAGTAAACGATCCACATTATTAAATAAAAACAATCCCTTGTAATGAATACACCATGTAAAATGAATTACCATGTAATGTGTGATGTTATTTTCACCCCAAGAAAGGGTGAAGACCTTGGTAATATCCGCCAAGGCTTCTTGAAATGATTGGCGTTGTTCTTCTGTTGTGCTATTAAGGCCCATAAGCTTGACCATTTTATCAAAATGTGCCCAAACTTGCTTGCGCTTGTTTGCAAGCTCGCCATTTGAATCATTGTCGGTAGTAGCTTTGCATAACTCCTTCCAAAGCTCCCAAAGGTTATCTGCCTGCTGGTTGGAGCTGTTTTGAGCATCATATCGACTTGGCTTTCCTTGGGAAACTTTTTTGTCCACTCATTGACACTTGTTGAGAAATTTCATGGGCCTCCCCTGTGTTCTTTGCAGCAACGATAGACACATTTCCACCGTGACAGCCAATGGAATTCAAGAGTACCTCCACTCTTTCGATCGCTTCCTAGGACTTTTCCAACGGTTTCATTGTGAAAGCATAGTCAATGTGTAGCTTCAATAGCCTATCAAAAATGCGCATGAATGCGTGTAATGTAAAAAAATGTACATTCGATAGAGGAAATCGAAAGATTGGATTCCAAGCGTGGTCCTTTTGATCACGGTCTGGGGCATTGAGCATGGGACATCTCAGAATAGATGCTTCCCATTCTCTACCTTCATCTCCGACATCACGACAATCTAACCCTTGTTCTCCATGCCCTTGCCATGGAAGCATGGAACCGGCCTTTGCAGTGCTCTTATGTGATTTTTGTCCATTAGGTTTGTACCCTCGAGTGCAAAATGGACAAGGCATGAGAGAAGAAGCCCCTTGTTTGCAGCCAAGCAAACACTTTATGGTCTTCAAATCCCCACCTAAGTGCCACTCCACATCATAACTACCAAAACCCTCAATCTCCAACTTCTGACCTGCAATTTGGGAGTGTATTACTTCTGTGATCCATGGAGTTCTCTCAAAAATCCATGAAAGTACTCCATTGGTCTCTTTGGACACCTCAATAGCACCCAACCACCAAATGTCTTTCTCTGATTGCACGCTAAAAGATGGGGTGGGAGATGGCTCGACTGAATCCCTTTGCTTGGTTTGCAGAAGGGCCTCGTTCATTAGAGTGACACTTAGCCTCTCTAACCTTCGACCTTTCACTATTTGACACTCATCGAGTTTCAGCACAAAAGCGACTTTTGTGCCAAGCACTACAAAATAAATAGTGCTAAGACCTTAAACTTCAGAGTCTATGATAAGAATAATACCAAAGAAAAAAGTAAAGTGTGTCACCTTCTTCAGGTAACTCGTAAAATCTAATCATGGCTTCTTGAAGCCTTCTAAGATCCACGAAAATATTGTTCCACATTGTGTAAGGAAAGCCCTTCTCCGAAGGTCTTATGGATTGTTTCTTATCTTTTTCCCTTGTCTTTGTTGCGCACGAAGCATAAAGGGAAGTTGGCATTGTGTCCTCAATGTGTAGGTATGTCCCAATGCGGGAGAACACATCTTCGTTTGTGGCATTCTTTGCGAGCTTGACCTTGTGAGGAACGGGAAATAGGTTTTCCACAATGCCATGTTCTTTGAGGGCATCCTTTAGGAGTTGGAAAATAGCCTAATAGGCTTTGGTGCTGATTCCAGCCTCATCACAAGCTTGTTGAACGTCATCATCACTAACCACATTTCTTAATTTACACATAAGGTCCTTGGTGATTGCATCCTTAATGTGCTTACCTCCAGGTGATTGTAAGATAGAAATCACGTCCTGGGTATTGAGACAACTAGTGAAAAGGTTGACTCGATCATCTTGGCTTGTTCCACCGCATGCCTCTTGGATGAAGTTTCTAGCAACAAATAAACATAAATGTTAGAAAATAGTGTGAAGTAAGAATGCATCATGTAAGTAAAGACCAAATCACCTTGTGGCTGTAACTCGTCGTTTGCGTGCTCCTCCCGAAGTGCAAGAGTTTCAATGGATGAATACGTGCGTTTGCGTTCCCTTGCACCAAGGGGTGTTTCTTTCAAGTATGTGATGGTGTTGGTAAGCTTCTGGATGTGGGACTCCTTTTCTTGCATTTGTTGTTCAAGAGTTTTAACTACCCTCTCCGAAGAGGCAACACTCTGTTGTAATGCCGTCGTCTTGAGGTGAAGAGCTTGACATTCGTGCATCCACATATGCAAAGAAGCACCTGCACCCATACACAACCGCTTGCAATAGCCTAACAAGCCTGCTTCTCCCCTCCCAAGAAATTGAAGAAATGTGGAAAGGCTATTAAACGGTGGATGGAAGCGGCTTATAGGATCGTAAGGGTACAAATGGCCATCCACCCAAATGTCAACATTGGTCTCACAAGCGGTGTGACGTTCCTGTGATGACCTTTGATCACCTTCACTAGTGGTCTTCGGTGCAAATGCCGTGGGTAAGTGAATATGTATGCTTTTGGTGTGCGGAGTACGTGGTGGTAGAAGCAAACCATTTGTGATGTCCGTGAGCACCATGGAAGCTGTTGCGTGAGGAAGCAAATGATGAAAAGATAGAGGGGGAAGGGTAGAGAGGTTGAGGAAGGTGGGAGGAGAGAAGGAGGGAGGGGGGGGGGAGGAGGAGGAAGGTAGGGGCAGGGAGGGAGAGGAGAGGGAGAGGGAGAGAGGAGGAGGAGAGAACAAAATGTTTATTACTTTTTGGGGGAAAAGATTTTTGAAAAAATGGACTTTCTAAGCTTGTGGGTTAAAAAATGGGTCAAAAAATGAATTTTGGATATGTATATATGTTGGGAGGGAGTTTTAAGTAAAAAACAAGTAAAAATGAATTTTGTTTAAAAAAGTCAAATTTTGACTCTTTGTGACCCACGTTTTTGCTGATGTGGACACACCCTTATGCTTCTTTCACTTTAAAAAAAGCTAGAGAGAGAAAGTAACCCTTTAGGTCCACATCCTACATTTGTCTAAAAAAAAGGCTAGAAAAACCTACTCAAAACTACCTTCTTCAATGGCCTTGCCCCCTAAACCCCACACAACATTAGCCTTAATCCCTAAAAATTAGGATTCCTTACAAGGCCCATGCAAGGTTCATATTTCTCCTAATGAGGTAACTTGCTGAAATTTCTTATCAGCCCATGCTTGTTGAGCAAGGGCCAACATATTCATATGTCTTGGAAGAATTCCTTGACTTGTCAAAACTTCTCAGTTGTGAACCTGATGATCTAGGTTGCAAACTATACACAAACATGAATAGACTTGAACCAATTTCCATATGATTGTCACTATTGTAAGCAAACCCTAAACTAGAGAAATAACCTTTCCCTTTGGGTTACTTCTTTCTAGCGTATGCCCTTAGCATATCCTTTAGCAATAGATTAATACTTATAAACTACTTATCCTCTTTGGTTGAATAGAAGTACTGAGTTGTGTGTTTCTCCACTGTTTACAGACAGTCCTCCAAGATTACTTGTAAAGAGGGATCATCACTCCTTGTAGCAGTGCTATGTACAATGTTGTAAATAACCGACTTGGGTAACTTGAGAGATTGGAAAAGTAGATTGAAATTAAACTGTATAAAGTTTAATCAATTTAACTATCACTACCCAAACCAAGCCATGAACTCTATTGGTGATTGATAGACCCACAATCAATCACATAGAGACATTGCACGAATAGTGTGAAATGCTTTAGAAACTACTAATGTCATGAATGTGCATGCCGCTCCAAATCAACCTTTGCTAAACACTAGGACTCATAACACTTAGTGTGCATACATTTAGCATAAATAGATCGGAACTTGCATATTCATGACCATACTTGCTAATGCTTATGGATAACATTATTCTCTCATCTCATAAGAGAAAAAACTAATTTCTTTTCCATTGCAATCATGTGAAAAACGTGTTAACATATTTGGACCATAATAGAATGTGAAAATCAATCGCATCATTAACATAGCATAACTTTACTACATGTATAAACAACCCTCTGCTAAAGTTATTTAACAACACTTGTAACCTTAACAAGCCTTACGAGGTATCCGAAAATTTATGGCCATTGAAATTGTTCCTGATAAGATGTGCTCAAAATGGTCTAATAAACGAATTTGATTAGCACCTAGGTACTTTGTCACGGCACATAATTGAAATAATAGGCGCTAGTATCAGTGATTCTCCACATGCAGAATATGTCTCATATAGGAATGTCCAAAAAAATGATATCCTTCAAGTACGAGATGTACTTGTGTGTGGAGGTAACTGTAAACACTTAGCAACATGAGTGGAAGGGACCCTCATAAACCTTGCTCCACACTTGGCTCAACCAAAATCCATGAGTTCCTAGACCATGTTGTTCCTCGTGTAACAACACATGCCAAACAAAACCCTATTATGTATGTTTTACTTCCTTTAGTGTTAGCGTCAAGATGTTTTGATGCTGTCATGTTTAATGTGTGGGGCCAAAAATATATAAATAATGTCACACATTTCTTTAGTCCAATACCTTGGGACTTATTCTTTGACCATTTTGGGAGGACCACTATCCACAACCCACGTAACGTGAAGATTTTATTCAACGGTTATAATAAATCCCACTGCCTAGCTAACTCTGCAAGCATACATCACACGAACGGGTTGTCAACACCACATGAATTTTCTAAGAATTTTTCTTATTTTATAGATTACTTCAACTTATAAAATGCTACTGGTCGTAGTAACATACAGATGTCCGTGACCAACTTATCACATACACAAGAATGGTACGACTTGCATGCAAAGGAGTACATGTTTGCATCTATAGTTCAGAAGGACGGATGGGAAACTCCATAGGAAATACTTGAGGAATGGGAAAACTTCAATCTAGTGGGGTAAGGATTTCACAACGGCTACTATTGAGTACACTGTGTTAGAGCTATTAGAGAGTATTGATGATGACCTTTGATTCAATATTCATTTATTCATTATTATTCTCTTTCTTCCTTTCATCTCATACTCTCAATTTACATATTTATTTTTACTAAAAGAAGAATAGGGTGTTTGGATTAAGAGTGATCTTGACTTGATATGGTGAAATAGCTAATCGTGCTTCTTAGAGAAAATGGAGTGGCTGCAAATGTTAATGTTCCAATTGTGCACCTCAATCGACGATCATTGATCGTCACATTGATGCTATGCTTTGCAAGTTTCAACCTGGGAAGTTCAACAAAGAGGGCAAAGATGTAGGCAAGGTTCTTGTTGAGGATTGGATTGAGTGTATGGATGATTATTTTGATTTATCTCATTCATTTGCCAAGAACAAGGCCACTATTGCAAAGTTCAAAATGAAAAAAAGGCCAAGCATTAGTGGAAGGACCATTGTGAAGAAAATCATGTTAAACCTAACACAACAACTTGGGATTACATATAAGCTCAATTAAAAAAGAACTACCAAAACAAGGTTTATCACTCTGATCGTATGAACAAGTTTCTTGATTATACCCAAGGAACCAAGAACTTAGAGTCATACTATCATATTTCTTGACCCTTGTCAAGTATGCTCGAGTGGGGACGACTTAGGAAGTGAAAGTGGTACGATTTGTCTCAAGTTTGACTTCAGAGTCTTCGATTGACAAATTTTGCAGATGTCTATGATGCGGGTAAACCCATTGAACTTGAATTATCTACCGGTGGGAAGTGAAAGCCATAGTGAAATTAAGAGACCTCGGCTTGAGAATGAGCCAAGATCCGGGAATTCATAGCAAAATCGGGAGAACTTATTGCTTATAAAGTCAATGTGAGATCATCTTTGTTACACTTATCTTGTCCTTGATCATCAATCCAGAGATTGTCCATTTAATGACTCAAGATTTACAAGGTTAGCCGATAACTATGAGCCCAGGAACCAAAACCCAAATCAATTTTTTAGAAATTTTAGACCCAGACCACCTATAGCTACTTAACTAATTCAAATGTTATCAACTTTCAAACATCTACTAAGCATGCTTTACTTTCAAACATCTACAAAGACTGCTTCAATTGATCCTAATTGGTGGGAGAAAATCTCAATCGCAATGGTTTTTTGAGGGTTTGTGAGCCTCCCACAACTCAATAACAACATTAATCCTAAACCTTAATCTAACCTAGTCTAATGAATGAAGATGCAACCCAAGAAGCATGCCGCATGCGCTGCAACCATGCATAATCCTTAGCTTTGTTCTTCTCTCGATGGGGTCACTACAATAAAAAAAATGCATATCACGTGGGTTCATCAATAGGTATTATTTTATTTTATATTTTCTCACATTTTTAAATACAAAAGGGCATTGAAAAAAGGATCTTGGAAAAAAATTACAGATCGAATAGAAAAAGGGTCTCTTTTATTGGTGAAAAATTAACAGCTAAGGGGTTCTATAAATAGTCCTTGAATGCACGCGATATATAGATTTTACATATAGTGACCCCCTCAAGGTTCTTCTTCATTCCCCGACAACGATGTCAAAAGAAGGTTGTGCGGCCACGGTAGTATAGTGTCGCACTAACTGAATAAATTATCAATGACAAACTTGGAACTTTCAGACCTTAGTTTAGAGCATGGAAACTATCTACACACACCACATTGGTGGTCTTGAGAGATGCATATCAATAGCATTGCGAGCTCAACCTCACCTACTGCTAACTCTACTTGCTTGGAATACTATGCTTACTCTTTCTTGCTCGTACAATAGGCTTACTCTTTCTTGCTGGTGCAATGCTCAAACCATCAAATGCTTAATGATCCTTTTGTAATGCAAGATGAAGTGATGTAGCTACTCCATGCATGCACCAACAAAGCAATGTGCGTGCATTGATGAGTAAGCATGTGTGGTGCTGCCTACTCCATCCTACTATTAAACACAATTTAGGGCACCACAATTCAATCAAGAAGCACCATACAATGATTAAGTGCTCAATCTATTTCAAATACACTTGCACAAAGCAAAAGAAAGAGAAGAGGAGAAGGATTGGTTCTATTCATATTCTCAACCATCATGCATACGAAGCATGTGGGAGCAAAATAATACAAGTAAATAGCTCTTTGGAGTGGATGGGGACGATAAGAAGCTCCTTGGTGTTCGAACACAAAGCAAGCTTAATGTGACTAGCTCTCCAACTTTTGAACCCTAAAAATGACTTAAAAGTTATTTCGCTTATTGTTTGGAGTTTTTGAGACCACAAGATTGGCTGTCTTAGTCCTCTTGATCATCCTATAAGTTTGGTTGCATTTGGATTCCGTTTGGTCGATGAAATGGTAGAGATAGACTTGATCTCCATTTTTAAAGGTCCTCAAGGAGTGTTATGCAATGTACTGGAGCAAGGAGTAATGTGAAAGGGGTTCGAGCCCTTCAAGTCATGTAAGCTCGAAGTATTTTGCTTCTTGGCCACTTTTAGCCTCATAGAAGGAATTGGTGAGATTTTCAAATGGGTGACAATATGTGTATAGTGATGGCCTTGCTCTCATTATCGTCATCTGTGAGCCCTTCCCGCCATTTTTTGTGTGGATACAACAACCTGGAGTTTATCGTGTGAACACAAGTAGTGACAAAGGGATAAAACAGAGCTGCAAACTGCCCAAGGGTCTTTTTGAATCGTGGGGGTTTTCTCTGGAGTAAGCCCCCACTATTCCAATAAAACACGTAGCTCTGTATCCTCTCTCTTGAGTCTGAAATGGGCGGTGCCAAAATTTGGCCCTTTGGCGCCACATTTCAAATCGTTCATGGTCTGCTTTGATAGCAGAAGCTATTCTCTTTCTCTCTGAGCATATTTGTAATGGCGGGAGCAGAGAGCGGCGATGACGATTTTCTTGTTGCGCAACAACAAGAGGATGCAATGGTCTCACCCTCCTCCGAGACAGCTCCCGCTTCTCTTCTTCGAGAAGATGCAACACAAAAGACACAGAAAAGAAAAAAGGTAGCTTCTTTGTCCCTCTTTCGAAGGAATCGTGCTGATCACCTTCCTCAATTTGACAATGGAATGTCTCGAACCAGATCAAATCTGCTGAATTGGAGGAGATGCATGCAGCCTCACAACGTCTTTTGCGAGGTGGGTGGTTGATGCACCATTTTGAGCAACGCATAGTGGTCATTGTGCCGGATTCACATTTTCTGATCGCTCTGGGACAGCTGATCTGTGCCAGCATGCCATGCACGCTACATACAATGTCATTAATCTCTCTGATTGCCAATTTGAGGAAACATACTTGCTTTCATTATCAGATACCTGCTTTCAGAAATCTTCATTCCTATAGCCCACCCTGCTAGGATCTCCACATACCCTACTCCTTTTTTCTGTGGAGAAGTGCTGGTGCTACATGTGACCTGTTGTATTTGATGCCGACCAGATTAATTGTTTTTCTGTCTTTCAGAAACTCGTAATGCATCTTTCAAACCTCAAGTCATGGCAGGGAAGTCCATTACGTCAGTCCTTGAAAAGATTCGCCTACGGAAAAAGCAGCTTGTTCAAGGGTGAGCATCTTTTTACTCAATTGTTGGCCATAATGTATAACTGGCAGCTTGTGTTATGCTGGAAGCTAGGAAACCATTTCTGAAAGCTGCAAACAGTAATTCTCGCTAGTTTGTTGTAGGTATGCCCTTAAAATTAGTGAGATCTTGATTGAATGGATGCAGGAGGGGATTTGCATTTGTGGGTTTGCAGCCAGATGGTTCGGATTCATTGGAGATTTTAAATGACGAACTTTCATCTTTCAGGAGCTTAGCATCTCAATCTGAAGACCTTGTTCAGGCTGAATGTACTGGCATATGGGAGAATAAGGTCAGCTTCCACAGCCCAATATAGCTCTTTAGAGCAAAGCTTTGCCTGTTCCTACTTCCAAAGCAAATTATTCAAGAGCTAATGTTCCTAGGAATACCTCCTTTTTGCAGTTGAAGCAGGCATTTATAATTACAGTTCCTTGCTGACAGAGATCATGTGCTGTAGGTTGAAAAAACATTAAGCAATAATGCAAATAAGAAAGTGGCAGAGGAAGTTAAAGCAGCAAGCATTCCTGAAGGGCACGCTGAGCGAGATGTGGATGTGGTGAAGCCTCCCGATATCAATTCAGGACACCAATCTGATGATGTAAGCTTAAATATGTTCCTGCCTGGGCAATCAAATTCATTCCTGTAATGACAGCAAACATTGCAACTTGATTATGTGCTCCAGATGGAAACATCTCCTTATCGAGGATCTGGAAATGCTTTTCGGGCTCCAATGGAAGACACTCAGGTGCTTTAGGTTGTTCACCAAGTAAAAGCCTGTAAATTTGTACATGTCCTCCTTCAAGTAACAAAATAGTGGATGGCTTGTGCTTGCCAGGATCTACTTTCTTGCTCTGAGTCAAGTGGTAATGAGAATGATGAGGACCTTAATCTAGACAAAGAAGAAGATGAAGTCTTTGGTGGCTCTCGGGTGAACTTACAATTGGACACGGAGACTCAAGATGATTATGAAGAGTAAGGTCTTAGCTGTGATTCCGACAATGCTTCAAGTCCTATATTGCCAATGTCTAAGGACTTAAATTTCATGGAGTGCACATAACAAGCCTTTTTTGCAGGTGGGTTGATGAGGCTGCAAATAAGGAGAACGTGGAACCAGCTTCTGCAGACAGGATTTCCAATAGGCGGATTTGCAAAGGCCCGTCAGTAAGAGCCTTGATAGATGATGAAGCTGAAGATGAAGATGAAGATGTTCTTGTTCCAGGGGAAGATGACGAAGGGGATGAAGGTGAGGATCTTGATGACATGGTTGTGGAGGAGATCAATGAGAAAGTCAGGGATAAAGAAAAGCGTGCCGAACTACATCGCAAATGGTTGGAGCAGCAAGATGCTGTCATGACTGATGACATTCTGTTGCGCTTGAAAACTGGCTGGAAACCTCGTGAAAGCAGGAAACGTGGCTTAGAGTTTCTCGATGAAGAGGTGAATTTGTTTGCAGAGAAAGAAAGGGATATAGAAGAGAGTCCCAATGAAGATCCAGAGCTGCAAGAGGATCATGAATCACCGGATGAGGATACCCAAGATGTAGAAGCTTTGAAAGATGATGTTGATCCACATGAGGAAAGGGCTTACAAATCCCTGGAAGAACTCAATGATGTGCATGAATCTTCTGATGATGAAGAAGTTGAACAGAGAATGATGCGCGAACGTTTCCTTCAGGAATCTGTGTGTGCTATACTCTCAAAGGATCTCTCAGTCACATGTATCTTGTTGCTAGGTTAAGCTAAAATGACTAGGAATGTCTTTAGCAAAAAGACTTTACCTGCCTTAAGAGTATGTTTTAAGCCCCTAACACTATCTCTTGGTTGATTTTGAAAGGCGGAACAAGGGGAGTTCATGTCACCTGCAGAAGACGAGACGTCCAGAGAGATCTTTGGGCTTATCAACAAAGTGAACATAGCCACCTCTAACAAGAAACTTAAACGTGGTATGCAAAAGTCTTTTTCAGTGGGAGCTTTGTGTAATGTGTGTTTTTCCTGCTGATTTGAGCATTTGTTGGTCGATATGCTAGGTTCCATGAATGATTTGAGATATCTTAGTGGAGGAACTTCAAACAGTAACTCCTCATTTGCTTCTAAAGTAAGAATTGAACCACTTATGAGTACTTAGGCTGTCAATTTTTTCATGGCCTTAATGCTAGCTTCAACCTGTGATTTGGCAGCCTTCTTTCTTGAGACGATCAGTGAGCTCCACTCTGAGCATGGTGCAAAGGCTAGGATCTAATAGTGGATCTGGGACAAGGTCGTTCATATTTGGCCGGGATGATAGCAATAGTAGTCACAGCTTTGATCAGCATATGACCTTGGTACGCAATAGTGCTCATCTTTTTCACCTTGGTTTATCTGTGGACTCCTCTGGTATCTGCATTTATTTCCAATTCAATCTTGGTGGGATGGATTAACCTGTTTGCTCTCGTCTTCTAGCGCTTTGAATCTGTCTGTATCTCTATTAGATATGTAGTGGTTGCGGTGGTTGTGTGTTTCATATGGTGAACTTGTATTTGCCTACCGATTAGTGACCCTTTCTTTACTTGTGTGCTTCTCTTTAAGCTTTTATAGTAGCTTATAAAGGTTAGTGGGCTAGATGCTGCACTCGCCTTGCTTGCTCTTTAAACTAAGCCTCCAGTAAATGTGATGCATTGAGTTGATAAGCTCATCAATTACAGACGTTATCACTTGATTTTGCAGAGAGAGAACAAAGAGAACCTTGAACCCACAGCAGGATCGATAAAACAAAGCCCTCAGACTAGGCAGCTTGGACCGGGAAAGGACAATTCAAAAGCTGCAAAACCGTCTGCTATGAGGCTAGGCCCCTCTCTATTCGAAATTCTGCGACGACAGAGCATGGATTTAGATCATTCCTTGAAAAAGAACAGCTTTGAGGAGGGTAATCATCCCATATCCCCCATTCTTACAGCCTTTAAACCTCTCAAGTCCACGAACACACCTAGAGGCCTTCGTAGGGCTTGATTGTATGATGATGGTATATAGGAGGTTTGGAACTCAGTTCTTGCTGCCTCAGTTCAACACACGAAGGTATTGGAACACATGAATCTACTAACCATGTTTTACAAGCTTTCTTAATGTATGAGGGTACCCCCTTCGATGTAAACTGACAGTTTTAGACTACCCAACTTGAGCCATGGACAGCTGCTGCCAAGTAGAATCTCACATACAAAAGCACAATCATGTCATGGCATGTACACCCTTCATCTATGTGATGGGTGAAATTTTCTATTACTTACCAACATGTTTCTTTGGAGCACTCTGCCATTAAAGTTACTTACCCAGAAACTACATTCTAAGTTAAGTATTGTGCTCCTGGAAGCCAGTCTCCCTGTAATAATCAGCTGAAAGTTTCAATGTTACTTGTCCTTCCCGATGTAATGACTCTCATTAGTAGTTATGTTCTCTTGGTAGGCCTTGCTCCGGGATCTTGTGTGTCCTCTATCAGTAACACTATGTCTTTGCCCTCCATGACCACCTTTACTCCATGGGTGTGTCCATATCGACCCATTGCAGATCCAAAGGCCATGTGTATTCTATGGCCATTTAGCCACGAAGGTTGGTTTGATGGTAGCTCTTGCTGAGGTTTTCTTAAAGATCATGATTGGAATTTGAATGGTCACACGTAAGAAGCTCCCACATAGGCCGTCAAAATGCACACAAGAAGATTTAGAAGTTTTCTAATGTAGGAAAACGGAGTCTTTCTCATTGTTTTTCATGCAATGCATAACATCATGAGCTTCTGCTCGAGAGGCACCGCATACCTAGCTAGGTATGCGGTGCCTCCCTCACAGAAGCTCATGATGTTGAGGTAAGTCACAATGTGGGAAATATTGTGAGAATTTGTCCAAAACTTGTGATGGTGGCCCATCTAAATTGGAGGGCTACTCTTTCAATGGGAGTGGTATATGCGAATCCAATAGAATATGACAGATATGTAGAAGCGACTCCAATCGATCATAACTGACATAAGAGGCGGTGGAGCTATATGCAAAGCTTGCTTGCTCTAAGAAATCCATGAAACTTCCATCTTCATGGATCTGTCAATAAACACATGCAAAGGCCAAGTTTTAACTATGATACCAAAAGTAGAGATTATGTGCTTGCAAGGATGAATATGTCTCAACTCTAGTGCAGCACATACAAAGCTAGCCAATGGTGATTTTAAGCAAAACAATGTCTACAAATATTGTGATGGATGGATTTTGGTTGCCTACTCTTTGTCATTGAAAGAGTATTGTTGCAAGAAGTGACAATTTTAAAGGATGAAGATATCCTTGGGGACTAAAAAGATGCCCTTGAGACCTATGATGGATGCTCAAGCTATTGCCAACTTTGGAATCAACTTTGTGGAGCCAAATCAGCATCAAGATGTTAGACTCAAGACCAATGCATTAAATGAATTCGTCGATATTTGACTAGCTGTGTAGAAGCAAAAGTCAAACAAAATGAACATTGCTCTCATAGAAAGAAATCATTGTCCCATATAGCTTATCTATAAAATTAGCTATTGATGGGAGAAGCTGTTTCCCGAATAAGGTTGCAAACTTGTGGGACAAAGGTTCAATAATCCTTTTTCCATTACCTTTCATAAGAAAATGGTCAAGCTAAGCACTCAAAGAGAGGTGTTTGCAAAATGCTTACAAGACTTTGAGCTCTATGATGTAAAGATTGGAAACTAAAAATCGCAATCTCCATTATGGGCATATTGATGGCTTACAAGTTAGCTCTTGGGGCCACACCTTGAAACTCATTCTTAGATTCAATGCCATATTGTTGTTCAATTCTTGATAATGACCCATAATTGTCAGTGGATAAAGATAGAGTGGACTATCTATGGATTGTTTGAGGGATTAGAAGACTTCAAAAGGCTTGATGAAGACCATCCACCTTCTAGCTGTGGATACAGTTTTGCTTGAGAAAGAATAAAAGAAGTTCCATGATCCGATACTCACACTGTAAATGTTTTAAAAAATTATCTTTGTATTGGTCTAGCTTAACAATCGACAAATTCCAAAGTTCAAAACGTGGATAAAAACTTTTGTGATAGAGGATAAGTCTTGAAGTGGGGTGAATTTTTTTTTCTAACTTAGATAAAGATAAACCTTGGTGGACAAAAGAGCTTGTCCCAAAATTCTTTTTTTGGAAGTAAGGCTTTGTTACCATATACATGTGGTAGTGATGTGTGTGAACACATCACACACATCACTACCACATACATGGCTTTGTGTGGACCGTCGGGGTATTTTTTTCCTCTTTAGGAGGTTTCCCCCCCCGTGCATTGTATATACGTCCATTCATTCTAGGGCTATCTATCTTTCCATTGCACACAAAGTAATACACTCTCTGTTGTGTGCCTCGAGCTTCCTTCGTCTTCTCCAAGCTATGTGCGTTTCCTTGCAACCCTAATTCCAACAATTGGTATCAGAGTAGGTTGTGTCCTCCTGGGCTTCATCGCCAACAGCTCCAGCACACGTCTGCTCACTTTCTTCGATTTCAATGAGCTTTGGCGAGCGTTCACACAAAATTTTTGGAAGAACTCGTAGAGCTCAGATTTTTGATTCGAACTCATTTCCACTACAGACAGTGCTGCACAGGCTATTTTGTCATTTTGTGCAGAATTACCGTCAGTGCTGTTTTTTGCATAATAGGTCTCTTACAGTCTTCTACCGTTTGTGCTATATAGTATGTGTTGTTTCCGCTTCGTTTCACCTCTATTCGGGCAGTTTTCACATCAGGTGCATTATTTACGATGGCTGACAACAACACAGATGTGTTCAAGATGTTTGCTGCTAAGGACAGATTGGATGGGGACAATTACCCTATGTGGGCTTACATGATGCAACATGTTCTTGTGTCAAAGGGCGTCTGGAATATTGTGCAAGGCGTTGATGTACGACCTGGTTTTGAGGATGTACGCGATGTTGATAATGTTACAGGTTTTGCTGCAAGGATTGTTGCTGTTAGAGTTGTTTTGCCTACGACAGAATAAGCTCGTTGGGATGTAAAGGATGCACAGGCTCATGCGTTGATTGCATTTTCTGTGAAGTGCACCATTACTCCTCACATTCATTCAACGAAATCTGCAGAACAGGCTTGGGATATTCTGACTTATCTTTATGCAAGCCACAATGAGACAAAAATTGCATTGCTGCTTAAAGAGCTGGAGTTGAAGATTATGCATGAGGAAGATAATATGGACACTTTCCTTTCTGGTGTCAAGGATATCAATGAGCAACTTATTTCTGCAGGTGAAGTCATTTTAGACAGTTCCCTTGTGCAGATTGTTCTTGATGCCTTGCCAGACTCTTACCAGACTTTTGCTAGTACTTGGAGACTCATGACCCAAGAAAATCTTGAAGTTGTCAAGTTTGATGCATTGTGCACATTGCTGTTGCAAGAGTCACTTTCCACAAAAAATAGGACTAAACAGCGTGCAGTTGAACATGCTTTTATTGCTGCTCAAAGAAAGGGTGGTAACAACAATGCAGCCACTTCTTATGGTTCTTTTGCGAGTGGAAAATCACATGTTCCTAATGCTTCTGCTGGCATCAATTCGTCTGGAAATTCTGGTGATAAGGGAAAAAAGAAGATGCGTTGCCATTATTGTAAAGCTAATGATCACCTTGATCAAGCAGTGTCCTAAGTTGAAGGCCACAGAGGCTAAGAAGAAAGAGGGTGGTTCCACTGCAAATGCTGGTTCCACTATAAATGCAGCCATTATTGAGTCTTCTGTGAAAGGAAACTGTGATGTTGATGTTGATGTAGAATGGGCTTTTAGTGCAAAGTGCACTTACAATCCTGATGTCCATGATGCATGTATGTCAGTTACTGTAGATTCACATGTGTGGTAATTCAACAGTGGTGCTACAAAGCACATTACCTCACATCAACAATGCCTCTTATCCGGTTCAGGGAGTTGAAAAGATTGTGCTTACTACTACAAATGGCAGTTCTTTCACACTTGTTGACGCACTTTATGTACCTGGGATCAAGAAGAATCTTTTGTCTCTATCTGCACTTGCTAGACTTGGACTTGTAGTCAAATTTGTGGATGACAGATATACACTTCATGATCTCAGTTTTGGTAATGAAATTGTTGCATCTGGCCCTTTGTGCTGTGGGCTATATAAGCTCACTTTGTATGACAAGTGTGGACAAAATTTTGCAAATGCAGTTGTAGATTCAAGGGTTGCTTTAGATGCAAAACTGTGGCATGTACATTTTGGGCATCTGAATTTTGCCAGTTCGCTGTGTTTGCAGAAATCTGATACGGTTGCTTCTTTGCTGCCTCTTAAAGCACCCGTCAAACATGTTTGTGAAGGATGCATTTTGGATAAGATGCAACGTTCTAAGTTTCCAAAGGATGGTTCAGTTAGGGCTACATCCAGGTTGCAGCTTGTGCATAGTGATGTTTATGGGCCCATGCAAACTCCGTCCTTGGAAAATTACCTTTACTTCGTGACTTTCATTGATTATTACTCCAGGCATGCATGAATATTTCCGCTTGAAACGAAGTCTGAAGTTTTTATGTGCGTCAAACAATTTCTGGCTATGGTTGAAAATGACTCAAAATTTACTTAAGGTAGCCTCCGTTCTGATCGAGGGGGGGAGTATATGTCTCATGAATTTAATGCATTTCTGGCTAGTTGTGTGATAAAACACCAATGTACAGTACCTTATACGCCTCAACAAAATGGTGTTGCTGAGAGGAAATCAGGTCACTTACGGAATGGCACAATATATGGTCAAAAGTCAAGCTTTGCCGCATTCGTTTTGGCTTGAGGTCATCATGTGTGCCATTTATGTACTTAACAGGTGTCCTACAAAAGCTTTGCAGTCTATTGCTCCGTGTGAAGCATGGCATGATAGAAGCCTTCTATTGAACACATGTGTGTTTTTGGCTGTTTTGCATATGCTTTGGTGCCACAAACACAACGCATAAAATTGGATGATAAGGCTGTCAAATGTATTTTTGTTGGTTATAGCGTTGAAAGCAAAGGTTACAGGTTGTATCATCCACAGAAAAAGCGTATTCTGGTTGCACGGGATGTTGTGTTTGTGGAAGATTCTGTTCAGCCCTTGCTATCATGTATTATAGACAGTAATGTAAGCTCACATAACATTTATGACACTTTGTTGCTTCTTTTCAGTGGTGGAAGTTCGAATGTAAATTCCAATGAGGCAAATGTACAGCCTATGGGGGTTTCTAAAAATGTTATAGATCAGCCTATTACTGATGCACATGCACATGATGTACGTGATGAGGAAAGGGCTAAAAATGAGCAGGCTAGAGGTATGCCAAAATGACTGGTGCATACATTGCATGACAATAAATTAGATGCACCGTTGTCTACTCGTACTTGTTCAGGCTCTCGCCATGCATCTTATGCATTAGCTTGTTAAGCTTTGCCTGTGTCTTGCCTACATGATGTTGAGGAACCTCTTTCTTTTGATGAAGCACATAATTCAAAAAATTGGATGGCTGCCATGCAATCAAAATATAATGCACTGATAGAAAATGACACATGGACTTTATGTGATTTGCCTCCTGGCAAAAAGGCCATTGGTACAAAGTGGGTTTACAAGTTGAAACACAAGCCGAATGGTGATATTGATCGCTATAAGGCTTGACTTGTTGCGAAGGGGTGTGCGCATCAAAAAGGCATAGATTATGAAGAGACTTTTGCTCCCACTTGTCGTATGACTAGTGTTCATTTTCTATGTGCATTGGCAGCTCATTTTGGTTGGGATGTACATCAATCAGACATTGTTACTGCTTTCTTGAATGGTGACATATTTGACGAAGTTTAGGTAACACAGCCTCGCGGTTTTGTCAAGAAAGGACTAGAGGATAAGGTGCACAAATGTAACAAAGATTTGTATGGCTTGAAGCAATCTCCTCGTGCTTGGTATGAGAAGGCTGACACTCATTTGGTCAAACAAGGCTTTCGTAACAGTCCAACAGAAAGCACATTGTATGTCAAGCAAGAGGATGATGTACTTCTCATTGTGGTTGTTTATATTGATGATCATTGGACCAAATGAGAGATATATTGCTGAATTTAAGGCTGATTTGAATGCTACTTTCAAGATGAAAGATTTGGGGCTGTTGCATCATTACTTGGGTATACAACTTAAACAATGTGATGGTGATATTTCCTTGTGTCAGAAAAGTTACACAAAGACATTGGTATGTAAATTTGGACTTGAGGATTGCAAACCTATTGCCACTCCCATGGAAACAGGTTTGAAGTTGAGTCTACATGATGATGGTGATCCTGCTGATGTCACTCTGTACCAATCTACTGTTGGCTGCCTCATTTATGTATGCAACGCGAGGCCGGATATTTAGTTTGCAGTCTCACATGTTAGCAGATTTATGCATAGCCCAGGGTCCAAGAATTGGCAGGTTGTCAAGATGATTTTCCGCTACTTGAGTGGCACTTTACATCTTGGCTTTTTTTATCCCAAGGGGGGATCATTGCCGCGAGACTTACATGCTTTTTCGGACTCAGATTGGGCTGGTTGTTTTGACACACGAGTGTCCACAAGTGGTTTTTGTTTCATGCTTGGCAGTTCATGTGTATCATGGTTGAGCAAGAAGCGACCTACTGTGGCCACTTCGAGTTGTGAGGCTAAGTACAGGGAAGTCTTCACAACTACGGTTGGGTGTGTATGGCTCAGACGCCTTATGGCTGATTTGGGTGTTGGACAGGACATTGCCAACACTATCTACATCGAAAGTCAGAGACACCTGAGGATCTCACAAATGAAGTCTAGTCAAAATCTGGCACTTAGGTACACCGATCGTGATCGTAGTACTGAGCCCAAATTAGACCAAATTTGGCATGCTTGTAGACACCGATGTTTTATGGCTATCCCCCAAGTCTTTTTGCATTTGGATCACCAAAAGTCAAGATTTTCCAGTTTCTGGGTCTGTCAGGCTAGTTTTACCCAATTGGCCTGATTTCCTGGATTTTTGATGTTTTTGGGTGTGGTTGCTTTAGACACACTTGTTTAGAATCTTATCAGGAATGCACATGTCAAATCTTGTACAATTCTGGCATTGAGGTACAGCGATCGCGATCGTAGTACCTGGGCCAAATCTGATAAAATTTTACAGGCTCTCTTTGACAAGTATTTCCCAGTGTTTGGTGCTATCACTTTGTGATTTGAATCAATTTCAGCTCTGTTTGGTCAGATTTTCTAAATTTTAGAGTCTTATGGCCTTTTTGCCAAAGTTATGGTTTTCTGGTGTTTCGACTCTAACTTTTGCCCCAAATCTGACTGGAACTCCTAAGTATAGAAATGAAAAAACATAAAGAAATGAATCAAACAAAACAAACAAGACGGATTTCGGGTGAGATTTCAGTACTCAATCGAATTAGAGAAATTGAAGAGCAAAAATGCTGTGAACACTCTCACTCACAGCTCCCTAAATCTCCTAAGAGAGGATCTAGCCGGTCCATAGACTCTAGACTCCACTAAGCTCTAAATCCCTCTCTAGGAGCCTAACTGAGGTGTAAGATGGATTTATGGATTGATCTTCTTTTAAGGAAGCTAATTGCGCACTCGGTCACTCATCACCTAAGGTGCATTCCCCGGCAGCAAGGCCAATGTTTGCGGGTCGCCGCGATGGACGTCCATAACATAGCTCTCACGCTTCAACATAAAACATCAATACAAGGGAATCGACTAGGATGAGGCATGGAAACTCACTAGGGTGTCAATCCTAATGAAGTGAACTCGATGAGATGCAACTACTAACTCTGCAAGCAAATCATACGCACTAAAGCCAAGCAATCTGCCTATGTCCTTCTACACAGCTCTACAGTCATCACGCCCGTTTACTATGCAAATAATGTCGGATTCGCACGAAACTTGAAGGGGAGTTGCAGGGGACTATGAGGAGCATATCCTATCACCGTCACAGCATTCTGGAGAGGTACAAAGATTGCGATCGTTCATCCCAAAATCAGCAAAAACAGCGAACAGGTGATCCTAAAGGGTCGTTTTAGGGTCCCTAAAGCCTCTCCTAGGGTCAAAACAACATAAAATACGCATATAGCACTCAAAACAGCGATTTAAGGTCTCAAACTCGTAGTTAAAAACCTACACCGAATCTTGAATGATTACACTTGAATGGAAGAGCAAAGAAAGAGGAACACAATGCAATAAACGAATCTGAATTTGGATTACCGTAGCCACAATAGCGAAGATTACAAGTTGGAGCAAGAAGAAGCTCTCAAACGTATGCTCTCTTCTCAGTTTCTCATAAACAAGATCATGTTCAAACTTACAAAACTTGACCTTTATAGTTTAGGTCTTTACAAATGGCTTGTCCGGCCAAAAGCTCCTAAACTTCTAACTGGCTCTCTAAAATACAATTGCTCCCAGAAAAATAATCATAAATTCTTTTACAAGTTCTCGGCTTAGAGATGCTCTCGTACAAAAGAATTTTACAAGGGTTTCCCACTAAAATGTGACTCCTTCTCTGGAAACCGCAGCTTCGTCGCTTCGTGCGCCAAACAGCCCCTGTTTGGAAATTGATTCAAGAAGCCACCATAGTATGGTCTATAACCACCGATATGGCACGTGGCCTTTGGGAGTTGACATACTCTACCATTTCTTCAGTTAAGCCCGCACAAAATTGCTACTTTTGCACTCCAAAATCCATCTTTTTCAAGACAGTGGCTTTGAGATGTAGGTCCCAAAACTTGTCTACATATTTGTGAATGGATTCATAGGGAGAGAGCTTCAAGCTTCACCATTTGGTGAGTACTTTGTCTTTGGCATCGGTGGCCAAAAGTTGCTTTATAATGGAAGATCTTAAAGCTTTCCATGTTTGTGGCGCTTCACCGTTGGCCCGTAGGCTAGACCACCATTGCCTGGCGGACTTTTGAAACTGCATAGCTATGTTGGAATTAGGGTTGCAGAGAAACACACACAGCTTGGAGAAGACGAAGGAAGCTCAAGGGACACAATAGAGAGTGTATTACTTAGTGTGAAATGGAAAGATAGATAGCCCTAGAGTGATGGGCGTATATACAATGCACGGTTGGAAAAAAACCTCCTAAAGAGGGAAGAAATGCCCCAGCGGTCCTAGTGTGTTCACACACATCACTACAACATGTATATGGTAACAAATCCCCCCTGGAGTGATGCAGTGAACGAGAGCTGGCACATGAGTAAAGGGAAGTGCCATGCCCTGAGGACATGATCAGTCCACAAAGGGCAGTAAGCCCAAAGTTTTGCAGAAAGCTTCAAGCTTCTCACGAGACAATGTTTTTGTGAAAAGATCTGCAAGGTTGTCCTCTGTTGGCACATAAGCCAAGCTGATCTCTCCTGCTGAGAGCCTCTCCCTGACATAGTGGTAATGCACCTCAATGTGATTTGTGCGAGCATGGAAAACTCGGTTCCTCGTAACTGCCAATGCGCTCTGACTGTCAGTGTAGATAGTGTTGGCAGCGTCCTGTCCAACACCCAAATCAGCCATAAGGCGTCTGAGCCATACACACTCAACCGTAGCTGTGAAGACTGTGCCCTGTACTCAGCCTCACAACTCGAAGTGGCCATAGTAGGTTCCTTGTTACTCAGCCTCACAACTCGAAGTGGCCACAGTAGGTTGCTTCTTGCTCAACCATGATATACATGAACTGCCTGCAAGCATGAAACAAAAACCACTCGTGGACACTCATATGTCAAAACAACTAGCCCAATCTGAGTCCGAAAAAGCATGTAAGTCTGGCGGCAATGATCCCCCCTTGGGATAAAACAAGCCAAGATGTAAAGTGCCACTAAGGTAGCGAAAAATCCTCTTGACAGCCTGCCAATGCTTAGACCCTGGGCTATGCATAAATCTGCTGACCTGTGAGACTGCAAACTGAATATCTGGCCTCGTGTTGCATACATAAATGAGGCAGCCAATAGCAGTTTGGTATAGAGTGACATCAGCAGGATCTCCAGCATCATGTAGACTCAACTTCAAACCTGTTTCCATGGGAGTGGCAATAGGTTTGCAATCCTCAAGTCCAAACTTACATAGTAATGTCTCTATGTAACTTTTCTGACACAAGGCAATACCACCATCACACTGCTTAAATTGTATACCCAAGTAATGATACAACAGCCCCAAATCTTTCATCTTGAAAGTAGCATTCAAATCAGCCTTAAATTCAGTAATATGTCTCTCATTTGGTCCAGTGATCAGCAAATCATCAACATAAAGAACCACAATGAGAAGTACATCACCCTCACGCTTTACATACAATGTGCTTTTTGTTGGACTGTTACGAAAGCCTTGTTTGACCAAATGAGTGTAAGCTTTCTCATACCAAGCACGAGGAGATTGCTTCAACCCATACAAAGCCTTGTTACAGTTGCACACTTTGTCCTCTTGTCCTTTTATGACAAAACCGCGAGGCTGCGTTACATAAACTTTCTCAAATATTTCACCATTCAAGAAAGCAGTAACAATGTCCGATTGATGTACATCCCAACCAAAATGAGCTGCCAATGCACATAGAAAATGCACAGTAGTCATACGACAAGTGGGAGCAAAAGTCTCTTCATAGTCTATGCCTTTTTGCTGTGCATAACCCTTTGCAACAATTCGAGCCTTATGGCGATCAATCTCAACATCCGGCTTGCGTTTCAACTTGTAAACCCACTTTGTACCAATGGCCTTTTTGCCAGGAGGCAAATCACATAAAGTCCATGTGTCATTTTCTATGAGTGCATCATATTCTGATTGCATGGCAGCCATCCAATTTTCTGAATTCTGTGCTTCATCAAAAGACAGAGGCTCCTCAACATCATCTAAGCTAGACACAACCGAAGCATAACAATCTGATGCATAAGATGCATGGCAAGAGCCTGAACGAGTACGACTAGACAAAGGTGCATCCAATTTACAATCACGCAAAGTGTGCACTAGCCATTTTGGCATACCTCTAGCCTGCTCATTTTCAGTCCGTTCCTCATCAAGTACATCATGTACATCTGCATCATTAATAAATAGGCTGATCTATAAGATTTTCAGAAACCCCCATACGCTGTACATTTGCCTCATTGGAAATTACATTCGTATTTCCACCACTAAAAGAGGCAACAAAGTGTCATAAATGTCCTGTGACCTTACATTACTGTCTCTAGTACATGACAGCAAGGGCTGAACAGAATCTTCCACAAAAACTACATCCCGAGAAACCAGAATACGTTTTGTTTGCAGATGATACAACATATAACCTTTGCTTTCAGCACTATAACCAACAAAAATACATTTGACAGCCTTATCATCCAATTTTCTGCGCTGCACTTGTGGAACCAAAGCATATGCCAAACATCCAAAAACACACATGTGCTCAATAGAAGGCTTTCTATCATGCCATGCTTCATATGGAGTAATAGACTGCAAAGCTTTCGTAGGACACGTGTTAAGTACATAAGTGGCACACATGATGGCCTCATGCCAAAAAGAATGCGGCAAAGCTTGACTTTTGACCATACATTGTGCCATTTCCGTAAGTGACCTGTTTTTCCTCTTAGCAACACCATTTTGCTGAGGTGTATAAGGCATTGTACATTGGTATTTTATCCCACGACTAGCTAGAAATGCATTAAATTCATGAGACATATACTCCCCCCGTCGATCGGAACGGAGGGTGCCCAGAGTACATTTCGAGACATTTTCAGCCATAGCCAGAAATTGTTTGAAGCACATAAAAACTTCGGACTTCGCTTTAAGCGGAAATACCCATGCATGCCTGGAGTAATCATCAATGAAAGTCACGAAGTACAGGTAATTGCCCAAGGACGGAGTTTGCATGGGCCCACAAACATCACTATGCACAAGCTACAACCTGCATGTGGCCCGAACTGAACCATCCTTTGGAAACTTAGAACGCTGCATCTTACCCAAAATACGGCCTTCACAAACATGTTTGACAGGTGCAAAATTTAGATGACCAAAACGTGCATGCCAAAGTTTTGCATCTGAAATAGCCCTTGAATCTGCAAAAGCATTTGCAAAATTTTGTCCACACTTGTCATACAAAGTGAGCTTATACAGCCCATGGCACAAAAGGCCAGATGCAACAATTTCATCACCAAAACTGGGATCATGAACTGTACATCTGTCATCCACAAATTTGACTACAAGTCCAAGTCTAGCAAGTGCGGATATAGACAAGAGATTCTTCTTGATCCCAGGTATATAGAGTGCATCAACAAGTGTGAAAGAACTACCATTTGCAGCAGTAAGCACAATCTTTCCAACTCCCTGAACCGGATAGAGGCAATGTTGGCACAAGTGACATAATTCCCATGAGGGACAGACTCGAGAGAGGTAAACAATTCACGATGTGAGGTAATGTGCTTTGTAGAACCACTGTCAAAATACCACACATGTGAATCTGCAGCAATTGACAAGCATGCATCATGGACAACAAGATTGTAAGTGCACTCTCCGCTAAAAGCCCATTCTGCATCAACAACAGCATCACACTCTCCTTTCATAGAAGATTCAACAATGGCTGCATTTGTAGTGGAACCAACATTTGCAGTGGAACCACCCTCTTTCTTCTTAGCCTCTTTGGCCTTCAACTTAGGACACGACTTGATCAAGTGATCGTTAGCTTTACAATAATGGCAACGCATCTTCTTTTTGCCCTTATCACCAGAATTGCCAGACGAAGTGTTGCCAGCAGAAGCATTAGGAACAGAATTTTTTCCACTTGCAGCAGAACCATATGAAGTGGCTGCATTGCTATTACCACCCTTTCTTTGAGAAGCAATAAAAGTCTGTTCAATTGCACGCTGCCTAGTCTTGTTTTTTGTGGAAAGTGACTCTTGCAACAACAATGTGCATAATGCATCAAACTTGACAACTTCTGGATTTCCTTGGGTCATAAGAGTCCAAGTACTAGCAAAAGTCTGGTAGGAATCTGGTAAGGCATCAAGAACAGTCTGCACAAGGGAATTGTCTGAAATGACTTCACCTGCAAAAATAAGTTGCTCATTGATATCCTTGACACTAGCAAGGAAGTGTCCATATCATCTTCCTCATGCATAATCTTCGACTCCAGCTCTTTACGCAGCAAAGCAATTTTAGCCTCATTGCGACTTGCATAAAGACTAGCCAAAATATCCCAAGCCTGTTTTGCAGATTTTGCTAAACGGATCCGAGGAACAATGGTGTGCTTCACAGACAACGCAATCAATGCATGAGCCTGTGCATCCTTTACATCCCAACGATCGAGCTTGTTCTTCCGTAGGCAAATCAACTCTAACAACAGCAATCCTTGCAGCAAGTCCTGCAACATCCTCAACATCGCCTACATCCTCAGAACCAGGACGTACATCAATGCCCTGCACAATGTTCCAGAAGCCCTTTGACACAAGAACATGTTGCATCATATAAGCCCACATAGGGTAATTGTCCCCATCCAACCTGTCCTTAGCAACAAACATCTTGAACACATCTGTGTTGTTGTTGTCAGCCATTGTAAATGCTGCAGCTGATGGGAAAACTTCTCGAAAATAGGAGAAATGGAGCGGGAACAACACGTACTATATAGCACAAACCGTACAAGACTGTAAGGCACCTTTTATGCAAAAAACGGCATCGATAGATATTCTGCACAAAATGACGAAATAGCCTGTGCAGTACTGCCTGTAGTGGAAACGGAGGCCGAAATGAGTCCAAATCGAAAATTTGAGCCCAAACGGAGGCCGACCTGTGAACGCACACCAAAGCTCACTGAAATTGGAGAAAGTGAGCAGGTGTGTACTGGAGCAGCTGGCGACTAAGCCCGAGAGGACGCAACCTGCTTTGATACCAATTGTTGGAATTAGGGTTGCAGAGAAACACACACAACTTGGAGAAGACGAAGGAAGCTCAAGGAACACAATAGAGAGTGTATTACTTAGTGTGCAATGGAAAGATAGATAGCCCTAGAGTGATGGGCGTATATACAATGCACGGGGGAAAAAACCTCCTAAAGAGGGAAAAAATGCCCCGGCGGTCCTAGTGTGTTCACACATCACTACCACATGTATATGGTAACAAGCTACATGTGTTAGCTTAGAGGTCTCCGTGAAGCCCTCATCTCCAAACACCGCATCAAATTGTTGGATGAAGGCAAAGACTTTGTCCGTAGCACCAAAGGTGCCATCGTAGGTAAGGAAAGAGATGCTCTTTCCTCCCTCTTTGAACTTCTTGAGCTTGGACGACCTCTCCTATGGCCTCTTCTTTTTGATGGTTCAAAAGTTGCACCATCGCTTTCTTCAGAAGATGAAGAATTTGAGGAAGATGGAGAAGAGGGTGACCTCTTTCTCGCCTTTTTCTTACCTTGATCTTCTTTGTCTGCACCATCACTTTCATAAGAGGAAGAGGATGAAGAAGATGGAGAAGAGGGTGCCCTCTTTCTCGCCTTTTTCTTCTCTTGCTTTTTGTCATCCCTCTTTAAATTATGGTGTGGAGAAGTGTGCGATGGTTTGCTCAGTTTTGGAGGTGATGGAGAGCGTTTAGCCCACCATCTTCGTGGAGCCATCTCTACCGAGGTGGCAGGAGACTCACTTCTTTCTCGTTCCTTTGGTGGGGGCTCTTGAGTTCTCCTTTGGGAAGGAGATGCGTCATCAAGAAGAAAATTTTTGATCCCTTCGTATGGATCCTCTTCTTCTTCCCGAATCTGAGAGAGGCCTCTTTTGGGAGTCTCGCAAGGAGGCTTCCTAGGTACTCTCTTGTTGTGGTGGGGAGTTTGGAGAATCCCATGAGCACGAAGCTGCCATTGCACTTCACTTTGGAGGGATGGATTGCCCATGGCTTGTTGAAGCCTAGAAACAAGGTAACTATTAAGCATAGGGGCATCATAGTAGCCTGCTCATTAGCAAAATCAAAAGCTATCAACATTAATTTTACTCTCTTTATTATTGTCAGTCATTCTAACAACTTTTAGGTGTACTTTGGCACTTCAAGCCCTAGTTGCTACTCCTCTTTACCCCTTTAGAAAAAGCACTTAAGCTAATGTACCCGTGGCTCAAATACCATTAATTTCAAGGAATAGAAGAGAGGGTCGTTCAACACCGAAACAACACCGGCTCCTGTCAAGCTTCTAATAGCTCAATAGTGGTTAAGCCGTAGGCAAGCCCCGTAGGACTCCACTATTAAGACCATAGCTCTCGACGATGATGCCCTGTTATCTACACGAAGGCAGGCGCACTGCAAAGCTTAAAAATCCCTATTCCACTTACTCATTTGCGATTAATAATAACAACCATTTATAGCTAGCTTGAGGACCTCCCTTCTTGAGCAAGAAAAGATAAACCTTGTGCTCTGATACCAATGTAACATTTAATGGCCTAGTAACATGTGTGTAGCGGAAATTAACATGAACATAGTGAGCATTTCATTAGCACAGATTCCTAATGAGCATAACAAGAGTGCTTGGGTGGAGAGAGAAACAAAAAGCATAACACCTACTTAGATAGCATGAACAATACTTCAAAAGAGAGATAAATTAAGCTATTGACAACAGTTGAGGATCGGATTTACATGGAGCCGGTCCCCCCTCCAAAAGGCTTTGTATTATAGGTTTCTCCCATCAAGAGAGACAATTTACAATACAATTCTTTGTGTTCCTTAAATACTAGCTAGTGAAATAAGATGGAAGCTTCAAGCACTAAGCAAAACACAACATCAATTCCCTCACGGTCTTAGACCTCACACACCTTCAAAGATGGTGAGAGTTAGCGGGGTATGAGAGTAGATAGAGAGGAAGATGGAGTAGTCTTATGAGAAAGATGTACATCTCCTCACATAATCACTCATATATTAGCATAGCATAGCTTAGTAATTAGCATGGTAGAGGAGATGAGCATGCATTGAAGCTTGGATCTTGGTTGGATTTGCATCACAAAGCCAAGAGTTGTTGGTGTTGGCCTCCCTTCTCACAAGCTTGGAGTAGGTGATAAGCTTTCCATTAAAACTTGAGAAGGAGAGAGAGAGTCTTCTTGCTTCACACATGAGCTTGTGTGTGAGTGTGTGAGATAATTCCTTTGAAAATTCAGCCCCCCCTCTCTCTCTTGGTCGACCCCTCTTGCTATTTGCTCATGCTACCACCCCATTGGACCTCTCTAGGCTTAGCCAATAGGATTTAAGGAGCATAAGTGATAGCCTTCTGACATGTGTCGATCCCCCTTTCCCTTTTGTGAGAGCTTTAGGTAATTAATTAATGCAGCTAAACTCTCATTGAACCCCTTTGTCTCTTGGCGAATAGGAATCAGGCAAGCCATTGGGTTGCTGAATGCTCATTGGATCCCTTGGGAGACTGATAGTCTTCTATAGAGCTTAATTCTTATTGGTTCTTTTATTAAGTGTTTTTAAATTAATTAAACTAGATTTACTCTAGCCCAATTCTCATTGGTCCACCTCCATGGCCATCCAATAGGATTTGAGTACACCTTGTGGGCATCTGGGCTAGGGAGCTGACATGTGTCCCTCATTCCCTTTGTGTAAAGGAAGCTTGTGAGTGTGTGAGTGTGTGTGTGTGTTTCTCTCTCATCCCCTACTTGCAAGGCTCCCCTCCTCCTTTGTAGGATTTTTGAAGACCTTTTTACACACACACAAAGCATCCAATTTTCCTAAGCTTAGCCATTGGACACAACCTTTGATTTTTGGAACCTTAGCATTTTGGAAGTCTTAATGGGCTGAAACTTAGGGTCTTTAAAGCCCATTTTTGCACCTTGCTCTTTTGTAGATGCCCCCCCCCCTTTGGATCCCTATTTTCCCTCCTTTGGATCCCTACTGTGGCCGGTCTGCCAGCTTAACCAATATTCTAGCTTTTTCTCCCCTAGCACTTCCCCATATTAAATGATCAGTTTAACATGAGAAAATCATTTAGGAGAATTAGATATTAGTTCTTATAACATACTCCCATTTATTCTAGGGCTATTTATCTTTCCATTGCACACTAAGTAGTACACTCTCTGTTGTGTGCCTTGACCTTCCTTCGTCTTCTCCAAGCTGTGTGCGTTTCCCTGCAAGCCTAATTCCAACAGGCTTAAGGGGGTGCTAGAATATGTCTTAGTGGATGCTAGAGCTTGTCACAATGCCACAATATACCAAAGTTTAAGAATAGCTACAAAACATTACAGTTCAACCACAAAATTTCTAGCAGGAGTGTACATTTACAAGAAAGGTAAATGTTGAGGTTGATATGGGTGCTTCCAAGAGTTCTTTGTCATGCCACGAGGGTACTGGAAGAGTTGATTGCCGTGGAGCCTTTGGACTAGGTGAGAGAAGCTTCCTTTGCTCTTTGGAGATGAAAAAGAAAGAGTAAGAGGCAAGAGGAGATTGACATGATGGTTGACTTGCTTATTCTCAAAATCGATGAGAATTAGTTAAAAGAGTGTGCTAATAAACATTTTATTCAACAACAAAAGAAACAATAATACAAAGATGGAGACACAAACTCACAAATCTCTGGAGGACAGATCTACTTTCACAAGATAGGCATAAAAAACCTAGAAGAAGCTGTTGAGGAACACCTGCCTAACTTGCCTAGGGCTATTGTTGTATATAGGCATTTAACCTTCTATACCATTCGGTCGAGAATCATGGATGAAATAAGGACTTCAAAGAAAAATGAAGCTCAAGATGATGTGGTTGGAGCCCAAAGACACATGGCTATAAGTATGTATACCAAAATTAAGAATTGATATGAGGAGACACAACAACAGATTGTGAGCAACTAAACACAATTTGAAGAGGACACAAAAAACCTAAGGCTTGAACTTAATGAGCCAAAGAATGAGCTAGAAAAATCTAAAGAGAAATATGGGGTGCTCACTTTTCAAAACATGCAGCATATTATGCGGGTTAACCAAAGAGGACTATATGTACTCCCGAGCTGTATATTTTTACGTATATGGTAGAAGGCGGTGATGATTTGTAAACAAACATTCATACTGTAGGTATAGCATGTGTAGTTAGGTATTATTTATATTCTCTTGAACTACGTGATATAGGGAACTTTAATGATAGTTTTGCAATTTATGGCCGCTTGCAAGAGATAAATGAAAATTGATTAAAGCTTGTTATATAACATGCTAGGGACTATGATGGTCCAAAGAACCTTCATGAAACCATATGAAACAAACACTTACTAAGACCGTGGTATTGTAACAAGGTAAATTATTCAAATCCCTCCTATTTTGGATAGTTTTGTTGGCAAGTAATAATTGGATTTGTCCCTTTGTAAGGTTCGCTCAAGATTTCTAACTTACAAATTTATAGATAAGAAGAACATAGCACTACATTTAGATTGCCTTGCAAGCCAAGTAGACTACCTTACAAACTTTATAGATAAGAAGAACATATAAGAAGAACCTTACATACTGCCTATATTAATGCCAAGTATAAGGCCATCCCTAGTACTGTAAAATAAATTCTTTCCTTGAGAGATTAGCGCAACGGAGCATTGGTACCCTAGTACCCATTTTTTAAGAGTAGGAGGAAATTTTGAGGGCTAGGGCCTAAAGAAAGATTGCGTCTCCGGGACTAACTTCAACTCAATGCAATGAGACACTAGATATAAAATTTCTCTTCTTTATGGACTATCTTTTGGATTCTCTGTTTTTTTGGAAATCCTAATGAACACATCAAGTGTAAATTTGTTTTGGTTGAAAATGAACATTTGACTGTAATTTTCAAGGTCAGGTAAGTATATTAAGTGCTTGAACCCGGAAAATATTGTTTCTCGCTGGCCTGCCACATGCTTTTTACGATTGCGCGTGAAGGCTAGAGTGTGCTTTCTCGCCTATTGGATCACTAACTAGTCTATATAAACGTAAAGAAATGGTGCTTAGTGCGTAAGCTCTGAACCATCTTCCCAAACCAGCACTGCAATTGCTGCTGGTGAAGGTCAACACCATCACCATCACCATCACCATCATCTTTTGCCATACAATAATTGGCATGGATCCTCTGCAAGTGATCATTTTGCACGAGATGCTCATGTGGCTCGGCATGGGGCTCTGCATGCCAATCGGGGTCATCCTCATCCGGTTCCTAAGGACCACCCGCCAAGAAGGAAACACGCTCCTCAGCGGCCGCATAGCTCGAGGCCACATTTTTGTGCAAAGTTTGGGGTTGCTGCTGGCGTTGAGAGGCGGAGGGTTGGCCTTGGTCAAGTTTGGGGCACTGGAGCTGGCTCACACGCATGGGACGTCTGGGTTGGCTTTGCTGTTGGCGCCTCTCGTGGTAGCTTTTTTGGGGGTTGGTACCGCCGGAGGTGGGCGTCGGGTGGAAGAGGGGGCTGAGGTATGCAGCCCATTGGATGCTTGGCACCGGCACCATCATCTTGGCAATCGTAAATATCTTTATCGACTTACATGTGTTGGAGCTTATCGGCGCCCGTAGCTTGTTTGGCGTGAACATGGGATTTTCTGTACAAGTGGCATTGATGGCAATAGTGTACCTGGCCTAGGATTGGTGGGCCTACCTTTGCCAGGTGCAGTGGACCCTCCCGTCTACTTCTTCTACTAAAGCTGCTGCTACTGCTATATTGACCTGCGCGACCAGTAGTATAGCTTCCTTGCCTGCCCCAGTCGACATACCTATGTCCTGCACGTCGTTAGGAGCTACAGAGGACGTGGATGATCAGCCGCGTGTGTGATAAATTACTTATCCAGCTTCCAAAGACGGACTCAATATGACAAATTAATTTTGTCACAAGCATAAATACACTTATCGTTTTGTTCTAAAACAGGCATTTTGTATTTGGGATGATCAATACAAAAATAACACGAGCAATTCCCATGGCTATACAGAACAATGTAGTTCATTGCTGTTTTTGGTGTACTTGTCAATTTTTGCAACAATAAAATCTTTTTCTTTCATTGATTCCCTCATTATTGAGAGCTTACTAATCCACACCTATTGAAATGCTGATTGACCATTGTCTGTGCACATTCATGCGTGCGTGTGCTGGCGCACACCCACATGCAGATATATATTTTGAGGATGTCATCACTTGAAGCTCTTGATGTTGAAGAGAAGGATGATTTTTGTTAATGATGTTGACCGCTAATTAGTCTCTCTCTCTCTCTCTCTCTATCTCTTTGAACCTTGAGAATCTTTCTTCTTCTTCTTCTTTTCTCTCTATCTCTCTAGTAATCTTTTATGGACAAAAAGAAGTCTTGACTGGTTTGTGGATGGTCACTAATATATCTCCTTTTACTCATGATTTTGGAACACAACTTATTTGAACCTCGCATGTGTGTCACAAGCATAGCATGATAGAAGCATGATAACATACCACTAGCATAGATGCCATTTCCATTGTGCCGGCCCCTTAGCAACTTTTTGCACACATGCATGGAGCAGTTTGATATAAACATTCAATAATTTGCATCTCTATAAACATATCTAGTTATATGCCTTTCCTTGTGATGGTTTTGCATCCCTAATTAGTCAGCTACTCTTGCTGCTCAATCTACTTCATTTCCTTGAGATTCTAGTCTCCCTTCATTATGAATCCATTGATCTTGCTCTTTGTGCATGGTGTTTCTTTTAGTTACAAGAGAGGTGGCATTAGCACCACACAGTTTGAATGTACTCAAATTTTCACCATAGTAATTGAACTAGCCAACACTGTGGACTCTAGCCACATGTAAGCCTGCAAAAAAGGAGATGAGAGCAACCTCAAAGCACCTAGAACCAACCTTGGTAAATGTAAGTCTTATGCAACAAATAAACATTGTAGTGTGCTGGGAATGACCAATCCAACACTTGATTAGTAAAGTCACGAGATTTAAAATGAAAACTTCTCAGTATCTCTAGACAATATGCATGATCCCACCCATTCTCCATAACCTCTAGAATCATAAATTCTTTCTAGGTGTTGTAAAATCTGATATATAACTAACCCAAATGATTTTCTCATATTAAATTGATCATTTAATGTGGGAGAATAAACCAGAACAAGAGTTAGAATATAGACATGTGCTTATGGATCTATCTCAGCATGGGACCAAAGTCAATGGGTCCAGATGAGAGATGGTTTGTCAAAGAGAAATGCTCGCTAATGGAGCTTGAAAGACCTTAGGGTTAGCTTCATTAAAGACCTCCAAAGGTTAGTGTTAAAAGTCCTTAGACTAGGACCTTAGGCAAGCTAGAGGTGGGAACTCGGCCCAAGCTTGAGGTGCTTGTCGTGCTTGCTGACTAAGGTGCTTGAGGTGCTTGTCATGATTGATGTTTATGGTGCTTGAAATGCTTAAGGTACTTGGGGGCCAAGTTGCTTGAGGTACTTGAAGTCAAATCAAGGCCTACAAAGGAGGGGGCGAGGCCCAAGAGTAGGGGGTGGGACTGAATGGTCTTTCCCTTACCCAAGGGCCCCCTGTTGCTCAAAGAGGCAAATAGGACACATGTCAAGGCCCTAGCTAGGTTGCCCCCATAGTGTGCCTAAAGCATATTGGTTGACCTCTAAAGGGGTCCAATGAGAATTTAATGAATCAATTCATTTTTTAAGCTTTATTCAAGTCCTCCCTGTAAAAGGGAAAGGAGCAAACTAGTCCAAATGCTACCATGGTTGCTTGATATGCACTATGCATGTGATTGGCCAGGCTTGAGGAGGTCCAATCATCTCCAAGCTAGAGCTAGAAGAGGGGGTTGACCCAAGCAAGGAGGGGGCATGCTCGACCATATACCCTCTATCATACACTCACACACACTCTCATTCTCATAGTGTGTTGTGCAAGAACACCATATCCTTCCCAAGCTTGAGAAGTTGAGAGCCTACACCAACAACTCTTGGCTATGGAATGCAAATCCAACCAAGAGCCATGCTTCAATGCTATTCTAGCCATGTTCTTCATCTCCATTACTATGCTACTATGCTATGCTAAGCTATATGAGTAATGGTACGAGAGGACACCACTACTTTCTGGTAAGAATACTTCTTTTTTCTCTTCCCTACCCTTATTCCCTGCTAGCTCTCTCCATCTTCGAAGGTGTTTGAGGTCTTGGGACTGAGGCCGGGGACAAGTTAATGCTTTCTTTTAGCTAAGTTACGGGCATAATTGTGGTGCATGAAGCTCTCTATCTTCATTGCAACATCAAGGTCTCAATGAACACAAAGCTTATATTGTACCATGTCTCTCTTTATGGGAAAAACTATAATACAAAAGCCTTTTTGAGGGGGGACCGGCTCCACATAAATCCGGCCTGAACTGTGGTCAAGTTCTCTAATTCTCTCGCTTGCAAAGTATTGTTCATGCCAAGTTAATTAAGTATAATGGTCATGTTCCTACCTCTAATCAAGTTCACCCTCTATTTTCTCAAAGTATTCTTATAAAAATGCTCACTACAGTTTCCTTAATTTGCTATTCTCAATTTTCATTTTCCTTTTCCATTACACTAGGCATTCATTATAATGGTGTAATGGATAATCTCCAAATGCTTGCTTTAAAGATTAAGAGGGAAACGACATAGGTCTCTCCTTGCACAAGTACTCTTGTTCATTGAGAAATTTTTTTGAGTGCATGCAATTTCAAACAGGCCATTGAAAGAATTAGGATACCAGGATACTTTGTGTGTTCTCAACTCATGAAGTAAAACACACACACACACACACACACACACACACACACACACACACACACACACACACACACACACACACACACACACACACACACACACACACACACACACACACACACACGCGTGTGTGTGTGTGTGTGTGTGTGCATGCACACGTACGTGCACACACACAATGGTATTATCTCTCTGTTTATGGTTTTAAAAAAAGAACTATACTACCCCCTAGTGGAGTCATCCTGGCTATGTATATCCACTTAAAATATGGCTTTATATCTTTCCTAGCTACACTAAGTCAGTATCCACCGTGGGAAGGAACCCCTATAATGTTATGATGGTTGGATTTCTTTGAGCTGCAGCTATTAACGTGGTTAAAAATCTTCTACTCTATAACTGGGACTCACCTACCCTGCCATGCTAAAGGTGCTATGGCTGCTCTGGTCTAATGTGCCGGACTGCATCAGAGGTGGCTACGTTTTTTGGTTTCTCAAGGTGAAACAATACCTGGCCTACTCAGTGCTTGGGGTGTTAAGGATTCTACACGCTACATGCCATGAGTGATCGTGATCTACCTTCTTCTCTTTAAGGAGGTGAGGGTGCATTTTGCCTCTCACTTAGCCTAGTGTGTGTTCTAGTTGCATTAAAAGTTTGAACTGTGTGTGTGTTCACTTTCTGCTGCACCAATCATGGAGCTTGCAACACAACCCACATGGCTACTGTTTACTGAGCTTGGTATTTTGGTTTTTTCTCTCCTTGTTCACATATTTAGCTTTGGATGATGTATGCACTTGGGCTTATGGGTTGGTGTACCTTGTCGCTTAGCCTGGTAAGGCCCACTGTGTGGGTTGGCTATGCTTGATAGTACGTGGAATTATTGATTGTATGGTATAACACTTATATGATATTTGGATTCCGCTACTCGGTTCTGAGTAACTTTGCGAAAACGGTTCACAAGTTTTTTTTGTGTTGTTTTTAAGTTGAACCTTGGAAATTGAGGTATATTGTATTTGTTGATTGACTAGCGTGATAAAACACTACTCTCGTGATATATTAGATGATGGGATAACCTGCTGCATATGCATACTGTTCATTAATTTTTTTTAGATGGGGGGTATGCCCCGATTGCTTACTGTTGCTGGACTGTTACTAGCTGTTGCCTCTAAACATGATACAAGTCATGCGGTATTTAAATTGGCTCTTCTAGAATGGTGTACCATTTTGGGATGGTCTGGTAGCAACTCTGGTGCTTGATGAATTCTATAGGCTATTTTGATGGGTTGTTACATTACACTTTTTTGGCATTCACTAGCTCGGATCCTGTTGAAAAAGAAAAATAGCCCCACATGGCGACTCCTCTTTTTTGCTTCAAGGTTTAAACCTTTGTTCTGGCTGAATACCACGTTTATATTAGGAGTTTGGCAACTTGGTGGGGTAAACAACAAGGCACAAGATTTTGTTTTGAAACTAAGAGGAAGTGTAGTTAGTGTATTTGTACCATTTGGCATACAAGCGTAGGGTGGTTGGATTCCTTGAACCCTAATGAGCATATACTATTCAATGTCTGTCCTAAATAAACAGAAACAAGTTTGATATTATTAAACCTAGTAATGGAATTTTATGTCACTTTATGGCTTCATATAGCAAATGAAAGTGGAGCTTGACTAATCTGGCAAAAAAACTCAAAAGACTGATAAGCTTTTAATAGGGATGAGACACTTGGATTAGAAGGGGTAATGGCCTTCTGATCAGAATAATATGTGTGCTCGTAGGGGCTACCAGCTGGGGTAAAATCAATTAAAGAAGGGAGTTGATGCGAGGTAGAGGCGGCCAATTATGATAAAAAAATTGAGAAATATAAACTTTGGGATAATAAAACATAAAATCTAGAACACATGAGTACTTTGCACTGTGCTTTAAAGTTAAAAAGTTGTAAGATGGACATGGACTCAACAACTGATATAGTCCATTGACACCTATAAAACACATCCAAGTCTAACATATCTAATGTCTTGTTTGGATGGATGCAGGTAAGGACTCTATCTTATCTTGTAAGTTTTTTTGGCTTAAAGAAATTGCCTACACATGATTACACTTACTGTCATAATAATCAATATCTAATTCTCCTAAATAATCAAATTGAATTGATCATTTAATGTGGGGAAGTGCCAGGGGAGAAAAAGCTAGAATATTGGTTAAGCTAGCAGACCGGCCATAGTAGGAATCTAAAGGAGGGAAAATAGGGATCCAAAGGGGGGGCCATCTGCAAAAGAGCCATGTGCAACAATGGGCTAAAAAGACCCTAAGTTTCAGCCCATTAACACTAGAATGGTAACAGGACAATTTTATGTCCTTGGACACTTTTGTGTCCTGTTAAGTGACCATTTTGCTTGAATTATTTGAAGAGTATGAAAATGAATTTTTAGGTGCTATATATCCACAAAGTTGCCTTATGAGCTGAAAAAAACTTAGCATTTTTTTTTGAGTATTGATCTCACCACTAACCTTACTCTTGCACAACATTTTTGAACCTAAACTGTGTGAAAAAACGGGTCCTGTTTTTGGCTTTTTTTCAAATTTTGGCAACTATACCACTCTAAACCTCATGTTTGTGAGGTTTAGATGGTTAGAGGTTAGGCCTTCATAGTTCTCAACATGTTTTGATGCTTGTAGGGAGAGCTAAGTGTTAAAATTGAAAGTTATGACCAATTTACAAGAATTGCATAATCCTGTGTTTTGGCCAAAATTAGCACTTTTATGAATTTTTGGTGGCTTTCTTGATATCCAAATTCAATTTCGATTGTGTAAGTGTAATGTATAACATAAATCTAATCTTCCTTGAGTTTTGGGGGACCTAATATGCTATATAGCATAGTATATGATGATGGTTGAGTTTTTTGATTGCTGAAGAATACGATACATTTTAGAGTAGCAAGTACAACTTTCTCAATATTGCTAGTTTCTTAGGCCAATTGTGTGTATTTTGTAGGTAGTAACCATATCTAATCATAGACTACAAACTTGGCTAGATATTGAGTAGTTTCTATGGGTTTCTAGAGGTCATAATGCTAAACCCAATTTTTTCATGTTTGCTGTATTTATCACTTTATCATTGCCCCCAAGGTTCCAATTGTAAGAGATCCATTATCCTTTTGACATGCTCCATGGCTCCTTTTGAATCCAGAAGCCCAAAGGGAACTAAGAAAACATGTATATAATATCTGTATTGAGCGTGACTATAGAAACTTTGATGATAGGTCTGCAGAATGGCAAAAATGCAACTTTTTTGTACCTATTTTTTTTGCCCAAAAACAATTAGTGAGGTAAAAGAAACCATATGTTTTGGTCACCAACCCATTGAAGTTAACGGGGCATTTTATCTCATGTCCTACAAAAATCCCCACTCTTATTTATATGCAATCAACTGTAAGAAATTGCTGTTTTGGGCAAAATGCACTGGTCCATCAACTTTGGAGGCTTGTAGTGACCAAGGGATGAGAAAAATTACAAGTTTCTCATTTTTTCCATATGTAGTAGTTATTGAACTATAAGCTCATGAAAGGATTTTTCAAAATGATTGGATCTACTATGGTTTTGGAATTTTTTCCCAAAATCCTGAAAGGACACTTTTATGTTGTGTTAGGTTACCATTCTAGTGTTAAAAAGACTTCCAAAATGCTAAGGTTCCAAAATTCAAAGGTTATGTCCAAAGGTCAAACCTAGGGGAATTGGATGCTTTGTGTGTGTAAAAAAAAGTCTTTGCATATCCCTACATGGGAGGGGGCGAGCCTTTCTTCTAGGGGATGAGAGAGAAAGTCACACACACACACACACACACACACAGAGGCTCCCTTTACACAAAGGGAATTAGGGACACATGTCAGCTCCCTAGCCCAGATGCCCACAAGGAGTACCCAATTCCTATTGGATGGCCTTAGAGGTGGACCAATGAAAATTAGGCTAGAGTAAATCTAGTTTAATTAATTTAAAAACACTTAATAAAAGAACCAATGAGAATTAAGTCTCCTAGAAGACTATTGGACAGTCTCCCAAGGGGTCCAATGAGCATTGAGGAGCCCAATGGCTTGCCCGATTCCTCTTGGCCAGGAGGCAAAGGGGTCCAATGAGAGTTTAGTTTAATTATTAAATTACCTAACACTAGAATGGTAACCTAATAGGACATAAAAGTGTCCTTTCAGGGTTTTGGGAAAAAATTCCAAAACCATAGTAGATCCACTCATTTTGAAAAATCCTTTCATGAGCTTATAGTTCAATAACTACTACATATGGAAAAAATGAGAAATTTGTAAATTTTCTCATCCCTTGGTCACTACAGGCCTCCAAAGTTGATGGACCAGTGCATTTTGCCCAAAACAACAATTCCTTACGGTTGATTGCATATAAATAAGAGTGGAGATTTTTGTAGGACATGAGATAAAATGCCCCGTTAACTTCAATGGGTTGGTGACCAAAACATATGGTTGCTTTTACCTCACTAATTTTTTTTGGGCAAAAAAAAAAAGCCACAAAAAAGTTGCATTTTGCCATTCTGCAGACCTATCATCAAAGTTTCTATAGTCACGCTCAATACATATACTATATACATGTTTTCTTAGTTCCCTTTGGGCCTCTGGATTCAAAAGGAGCCATGGAGCATGTCAAAAGGATAATGGATCTCTTACAATTGGAACCTTGGGGGCAATGATAAAGTGCTAAATACAGGAAACATGAAAAAATTGGGTTTAGCATTATGACCTCTAGAAACCCATAGAAACTACTCAATATCTAGCCAAGTTTGTAGTCTATGATTAGATATGGTTACTACCTACAAAATACACACAATTGGCCTAAGAAAATAGCAATATTGAGAAAGTTATACTTGCTACTCTAAAATGTATCGTATTCTTCAGCAATCAAAAAACTCAACCATCATCATATACTATGCTATATAGCATATTAGGTCCCCCAAAACTCAAGGAAGATTAGATTTATGTTATACATTACACTTACACAATCAAAATTGAATTTGGATATCAAGAAAGCCACCAAAAAAATCATAAAAGTGCTAATTTTGGCCAAAAAACAGGATTATGCAATTCTTATAATTTGGTCAGAACTTTCGACTTTTAACACTTAGCTCTCCCTACAAGCATCAAACATGTTGAGAACAATGAAGGCCTAACCTTTAGCCATCTAAACCTCACAAACATGAGGTTTAGAGTGGTATAGTTGCCAAAAATTGAAAAAAAGCCAAAAATAGGACCCGTTTTTTCACACAGTTTAGGTTCAAAAATGTTGTGCAAGAGTAAGGTTAATGGTGAGATCGATACTCAAAAAAAAATTCTAAGTTTTTTTCAGCTCATAAGGCAACTTTGTGGATATATAGCACCTAAAAATTCATTTTCATACTCTTCAAATAATTCAAGCAAAATGGTCACTTAACAGGACACAAAAGTGTCCAAGGACATGAAAGTGTCCTGTTACCATTCTAGTGCTAAAGCTCTCACAAAAGGGGAAAGGGGGACACATGTCAGAAGGCTATCACTTATGCTGCTTAATTGTGATAGGCTTGACTGGGGGAGGTCCAATGAGGGCTGAGCAAGAGCAAATAGCAAGAGGGCTCGCCCAAGAGAGAGAGGGGGCTGATTTTTGCAAGGCATTAACACACACACACACACACTCACGCAATCTCATGTGTGAAGAAAGAGAAGACTATCTTTTCCCAAGCTTTAATGGAGAGCTCATCACCTACTCCAAGCTTGTGAGATAGAAGCCCACATCGACACACTCTTGGCTTGTGGATGCAAATCCAACCAAGAACCAAGCTTCAATGCATGCTCATCTCCTCTATCAAGCTAATTACTAAGCTAAAGATATGCTAATATGAGTGATTATGTGAGGAGATGTACATCTTTCTCGTAAGATGCTCCTTCTTCCTCTCAATCTACTCTCATACCCTGCTAGCTCTCACCATCTTCGAAGGTGTGTGAGGTCTTGGGTCTGAGAACGGGGATAATTAAAGTTGTGTTTACTAAGTGTTTTGCTTAGTGCATGAAGCTTTCATCTTCATTGCACAAGCTAGTCTTGAAGGAACACAAAGAATTGTATTGTACAATGTCTCTCTTGATGGGAGAAACCATAATACAAAGCCTTTTGGAGGGGGGACCGGCTCCATGCAAATCCGGTCCTCAAATGTTTTCAATAGCTTAATTTCTCTCTCTTTTGAAAGTATTGTTGATGCTATCTAACTAGGTGTTATGCTTTTTGTTTCTCTCTCCACCTAAGCACTCTTGTAATTCTCATTAGGAATCTATTCTAATGAAATGCCCACTATGTTCATGCTAATTTCCGCTACACATAAGTTTTTAGACCATTAAATGTTACATTGGTATCAGAGCACAAGGTTTATCTTTTCTTGCTCAAGAAGGGAGGTCCTCAAGCTAGCTATAAATGGTTGGTATTATTAATTGCCTGTGAGTAAGTAGAATAGGGATTTTTCAGCCTTGCAGTGCGCCTGCCTTTGTGTAGTTAACGGGGCATCATTGTCGAGAGCTATGGTCTTAATAGTGGAGTCCTACGGGGATTGCCTATGGCTTAACCACTATTGAGCTATTAGAAGCTTGACAGGAGCCGGTGTTGTTTTGGTGTCGAAAGACCCTCTCTTCTATTCCTTGCAATTAATGGTATTCGAGCCGCGGGTACAGTAGCTTGAGTGCTTTTTCTAAAGGGGTAAAGAGGAGTAGCAACTAGGGCTTGAAGTGCCAAAGTACACCTAAAAAGTTTACACCTAAAAGTTGTTAGAATGACCGACAATAATAAAGAGAGTGAAATTAATGTTGATAACTTTGATTTTGCTCATGAGCAAGCTACTAATGATGCTTCAATGCTTGTTAACTATATTGTTTCTAGGCTTCAACAAGCCATGGGCAATCCATCTCTCCAAAGTGAAGTGCAATGGCAGCTTCGTGCTCACGGGATTCTCCAAGCTCATCACCATGACAAGAGAATACCTAGGAAGCCTCCTTGTGAGACTACCAAAAGAGGTCTCTCTCCGATTCGGGAAGAAGAAGAGAATCCATATGAAGGGCTCAAGAATTTACTTCTTGATGATGTATCTCCTTCCCAAAGGAGAACTCAAGAGCCTCCACCGAAGGAACGAGAAAGAAGTGAGTCTCCCGCCACCTCGGCGGAGATGGCTCCACGAAGACGGCGGGCTAAACGCTCTCCATCACCACCAAAGCGGAGAAGACCATCACACTCTTCTCCACGCCATAATTGAAAGAGGGATGATAAAAAGCAAGAGAAGAAAAAGGCGAGAAGGAGGACACCCTCTTCTCCATCTTCTTCATCCTCTTCCTCTTATGAAAGTGATGGTGAAGACAACGAAGATCAAGACACGAAAAAGACGAGAAAGAGGTCACCCTCTTCTCCACCTTCTTCAAATTTTTCACCTTCTGAAGAAAGTGATGGTGCAACCTTTGAACCATCAAAAAGAAGAGGCCATAGGAAATCCTATGCCGCATGGAAGAGGTCGTCCAAGCTGAAGAAATTCAAAGAGGGAGGGAAGAGCATCTCTTTCCTTACCTATGATGGTACCTTTGGTGCTACGGACAAAGTCTTGGCCTTTATCCAGCAATTTGATGCGGCGTTTGGAGATGAGGGCTTCACGGAGTCCTCTAAGCTACGCCGTGTAGCTATGCACTTTGAAAAGTACGCCAGGCAATGGTGGTCTAGCCTACAAGCCAACGGTGAAGCTCCACGAACATGGAAAGCTTTAAGAGCTTCCATTATGATGCAGTTTTTGGCCACCGATGCCAAAGACAAAGTACTCACCGAATGGCGAAGCTTAAAGCTCTCTCCCAATGAATCCATCCACAAATATGTAGACAAGTTTTGGGACCTACAACTCAAAGCCACTGTCTTTAAAAAGTTGGATTTTGGAGAGCAAAAGCAACAATTTTGTGCGCGCTTAACTGAAGAAATGGCGGAGTATGTCAACTCCCAAATGCCACATACCATATCGACGGTAATACACCATACTATGGTGGCCTCACGAATCTATATTCAAACGGGGGCTAAAAGAAATAATAAGACCCCGGAGAACAAGGGTTCCAATGAGCCTAAGGGGAAGGACAATGTCCAAAAGTCTCGTAAGGGTAACTCCAACAAAGCTAAAGAGAAGGGAGTTTACAAAGGTAAGAACAAACTCTCTCATGAAGAGCTTGAGCGTTATCGCAAGGATAACCGGTGTTTCAAGTGCGGCGAACAAGGGCATGCGTACCGCGCTTGTCCCCAAAGGAACAACCGCCAAGATCCTCCTAGAGCTTCCTTGGTTGAAATCCAAGAGGAGGAGACTCACCAAACTCATCACAAAGGATCTCCTCTATGCCATGCTTGGGGAAAGGTAAGAGAACATGATGCTTTTATTCTCTTTGACCCTGGTTCTACTCACAATTTTATATCTATAGAGTTGGCCACCAAGCTAGGCATACAATCCTACGAGATGGGAGATGTCCTACCCGCAGACAGTGCCTTCAAGGGGCAAGAAGCTTCAGTCACTCCCTTAATCGGAAAATTGAGGCTTCATGTCCAAGGCTATGTGGACAAAGAGGACTTCTTTATCTCTCCTCTCAAGCATGAGGATGTAATCCTAGGGGCACCATGGTTTGACCGCTTGGATGCCGATGTTAAATTTCCTGAAAGGAGAATCTCCTTTAAGTTCAGGGAAAAAGACATGTATATAGATGCTAAGGAAATGGGTAACACTATCCTCATTGTACATACACCAGCTTTCAACAAGTCAATAAAGAGCTCTATTTCCGTGTACATGATTTTTGTTAAAGATTCTCAAAATGAACCTAATGGTTTAGCAAAAGAAAATAAAAGCAACCAAAAGGAATTAGAGTTATCCAATTTTCTCAAGGGGTTTCAAGATGTTTTTATTGACGACATCCCTTGTGAGCTACCTCCTAAACGAGGTAATGATGACCATGCAATTGAACTTCTTCCAGGAAGTTCACCGCCTAACAAACCTCCTTATAGAGTTTCTCAAGCTCAACAAGAGGAGATTATGCGGCAAGTGCATGAGTTAGTTGAGAAGGGCATGATTAGGCCTAGCTCATCTCCATGTTGTTCACCCGTGCTATTAGTGCAAAAGAAAGACGACACATATCGTATGTGTGTCGACTATAGAGCACTAAATAGGATCACTATCAAAAATAGGTTTCCCGTTCCACGGGTAGAAGACCTATTTAATAAGCTACAAGGATCGACCTACTTCAGTAGGATTGACCTAAAAAGTGGCTATCATCAGATAAGGATAGTTGATCAAGATATTGTAAAGACCGCATTTCACACCACATTTGGTCTTTACAAATACATTGTCATGCCTTTTGGCTTGACCAATGCACCAGCCACATTCAAGCGCTTGATGGAGAAGCTGTTCCGGCCTCATCGAACCTTCACTGGAGTGTTCTTTGATGATATTATCATCTACTCTAATTCATTAGACGAACACAAGCAACACCTCCAGGTAATATTTCAAGTTTTGAGAGAGAATAAACTTTATGTTAATCGAAAGAAAAGTGAATTTTTCTTTCAAGAGATTCAGTATTTAGGTCACATTATCTCTCAAGATGGCATCCAAATGGATCCATCAAAGTTAGAGGTAATAAAAGGATGGCCTAAACCAAGGAATCTTCATGAACTAAGAAGCTTTATAGGTATGTGTGCATACTATAGACGCTTCATAGAAAAGTTCTCACAAATTGCGGGACCATTACATGACCTAACAAAGAAAAGCGTTAGGTATACATGGTCTGCTAAGGAGAACAATGCTTTTGAAAAGCTTAAAGAAAAGCTTATCTCTCAACCTGTGCTTACACTACCGGATCTCTCAAAACCATTTGAGGTCCAATGTGATGCTTGTGGTGATTGCCTTGGAGCTGTTTTACTCCAAGAAGGGCACGCCATAGGCTATGAGAGTCGAAGGCTTGACCCTGTTGAGCAAGCTCTAGGCATATATGAAAAGGAACTCCTTGCAGTTCTACATGCCTTAGACTCATGGAAGCACTATTTCTTGGGGACTCCTTTCATTCTGCGAATGGATCACCAAAGTCTTAAGTACTTCATGACGCAGACCAAGCTCTCCGACAAACAAATGAGGCGGGCAAATTTCCTTTTGCAATTTCATTTTCATATTGCTCACATTGCTGGCAAGCATAATCAAGTAGCTGATGCACTCTCAAGACGGCCGAGAGTGAATGCGGTTTCCATAGCAACTCACAATGATCTATCTTCAATGATAGATGAGTACGCTATTGATCCCGATTTTAGAGATATTTCAGCCCTTGCATTAGGGAAGAAAGAAGAACCATTTACTTTACAAGATGGTTATCTTCTCTATGGCAATAGACTATGCGTTACTAACTCACTACGTGAGAAAGTAATGTATGAATCTCATGCTCCACCGTATGCGGGGCATAGAGGGATTCAGTCTCCCTCAAAGGGAATTGAAACATATTTCTATTGGCCTACCATGAAAGTGAACATACAAGAGTATGTTTCTAAATGTGTGGTTTGCCAAAAGACAAAATTTGATAGAGGGAAGCAACTTGGATTGCTTCAACCCTTGCCAATCCCTAATTCACCATGGGAGAGCATATCCATGGATTTTATCTTTGGATTGCCTAAGTCTATCCATGGGAATACGGGAATATGGACGATAGTAGACAGGTTCAGTAAACAAGCTCATTTTATACCTGTCAAAAAGACTATCAAAGCCCATCAAATGGCAACCCTCTTCATTTCACAAATTTTCAAGTACCATGGCTTGCCAATGTCTATAGTGTCGGATAGAGATCCTAGAATGACCAGTAATTTCTGGAAGGGTCTCTTTGAGAATTTAGGAACAAGGCTAAACTTCTCTTCGGCCTATCATCCACAAACGGATGGCCAAAGTGAAATAGCTAACGTAACAATTCTTGATCTACTAAAAGCCTATGTAACGGAAGTAGATCCCAATGGGAGAAGTACTTACCCTTAGTGGAGTATGCTTACAATAACACTGTACATACATCCACGATAAAAGCACCTTTCGAGGTAATTGAGGGAAGATAAAAAAGTCCCTTGCTACTTAAGGTACATGGGAAGATCTTCGCTGTAGATGAGTATAGCCGAGACCTACAAGAATCTTTTCAAAAGATTAAGGATGCTATCTCTATCTCATAGCAAAGGCAAAAGGCTACTGCTGACAACGATTGGGTCTTGTTAAAGTTTCCCAAGGCTCGATTAAGGCACATGACGAGCAAGAATCCTACGGGTCACCAAAAGTACTATGCTAAACTAGCAAAAAGGTACTATGGTCCCTTCCAGATTCTTAGGCCAATCAATGAGATGGCCTATCAACTCAAGTTGCCCAATCATTGGTTCATACACAATGCTTTCCATGTGAGCCTATTAAAGCCTTACAAAGGAGAGCCATCTCAAGAACCAACTATTGAAGACCCACCGGAGATCGAGGACCAAGAGGAGGTGCTGCAGCCCGAGTCCATTCTTCGACATGAAGACAAGGTATTAAGAGGTGGTAAGACTACCTGACGATATCGTATTAAGTTTAAGAATTATCCTTTTGAAGATGCTAGATAGATGCAAGGCATACAATTAAAGGATAACCTAAACCTTGTCAATGCTTACAATGCTTCCCAAGAGTAAGTGTACAAAATGTTAAAAATGAACAAAGTCTTTTTTGTCTTATAAGACTCTCTTTTTCTTTATTGTGCACAAAAATGAAGTAGTATGCATGCTTAGATCAAGTTTGCGGAGACGACGTCTCCCAAACAGCAAGTAGAGCTTGTCACTCTAGTATGGAAGACTGATAGGACTAACGTGAAGACATGCTTGCGGTAGCCTCAGGCTCTCAAGTGCCAAATGGACTAGTCATCCATTGTGGAATGATGTCGTAGGGTAACATAGGGATCCTCTACCCGCTAAGAAAAGGACTCATGAATATGCTTTATCTTCTCTACACCATAGTCGAGGACGACTATGATTTCAAGAGAGAGGTAATGCCATAATAATCAATATCTAATTCTCCTAAATGATTTTCTCATATTAAACTGATCATTTAATGTGGGGAAGTGCCAGGGGAGAAAAAGCTAGAATATTGGTTAAGCTAGCAGACCGGCCACAGTAGGGATCCAAAGGAGGGAAAATATGGATCCAAAGGGGGGTCCATCTTCAAAAGCCATGTGCAAAAATGGGCTAAAAATACCCTAGGGTTCAGCCCATTAATACTTCCAAAATGCTAAGGTTCCAAAATTCAAAGGTTATGTCCAAAGGTCAAACCTAGGGGAATTGGATGCTTTGTGTGTGTAAAAAAAGTCTTTGCATATCCCTACATGGGAGGGGGCGAGCCTTTCTTCTAGGGGATGAGAGAGAAAGTCACACACACACACACAGGCTCCCTTTACACAAAGGGAATTAGGGACACATGTCAGCTCCCTAGCCCATATGCCCACAAGGAGTACCCAATTCCTATTGGATGGCCTTAGAGGTGGACCAATGAAAATTAGGCTAGAGTAAATCTAGTTTAATTAATTTAAAAACACTTAATAAAAGAACCAATGAGAATTAAGTCTCCTAGAAGACTATTGGACAGTCTCCCAACGGGTCCAATGAGCATTTAGGAGCCCAATGGCTTGCCTGATTCCTATTGGCTAGGAGGAAAAGGGGTCGAATGAGAGTTTAGTTTAATTATTAAATTACCTAAAGCTCTCACAAAAGGGGAAAGGGGGACACATGTCAGAAGGCTATCACTTATGCTGCTTAATTGTGATAGGCTTGACTGGGGGAGGTTTAATGAGGGTTGAGCTAGAGCAAATAGCAAGAGGGCTCGCCCAAGAGAGAGAGGGGGCTGATTTTTGCAAGGCATTAACACACACACACTCACACAATCTCATGTGTGAAGAAAGAGAAGACTATCTCTTCCCAAGCTTTAATGTAGAGCTCATCACCTACTCCAAGCTTGTGAGATAGAAGCCTACATCGACACACTCTTGGCTTGTGGATGCAAATCCAACCAAGAGCCAAGCTTCAATGCATGCTCATCTCCTCTATCAAGATAATTATTAAGCTAAAGCTATGCTAATATGAGTGATTATGTGAGGAGATGTACATCTTTCTCGTAAGATGCTCCTTCTTCCTGTCAATCTACTCTCATACCCTGCTAGCTCTCACCATCTTCGAAGGTGTGTGAGGTCATGGGTCTGAGAACGGGGATAATTAAAGTTGTTTTTACTAAGTGTTTTGCTTAGTGCATGAAGCTTTCATCTTCATTGCACAAGCTAGTCTTGAAGGAACACAAAGAATTGTATTGTACAATGTCTCTCTTGATGGGAGAAACCATAATACAAAGCCTTTTGGAGGGGGGACCGGCTCCATGCAAATCCGGTCCTCAAATGTTGTCAATAGCTTAATTTCTCTCTCTTTTGAAATTATTGTTGATGCTATCTAACTAGGTGTTATGCTTTTTGTTGCTCTCTCCACCCAAGCACTCTTGTAATTCTCATTAGGAATCTATTCTAATGAAATGCCCACTATGTTCATGCTAATTTCCGCTACACATAAGTTTTTAGACTATTAAATGTTACACTTACACCTACTACTGAGAAAATATTTCTGATATCTCTATACTGGAATGAGGGTCATTCTTATAAGCATTGTACAAAGATAATTCTAAGATTGCCTTGTTTTTGTACTTATCATTTCCCTTTCTCTCGAGCCAGCTGTCTTTTGAATGTAAAAGCTCAATTATGTCTTATTATTTATGTAAAAATAGCTACACAAACGTCCTATACATAAGGTTTTTCTATTATTTTGGATAAATCGGGATGCTAGCTTTAGAAACTAATTTTGAATCTTAGTTCTAAGTTGGACCCACAATCTATAATCGCTTGACTGGTTGGCTGGTGTTATGAGGTCCCTCATAGACTAATTTTCTGGTTACCTGCTCACCGGCTATTATAGTCTCTACCTTTGTCGGTTTAAGGATTGTAGGACCAATCTACAATACTAATTATACTTATGTTTATACATTTCCTTTCAAGATCACAAACACTTTAGAATGACTACTCGCATGAAAGTAAAATACAACCCAGAGAATTATACGAGGATTCTAGAGCAGATTAAGTTTTACCTAAAAGACCAAACTCCAAAAAATGCCGTAGCATTTAGAACTCGACCTTTCTTGGCAAGAAAGGCCAAAGGTTGTGTTACTTACTACCATAAGTAGTCATAGCCTTACTAACTATTTTGTATATTGCAGACCCTTCCTCTCTCACAAGGCTTGGAATTATCTTCTGAACCCTTTTTTGTGGGAAAATCTCTTGTCCTCAGATATATTGGCATCTTGGATGCTTCACAACTTATATATGGTTCGGCTCTTACCATAGACAAAAAGATGTCTATCTTGCACATGTTATCTTTTAATGATTGGGTCAAGATTTTGGCCAGCTTGACAAGGATTACAAGGATGATGTTAATTTGATTTCCCAGTACATAGCCCAACTACCTAGACTCTCTTGTACAATATCAGCATGAGCTTGCCCTATTTTCCTCTTTTGGGGCTAAATTGTCTAACTTTTTGAAAAAACTATGCTGCCTTAATCCTTCTCTTATCAGTACCGACAACTCCTACTATCCCTCAAACGGGTGGTATCTTTTCTAGAGATAGTGCATCTCTTGAATCCGTCAAAGAATTTCACAGTAATCTTTGCTCCCTCAATGACTCTAACCTCTTAGAAATGGTACCAAAAATCTCCAAGGTGTTTCCTTTTTTACGTGCTAGGCAGATTGAAATTGAATCTTTTGGGGTAGACTGTCAGCTTTGGGTCCTACCTAACAAAGTCTTTCTAGCACCTATTCTTAGTGAAACCTAGGTCTACCTAGCTAATCTCCATGCCTCTACTGTTGAATACTGCAGACTCAAAATTTTGAAGGGTGGACAATTCCTAGACAAAGGGGAACTCATAAAAGCTCCCTTCAACCTCAACCCCATTGACCATTCCAAATGCTCTTCCAATATAGACCTCTACATGCGTACAAAGGGGAACATGGAGTTTGCCAAAAGTAACCCAGATTTCTACACAAAATCCATCCGGAATGTTTTTTGACCCTATGTTAAATGTGCTTGCAAGTTTCTTGCCCCAGAAGGTTCATGCGAATCCAGCATCATGTGGTTTGATCATGCCATTTGGTTTATTCTCAACCATCTAGACCTACTCCTCCCCAAAAACTGGCGGACTTTCATCTCACCCTTATTTGTTCTTGGTTGGCCGGCGAAGCTAAACAGATAGTAATTGCTCAAATTGCTTTCAACATCTTTCATAGGCTTATACTGTATATCTTGAAGGAACTAAAGTCTGATGAACCTAGGATTTATCTTATCACTTATGCTATATACAAAGGAGTGAAGATTATCATTAATTTACTCAAGCATTGTATTGATGATGATGACTCCCCCTCACTAAAAATACCTAATTCTCTTACTACTCCCATTTCTCTTTTACTTCATTTTTGACACCTAGCTGTTCCTCTAATCGAGGTAAATTTCGTAGCTACACTAGAGGAAGAGGAAAAGGCACCCCAATCAAATACCTTGTTGATTTACAATCATTGATGAACCTGCACATTGTTGTGATCCCATGTGGAAGGTGGTATCTCAACAAAAAATCTCATGGCTAAGATTATATTTACGTATACTATCTCTTTCAAAGTGAGCTTCTCGATTGGATACACCCTATGACACCTTTTTGTGAGTGTTTTGACTTACTTTTTGGTAACCAGAAATTACTTGACAATGTACTTATTAGTTGGAAGTATCAACAACCTATTAAAAATTTGGTCTACAATAATGATTTTGTTCGAGACAACTCCGTTCCTGAACGTGTCTGTAACTAGTTTAGCACTTTGCAAAGACTTTCATTTATATGGTATGCATGTATGTACTTGTGATCTTAGCATGAGAATATTACAGTCCGAAAAATCCTTACTAAAGGGCTTAATCACAAACCTAACATTCCCAAAAACCCATATCTCACTTTATCAACTTTACTAAGCTGCTTAACTCACCTTGTCAGTTCTCTTCGACTGGAGAAAACAGTCCTACTGGACTTAGAAAAACTCGTGGAAAAATGTTTCTTCCAAAAAATCTCACATGTACCTGGTAAATGGTTGTCTACAGATGGCTCTTGGATTACACCACAACTGGCTCTTGAATTTCAAAAACTATAAAAAAATTGGTTCATAGTAGGTATATATAAAAGCCTTGATTGTCCCACTCTGATTTGCAAAAACCTAGCTTGGAAAGTAGCACATTGTTAGGTATCTGGGAAGGAACTCAAAATACTTAACATATCCCTACAAGAGGTTACCAATAACATCTTGAGACACTTAGGAAATCTGGGTTATTCTCTTCAGGATACTAAACTACAAGTACTTTTTCCACCTATAAGATTCATAAACATAAATTTAGATGGATATCTGATGCCTCGAATAGCATCTTTACGGATGTTACCAAAGATGTCACTCTTTGTCTTGACCTTATACTAGCAGAGTTTGAATTAGTCTGTGCCACCAAACAAAAAATCTGCTATAACTTTTTGCAGATACACTACAACCCCTTTTGGATAACAAAAAACTCTAGAGAGGTTACTCTTAACCTCCCTAAACAGATTTTTCATATTTTTACAGCAGATATTACTCAGTGTTATGAGAATATTCCCTTAGAAGGAGATCTTGGGCTTAAAGATGTACTATCACAGGTTATAAAACTAGCTTTTATTAATGCTAGGAAGAAGGGTTTCTTCTACATTTCTCTTTCCCAAAAACCTAGATGGATAAAAAGAACACACTCATCCCACCCCTTGCACTTCATTGAAGAGAAGCTATGTTTAAACTTACCATGGTTACTTGATAACTGCACCATTCTCTCTGGAGGACACTGTTTTAATCAAAGCCTAGGCATCCCCATGGGCTTCTCCTGCTCCCCGCTTATGTGTAATATATACCTTGCCTTCTTCGAATACAGATAATCTGCTTTCTCAGAGCCATGGGAGATAAATATGATAAAATTTCATTATTTACAGGTATATGGATGACATATTGAGCATCAACAATAGGTCTTTTTCATAAGAGATCAATCATATATATCCCGACTGTTTAAAAAATGAACCATCTTCTGTACAAGGTTTTACTACATCCAATGTATCTTTCTGCACTTCAGTACAATGCCTTAACTTTTTTTTTTTCTCTTCATGTACCTTGTGCTAGAGAGTATGACCAAAGATTTTTGTGGAAAAGAGATCTCATGAACCTTCCACCTTTTGAATTCATCGAAAGGAATAGTAATAGACCCCAGAAAGTGGCTCTTAGCACGCATATCAACCTGCTTTACTTAATTGTATACTCCTCCTCCAACTGCCTCCTTGCTTGGGAATATATTAAGCTACTAATACACAAGTATTGCTATAATGGTTTTAAAAGGTGTGACAAAATTGATAAAATTATACTGTCACTCTCACAGCATGATTGGCCTAGGTTACACTTTAACCATGATATTCTCATCTCTCTAATAAGGTAGTACATTCACAATGGGCCTACTATCAACCCATTATGTTTGTTGCCTGGGACAAGGCACGTACACACACACACACACACACACACACACACACACACACACACACACACACACACACACACACACACACACACACACACACGCACACACGCACACACAATGGTACTTATCTCTTTGTTTATGGTTTTAGAAAAAACTATACTACCCTCTACTGCAATCATCTTGGCTAGGTATTTCCACTTAAAATAGGCTTTATATCTTTCCTAGCTACACTAAGTCGGTATCGATCGTCGGAAGGAACCCCTATAGGGTTATGATGGTTGGAAGTCTTTTAGCTGGCAGATATTAATGTGGTTAAAAATCTTTTACTCTATAATTGGGCCTCACCTACCCTGCCATGCTAAAGGTGCTATGGCTGCTCTTCTCGAATGTGGCAGAATGCATCTGAGGTGGCTATGTTTTTTGTTTTTCCCAAGAGAAACAACACCTAACCTACTCAGTGCTTAGGGTGATAAGGATTCTGCACTCTACACGCCATGAATGATCGTGATCTACCTTCTTCTATTTAAAGAGGTGAGGGTGCATTCTACCTCTCACCTTGCCTTGTGTGTTCTACTTGCATAAAAAGTTTGAACTGTATGTGTGTGTGTTCACTTTCTGCTGCACCAATCATGGAGCTTGCAACACAACTGACACAAGTCAGCCAGCTGAGCTTGGTAGTTTGATTTTTTGCCTCCTTGTTTACATATTTAGCTTTGGATGATATATGCAGCTGGGCTTATGGGTTGGTGTACCCTGTCGCTTAGCCTGGTAAGGCCCACTGTGTGGGTTGGCTATGCTTGATAAGTACATGGCATAACTAGTTGTAGGGTATAACACTTATATGATATTTGGATTCTGCTACTTGGTTCTGAGTGACTATGCAAAAACAATTCACTGGTTTTTTTTTTGTTTTGTTTTTAAGTTGAACCTTAGAAATTGAGGTATATTATATTTGTTGATTGACTGGCGTGATAAAACACTATTCTGTTGATGTATTAAATGATGGGATAACCTGCTACGTATGCATATTGTTCATTAATTTTTTTCTAGATGGGGGGTATGCCCCGTTTGCTTACTGTCACTGGACTATTACTAGCTATTGCCTCTAAACATGATACATGTCGTGCAGTATTTAAATGGGCTCTCCTAGAAGGGTGTACCATTGGGGGATGGTCTGGTAGCAACTCTGGTGCTTGATGAAATCTATACTCTATTTTGATGGGCTGTTACATTACACTTTTTCAACATTCACTAGTTCGGATACTGTTGAAAAAGAAAAAAAGCCCCATAGGGCGACTGCTCTATTTTGCTTCAAGGTTTAAACATTTGTTCGCGCTAAATACCACATTTATATTAGGAGTTTGGCCACTTGGTGTGTTAAACAACCAGGCATAAGATTTTGTTTTGAAACTAAGAGGAAGTGTAGTTAGTGTATTCTTCCCATTTGGGATACAAGCGTAAGGTGGTTGGATTTGTTGAACCCTCACACAACATTTATGACATTTTGTTGCTACTTTTCAGCGGTGGAAGTTCAAATGTAAATTCCAATGAGGCAAATGTACAGCCTGTGGGGGTTTCTGAAAATGTTACAAATCAGCCTATTACTGATGCAAATGCACATGATGTACTTGACGAGGAAAGGGCTGAAAATGAGCAGGCTAGAGGTATGCCAAAATGACTGGTGCATACATTGCATGACAGTAAATTGGATGCACTATTTTCTAGTCATACTCGTTCAGGCTCTCACCATGCATCTTATGCATTAGATTCTTATGCTTTGGATGTGTCTAGCCTACATGATGTTGAGGAACCTCTTTCTTTTGATGAAGCAAAAAATTCAAAAAATTGGATGGCTGCCATGCAATCAGAATATGATGCACTTATAGAAAATGACACATGGACTTCATGTGATTTGCCTCCTGGAAAAAAGGCCATTGGTACGAAGTGGGTTTACAAGTTGAAATCCAAGCAAGATGGTGAGATTGATTGCTATAAGGCTCGACTTGTTGCAAAGGGTTATGCACAACAAAAAGGCATAGATTATGAAGAGAATTTTTCTCCCACTTGTCGTATGACTATTGTTCGATTTCTATGTGCATTGGCAACTCATTTTGGTTGGGATGTACATCGCAATCAGACAGTGTTACTGCTTTCTTGAACGGTGACATATTTGAGGAAGTTTATGTAACACAGCGTTGCGGTTTTGTCAAGAAAGGACAAGAGGATAAGGTGGATAAATGTAACAAAGCTTTGTATGGGTTGAAGCAATCTCCTCGTGCTTGGTATGAGAAGGCTGATACTCATTTGGTCAAACGAGGCGTTCGTAATAGTCCAACAGAAAGCACCTTGTATGTCAAGCAAGATGGTCACGTACTTCTAATTGTGGTTCTTTATATTGATGATTTGTTGATCATTTGACCAAATGAGAGACATATTGTTGAATTTCAGGCTGATTTGAATGCTACTTTCAAGATGAAAGATTTGAGGCTATTGCATCATTACTTTGGTATACGATTTCAACAGTGTGATGGTGGTATTGCCTTGTGTCAGAAAAGTTACATAGAGACATTGCTATGTGAATTTGGATTTGAGGATTGCAAACCTATTGCCACTCCCATGGAAACAGGTTTGAAGTTGAGTCTACATGATGATGGTGATCATGCTGATGTCACTATGTACCAAACTACTGTTGGTTGCCTCATTTATGTATGCAATTAATGCGAGGCCGGATATTCAGTTTGCAGTCTCACATGTTAGCAGATTTATGAATAGCCCATGGTCTAAGCATTGGCAGGATGTCAAGAGGATTTTACGCTTCTTGATTGGCACTTCACATCTTCGCTTGTTTTATCCCAAGGGGGGATCATTGCCGCTAGACTTACATGCTTTTTTGGACTCAGATTGGGCTAGTTGTTTTGACACACAAGTGTCCACAAGTGGTTTTTGTTTCATGCTTGGCATTTCATGTATATCATGGTTGAGCAAGAAGCAACCCACTGTGGCCACTTTGAGTTGTGAGGCTGAGTATAGGGTAGTCGTCACAGCTACGGTTGAGTGTGTATGGCTCAGATGCCTTATGGCTGATTTGGGTGTTGGACAAGACAATGCCAACACTATCTACACCGACAGTCAGAGTGCATTGGCACTTGCAAGGAACCGAGTTTTTCATGCTTGCACACAGGACAACCTTGCAGATCTTTTCACAAAGGCATTGTCTCGTGAGAAGCTTGAAGCTTTCCGCAAAGCTTTGGGCTTACTCCCCTTTGTGGGCTGATCATGTCCTCAGGGCATGTCACTTCGCTTTACTCATGTACCAGCTCTCGTTCACCGCATTACTCCAGGGGGTATTTGTTACCATATACATGTGGTAGTGATGTGTGTGTACATACTTAGGGCCATCGAGGCCTTTTTTCCGTCTTTTAGGAGGTTTTTTCCGTCGTGAATTGTATATACGCGCATTCATTCTAGGGGTATCTATCTTTCCATTGCACACTAAGTAATACACTCTCTGTTGTGTGCCTTGAGCTTCCTTTGCCTTCTCCAAGCTGTGTGCGTTGTTTAGTATGGAGCCTAATTTACCCCTTGTAATTTTACATATTAAAAACGCATATTTGTAAGGCCCCCATTATGAGGAGAAGCCATCGTGCATGAAGAAAAATCACTCGCTGAAAACCAAAATTTTTACGGCAATCGCCGGAATATTATGGCCGGACGGCAGCCGGAAAGTGGTTGGAAAACATCCGGTCATTGGCCTATTGCCACTAAGCGGTCTTGTAAAGAAGCCCGCAATGATGGCAGATAAAGAATGGATTGTCCTTGATTGAAAGGCATGAGGAACAATCCGGTTAAGCCTTGTGTCAACGGTGGCCTTCAATGTTTTGGAGATGAAGTCCACAGAGGACTTGATGAAGTCACTTGATGACTTCTACGAGTAACCATCGGCATCCAATAAGGTATTTCTTATGAAGTGCTTGTTCAATCTAAAGATGGTAGAAAATGGTTCAGCCTGCAGAGCACCTAAATGACTTTAACACAAACATAAGTCAACTTTGATCGGTGAAAATCAATTTCTTCTCTACCGAATAGTTGGGAAAACCTTGTGATGGCTGTAAGTAACTCTATCTCTGGCACAAATACTCTTAAGTTTGATGATTTTGTGGGTGTTCTCCTAAGTGAGGAAATGTGAAGGATAAGCACAAGAGAATCATCAAGTGCTTCATTGTCAGTGGAAACAAGAGGAAGGTCTAAGGAGAGGTTCAAAAACCAAAAGAGTCATGATCGCTCAAGGCGGAGTAAGTCACGCACAAAGTCAGTTCTTGAATGTTGGAACTGCGACAAGAAGGGCCACGTCAAGAAGGATTGCAGGTCCAAGAAGTAGAAGGAGTCAGAGTCTCAAGAAAACAAGCCAACATCAGAGGCTAATGTGGCAGGTAAAGTAGAGCAAGATGCTCTAATTCTCTCATTAGACAATGTGTCTAATTCCTGGATAGAAGATTACAGGGCTTCATTCCATGCAACACCACATAAGCAATATCTCCAAGATTACACCAAAGGTAATTTTGGGTATGTATACTTGGGAGATGATGAAGCTTGTGAAATTCTCGGCAAAGGTAGAGTTTGTGTCAAAAGTGCTAACGAAAAGGAATGGAAGCTTAAAGATGTTAGGCATTTTACTTCTCTTTGGAAAAATTTGATCTCTATAGGACAATTGGATGATGAAGGTCAGACCATTGCATTCGGAAACAAACGGTGGAAGATCTGAAAGGGATCTTTGGTGGTTGCCAAGGGAGAAAAGGTCGGTACACTTTACTTGTGTACTGTCAACACGCAATCTTCAACTTGTGCAATAGCTACAAAAGTCGACAGTGCCATGTGGCACTATTGGATTGGCGTGATAAAGGAATGCAAATCCTTCAAACAAAGAAGCTTCTACCAGGTTTGAAATAAGTGGACCTAGAGTTCTCTAGAATCATAAATTCTTTCTAGATGTCGTAAAATTTAATATATAATTAATCCAAATGATTTTCTCATATTAAACTGATCATTTAATGTGGGAGAATAAACCGAAACAAGAGTTAGAATAAAGACATGTGCTTATGGATCTATCTCAGCATGGGACCAAAGTCAATGGGTCCAAATGAGCGATGATTTATCAAAGAGCAATGCTAGCTAATGGAGCTTGAAAGACCTTAGGGTTAGCTTCATTAAAGACCTCCAAAGGTTAGTGTTAAAAGTCCTTAGACTAGGACCTTAGGCAAGCTAGGACTGAGCTTGAGGTGGGAACTCGGCCCAAGCTTGAGGTCCTTGTAGTGCTTGCTGACTAAGGTGCTTGAGGTGCTTGTCGTGCTTGCTGACTAAGGTGCTTGAGGTGCTTGTCATGCTTTAGGACTAAGGTGCTTGAGGTGCTTGTCATGATTGATGATTAAGGTGCTTGAAATGCTTAAGGTACTTGGGGTCCAAGTTGCTTGAGGTACTTGAAGTCAAAGCAAGGCCTACAAAGGAGGGGGAGATCCCCAAGAGTAGGGGGTGGGATTGAATGGTCTTTCCCTCACCCAAGGGCCCCCTCTTGCTCAAAGAGGCAAATAGGACACATGTCAAGGACCTAGCTAGGTTGCCCTCATAGTGTGCCTAAAGCCTATTGGTTGACCTCTAAAGGGGTCCAATGAGAATTTAATGAATCAATTGATTGTTTAATCTTTGTTCAAGTCCTCTCTCTCAAAAGGGAAAGGAGGAAACTTGTCCAAATGCTACCATAGTTGCTTGATATGCACTATGCATGTGATTGGCCAGGGTTGAGGAGGTCCAATCATCTCCAAGCTAAAGCTAGAAGAGGGGGTTGACCCAAGCAAGGGGGGGGTGTGCTTGACCATATACCCTCTCTCATTCACTCACACACACTCTCATTCTCATAGTGTGTTGTGCAAGAACACCATATCCTTCTCCAAGCTTGAGAAGTTGAGAGCCTACAACAACTCTTGGCTATGGAATGCAAATCCAACCAAGACCCATGCTTCAATGCTATGCTAGCCATCTTCTTCATCTCCATTACTATGCTACTATGCTATGCTAAGCTATATGAGTAATGGTACGAGAGGATGCTACTTCTTTTTGGTAAGAACACTTCTTGTTTTTCTTCCCTACCCTCATTCCCTGCTAGCTCTCTCCATCTTCCAAGGTGTTTGAGATCTTTGGACTGAGGCCGGGGACAAGTTAATGCTTTCTTTTAGCTAAGTTATGGGCATAAGTGTGGTGCATGAAGCTCTCTATCTTCATTGCACCATCAAGGTCTCAAGGAACACAAATCTTGTATTGTACCAAGTCTCTCTCTTTATGGGAGAAACTATAATACAAAAGCCTTTTTGAGGGGGGACTGGCTCCACATAAAACCGGTCCTCAATTGTGGTCAAGTTCTCTACTTCTTTATCTTGCAAAGTATTGTTCATGCCAAGTGAATTCAGTATAATGGTTATGTTCCTACCTCTAATCAAGTTCACCCTCTATTTTCACAACGTATTCTCATAAAAATGCTCACTATAGTTTCCTTAATTTTGCTATTCTCAATTTTCATTGTCCTTTTCGATTACACTAGGCATTCATAATAATGGTGTAATGGAGAATCTCCAAACGCTTGCTTTAAAGATTAAGAGGAAAATGACATATGTTGCTCCTTGCACAAGTAGTCTTGTTGTGAGCAATTTTTTTGAGTGAATGCAATTTCAAACAAGCCATTGAAAGATTAGGATACCAGGATGCTTTGTGTGTTCGCAACTCATGAAGTAAAACACACACACACACACACACACACACACACACATGCACACACACACACACACACACACACACACACACACACACACACACACACACACACACACACACACACACACACATTTTGGTATTATCTCTCTTTATCTGTTTATGGTTTTTAGAAAAAACTATACTACCCCCTATTGTAGTCATCCTAGCTATGTATATCCACTTAGAATATGGATTTATATCTTTTCTAGCTATACCAAGTCGATATCCACCGTGGGAAGGAACCCCTATAGTGTTATGATGGTTGGAAGTGTTTTAGCGGGAAGCTATTAATGTGGTTATAAATCTTCTACTCTATAACTGGGCCTCACGTACCCTGCCATGCTAAAGGTGCTATGGTTGCTCTGCTCTAATGTGCTAGACTGCATCAGAGGCGGCTACATTTTTTGGTTTCCCGAGGAGAAACAACACCTTGCTTTCTCAATGCTTGGGGTGATAAGGATTTTGCACGCTACACAACATGAGTGATTGTGATCTACCTTCTTCTATTTAAAGAGGTGAGGGTGCATTCTGCCTCTCACTTAGACTTGTGTGTGTTCTAGTTGCATAAAAAGTTTGAACTGTGTGTGTGTGTTCACTTTTTGCTGCACCAATCATGGAGCTTGCAACACAACCAACCGAGGTTGGCTACTATTTACTGAGCTTGGTATTTTTTTTTTCTCTCCTTGTTTACATAATTAGCTTTGGATAATATATGCAGCTGGGCTTCTGGGTTGGTGTACCCTATTGCTTAGCATGGTAAGGCCCACTGTGTGGGTTGGCTATTCTTGACAGTACGTGGCATTACTAGTTGTATGGTATAACACTATATGATACTTGGATTCCACTACTGGTTCTGAGTAACTCTACGAAAACAATTCACTGGTAAAATACAACCTAGAGAATCAAACAAGGACTCTAGAGCAGATTAAGTTTTACCTAAAAGACTAAGTTTTACCTAAAAGACCAAACTCCAAAAAATGCCTTAGCAGTTAGAACTCGACCTTTCTTGGCAAGAAAGGCCAAATGTTGTGTTACTTACTACCATACGTAGTCATAGCCTTTCTAGCACCTATTCTTAGTGAAACCTGGGTCTACCTAGCTAATCTCCCTACCTCTACTATTGAAGACTGCAGAATCAAAATTTTGAAGGGTGGTCAGTTCCTAGACAAAGAGGACCTCAACCCCATTCGACCATTCCAAATGCCCTTCCAATACAGGCTTCTACATGCGTACAAAGGGGAACATGGAGTTTGCCAAAAGTAACCTAGATTTCTACAGAGAATCCCTCTGGAATGTTTTTTGACCCTATATTAAATGTGCTTGCAAGTTTCTTGACCCAAAAGATTCATGCGAATCCAGCATCATGTGGTTTGATCATGCCATTTGGTTTATTCTCAACCATCTACACCTACTCTTCCTCGAAAAACAAGTGGAATTTCATCTCTCCCTTATTTGTTCTTGGTTGGTTGGCCAAGCTAAACAGATAGTACGTGCTCAAATTGCTTTCAACATCTTTCGTGGGCTTATGTTGGATATCTTGAAGGAACTAAAGTCTGATGAACCTGGGATTTATCTTACCACTTATACTAGTTACAAAGGAGTAAATATTATCACTACTTTACTCAAGCCCTGCATTGATGATGAAGACTCCCCCTCACTAAAAAGACCTAATTCTCTTATCACTCCCAGTTCTGTTTTACTTCATTTTTGACACACCTAGCTCTTCCTCTAATCGAGGCAAATCTCGTACCTACACTATAGGAAGAGGCAAAAACACCCCAATCAAGAACTTTGTTGATTTATAATCATTAATGAACCTGCAGATTGCTGTGATCCCATGTGGAAGGTGGTATCTCAACAAAAAAACTCCAGGCAAAGATTATTTTTACGTACACTATCTCCTTCAAAATGAGCTTCTCGATTGGATACACCCTATGACACTTTTCTGTGAGTGTTTTGACTTACTTTTTGGTAACCACAAATTACGTGACAACGTACTTATTGACTGGAAATATCAACAATCTATTAAAACTTTGGCCTATAATAATGATTTTCTTTGACACAACTCTATTTCTAAATGTGTTTGTAGCCAGTTTAGCTATGACTACCTAATTCTCTTACTACTCCCAGTTCTCTTTTACTTAATTTTTGACACCTAGCTCTTCCTCTAATCAAGGTAAATCTCGTAGCTACACTAGAGGAAGAGGCAGTAACACCCCAATTAGGCGTCTTCTTGATTTATAATCATTGATGAACCTGCACGTTGCTATGAGCCCATGTGGAGGCGGTATCTCAACCAAAGAATTCCAGGCAAAGATTATATTTACGTATGCTATTTCTTTCAAAATGAGCTAGAAAAATCTAAAGAAAAATATGGGGTGCTCACTTTTCAAAACATGTAGCATATTATGCGGGTTAACCAAAGAGGAATATATGTACTCCAGAGCTATATATTTTTAAGTATATGGTAGAAGGCGGTGATGATTTGTAAACAAATATTCATAGTGTAAGTATAGCATGTGTAGTGGGGTATTATTTATAATCTCTTGAACCTACAAATATAGGGAACTTTAATGATAATTTTGCAATTATGGCCGCTTGCAAGAGATAAATGAAAATTGATTAAAGCTTGTGATATAACATGCTAGGGACTATGATTGTCCAAAGAACCTTTATGAAACGGTATGAAACAAACACTTACTAAGACTGTGGTATTATAACAAAAGCAAATTAGTCAAATCCCTCCTATTTTGGATAATTTTTTTGGCCAGTAATAGTTGGATTTGTCCCTTTGTAAGGTTAGCTCAAGATTTCTAACTTACAAATTTATAGATAAGAAGAACATAGCACTATACTTAGACTGCCTTGCAAGCCAAGTAAACTACCTTACAAATTTATAGATAAGAAGAATATAGCACTATATTTCGATTGCCTTGCAAACCAAGTAAACTACCTTACAAATTTTATAGATAATAAGCCTATATTAATGCGAAGAATAAGACCATCCCCAGTACTGTAAGATAAATTCTTTCCTCGAGAGATTAGCAAGGGAGCATTGGTACCCTAGTACCCATTGTTTAAAAGTAGGAGGAAATTTTGAGGGCTAGGGCCAAAAGAAGGATTGCTTCTCCGGGTCTAACTTCAACTCCATGCCATGAGACACTAGATAGAAAATTTCTCTTTTTTATGGACTATCTTTTGGATTCTCTGATCTTTTGGAAATCCTAATGAGCACTGCTACCATATACATGTGGTAGTGATGTGTGTGAACACATTAGGACCGCCGGAGCATTTTTTCCCTCTTTAGGAGGTTTTTCCCCCTGTGCATTATATATACGCCCATCACTCTAGGGCTATCTATCTTTCCATTGCACACTAAGTAACACACTCTCAAATTGTGTGCCTTGAGCTTCCTTCGTCTTCTCCAAGTTGTGTGTGGTTCTCTGCAACCCTAATTCCAACAATTGGTATCAGAGTAGGTTACGTCCTCCTGGGCTTAGTCGCAAGTTGCTCTAGCAAACGCCTCCTCACTTTCTTCAATTACAGTGAGGTTTGGCAAGCGTTCGTAGGTCGACAAATATTTCAAAACAGTTTGTAGAGCCCAGTCTGCTCAGATTTCTGATTCGGGCTCATTTCGGCCTCCGTTTCCACTACAGGCAGGTCTGCACAGGCAATTTTGTCATTTTGTGTAGAATTTCTGTCAGTGCCGATTTCTGCATAACAGGTACCTTACAATCTTCTATGGTTTATGCTATATAGCACGTGTTGTTCCTGCTCTGTTTCTCCTATTTTTAGGCAGTTTTCACATCAGGTGCAACATTTACCATGGCTGACAACAACACAGATGTTTTCAAGATGTTTGCTGCTGAGGACAGGTTGGATGGGGACAATTAACCTATGTGGGCTTATATGATGCAACACGTTCTTGTGTCAAAGGGCGTCTGGAATATTGTGAAGGGCATTGATGTACGTGAAGGGCGTCTGGAATATTGTGAAGGGCATTGATGTACGTCCTGGTTCTGAGGATGTAGGCGATGTTGAGGATATTGCAGGTCTTGCAGCAAGGATTGCTGCTATTAGAGTTGTTTTGCCTATGCCAGAACAAGCTCGCTGGGATGTAAAGGATGCGCAAGCTCATGCATTGATTGTGTTGTCTGTGAAGCGCACCATTCTTCCTCACATCCATTCAACAAAATTTGCAAAACAGGCTTGGGATATTTTGGCTGGTCTTTATGCAAGTCGCAATGAGGTTAAAATTGCTTTGCGGTGTAAAAAGCTGGAGTTGAAGATTATGCATGAGGAAGATGATATGGACACTTTCCTTGCTAGTGTCAAGGATATCAATGGGCAACTTATTTCTGCAGGTGAAGTCATTTCAGACAGTTCCCTTGTGCAGATGTTCTTGATGTGTTGCCAGATTCTTACCAAACTTTTGCTAGTACGTGGAGACTTATGACCCAAGGAAATCCAGAAGTTTTCAAGTTTGATGCATTATCACATTGCTGTTGCAAGAGTCACTTTTAAAAAAAAACAGGACTAGATAGCGTGCAGTTGAACAGGCTTTTATTGCTTCTTAAAGAAGGGGTGGTAACAGCAATGCAACCACTTCTTACGGTTGTGCTGCGAGTGGAAAAACTTCTATTCCCAATGCTTCTGCTGGCAGCACTTCGCCTGGCAATTCTGGTGATAAGGGCTAATGATCACTTGATCAAGTCATGTCCTAAGTTGAAGGCAAAAGAGGCTAAAAATAAAGAGGGTGGTTCCACTATAAGTGCTGGTTCCACCACAAATGCAGCCATTGTTGAGTCTTCTGTGAAAGGAGACTATAATGCTGATGATGATGTAGCATGGGATTTTAGCGCAGAGTATCCTGCTGTCCATGATGCATGCTTGTCAGTTGTTGCTGCAGATTCACATGTGTGGTATTTCGACAGTGGTGCTACAAAGCACATTACCTCACATCGTGAATTGTTTACCTCTCTCGAGTCTGTCCCTCATGGGAATTCAATCACTTGTGCCAACAATGCCTCTTATCCAGTTCAAGGAGTTGGAAAGATTGTGCTTATTGCTGTAAATGGCAGTTCCTTCACACTTGTTGATGCTTTATGTACCTGGGATCAAGAAGAATCTCTTGTGTGTATGCGCACTTGCTAGACTTAGACTTGTAGTGAAATTTGTGGATGACAGATGTACAGTTCATGATCTCAGTTTTGGTCATGAGATTGTTGCATCTGGCTTTTTGTGCCGTGGGCTGTATAAGCTCACTTTGTATGACAAGTGTGGACAAACTTTTGCAAATGGTGTTGCAGATTCAAGGGCTATTTCAGATGCAAAACTTTGGCATGCATGTTTTGATCATCTGAATTTTGCCAGTTTGCTGCGTTTGCAAAAATCTGATATGGTTGCTTCTTTGCCGCCTCTTGAAGCACCTGTCAAACATGTTTGTGAAGGCTGTATTTTGGGTAAGATGCAGCGTTCAAAGTTTCCAAAGGATGGCTCATTTAGGGCCACATGCAAGTTGTAGCTTGTGCATAGTGATGTTTGTGGGCCCATGCAAACTCTGTGCTTGGGCAATTACCTGTACTTTGTGACTTTCATTGATGATTACTCCAGGCATGCATGGGTATTTCCGCTTAAAGCGAAGTCTGAAGTATTTATGTGCTTCAAACAATTTCTGGCTATGGCTGAAAATGTTTCGAAATGTACTATGGGAACCCTCTGTTCCGATCGAGGGGGGAGTATATGTCTCATGAATTCAATGCATCTCTGGCTAGTCGTGGGATAAAACACCAATGTACAGTGCCTTATACACCTCAGCAAAATGGTGTTGCTCAGAGGAAAAACAGGTCACTTATGAAAATGGCACGATGTATGGTCAAAGTCCAAGCTTTGCCGCATTCTTTTTGGCTTGAGGCCATCATGTGTGCCACTTATGTACTAAACAGGTGTCCTACAAAAGCTTTGTAGTCTATTACTCCATATGAAGCATGGCATGATAGAAAGCCTTCTATTGAGCACATGCGTGTTTTTGGCTGTTGGCATATGCTTTGGTGCCACAAACACACCGCATAAAATTGAACGATAATGCTGTCAAATGTATTTTTGTTGGTTATAGTGCTGAAAGCAAAGTTTACAGGTTGTGTCATCCGCAAACAAAGCGTATTCTGTTTTCAGGGGATGTAGTTCTGTTCAGCCCTTGCTGTCATGTACTAGAGATAGTAATATAAGCTCACATGACATTTATGACACTTTGTTGCCTCTTTTCAGTGGTGGAAATATGAATGTAAGTTCCAATGAGGAAAATGTACAGCCTATGGGGGTTTTCGAAAATGTTACAGATCAGCCTATTACTGATGCAGATGTACATGATGTACTTGATGAGGAAAGGGCTAAAAATGAGCAGGGTAGAGGTATGCCAAAATGGCTGGTGCACACTTTGTGTGACAGCTTATGCATCAGATTGTTATGCTTTGGCTGTGTCTAGCTTACATGATGTTGAGGAGCCTCTGTCTTTTGATGAAGCACAGAATTCAGAAAATTGGATGGCTGCCATGCAATTTGAATATGATGCTTTCAGAGAAAATGACACATGGAATTTATGTGATTTGCCTCCTGGCAAAAAGGCCATTGGTACGAAGTGGGTTTACAAGTTGAAATGCAAGCCGGATGGTGAGATCGATCGCCATAAGGCTCGATTTGTTGCAAAGGGTTATGCAGAGCAAAAAGGCATGATTATGAAGAGATTTTTTCTCCCACTGGTCGTATGACTACTGTGCATTTTCTATGTGCATTGGCAGCTCATTTTGGTTGGGATGTACATCAATCAGACATTGTTACTGCTTTCTTCAATGGTGATATATTTGAGGAAGTTTATGTAACGTAGCCTCACGGTTTTGTCATAAAAGCACAAGATGACAAAGTGTGCAGATGTAAGAAGGATTTGTATGGGTTGAAGCAATCTCCTCGTGCTTGGTATGAGAAAGCTAACACTCATTTGGTCAAATGAGGCTTTCATATTAGTCGAGCAGAAAGCACATTGTATGTAAAGCGTGAGGGTGATGTACTTCTCATTGTGGTTCGTTATGTCGATGATTTGTTGATCACTGGACCAAATGAGAGACATATTGCTGAATTTAAGGCTGATTTGAATACTACTTTCAAGATGAAAGATTTGGGGTTGTTGCGTCATTACTTGGGTAAACAGTTTAAGCAGTGTGATGGTGGTATTGCCTTGTGTCAAAAAAGTTACATAGAGACATTGCTATGTAAGTTTGGACTTGAGGATTGCAAACCTATTGCCACTCCCATGGAAACAGATTTGAAGTTGAGTCTACATGACGCTGGAGATCCTACTGATGTCACTCTTTACCAAACTGCTATTGGCTGCCTCATTTATGTATGCAACACGAGACCAGATATTCAGTTTGCAGTCTCATAGGTCAACAAATTTATGCATAGCCCAGGGTCTAAGCATTGGCACGCTGTCAAGAGGATTTTTTGCTACCTTAGTGGCACTTTACATCTTCGCTTGTTTTATCCCAAGGGGGGATCATTGCCACCATATTTACATGCTTTTTCGGACTCAGATTGGGCTGGTTGTTTTGACATGCGAGTGTCCGCAAGTGGTTTTTGTTTCATGCTTGGCAATTCATGTATATCATGGTTGAGCAAGAAGCAACCTATTGTGGCCACTTCGAGTTGTGAGGCTGAGTACAGGGCAGTCTTCACAGCTATGGTTGAGTGTGTATGGCTCAGATGCCTTATGGCTGATTTGGGTGTTGGACAGGACACTGCCAACACTATCTACTCTGACAGTAAGAGCGCATTGGCAGTTGCAAGGAACCTAGTTTTTCATGCTCGCACAAAGCACATTGAGGTGCATTACCACTAAGTCAGGGAGAGGCTCTCAGCAGGAGAGATCAGCTTGGCTTATGTGCCAACACAGGACAACCTTGCAGATCTTTTCACAAAGGCATTGTCTCGTGAGAAGCTTGAAGCTTTCCGCAAAGCTTTGGGCTTACTCCCCTTTGTGGACTGATCATGTCCTCAGGGCATGCCACTTCCCTTTACTCATGTGCCAGGTCTTGTTCACCACATCACTCCAGGGGGGATTTTTTACCATATACATGTGGTAGTGATGTGTGTGAACACATTAGGACCACCGAGGCATTTTTTTCCCTCTTTAGGAGGTTTTTCCCCCGTGCATTGTATATACGCCCATCACTCTAGGGCTATCTATCTTTCCATTGCACACTAAGTAATACACTCTTTGTTGTGTGCCTTGAGCTTCCTTCGTCTTCTCCAAGCTGTTTGCGGTTCTCTGCAACCCTAATTCCAACAAACACATCAAGTGTAAATTTGTTTTGCTCGAAAATGAACATTTGACCGTAATTTTCAAGGTCACAAATTGGGAGTTGCAATAAAATTTCAGGTAAGTATAAGCACAAGGAGTTTTGGACAAATTCTCACAATATTTCCCACATTGTGACTTACCTCAACATCATGAGCTTTTGTGAGGGAGGCGCCGCATACCTAGCTAGGTACGATTGGGGGCAGGGGACAGCCGGCCCGGTGGGGGGGCCGGGGGTCCCCTGCCCCCAATCGTACCTAGCTAGGTATGCTGTGCCTCTCGAGTAGAAGCTCATGATGTTATGCATTGTATGAAAAACACCGAGAAAGTCTTTGTTTTCCTACATGATAAAATTTCTAAATCTTCTTGTGAAGTGCTCGAACCCGGAAAATATTTTATCTAGACGTTTCTCGCTGGCGTGCCACGTGCTTTTTACGATTGCACGTGAAGGCTAGAGTGTGCTTTCTTGCATGTTGGATCACTAACTAATCTATATAAACGTAAAGAAATGGTGTTTAGTGCGTAAGCTCTGAACCATCTTCCCAAACCGGCGTTGCAATTGCTGTTGCTGAAGATCAACACCATCACCATCACCATCATCTTTCACAATACAATAATTGGCATGGACCCTCTGGAAGTGATCGTTTTGCACGGGATGCTCATGTGGCTTAGCATGGGGCTTTGCATGCGAATCGGGGTCCTCCTCATCCGGTCCCTAAGGACCGCCCGCCAGGAGGGAAACACGCTCCTGAGCGGCCGCATAGCCCGAGGCCACATTTTTGTGCAAATTTTGGGGTTGCTGCTGGTGTTGGGAGGCGGAGGGTTGGCCTTGGTCAAGTTTGGGGCACAGGGGCTGGCTCACACACATGGGAGGTTGGGGTTGGCTTTGCTGTTGGCGCCTCCAGCTTTTTTGGGGGTGGTGCGATCGGAGGTGGGCGTTGGGTGGAAGAGGGGGCTGTGGTATGCAACCCATTGGACGCTTGGCACTGGCACCATCGTCTTGGAACGTAGCCTTTGGCGTGAACGTGGGATTTTCTATACAAGTGGCATTGATGGCAGTAGTGTACCTAGCCCAGGATTGGTGGGCCTACCTTCGCCAGGTGTAGTGGACCCTCCCATCTACTTCCTCTACTAAAGCTACTGCTGCTGCTATATTGACGTGCACGGCCAGTAGTATAGCTTCCTTGCTTGCCCCAGGCGACGTACCTATGTCCTGCTTCCAAAGACGGACTGAATATGCCAAATTAATTTTGTTACTAGCATAAATACACTTACTATTTTGTTCTAAAATAGGCATTTTGTATTTGTGATGATCAATACAAAAATAACACGAGCAATTCCTATGGCTATACAGAACAATGTAGTTCATTGCTGGTCTTGGTGTACTGGTCAATTTTTGCAACAATAAAAGCTCATTATTGAGAGCTTACTAATCCACACCTATTCAAATGATGATTGACCATTGTCTGTGTGCATTCATGTGCGCGTGTGCTGGCGTACACCCACATGCAGATATATATTTTGAGGATGTCATCACTTGAAGCTCTTGATGTTGAAGAGAAGGATGATTTTGAAATGATGTTGATGGCTAATTAGTCTCTCTCTCTCTCTCTCTCTCTCTCTCTCTCTCTCTCTTTATGCCTTGAGAATCTTTCTTCTTCTTCTTCTTCTTTTCTCTCTCTCTCTCTCTCTCTCTCTCTCTCTCTCTCTCTATAGTAATCTTTTATGGACAAAAAGAAGTCTTGACTGGTTTGTGGATGGTCACTAATATATCTCCTTTTACTCATGATGTTGGAACACAACTTATTTGAACCTCGCATGTGTGTCACGAGCATAGCATGATAGAAGCATGAGAACATACCACTAGCATAGATGCCATCTCCATTGTGCCGGCCCCTTAGCAAATTTTTACACACATGCATGGAGCAGTTTGATCTAAACATTCAATAATTTGCATATCTATAAACATCTCTAGTTATATGCCTTTGCTTGTGATGGTTCTGTATCCCTAATTAGTCAGCTACTCTTGCCACTGAATCTATTTCATTTCCTTGAGATTGTAGTCTCCCTTCATTATGAATCCATTGATATTGCTTTTTGTGCATGGTGTTTCTTTTAGTTATAAGAGAGGTGGCATTAGCACCACACAATTTGAATGTACTCAAATTTTCACCATAGTAAGTGAACTAGCCAACATTGTGGACTCTAGCCACACGTAAGCCTGCAAAAGGAGATGAAAGCAACCTCAAGACACCTAGAACCAACCTTGGTAAATGTAAGTCTTATGCAACAAATAGACATTGTAGTGTGCTGGGAATGACCAATGCAGCATTTGATTAGTAAAATCACCAGATTTAAAACGACAAATTCTCAATATCTCTATGATCCCACCTATTCTCCATAACCTCTAGAATCATAAATTCTTTCTAGGTGTCGTAAAATCTAATATATAACTAACCCAAATGATTTTCTCATATTAAACTGATCATTTAATATGGGAGAATAAACCAGAATAAGAGTTAGAATATAGACATGTGCTTATGGATCTATCTCAGCATGGGACCCAAGTTAATGCGTCCAAATGAAAGATGGTTTACCAAAGAGCAATGGTAGCTAATGGAGCTCGAAAGACCTTAGGGTTAGATTCATTAAAGACCTCCAAAGGTTAGTGTTAAAAGTCCTTAGACCTAGGACCTTAGGCAAGCTAGGGCTGAGCTTAAGGTGGGAACTCGGTCCAAGCTTGAGGTGCTTGTCGTGCTTGCTGACTAAGGTGCTTGAGGTGCTTGTCATGATTTATGACTAAGGTGCTTGAGGTGCTTGTCATGATTGATAATTAAGGTGTTTGAAATGCTTAAGGTACTTGAGGACCAAGTTGCTTGAGGTACTTGAAGTCAAAGCAAGGCCTACAAAGGAGGGGGAGAGCCCCAACAGTAGGGGGTGGGATTGAATGGTCTTTCCCTCACCCAAGGGCCCCTTCTTGCTCAAAGAGGCAAATAGGACACATGTCAAGGCCCTAGATAGGTTTCCCCCAGAGTGTGCCTAAAGCCTATTGATTGACCTTGAAAGAGGTCCAATTGATTGTTTAAACTTTATTCATGTCCTCTCTCTCAAAAGGGAAAGATGGAAACTTGTCCAAATGCTACCATGGTTGCTTGATATGCATTATGCATGTGACTGGCCAGGCTTATGAATCAATTGATTGTTTAAGCTTTATTCAAGTCCTCTCTCTCAAAAGGGAAAGGAGGAAACTTGTCCAAATGCTACCATGGTTGCTTGATATGCATTATCCATGTGATTGGCCAGGCTTGAGGAGGTCCAATCGTCTCCAAGCTAGAGCTAGAAGAGGGGGTTGACCCAAGGAAGCAGGGGGTGTGCTTGACCATATACCCTCTCTCATTCACTCACACACACTCTCATTCTCATAGTGTGTTGTGCAAGAACACCATATCCTTCTCCAAGCTTGAGAAGTTGAGAACCTACACCAACAACTCTTGGCTATGGAATGCAAATCCAACCAAGAGCCATGCTTCATTGCTATACTAGCCATCTTCTTCATCTCCATTACAATGCTACTATGCTATGCTAAGCTATATGAGTAATGGTACGAGAGGACACTACTTCTTTCTGGTAAGAATACTTCTTCTTTCTCTTCCCTACCCTCATTCCCTGCTAGCTCTCTCCATCTTCGAAGGTGTTTGAAGTTTTAGGATTGAGGCTGGGGACAAGTTAATGCTTTCTTTTAGCTAAGTTACGGGCATAATTGTGGTGCATGAAGCTCTCTATCTTCATTGCACCATCAAGGTCTCAAGGAACACAAAGCTTGTATTATACCAAGTCTCTCTCTTCATGGGAGAAACTATAATACAAAAGCATTTTTGAGGGGGGACTGGCTCCACATAAATCCGGTCCTTAACTGTGGTCAAGTTCTCTAATTCTCTCTCTTGCAAACTATTGTTCATGCCAAGTTAACTAAGTATAATGGTTATATTCCTACCTCTAATCAAGTTCAACCTCTATCTTCTCAAAGTATTCTCATAAAAATGCTCACTATTGTTTCCTTAATTTCGCTATTCTCAAATTCCATTGTCCCTTTCCATTACACTAGGCATTCATAATAATGGTATAATAGATAATCTCCAAATGCCTGGTTTAAAGATTAAGAGGAAAACGACATAGGTTGCTCTGCACAAGTAGTCTTGTTCATTGAGCATTTTTTTTGAGTGAATGAAATTTCAAACAAGCCATTCAAAGATTAGGATACCAGGATGCTTTGTGTTCTCAACCCATGAAGTAAAACACAGACACACACACACACACACACACACACACACACACACACACACACACACACACACACACACACACACACACACACACTAGTATACTAGTCATAAGTGGTTTTTTAAAGAAAAAATTCCCAAGAAAAACAAAATCCCCCCCCCCCCCCCCCCCCCCCCCCCCCTGGTTGCGTAATAAAGACAACCTGGGACTTGGTCCCCGCTTAAACCAAAGCGTGAAGTAATATCATTACATGGGGTAGGTGGCACCTGTCCACTCTCAATCACCTTCCCCAGGCTATGGTGCCTACAGGCTCGCGCAGATTTAGGGCGGCCGATTGCATTCAAAACTGATGGCTGTGGGAGCGTGAATGACATCCTATATATATAGAGGTGAGAGCATACTCTGGCCCTCACTTAGCCCTGGAGTAGGTCTTTTTTCTGCTCATTTTTTTTTTGTCTGATCTTGATAAAATGGAGCTTGCAGCTCACGAAACATAGGTATCTTACTACAAAGCTTCGGTTTTTGTTTTAATGGTGTTGCAGTACCTTGCATGGTAAGAAAGATGCCGTCTACACTGTGTATATGTCTTAGACTTAGAGAGACAAACTTTTTTGCCTAGCATTTGAACAAAATAATGAAAGCTTTTTGAAGCACCTGCATGTAATTTAGGTGTCGGTTCTGAGAAAAACATCGGCATAATCATAACATGAGCATTATTGTGGGCCTTGGGACTGCTTGTGCATAAAAAGCAACTGTTTTTTAATCTTGTTGACTGTACCAATGGGGATAAACACCTGAGGGAATGGTGTTATCTATACGAATGGCCATATTGGTCTTTTCTGCCGCTTTAGGACCTTACGTGCGTTTCGTGGTAAGGAACCTGAGTATGGGTTTTTGTAGTAAGGTACCTGGTTATGGATTTTGGCATGGTTGGCTTCAATTGGGAGCCTGTTGATATAAACACGGTTAACTGGTTTTTTTCAAACTACTGGGCCAGGGCATGATTATCATGTGCCTTAAGGCCTCGTATGCATAGAATGGGGCTGAGTTATTGTCAAACACATGCTCGGACTATTTCTTGCTACTGGGTGTTGTACTGGCTCTTTCTTGCAAAGTTGCAGATTTGTAGCTACTGGTTGTTTTTGGCTCTGCAAGTGTATGCACACAAACGCCAGTATTACAACCAGTATTACAACCTCTCTTACACATCCACCATTCTTGCACACATGGCATGTATCTATTCGTCCAAATGTTAATCACCTCCATAATCTCATTGCAAATAAAGAGGCCCTCCTAGACCCCATCGTGTTCCTAATGATAACAACTGATATAGTCCATTGACACTTGTAAAACACATCCAAGGCTAACGTATCTGTTGTCTTGTTTGGATGGATGCAGGTAAGGACCTTGTAATTTTTTTTGGCTTAAAGCAATTGCCTACACATGATTACACTTACACCTACTGTTGAGAAAATATTTTTGATATTTGTATGCTGGAATGAGGCTTTGTTCTTATAAGCATTATGCAAAGATAAGTCTAAGACTGAGTTGTTTTTGTACTTATCGTTTCCCTTTCTCTTGAGCCAGCTGTCTTTTGAATGTAAAAGTTCAATTATGTCTTATTATTTATGTAAAAATAGCTACACACACATCCTATACATAAGGTTTTTCCATTGTTTTGGATAAATCGGGACGCTTGCTTTAGGAACTAACACTATGAAAATCTCCAAGTGTTTACCGTGCAAGACCATATTAGGTATTTTGGTAAAAATCTCACATTATGGGAATCTCCAAATCGACCGAATTCATGTAATTTGGGAATTTTCCACTTAAAGTGGGAAAAATTGAGGTGTGTGGCTAGTAAATAAAGTGAAAATCTCATAGGATTGTGGTGTTGATAAACACCAAAAGTCAAGAGGATGTACAACACATGGATTTGAATAATAACTATAAATTACATAAAACAAAGGAAGATACAAAAAAGATTTTGTTTACAAATTGACTAGTATAGTCACAATAGAAGCTCCACATAATTCTACTCCACATTTGATACCATATCTGAACTTTGATCCAAGTGTGGCTGATGTGCACGAGTGAGGCCTTCTTTGGCTTTTAGAGCATGTCTTTCTGGAATCTTTATTCTAGAAAATGGTCCTTCTTTGTTGGGTCTCCAGGACCAAACAATTGCATCTATAGTTTCCCACACTTGTGGGTCCTTATAGTTGACAGCCCAATAACCCTTCCAACAATTACTGTAAGCTTGAGTATCTGTCATCCCACTTTTTCTCGCGCAAGGTGCCCAATATTGAATCAAGAGTTTTCTGTAGTTTGGTGATGTAGGCTCATTATCAATGTCAGATAAAGCCATTGCAAGCCACACTGGATAGATTTCTGTGTCACTCGGAACAAGCATAAGAAAGTCACCTTGGTGCACATCAGACATAGGGTCAAACTCTTCCCTTGGCCTATCTCGTTGAGGCCCACAAAAATGATCATTCAACTCTTCAAGGCCTAGGAATCTTTCTGCTCCTTGTTGCAAATTCATTGTAGTGCTTTGTAGATGAGAATATTCTTGAGTTTTTGGCCAAAACATTTCATACAAGACTCCCTCTGATATGATTGCTTTTCCAATCTCTTCAATTACCTTACTCCAATAATCTATCACGGGTCTATAATATCGCGGAATACTTGAACCATTCCCTAAATTTTTCCAAAATTTTATATAGTTCTTTAGCCCCAAAATGACTTCTTCGTGGGCCTTGACATACTCCGCCATTTGTACTAGAGGTGGATCTCCATGTGGTAACATTGGCTTGCCTTCTGTGTCTGTTTTCCAAAGGCGAATACTTCCACTCCAACTTGATACACCTACATGTGCCTTATATTGCATCATTGGTGTCTCATCTTGCATAAAGAACCTGAACTGAAGCGGTTTGGAATGTCCAACAAGTATGTCTTGTCCATCACAAAGATAGCCATCACAATATTGCTTGAAATCAGGGATCTTTGTGAGAAAAAATGGAGCTGGAGATGAAGATGAGCTGTTTTGTAATGTATCCATCAAATGTGGCAAAGTATAGGTTTGTGTAACTCTCAACTTCTCTGAAAACCTACTAAACATGGCGTCTATGTCCTCATGTGTATGCCCAACCATTAAAAATCCCAGCTGGATGGTTTTGAAAACACCCCTTGCAACAAGCATTGACAAATAGGCAAATAAGTATCGATTTTTGTTTTCCCCTGCACAATTATCCAATTGTAGCAACAAGTTCTCTGGCAATCTGCGAAATGTTGACCCCAATTCCTCTTCTGCAATTTCTGACGACTGCACAATGGGCTCTTTTCCATCACTCAAGTTATGGTAGTCCAAAGCATCCCTTGAGTTCAAAGCATGTAGTAGTGAAATATTGCTCCTTGGAAGTCCATTTGTTACTAGATCACCAAGAGGATGCTTATCTATCCTCTCGAGGTTATGTAAACAATTAGCAATTGAGCCAATTGTAAGATTTGGATCAGCTGGCCACAAACCATTCAAGACAAAGTGTCCGTAATGACCTTCTCCATGTCCATGAGTGATCATGCCAATCAATGCCACCTGCAGATTATATCCTGAATCCACACCCTTGGGAACAATGCGTAATCTAGGAATGGCAGTCTTCTTTTGATCCATCTTATCATGGATTATGCATACATATTTTTGTGGTTGAGTTTCTGAATACGTGCGCCATGCATAATATAGGCTTCTGCAACTCTTTTGTTGTGCCATGTGAACTTCTCTCTCCCTCAAGAGAAGAGCTCTCTCTTCAAGAGAAGGTTTAGCTTCTAACCTTGCCTTGATTGAGCTACAAATATTGCACTTAGAGAACTCACTCGTCTTTGTTAAAGTGACATGTGGGTACTCTTTGTTCCAAATTCTACCAAAAGAAGATTGGGATAGCTTCTTCTCATAGCCCATTTGGTCAAGTGTCGTGTTGATTTCACATAAAATATCCACTTGTTTGTATGTTGATGGAATCACCAATTGAGTCTCTCTTGAGCCATCTAGCAGTGTTCTACTTCTATGTGGCATTTTCTCAGAGTTATTTTCCACAAACTTGTTTAGTAGTGCTCTTGCTAAACTAGTATGTTGAAGTCCCCTTCTCAATGTACATGTGTTCCCATGTACATATTGGCGCACACCATTTTCAAAGTTCTCCTTGTATCGATAAAATGATGTCTTCGGTATTCCATGTAGCTCATACCATGCTCTACAACAAACAATAGAGCCATTTAGCCTGAATTGGTATCGTGACTTCTCATCTTTCTGATAACATATAGAAAGAACATCATAAACATAATTAGTGCGTGATTTTTGAGACTCTCCCCAAAATTGTTGTCGTAACCTTGTCACCATATCACGATCTGCAAATTGGCAGCATTTTTGTGCACAACAATCAATGCATGATACCCTTTGAATTGATTTGTTTGAAAGGTAAAAAGTCGAAGCTGGTGCTGCTTTTGATTTTTGAGTCCTGTTCATGAAAGTGTATCGTCTCTTCCTTGACAACTGGACAACATTACTCCCATCAAGTTTTTTTCCAACATTGCCATCGTTGGATACATCCTCATATGTAGCATGCATGCCATCAACAGGAACAAAGCGTTGTAATGGGCTCCCATTCAACATTGTTGTCTGCTTGATGGGCCACTTTAGCAAAGTGATGCTACCCACTTCAACCACATCATGAATGCTTGCATTTTCTCTTTCAATACCCACACCCACACAATCAGGACCAAGTTCCTGAAAGTTGACATAATCATGTGGAAATACATATAAGATGGTCCCTTCATTCATGGTTTGCATCATTGTGTCATCTTTTAAAAGGACCCTCTGATTTCTCCAAGACTCTCGAATCATTGCTTCAAATTCTGGGCTTGTCATAGGTATTGCATCTGTAACTAGAGGATCAGAATGATCATGTTCTTCATCACCATTGTAGCTTTCGTGTGGATCAATTAAGTTCCCATTTAATACAAAAGATTGCAAAAGAAGCTTTGACCATCGAACAGCACTCCATAATGAGCCTTGGAGAGATGAAGTATCCATTGTAGGAAAAGGTAGGACCACATCCTTCAAGCATTCCTCCACTAGTATGGAGACATTTCCCAGCCCTATCTTTGTACCACCACAAGTGGAATCTGGATCTGTTCTACACACACAACCAATACAAACGATTTCATTGTCAAGTATCATATGTACTTTCTCCCCAGATTCAAAGTCCATCCTGTAAGTAAAAAGATTACATTGTTAAATCCATAGTTATAGAAAAATACTCTTCAAACCAAAAATCATGCTACAACATGAAAAAGGTTTGCATAGGTTGGACAAGTGGTGAACCTTGAGACCAAATCCTCCTTGCTATATTAATGGAAGCAAGGTTGGACAAGTGGTGGACCTTGAAACCAAAGCCTCTTTGCTATATGAGAGCATAGGTTGGACAAGTGGTGGACCTAGTTGTAATACCCACTGCCACCTATCAACTACTATAGGACTATGCTTTCCAATGTCCAAGTATCCCTTGAGTCTTTCAAGGTTGAACACGTGGTGGACCTTGAAACAAAAATCCCCTTTCTATATCAGAGCATAGCTTGGACAAGTGGTGGACCTAGTTATAATGCCCAATATCCAAGGTGAAATACCTTAGGACTTTGCTACCTTGCTTGCCAATGTTTACGTAGCCCCTCATTTCTTTAATGGAAGTAAGGTTGGACAAGTGGTGGACCTTGAAACCAAAGCCTCTTTGCTATATAAGAGCATAGGTTGGACCTAGTTTTAATACCCACTGCCACCTATCAACTACTATAAGACTATGCTTTCCAATGTCCAAGTATCCCTTGAGTCTTTCAAGGTTGAACACGTGGTGGACCTTGAAACCAAAATCCCCTTTCTATATTAGAAAGGTTGAACACATGGTGGACCTTTAAACGAAAATCCCCTTTCTTTATCAGAGCATAGCTTGGACAAGTGGTGGACCTAGTTATAATGCCCAATATCCAAGGTGAAACACCTTAGAACCTTGCTACCTTGCTTGCCAATGTTTACGTAGCCCCTCATTTCTTTAATGGAAGCAAGGTTGGACAAGTGGTGGACCTTGAAAGCAAAGCCTCTTTGCGATATGAGAGCATAGGTTGGACCTAGTTGTAATACCCACTGCCACCTATCAACTACTATAGGACTATGCTTTCCAATGTCCAAGTATCCCTTGAGTCTTGCAAGGTTGAACACGTGGTGGACCTTGAAACCAAAATCCCCTTTCTATATTAGAAAGGTTGAACACATGGTGGACCTTTAAACGAAAATCCCCTTTCTTTATCAGAGCATAGCTTGGACAAGTGGTGGACCTAGTTATAATGCCCAATATCCAAGGTGAAACACCTTAGAACCTTGCTACCTTGCTTGCCAATGTTTACGTAGCCCCTCATTTCTTTAATGGAAGCAAGGTTGGACAAGTGGTGGACCTTGAAAGAAAAGCCTCTTTGCGATATGAGAGCATAGGTTGGACCTAGTTGTAATACCCACTGCCACCTATCAACTACTATAGGACTATGCTTTCCAATGTCCAAGTATCCCTTGAGTCTTGCAAGGTTGAACACGTGGTGGACCTTGAAACCAAAATCCCCTTTCTATATTAGAAAGGTTGAACACATGGTGGACCTTTAAACGAAAATCCCCTTTCTTTATCAGAGCATAGCTTGGACAAGTGGTGGACCTAGTTATAATGCCCAATATCCAAGGTGAAACACCTTAGAACCTTGCTACCTTGCTTGCCAATGTTTACGTAGCCCCTCATTTCTTTAATGGAAGCAAGGTTGGACAAGTGGTGGACCTTGAAAGAAAAGCCTCTTTGCGATATGAGAGCATAGGTTGGACCTAGTTGTAATACCCACTGCCACCTATCAACTACTATAGGACTATGCTTTCCAATGTCCAAGTATCCCTTGAGTCTTGCAAGGTTGAACACGTGGTGGACCTTGAAACCAAAATCCCCTTTCTATATTAGAAAGGTTGAACACATGGTGGACCTTTAAACGAAAATCCCCTTTCTTTATCAGAGCATAGCTTGGACAAGTGGTGGACCTAGTTATAATGCCCAATATCCAAGGTGAAACACCTTAGAACCTTGCTACCTTGCTTGCCAATGTTTACGTAGCCCCTCATTTCTTTAATGGAAGCAAGGTTGGACAAGTGGTGGACCTTGAAAGAAAAGCCTCTTTGCGATATGAGAGCATAGGTTGGACCTAGTTGTAATACCCACTGCCACCTATCAACTACTATAGGACTATGCTTTCCAATGTCCAAGTATCCCTTGAGTCTTGCAAGGTTGAACACGTGGTGGACCTTGAAACCAAAATCCCCTTTCCATATCAGAGCATAGCTTGGACAAGTGGTGGACCTAGTTATAAAGCCCCTCCTTTCTTTAATGGAAGAAAGGTTGGAAAAGTGGTGAATCTTGAAACCCAAACCCTTTGGCTATATATAGAGGATATCTTGGACAAGTGGTGGGCTTAGTTGTAGTATCCAATGTCCAAGGTCCAAGGTGAACTATGTAAAGACCTTACTTCCAAAAACAGAGTCGTACAAGTGGTTCTCCTTGAAACCAAAACCTCCTTAGTGTATTAGAACATAGCTTGGAGAAGTGGTGGACTTAGTTGTAATGGTGAATGTCCAAAGCAAACTATTATAGGACCTTGCTTCCCAAATCAAGTTTGGACAAGTGGTGGATCTTGAAACCAAAACCCCCTTACTCTATTAGAGCATAGCTTAGATAAGTGGTGGACCTAGCTGCCATGGAAAATGTTCAATCTGAACTGCTGCAAGACCTTGCTATTAAATGTCTAAGTAGAGCTAGCTTCTTTAATGGAATCAAGGTTGGGAAAGTGGTGCATCTTGAAACCAAAAGCCCTTTATTGTATTAGAGCATAGCTTGGACAAGTGAGGGACCTAGTTTTAATGTGTGATGTCCAAAGAAAAGTATTACAAGACCTTGCTTTCCAATATTTGAATTGGTCAAGTGGTTAAAACTAAGTATAAAACTTTGACCATTTTCTTCTCGAATTGCCAAAAAGCTAGTTTTAGACACCCCTAAATGAAAATGGTTTAGGGTGGCCTTAAACAATGTTTTTTCAAAGACTTGAACAAAAGGGTTGTTGAAGAGTAATGACAATTTATTGTGGCTTGAAGTGCCTGAGTATGTGAAAACAAGCCTAGGTTTTCCACGAGGCAAAAGGTGACATAATAAGAACATTGGAAAGTTAGGATTGACCATGTGGCCTAAACTTTGGCAAGTGAAGTGGTGGCCAAGTTTTGTGGCACAGTGTGCACTTGGTCCTATATGTGTTGACCACTTGGCTAAATCTAGGACCATAAGGCCAAACCTTTGGCACCTTAAATATAGTATGGGACATAATCTAGAACTGCTATAGTAAATTAGTAGTATAGCTAATATGTTAATATTTGTATTATATTTAAGTATATGCTAATATAATTTATGTTCAAAATTTCACTAATGAAGAATGTTCCCATTTAGCACTCCAGATGCGGGGTCTTAGGGCAATGCCACAATGGGGTGACAAGGCAGCGCTTCCACGTGAGGTTTGGGGGTAGCGCTCTTGATGGGGATGTGGAATATAGCGCTCTCGATGGCGGGGCTTGGGAGGTTGATTTTGGGATATTGTTCTGAGCGGGGTCCTGGGGCAGCGTCCCAGGCGGGGTCAAGGGGCGGCATGTTTTTCCTAGTATAGAGTTATGCATGTTTTTCATATTTTCAACCATGATTTCTTTAATTTTGGCCGTGTGAATTGGTTAATTTTTTATATTGCTTTTGTTTTTTTTAATCCTATGATAAAACATGGACTTGTAGCATACGTGGCATTCTAATAAACCCTATCAAGATTAGGCACACAGAGAGCGCACGAGAAACGCACACAGAGAAAGCAGGCGAGCAGCAAAAACACAGAAAGCGCACACGGATTGCACACAGTAGGAGTATACGCGCACGTAGAGGAGCAAGCTCGGCATCGTACACAACACACAGGTGGAGTGCACAGGATTGAAAGTTCGCGCACAAGACAAAGAAACAGCAGCGTACACAACGCTTTCCAGAAGGGCAGGATCGGGCAGTCTTCTCAGGAGACATTGCACACCTCACGAATAGAGAAAAAACAGGTATTTCTCTCTCTCTCACTCTCTGTCTTTCTCCATATAGAGAAGATGGTTCTCTGTAACTCTTCTTGCACACACACTCTCTCGTCAAAAGACAGAGATACATAGTTTAAACGTATCCCCGCACACATACACATATTCCCACACATCGTCTTCCTCTCTTCCACATACATAACCACAGTGAAATCTGTTATCTTGCTGTCTCTCTCTTGAAAATACATGCACATATTCCCACACATCGTCTTCCTCACTTCCACATACATAACCACAATGAAATCTGTTATCTTGTTGTCTCTCTCTTGAAAATACGTGCACATATTCCCATACATCGTCTTCCTCTCTTCCACATACATAAACACAGTGAAATCTGTTATCTTTCTCTCTCCTCTCTCTAAAAAACAGTTATTTATCTCTCTCTCTCTCTCTATCTATCTATCTCTGTATTTGCTATCTCTCTCTTGAAAATACATGCTCATGTATGTGTGCGTCTGTGTTATCTATGTGTATGTATGTATATTTGTGTTATTTCATTGTAATACTCATACATAATGCAGATACACAATTACACTTAATTACGATATGCACACATAGTATATATACATACATAAATATCACAAATAACTAACACATTGTAATACTAGTAAAATTGAATAGAAGACTTACTTGCGTGATCTGTTAAAGTCGATTCTTGTAGCGAGTTCTGGATGTATGCTGAGCTGATTTTCCTCTAATCCATTTGTAGATATGATTGTAACTTCTGTTTCTCAAAAATAGTAGTGTTGTTTAGTGATACACCTAATGGACATAAATGGTTTAAACTAGGACATGTAGACCAAAAATACGTGTATTTCTTTGGATGAATATATACACTTTTTGGTGACCCTTACCACAAGTGGTGGACCTTAAGACCAATGGACTATAAGGACCTCCAAACAATACCTTGTACACTCAATCCTTCTTGGTATCTAGGTTGGACAAGTGGTGGACCTTGTTCAAATTCTCTAACCACTCTCTCTAACATGGTGACATAATTTAGGTGTGATAAATTCATATCTATGCAAACTAATATCAGTTTAGGCTTGTTAATTTGAATTTGTTTGAATTTATGTACAATATAATGATTTGAGGTTTGCATATTTGAATTTAGGTGGTATAATGATATCTTTTTGTGGTAAACTTGAATTTAAAATCAATTTTGCGTAGAATATTTTAAATTTAAGTAGTAAAATTTAAATTTTTATAAAAAAGTTTGAATTTTAAAATTTGGGCGGGATAGTTTAAAATTTAGGCGGGATATTTAAGATTTGGGAGGGATATTTTAAATTTAGGCGGGAAGGTTTTGAATTTATAGCGAGATCTCCCTTACATAAGAGAGTATAGGTTGGACAAGTGGTGGACCTTCAAGCTAGAGCATCCATGCTACTGGACATGATAGGTAGGGAATCTAGTTGAATATTGTATGTATAATATATATGTAATAGATCTAGCTTGGACAAGTGGTGGACCTTGGAATAAAACCCCATGTAAAACATATCATGCACATTCCAAGTGGTCAAAAAAAATATCATTTAGAATATAGCCTTATAGGTTGGACAAGTGGTGGACCTTAACACCCAGATATTCTTCATATAATGACATAGCGTGGAAAACTGGTGAATCTTGAGACCAAACCATGCTACTAGCGATAATAGCTTGGACAAGTGGTGGACCTTGAAAGTAAACCCCCCATCTACGAAATATCGTGGGTTTAAGGTATTTCGATGGAGCCTAGCATCTTGGAGACATCGTGCATCTTGCTTCTCTTCATGTTTCAATGGAGCCTATCTTGGACAAATGGTGGAGCATCCTTCTCTCCATGTTTCAATGGACCCTAGCTTGGACAAGTGGTGGACCTTTACTTCTCTCTATTATTCAATAGAGTTAGCTTGGACAAGTGGTGGACCTTGGAACCAAACCCCCATTTAAAACCTATCATGGTCACTCCAAGTGGTGAGAAAGAATAACCTTTAAGATATAGCCTTATAGGTTGGACAAGTGGTGGACCTTAACACGCGCATATTCTTAATTTAATGACATAGAGTGGAAAAGTGGTGAATCTTGAGACCAAACCACTCAGGCTACTAGCAATAATAGCTTGGACAAGTGGTGGACCTTGACTGTAAACCCCTCATCTACGACATATCGTGGGTTTAATGTTTTTCGATGGAGCCTAGCATTTTGGAGACATGGTGCACCTTGATTCTCCTCATGTTTCAATGGAGCCTACCTTGCACAAATGGTGGAGCGTCCTTCTCTCCATGTTTCAATGGACCCTAGCTTAGACAAGGGGTGGACCTTTGCTTCTCTCTATGTTTCAATAGAGTTAGCTTGGACAAGTGGTGGACCTTGGAACCAAACCCCCATTTAAAACCTATCATGGTCACTCCAAGTGGTGAGAAAGAATAACCTTTAAGATATAGCCTTATAGGTTGGACAAGTGGTGGACCTTAACACGCGCATATTCTTAATTTAATGACATAGAGTGGAAAAGTGGTGAATCTTGAGACCAAACCACTCAGGCTACTAGCAATAATAGCTTGGACAAGTGGTGGACCTTGACTGTAAACCCCTCATCTACGACATATCGTGGGTTTAATGTTTTTCGATGGAGCCTAGCATCTTGGAGACATGGTGCACCTTGATTCTCCTCATGTCTCAATGGAGCCTACCTTGCACAAATGGTGGAGCGTCCTTCTCTCCATGTTTCAATGGACCCTAGCTTAGACAAGGGGTGGACCTTTGCTTCTCTCTATGTTTCAATAGAGTTAGCTTGGACAAGTGGTGGACCTTGGAACCAACCCCCATGTAAAACCTATCATGGTCACTCCAAGTAGTAAGAAAGAATAACCTTTAAGATGTAGCCTTATAGGTTGGACAAGTGGTGGACCTTAACACCCACATATTCTTAATAAAAGTGGTGAATCTTGAGACCAAACCACTCAGGCTACTAGCAATAATAGCTTGGACAAGTGGTGGACCTTGAATGTAAACCCCTCATCTACGAAATATCGTGGGTTTAATGTATTTCGATGGAGCGTAGCATCTTGGAGACATGGTGCAGCTTGCTTCTCGTCATGTTTCAATGGAGCCTATCTTGGACAAATGGTGGAGCATCCTTCTCTCCATGTTTCAATGGACCCTAGCTTGGACAAGTGGTGGACCTTTGTTTCTCTCTATGTTTCAATAGAGTTAGCTTGGACAAGTGGTGGACCTTGGAACCAAACCCCCATGTAAAACCTATCATGGTCACTCCAAGTGGTAATAAAGAATAACCTTTAAGATGTAGCCTTATAGGTTGGACAAGTGGTGGACCTTAACACGCGCATATTCTTAATATAATGACATAGAGTGGAAAAGTGGTGAATATTGAGACCAAACCACTCAGGCTACTAGCAATAATAGCTTGGACAAGTGGTGGACCTTGAATGTACACCCCTCATCTACGACATATCGTGGGTTTAATGTTTTTCAATGGAGCTTAGCATCTTGGAGACATGGTGCACCTTGCTTCTCCTCATGTTTGAATGGAGCCTACCTTGGACAAATGGTGGAGCATCCTTCTCTCCATGTTTCAATGGACCCTAGCTTAGACAAGGGGTGGACCTTTGCTTCTCTCTATGTTTCAATAGAGTTAGCTTGGACAAGTGGTGGACCTTGGAACCAAACCCCCATGTAAAACCTATCATGGTCACTCCAAGTAGTAAGAAAGAATAACCTTTAAGATGTAGCCTTATAGGTTGGACAAGTGGTGGACCTTAACACCCACATATTCTTAATAAAAGTGGTGAATCTTGAGACCAAACCACTCAGGCTACTAGCAATAATAGCTTGGACAAGTGGTGGACCTTGAATGTAACCCCTCATCTACGAAATATCGTGGGTTTAATGTATTTCGATGGAGCCTAGCATCTTGGAGACATGGTGCAGCTTGCTTCCGTCATGTTTCAATGGAGCCTATCTTGGACAAATGGTGGAGCATCCTTCTCTCCATGTTTCAATGGACCCTAGCTTGGACAAGTGGTGGACCTTTGTTTCTCTCTATGTTTCAATAGAGTTAGCTTGGACAAGTGGTGGACCTTGGAACCAAACCCCCATGTAAAACCTATCATGGTCACTCCAAGTGGTAATAAAGAATAACCTTTAAGATGTAGCCTTATAGGTTGGACAAGTGGTGGACCTTAACACGCGCATATTCTTAATATAATGACATAGAGTGGAAAAGTGGTGAATCTTGAGACCAAACCACTCAGGCTACTAGCAATAATAGCTTGGACAAGTGGTGGACCTTGAATGTACCCCTCATCTACGACATATCGTGGGTTTAATGTTTTTCAATGGAGCTTAGCATCTTGGAGACATGGTGCACTTGCTTCTCCTCATGTTTCAATGGAGCCTACTTGGACAAATGGTGGAGCATCCTTCTCTCCATGTTTCAATGGACCCTAGCTTAGACAAGGGGTGGACCTTTGCTTCTCTCTATGTTTCAATAGAGTTAGCTTGGACAAGTGGTGGACCTTGGAACCAAACCCCCATGTAAAACCTATCATGGTCACTCCAAGTAGTAAGAAAGAATAACCTTTAAGATGTAGCCTTATAGGTTGGACAAGTGGTGGACCTTAACACCCAATATTCTTAATAAAAGTGGTGAATCTTGAGACCAAACCACTCAGGCTACTAGCAATAATAGCTTGGACAAGTGGTGGACCTTGAATGTAAACCCCTCATCTACGAAATATCGTGGGTTTAATGTATTTCGATGGAGCCTAGCATCTTGGAGACATGGTGCAGCTTGCTTCTCGTCATGTTTCAATGGAGCCTATCTTGGACAAATGGTGGAGCATCCTTCTCTCCATGTTTCAATGGACCCTAGCTTGGACAAGTGGTGGACCTTTGTTTCTCTCTATGTTTCAATAGAGTTAGCTTGGACAAGTGGTGGACCTTGGAACCAAACCCCCATGTAAACCTATCATGGTCACTCCAAGTGGTAATAAAGAATAACCTTTAAGATGTAGCCTTATAGGTTGGACAAGTGGTGGACCTTAACACGCGCATATTCTTAATATAATGACATAGAGTGGAAAAGTGGTGAATCTTGAGACCAAACCACTCAGGCTACTAGCAATAATAGCTTGGAACAAGTGTGGACCTTGAATGTAAACCCCTCATCTACGACATATCGTGGGTTTAATGTTTTTCGATGGAGCCTAGCATCTTGGAGACATGGTGCACCTTGCTTCTCCTCATGTTTCAATGGAGCCAACTTGGACAAATGGTGGAGCATCCTTTCTCCATGTTTCAATGGACCCTAGCTTAGACAAGGGGTGGACCTTTGCTTCTCTCTATGTTTCAATAGAGTTAGCTTGGACAAGTGGTGGACCTTGGAACCAAACCCCCATGTAAAACCTATCATGGTCACTCCAAGTAGTAAGTAAGAAGAATAACCTTTAAGATGTAGCCTTATAGGTTGGACAAGTGGTGGACCTTAACACCCACATATTCTTATTAAAAGTGGTGAATCTTGAGACCAAACCACTCAGGCTACTAGCAATAATAGCTTGGACAAGTGGTGGACCTTGAATGTAACCCCTCATCTACGAAATATCGTGGGTTTAATGTATTTCGATGGAGCCTAGCATCTTGGAGACATGGTGCAGCTTGCTTCTCGTCATGTTTCAATGGAGCCTATCTTGGACAAATGGTGGAGCATCCTTCTCTCCATGTTTCAATGGACCTAGCTTGGACAAGTGGTGGACCTTTGTTTCTCTCTATGTTTCAATAGAGTTAGCTTGGACAAGTGGTGGACCTTGGAACCAAACCCCCATGTAAAACCTATCATGGTCACTCCAAGTGGTAATAAAGAATAACCTTTAAGATGTAGCCTTATAGGTTGGACAAGTGGTGGACCTTAACATGCGCATATTCTTAATATAATGACATAGAGTGGAAAAGTGGTGAATCTTGAGACCAAACCACTCAGGCTACTACCAATAATAGCTTGGACAAGTGTTGGACCTTGAATGTAAACCCTCATCTACGACATATCGTGGGTTTAATGTTTTTCGATGGAGCCTAGCATCTTGGAGACATGGTGCACCTTGATTCTCCTCATGTTTCAATGGAGCCTACCTTGGACAAATGGTGGAGCATCCTTCTCTCCATGTTTCAATGGACCCTAGCTTAGGACAAGGGGTGGACCTTTGCTTCTCTCTATGTTTCAATAGAGTTAGCTTGGACAAGTGGTGGACCTTGGAACCAAACCCCATGTAAAAACCTATCATGGTCACTCCAAGTAGTAAGAAAGAATAACTTTAAGATGTAGCTTATAGGTTGGACAAGTGGTGGACCTTAACACCCACATATTCTTAAAAAAGTGGTGAATCTTGAGACCAAACCACTCACGCTACTAGCAATAATAGCTGGGACAAGTGGTGGACCTTGAATGTAAACCCCTCATCTACGAAATATCGTGGGTTTAATGTATTTCGATGGAGCCTAGCATCTTGGAGACATGGTGCAGCTTGCTTCTCGTCATGTTTCAATGGAGCCTATCTTGGACAAATGGTGGAGCATCCTTCTCTCCATGTTTCAATGGACCCTAGCTTGGACAAGTGGTGGACCTTTGCTTCTCTCTATGTTTCAATAGAGTTAGCTTGGACAAGTGGTGGACCTTGGAACCAAACCCCCATGTAAAACCTATCATGGTCACTCCAAGTGGTAAGAAAGAATAACCTTTAAGATGTAGCCTTATAGGTTGGACAAGTGGTGGACCTTAACACGCGCATATTCTTAATATAATGACATAGAGTGGAAAAGTGGTGAATCTTGAGACCAAACCACTCAGGCTACTAGCAATAATAGCTTGGACAAGTGGTGGACCTTGAATGTAAACCCCTCATCTACGACATATCGTGGGTTTAATGTTTTTCGATGGAGCCTAGCATCTTGGAGACATGGTGCACCTTGCTTCTCCTCATGTTTCAATGGAGCCTACCTTGGACAAATGGTGGAGCATCCTTCTCTCCATGTTTCAATGGACCCTAGCTTAGACAAGTGGTGGACCTTTGCTTCTCTCTATGTTTCAATAGAGTTAGCTTGGACAAGTGGTGGACCTTGGAACCAAACCCCCATGTAAAACCTATCATGGTCACTCCAAGTGGTAAGAAAGAATAACCTTTAAGATGTAGCCTTATAGGTTGGACAAGTGGTGGACCTTAACACGCGCATATTCTTAATTTAATGACATAGAGTGGAAAAGTGGTGAATCTTGAGACCAAACCACTCAGGCTACTAGCAATAATAGCTTGGACAAGTGGTGGACCTTGAATGTAAACCCCTCATCTACGACATATCGTGGGTTTAATGTTTTTCGATGGAGCCTAGCATCTTGGAGACATGGTGCACCTTGCTTCTCCTCATGTTTCAATGGAGCCTACCTTGGACAAATGGTGGAGCATCCTTCTCTCCATGTTTCAATGGACCCTAGCTTAGACAAGGGGTGGACCTTTGCTTCTCTCTATGTTTCAATAGAGTTAGCTTGGACAAGTGGTGGACCTTGGAACCAAACCCCCATGTAAAACCTATCATGGTCACTCCAAGTAGTAAGAAAGAATAACCTTTAAGATGTAGCCTTATAGGTTGGACAAGTGGTGGACCTTAACACCCACATATTCTTAATAAAAGTGGTGAATCTTGAGACCAAACCACTCAGGCTACTAGCAATAATAGCTTGGACAAGTGGTGGACCTTGAATGTAAACCCCTCATCTACGAAATATCGTGGGTTTAATGTATTTCGATGGAGCCTAGCATCTTGGAGACATGGTGCAGCTTGCTTCTCGTCATGTTTCAATGGAGCCTATCTTGGACAAATGGTGGAGCATCCTTCTCTCCATGTTTCAATGGACCCTAGCTTGGACAAGTGGTGGACCTTTGTTTCTCTCTATGTTTCAATAGAGTTAGCTTGGACAAGTGGTGGACCTTGGAACCAAACCCCCATGTAAAACCTATCATGGTCACTCCAAGTGGTAAGAAAGAATAACCTTTAAGATGTAGCCTTATAGGTTGGACAAGTGGTGGACCTTAACACGCGCATATTCTTAATATAATGACATAGAGTGGAAAAGTGGTGAATCTTGAGACCAAACCACTCAGGCTACTAGCAATAATAGCTTGGACAAGTGGTGGACCTTGAATGTAAACCCCTCATCTACGACATATCGTGGGTTTAATGTTTTTCGATGGAGCCTAGCATCTTGGAGACATGGTGCACCTTGCTTCTCCTCATGTTTCAATGGAGCCTACCTTGGACAAATGGTGGAGCATCCTTCTCTCCATGTTTCAATGGACCCTAGCTTAGACAAGGGGTGGACCTTTGCTTCTCTCTATGTTTCAATAGAGTTAGCTTGGACAAGTGGTGGACCTTGGAACCAAACCCCCATGTAAAACCTATCATGGTCACTCCAAGTAGTAAGAAAGAATAACCTTTAAGATGTAGCCTTATAGGTTGGACAAGTGGTGGACCTTAACACCCACATATTCTTAATAAAAGTGGTGAATCTTGAGACCAAACCACTCAGGCTACTAGCAATAATAGCTTGGACAAGTGGTGGACCTTGAATGTAAACCCCTCATCTACGAAATATCGTGGGTTTAATGTATTTCGATGGAGCCTAGCATCTTGGAGACATGGTGCAGCTTGCTTCTCGTCATGTTTCAATGGAGCCTATCTTGGACAAATGGTGGAGCATCCTTCTCTCCATGTTTCAATGGACCCTAGCTTGGACAAGTGGTGGACCTTTGCTTCTCTCTATGTTTCAATAGAGTTAGCTTGGACAAGTGGTGGACCTTGGAACCAAACCCCCATGTAAAACCTATCATGGTCACTCCAAGTGGTAAGAAAGAATAACCTTTAAGATGTAGCCTTATAGGTTGGACAAGTGGTGGACCTTAACACGCGCATATTCTTAATATAATGACATAGAGTGGAAAAGTGGTGAATCTTGAGACCAAACCACTCAGGCTACTAGCAATAATAGCTTGGACAAGTGGTGGACCTTGAATGTAAACCCCTCATCTACGACATATCGTGGGTTTAATGTTTTTCGATGGAGCCTAGCATCTTGGAGACATGGTGCACCTTGCTTCTCCTCATGTTTCAATGGAGCCTACCTTGGACAAATGGTGGAGCATCCTTCTCTCCATGTTTCAATGGACCCTAGCTTAGACAAGGGTGGACCTTTGCTTCTCTCTATGTTTCAATAGAGTTAGCTTGGACAAGTGGTGGACCTTGGAACCAAACCCCCATGTAAAACCTATCATGGTCACTCCAAGTAGTAAGAAAGAATAACCTTTAAGATGTAGCCTTATAGGTTGGACAAGTGGTGGACCTTAACACCCACATATTCTTAATAAAAGTGGTGAATCTTGAGACCAAACCACTCAGGCTACTAGCAATAATAGCTTGGACAAGTGGTGGACCTTGAATGTAAACCCCTCATCTACGAAATATCGTGGGTTTAATGTATTTCGATGGAGCCTAGCATCTTGGAGACATGGTGCAGCTTGCTTCTCGTCATGTTTCAATGGAGCCTATCTTGGACAAATGGTGGAGCATCCTTCTCTCCATGTTTCAATGGACCCTAGCTTGGACAAGTGGTGGACCTTTGCTTCTCTCTATGTTTCAATAGAGTTAGCTTGGACAAGTGGTGGACCTTGGAACCAAACCCCCATGTAAAACCTATCATGGTCACTCCAAGTGGTAGAAAGAATAACCTTTAAGATATAGCCTTATAGGTTGGACAAGTGGTGGACCTTAACACGCGCATATTCTTAATTTAATGACATAGAGTGGAAAAGTGGTGAATCTTGAGACCAAACCACTCAGGCTACTAGCAATAATAGCTTGGACAAGTGGTGGACCTTGAATGTAAACCCCTCATCTACGACATATCGTGGGTTTAATGTTTTTCGATGGAGCCTAGCATCTTGGAGACATGGTGCACCTTGCTTCTCCTCATGTTTCAATGGAGCCTACCTTGGACAAATGGTGGAGCATCCTTCTCTCCATGTTTCAATGGACCCTAGCTTAGACAAGGGGTGGACCTTTGCTTCTCTCTATGTTTCAATAGAGTTAGCTTGGACAAGTGGTGGACCTTGGAACCAAACCCCCATGTAAAACCTATCATGGTCACTCCAAGTGGTAAGAAAGAATAACCTTTAAGATATAGCCTTATAGGTTGGACAAGTGGTGGACCTTAACACCCATATTCTTAATATAATGACATAGAGTGGAAAAGTGGTGAATCTTGAGACCAAACCACTCAGGCTACTAGCAATAATAGCTTGGACAAGTGGTGGACCTTGAATGTAAACCCCTCATCTACGAAATATCGTGGGTTTAATGTTTTCGATGGAGCCTAGCATCTTGGAGACATGGTGCACCTTGCTTCTCCTCATGTTTCAATGGAGCCTATCTTGGACAAATGGTGGAGCATCCTTCTCTCCATGTTTCAATGGACCCTAGCTTAGACAAGGGTGGACCTTTGCTTCTCTCTATGTTTCAATAGAGTTAGCTTGGACAAGTGGTGGACCTTGGAACCAAACCCCCATGTAAAACCTATCATGGTCACTCCAAGTGGTAAGAAAGAATAACCTTTAAGATGTAGCCTTATAGGTTGGACAAGTGGTGGACCTTAACACCCACATATTCTTAATAAAAGTGGTGAATCTTGAGACCAAACCACTCAGGCTACTAGCAATAATAGCTTGGACAAGTGGTGGACCTTGAATGTAAACCCCTCATCTACGAATATCGTGGGTTTAATGTATTTCGATGGAGCCTAGCATCTTGGAGACATGGTGCACTTGCTTCTCCTCATGTTTCAATGGAGCCTACCTTGGACAAATGGTGGAGCATCCTTCTCTCCATGTTTCAATGGACCCTAGCTTGACAAGTGGTGGACCTTTGCTTCTCTCTATGTTTCAATAGAGTTAGCTTGGACAAGTGGTGGACCTTGGAACCAAACCCCCATGTAAAACCTATCATGGTCACTCCAAGTGTAAGAAAGAATAACCTTTAAGATGTAGCCTTATAGGTTGGACAAGTGGTGGACCTTAACACCCATATTCTTAATATAATCTAGAGTAAAAGTGGTGAATCTTGAGACCAAACCACTCAGGCTACTAGCAATAATAGCTTGGACAAGTGGTGGACCTTGAATGTAAACCCCTCATCTACGAAATATCGTGGGTTTAATGTATTTCGATGGAGCCTAGCATCTTGGAGACATGGTGCAGCCTTGCTTCTCGTCATGTTTCAATGGAGCCTACTTGGACAAATGGTGGAGCATCCTTCTCTCCATGTTTCAATGGACCCTAGCTTGGACAAGTGGTGGACCTTTGTTCTCTCTATGTTTCAATAGAGTTAGCTTGGACAAGTGGTGGACCTTGGAACCAAACCCCCATGTAAAACCTATCATGGTCACTCCAAGTGGTAAGAAAGAATAACCTTTAAGATGTAGCCTTATAGGTTGGACAAGTGGTGGACCTTAACACCCACATATTGACATAGAGTAAAAGTGGTGAATCTTGAGACCAAACCACTCAGGCTACTAGCAATAATAGCTTGGACAAGTGGTGGACCTTGAATGTAAACCCCTCATCTACGAATATCGTGGGTTTAATGTTTTCGATGGAGCCTAGCATCTTGGAGACATGGTGCACCTTGCTTCTCCTCATGTTTCAATGGAGCCTACCTTGGACAAATGGTGGAGCATCCTTCTCTCCATGTTTCAATGGACCCTAGCTTAGACAAGGGTGGACCTTTGCTTCTCTCTATGTTTCAATAGAGTTAGCTTGGACAAGTGGTGGACCTTGGAACCAAACCCCCATGTAAAACCTATCATGGTCACTCCAAGTAGTAAGAAAGAATAACCTTTAAGATGTAGCCTTATAGGTTGGACAAGTGGTGGACCTTAACACCCACTTATATTCTAATAAAAGTGGTGAATCTTGAGACCAAACCACTCAGGCTACTAGCAATAATAGCTTGGACAAGTGGTGGACCTTGAATGTAAACCCCTCATCTACGAAATATCGTGGGTTTAATGTATTTCGATGGAGCCTAGCATCTTGGAGACATGGTGCAGCTTGCTTCTCGTCATGTTTCAATGGAGCCTATCTTGGACAAATGGTGGAGCATCCTTCTCTCCATGTTTCAATGGACCCTAGCTTGGACAAGGGGTGGACCTTTGTTCTCTCTATGTTTCAATAGAGTTAGCTTGGACAAGTGGTGGACCTTGGAACCAAACCCCCATGTAAAACCTATCATGGTCACTCCAAGTGGTAATAAAGAATAACCTTTAAGATGTAGCCTTATAGGTTGGACAAGTGGTGGACCTTAACACGCGCACATATTCTTAATAAAAGTGGTGAATCTTGAGACCAAACCACTCAGGCTACTAGCAATAATAGCTTGGACAAGTGGTGGACCTTGAATGTAAACCCCTCATCTACGACATATCGTGGGTTTAATGTTTTTCGATGGAGCCTAGCATCTTGGAGACATGGTGCACCTTGCTTCTCCTCATGTTTCAATGGAGCCTACCTTGGACAAATGGTGGAGCATCCTTCTCTCCATGTTTCAATGGACCCTAGCTTAGACAAGGGTGGACCTTTGCTTCTCTCTATGTTTCAATAGAGTTAGCTTGGACAAGTGGTGGACCTTGGAACCAAACCCCCATGTAAAACCTATCATGGTCACTCCAAGTAGTAAGAAAGAATAACCTTTAAGATGTAGCCTTATAGGTTGGACAAGTGGTGGACCTTAACACCCACATATTCTTAATAAAAGTGGTGAATCTTGAGACCAAACCACTCAGGCTACTAGCAATAATAGCTTGGACAAGTGGTGGACCTTGAATGTAAACCCCTCATCTACGAAATATCGTGGGTTTAATGTATTTCGATGGAGCCTAGCATCTTGGAGACATGGTGCAGCTTGCTTCTCGTCATGTTTCAATGGAGCCTATCTTGGACAAATGGTGGAGCATCCTTCTCTCCATGTTTCAATGGACCCTAGCTTGGACAAGGGTGGACCTTTGTTCTCTCTATGTTTCAATAGAGTTAGCTTGGACAAGTGGTGGACCTTGGAACCAAACCCCCATGTAAAACCTATCATGGTCACTCCAAGTGGTAATAAAGAATAACCTTTAAGATGTAGCCTTATAGGTTGGACAAGTGGTGGACCTTAACACGCGCATATTCTTAATATAATGACATAGAGTGGAAAAGTGGTGAATCTTGAGACCAAACCACTCAGGCTACTAGCAATAATAGCTTGGACAAGTGGTGGACCTTGAATGTAAACCCCTCATCTACGACATATCGTGGGTTTAATGTTTTTCGATGGAGCCTAGCATCTTGGAGACATGGTGCACCTTGCTTCTCCTCATGTTTCAATGGAGCCTACCTTGGACAAATGGTGGAGCATCCTTCTCTCCATGTTTCAATGGACCCTAGCTTAGACAAGGGGTGGACCTTTGCTTCTCTCTATGTTTCAATAGAGTTAGCTTGGACAAGTGGTGGACCTTGGAACCAAACCCCCATGTAAAACCTATCATGGTCACTCCAAGTAGTAAGAAAGAATAACCTTTAAGATGTAGCCTTATAGGTTGGACAAGTGGTGGACCTTAACACCCACATATTCTTAATAAAAGTGGTGAATCTTGAGACCAAACCACTCAGGCTACTAGCAATAATAGCTTGGACAAGTGGTGGACCTTGAATGTAAACCCCTCATCTACGAAATATCGTGGGTTTAATGTATTTCGATGGAGCCTAGCATCTTGGAGACATGGTGCAGCTTGCTTCTCGTCATGTTTCAATGGAGCCTATCTTGGACAAATGGTGGAGCATCCTTCTCTCCATGTTTCAATGGACCCTAGCTTGGACAAGTGGTGGACCTTTGTTTCTCTCTATGTTTCAATAGAGTTAGCTTGGACAAGTGGTGGACCTTGGAACCAAACCCCCATGTAAAACCTATCATGGTCACTCCAAGTGGTAATAAAGAATAACCTTTAAGATGTAGCCTTATAGGTTGGACAAGTGGTGGACCTTAACACGCGCATATTCTTAATATAATGACATAGAGTGGAAAAGTGGTGAATCTTGAGACCAAACCACTCAGGCTACTAGCAATAATAGCTTGGACAAGTGGTGGACCTTGAATGTAAACCCCTCATCTACGACATATCGTGGGTTTAATGTTTTTCGATGGAGCCTAGCATCTTGGAGACATGGTGCACCTTGCTTCTCCTCATGTTTCAATGGAGCCTACCTTGGACAAATGGTGGAGCATCCTTCTCTCCATGTTTCAATGGACCCTAGCTTAGACAAGGGGTGGACCTTTGCTTCTCTCTATGTTTCAATAGAGTTAGCTTGGACAAGTGGTGGACCTTGGAACCAAACCCCCATGTAAAACCTATCATGGTCACTCCAAGTAGTAAGAAAGAATAACCTTTAAGATGTAGCCTTATAGGTTGGACAAGTGGTGGACCTTAACACCCACATATTCTTAATAAAAGTGGTGAATCTTGAGACCAAACCACTCAGGCTACTAGCAATAATAGCTTGGACAAGTGGTGGACCTTGAATGTAAACCCCTCATCTACGAAATATCGTGGGTTTAATGTATTTCGATGGAGCCTAGCATCTTGGAGACATGGTGCAGCTTGCTTCTCGTCATGTTTCAATGGAGCCTATCTTGGACAAATGGTGGAGCATCCTTCTCTCCATGTTTCAATGGACCCTAGCTTGGACAAGTGGTGGACCTTTGTTTCTCTCTATGTTTCAATAGAGTTAGCTTGGACAAGTGGTGGACCTTGGAACCAAACCCCCATGTAAAACCTATCATGGTCACTCCAAGTGGTAATAAAGAATAACCTTTAAGATGTAGCCTTATAGGTTGGACAAGTGGTGGACCTTAACACGCGCATATTCTTAATATAATGACATAGAGTGGAAAAGTGGTGAATCTTGAGACCAAACCACTCAGGCTACTAGCAATAATAGCTTGGACAAGTGGTGGACCTTGAATGTAAACCCCTCATCTACGACATATCGTGGGTTTAATGTTTTTCGATGGAGCCTAGCATCTTGGAGACATGGTGCACCTTGCTTCTCCTCATGTTTCAATGGAGCCTACCTTGGACAAATGGTGGAGCATCCTTCTCTCCATGTTTCAATGGACCCTAGCTTAGACAAGGGGTGGACCTTTGCTTCTCTCTATGTTTCAATAGAGTTAGCTTGGACAAGTGGTGGACCTTGGAACCAAACCCCCATGTAAAACCTATCATGGTCACTCCAAGTAGTAAGAAAGAATAACCTTTAAGATGTAGCCTTATAGGTTGGACAAGTGGTGGACCTTAACACCCACATATTCTTAATAAAAGTGGTGAATCTTGAGACCAAACCACTCAGGCTACTAGCAATAATAGCTTGGACAAGTGGTGGACCTTGAATGTAAACCCCTCATCTACGAAATATCGTGGGTTTAATGTATTTCGATGGAGCCTAGCATCTTGGAGACATGGTGCAGCTTGCTTCTCGTCATGTTTGAATGGAGCCTATCTTGGACAAATGGTGGAGCATCCTTCTCTCCATGTTTCAATGGACCCTAGCTTAGACAAGGGGTGGACCTTTGCTTCTCTCTATGTTTCAATAGAGTTAGCTTGGACAAGTGGTGGACCTTAGAACCAAACCCCCATGTAAAACCTATCATGGTCACTCCAAGTGGTAAGAAAGAATAACCTTTAAGATGTAGCCTTATAGGTTGGACAAGTGGTGGACCTTAACACGCGCATATTCTTAATATAATGACATAGAGTGGAAAAGTGGTGAATCTTGAGACCAAACCACTCAGGCTACTAGCAATAATAGCTTGGACAAGTGGTGGACCTTGAATGTAAACCCCTCATCTACGAAATATCGTGGGTTTAATGTATTTCGATGGAGCCTAGCATCTTGGAGACATGGTGCAGCTTGCTTCTCGTCATGTTTCAATGGAGCCTATCTTTGACAAATGGTGGAGCATCCTTCTCTCCATGTTTCAATGGACCCTAGCTTGGACAAGTGGTGGACCTTTGTTTCTCTCTATGTTTCAATAGAGTTAGCTTGGACAAGTGGTGGACCTTGGAACCAAACCCCCATGTAAAACCTATCATGGTCACTCCAAGTGGTAATAAAGAATAACCTTTAAGATGTAGCCTTATAGGTTGGACAAGTGGTGGACCTTAACACGCGCATATTCTTAATATAATGACATAGAGTGGAAAAGTGGTGAATCTTGAGACCAAACCACTCAGGCTACTACCAATAATAGCTTGGACAAGTGGTGGACCTTGAATGTAAACCCCTCATCTACGACATATCGTGGGTTTAATGTTTTTCGATGGAGCCTAGCATCTTGGAGACATGGTGCACCTTGCTTCTCCTCATGTTTCAATGGAGCCTACCTTGGACAAATGGTGGAGCATCCTTCTCTCCATGTTTCAATGGACCCTAGCTTAGACAAGGGGTGGACCTTTGCTTCTCTCTATGTTTCAATAGAGTTAGCTTGGACAAGTGGTGGACCTTGGAACCAAACCCCCATGTAAAACCTATCATGGTCACTCCAAGTAGTAAGAAAGAATAACCTTTAAGATGTAGCCTTATAGGTTGGACAAGTGGTGGACCTTAACACCCACATATTCTTAATAAAAGTGGTGAATCTTGAGACCAAACCACTCAGGCTACTAGCAATAATAGCTTGGACAAGTGGTGGACCTTGAATGTAAACCCCTCATCTACGAAATATCGTGGGTTTAATGTATTTCGATGGAGCCTAGCATCTTGGAGACATGGTGCAGCTTGCTTCTCGTCATGTTTCAATGGAGCCTATCTTGGACAAATGGTGGAGCATCCTTCTCTCCATGTTTCAATGGACCCTAGCTTGGACAAGTGGTGGACCTTTGTTTCTCTCTATGTTTCAATAGAGTTAGCTTGGACAAGTGGTGGACCTTGGAACCAAACCCCCATGTAAAACCTATCATGGTCACTCCAAGTGGTAATAAAGAATAACCTTTAAGATGTAGCCTTATAGGTTGGACAAGTGGTGGACCTTAACACGCGCATATTCTTAATATAATGACATAGAGTGGAAAAGTGGTGAATCTTGAGACCAAACCACTCAGGCTACTACCAATAATAGCTTGGACAAGTGTGGACCTTGAATGTAAACCCCTCATCTACGACATATCGTGGGTTTAATGTTTTTCGATGGAGCCTAGCATCTTGGAGACATGGTGCACCTTGATTCTCCTCATGTTTCAATGGAGCCTACCTTGGACAAATGGTGGAGCATCCTTCTCTCCATGTTTCAATGGACCCTAGCTTAGACAAGGGGTGGACCTTTGCTTCTCTCTATGTTTCAATAGAGTTAGCTTGGACAAGTGGTGGACCTTGGAACCAAACCCCCATGTAAAACCTATCATGGTCACTCCAAGTAGTAAGAAAGAATAACCTTTAAGATGTAGCCTTATAGGTTGGACAAGTGGTGGACCTTAACACCCACATATTCTTAATAAAAGTGGTGAATCTTGAGACCAAACCACTCAGGCTACTAGCAATAATAGCTAGGGATAACCATTAAGATATAGTCTTTCAAGGGGTGAGAAAGAATAACCATTAAGATATAGTCTTATAGGTTGGACAAGTGGTGGACCTTAACACCCAAATATTCTTAATATAATGACAGAGAGTGGAAAAGTGGTGAATCTTGAGAGCAAACCACTCATGCTACTAGCGATAATAGGTTGGACAATTGTTGATCTTGAATGTAAACTCCCCATGTACAAAATAACGTGGGTTTAAGGTATTTCGATGGAGGCTAGCATCTTGGAGATATGGTGCAGCTTGCTTCTCTTCATGTTTCAATGGAGTCTATCTTGGACAAATGGTGGAGCATCCTTCTCTCCATGTTTCAATAGACCCTAGCTTAGACAAGTGGTGGACCTTTGCTTCTCTCTATGTTTCAATAGAGTTAGCTTGGACAAGTGGTGGACCTTGGAACCAAACCCCCATGTAAAACCTTTCATGGTCACTCCAAGTGGTCAGAAAGAATAACCATTAAGATATAGTCTTATAGGTTGGACAAGTGGTGGACCTTAATACCCAAATATTCTTAATATAATGACACAGAGTGAAAAAGTGGTGAATCTTGAGACCAAACCCCTCATGCTACTAGCGTTAATAGGTTGGACAACTGGTGGACCTTGAATGTAAACCTTCCATGTTTCAATAGAGTTAGCTTCGACAAATGGTGGAGCATCCTTCTCTCCATGTTTCAATGGAGCCTAGCTTGGACAAGTGGTGGACCTTTTGCTTCTCTCTATGAGAAGAATAAAGTTAGCTTGGATAAGTGGTGGACCTTGGAACCAAACCCCTATGTAAAACATATCATGGACATTTCAAGTGGTGAGAAAGAATACCCTTTAAGATATACCCTTATAGGTTGGACAAGTGGTCGACCTTAACACCTAGATCTTCTTTATATAATGACATAGAGTGGAAAAGTGGTGAATCTTGAGACCAAACCACTCATGCTACTAGGGATAATAGCTTGGAAAAGTGACTGACCTTGACGTTAAACCCCACATGTAAACAATATCGTGGGTTTAAGGTATTTCAATGGATCCTAGAATCTTGGAGACATGGTGCAACTTGCTTCTTTTCATGTTTCAATGAAGCCTATCTTCCACCAATGGGGGATCATCCTTCTCTAAATGTCTCAGTGGAGCCTAGCTTGGACAAGTGGTGGACCTTTGCTTCTCTCTATGTTTCCATAGAGTTAGCTTGGACAAGTGGTGGACCTTGAAACCAAACCCCCATGTAAAACATATCATGGTCATTCCAAGTGGTGAGAAATAATACCCTTTAAGATCTAGCCTTATAGGTTGGACAAGTGGTCGACCTTAAAACCTAGATCTTCATAATATAACGACATAGAGTGGAAAAGTGGTAAATCTTGAGACCAAACCACTCATGCTACTAAGAATAATAGGTTGGACAAGTGGTGGACCTTGAATGTAAACCCCCATGTACGAAATATCATGGGTTTAAGGTATTTCAATGGAGCCTAGCATCTTGGAGACATGGTGCAGATTGCTTCCCTTCATGTTTCAATGGAGCCTATCTTGGACAAATGGTGGAGCATCCTTCTCTCCATGTTTCAATGGAGCCTAGCTTGGACAAGTGGTGGACCTTTGCTTCTCTCTATGTTTCAATAGAGTTAGCTTGGACAAGTGGTGGGCCTTGGAACCAAACTCCCATGTAAAACCTATCTTGGTAACTCCAAGTGGTGAGAAAGAATAAAGTTTAAGATATAGCCTTATAGGTTGGACAAGTGGTGGACCTTAGCACCCAGATATTCTTAATAGAATGACATAGAGTGGAAAAATGGTGAATCTTGAGACCAAACCACTCATGCTACTAGAGATAATAGGTTGGACAAGTGGTGGACCTTGAATGTAAACCCCCCATGTACAAAATATCATGGGTTTGAGGTATTTCAATGGAGCCTAGCATCTTGGAGACATGGTGTAGCTTGCTTCTCTTCATGTTTCAATGGAGCGTATCTTGGACAAATGGTGGAGCATCCTTCTCTCCATGTTTCAATGGACCCTAGCTTGGACAAGTGGTGGACCTTTGATTCTCTCTATGTTTCAATAGAGTTAGCTTGGACAAGTGGTGGACCTTGAAACAAAACCCCCATGTAAAACCTATGCTGGTCACTCCAAGTGGTGAGAAAGAATAACCCTTAAGATATAGCCTTATAGGTTGGACAAGTGGTGGACCTTAACACCCAAATATTCTTAATATAATGACATAGAGTGAAAAAGTGGTGAATCTTGAGACCAAACCACTCATGCTACTAGCGTTAATAGGTTGGACAAGTGGTGGACCTTGAATGTAAACCCCCCATGTTTCAATAGAGTTAGCTTCGACAAATGGTAGAGGATCCTTCTCTCCATGTTTCAATGGAGCCTAGCTTGGACAAGTGGTGGACCTTTGTTTCTCTCTATGTTTCAATAGAGTTAGCTTGGACAAGTGGTGGACCTTGGAGCCAAACCCCCATGTAAAACATATCATGGACATTTCAAGTGGTGAGAAAGAATACCCTTTAAGATATACCCTTATAGGTTGGACAAGTGGTCGACCTTAACACCCAGATCTTCTTAACGTAATGACATAGAGTGGAAAAGTGGTGAATCTTGAGACCAAACCACTCATGCTACTAGAGATAATAGGTTGGACAAGTGGTGGACCTTGAATGTAAACTCCCCATGTACAAAATATCGTGGGTTTAAGGTATTTCAATGGATCTTAGCATCTTGGAGACATGGTGCAGCTTGCTTCTCTTCATGTTTCAATGGAGCCTATCTTGGACAAATGGTGGAGCATCCTTCTCTCCATGTTTCAATGGACCCTAGCTTAGACAAGTGGTGGACCTTTGCTTCTCTCTATGTTTCAATAGAGTTAGCTTGGACAAGTGGTGGAACTTGGAACCAAACCCCCATGTAAAACCTATCATGGTCATTCCAAGTGGTGAGAAAGAATACCCTTTAAGATATAGCCTTATAGGTTGGACAAGTGGTGGACCTTAACACCCAGATCTTCTTAATATAATGACATAGAGTGGAAAAGTGGTGAATCTTGACATCAAACCACTCATGCTACTAGTGATAATAGGTTGGACAAGTGGTGGACCTTGAATGTAAACCCCCCATGTACGAAATATCATGGGTTTAAGATATTTCAATGGAGCCTAGCATTTTGGAGACATGGTGCAGCTTGCTTCTCTTCATGTTTCAATCAAACCTGGCTTGGACAAATGGTGGAGCATCCTTCTCTCCATGTTTCAATGGAGCCTAGCTTGGACAAGTGGTGGACCTTTGATTCTCTCTATGTTTCAATAGAGTTAGCTTGGACAAGTGGTGGACCTTGGAACCATACCCCTATGTAAAACCCATCATGTGCATTCCAAGTGGTGGTAAATAATACCATTTAAGATATTGCCTTATAGGTTGGACAAGTGGTGGACCTTAACACCCAGATCTTCTTAATATAATGACATAGAGTGGAAAAGTGGTGAATCTTGAGACCAAACCACTCATGCTACTAGGGATAATAGGTTGGACAAGTGGTGGACCTTGAATTTAAACCCCACATATACAAAATATCATGGGTTTAAGGTATTTCAATGGAGCCTAGCATCTCAAAGACATGGTGCATCTTGCTTCTCTTCATGTTTCAATGGAGCCTATTTTGGACAAATGGTGGAGCATCCTTCTCTCCATGTTTCAATGGACCCTAGATTGGACAAGTGGTGGACCTTTGCTTCTCTCTATGTTTCAATATAGTTAGCCTATATTAGACAATTAGTAGACCTCGAATCTCTCCATGTTGTCTAGAGCTGAGCTTGGACAAGTGGTGGACCTTACTTCTCCCTTCCCTTAGTTTACTAGCTTAAATGATCACTATGTATACTTGCTTAGATCTAGCTTGAACAAGTGGTGGAACTTGTATTCACACAAACTTAATCCATTACAAAAAAGTATATGTTAAAATAACATTTGGTTTTTTTTGTTTCAGGAAAGATGGCTCCAAAAAAACAGGTTGCAAGGGTTGCTGTCTCAGTTGACTATACTTGCAATGATCTTAGGAAATGGTATTTGGACATACATGGTATAGAGGGTGCACAATTTCATAAGGTGCATCTATTTATTGCCAAAAAGGAGAATGACAGCTTGTTTGAAGATGTTGGACAAGTTGTGGAAGCATCTGTCTCTGTAGTTGATAGTCATCCAGAGGTGGAATGCATTGACATTCTAGTTCCAATGAATCTAGAATTTCAACTATCTCCAGGAGCATATGCATTGGAGCGCATGTCTAGAAACAAAGAAGAGACAATGTTTTCTCGAGGATGGAAGTTTGCAGAATCAAATCCAAATATCACAGCAGATCAACTTCAAAGCTCCATCATTGCCACACTACAACGAAAAAAGGTGAAAGCTTCACGACCACCATCCACAAAGAAGCAAGCAAAAGTGCAGAAAGTAGAAGCTAAGCGAACTAGTTCCATTTTGGATGTAGACAAGGCATCTTTGGCATCCTCATCAACAGAGGGTTCAATGTCAAAGATGAGAATTGTGGATCCAGATGTTTTAGAAGCTGAGGCCATGAAAGGACAAGAAAAAGATACAGGTGGAATGAATAAGTACATAAATTATTTTCCTTTCCAATATAGGGAATTTGATATCCCTATTCAAAATTGTTGGCTTGCTCCTGATCACTATAATGCACGTATTATGGATAAAAAACACGCTGAAAGTGTGTTATTTGGATTTTCACGGAGTACGACCAAGCCTGCAGCATGTGCATATTTGATGCCTGTTCGAAATGCAAAATCAAAGAAGGGGACTCCTTTGGCAGTAGAAGAGGTAGAGGAGCAAAAAATTAAAGATTATCATTATTGGATTCTTGATGGGCAGCATTCAATCTATGCTGCAAAAGTTTTGCTTCACAATGAACAAAACAACAAAGAGATCTTTGAAAGACTGATTAGCGTGTATAAATTTAGAAAGGCTCGCATTGTTGTGAATGCTCCTCCATTTGTTGCAACTGCTATATCTGCCATTGCAAATGAGGAGGCTCAGGCATTGTATGTCAAGCAACCTTACAGCCAAATATTGAGACATTTACGGAGTCAATGGATCTTCTCAGGACGACCACCAAAGGCAGCAAGTGGAATTGCAGAGGGACATGCATCTCGTGCCGGATGGGATGTAAGTTATTTTCTTTGTCTTTTTGATAGTGTTTAATTAACAAATCTTGCTCAATAGTTTAATTATTTCTCTATTTCTTTTTAGGCTTTTCTTCGATTGGCAAGAATGAGTGCAGCAGCAAGTTGGATTGCTAAACAGGCACACATGGTCACGTACTCTGATTTAGTTTATGATTGCTGGATAGAAATCATTGAAAATCTAGAAGAGGAGAATAAGAAACCCCCAACAACTGTATTTAGATACCTTTGTGGCCTTGAGGAATCAGAGGTAAAGACTATTCAAGAAGAGATTAGAGATGAGAAGATTTTACTGTCAAAGAGTGCAAAGGATGGTGATGCAACTGACATGTATGATCGAATCAAGCAGTTGAAGCAAGACAAATTGATTCAAGATGCACTTCTTGAAGGCTTCAACAATTTGAATGAGTCTTCACCATGTAAAGACTGGGAGGAGGTGGTCAAAATGTATAACATCAATGATGTTGTTTATAAAACAATTTTAATGCTATGCGAGGAATGGATCAGATCTAGTTTGACGCGTGGAACAAAGAAAATGGCTTTTCCAGATGGAGCAATAAAATACATGCAATGGGCAATTCACCTTCAAAAGGAGAAAACTGAGCCTAGAGATTTGCCATGGTCAATCTATGTGGTGAGCCTACAAATGGAAGGCAATCTCTACTTGATGCGCCACTTCAATAATAAAGTGCCTATTGGCTTATGTGTTTTAGATATGACAAAAAACGTTGGAGGCAATTTGAAGTGGAGTGAGGAGACATTTAACAATGCTTTGGATGGGATCTTGGCTATTGCTGGAGGGTCAACAGATCCTGGATTTGTCTTTCTTGCATTTGTGGATTTCACTAACTTCACAAAATTGCAATGTGCCTTTCACGCCATGGGAGATAATCTGAGCTACCATTGTTGTGGTGCATTGCATCACTTTCCATCAGCTCCTTGCAAAGGAGCAATTCAATTCCTAACAGTTATTGCCTTCTTGGGACAAGGCAATGCATTTGAAGACCTGAGAAGAAGATTAGAGGAACATCCCATGCCAATTGATTGTTCTCTTCTTCAAGTAGCAGATAACGATATGTCAGATTTGCAATATTTGGAGGCCAAAAAAAGAGCTTTGGTCAAGCACTACATTCGTACATATTGTTTTGAAGACCGCAAGCTTGTTGATGTTTTTGGTGATGGCTCCTTGGTTGCACAAGAAGGAATACAACAGAAAAAAGAAGTTATCTGCTTAATTGATAGTGTGGAGGAGGCAAAAAGCGTGGAGACCATGCTGCTAGACTTTGTTAAGTCTCATGAAGATATAGAAAAATGGGCTGGACTTCAACAATCCACTTCGCAATCAGGCGACATTGTGCCTGTTACAGAGGAGTGCTCTCCACAAAGAGAAGAAGAACAACAACAACACCATCCTCTGTCAATGGAGGACTTTTTGGAAATGGAGACACGTATGTTTTGAGTTTCTTGTGCATGTTAGTGTTTCTTGTTACTGATTTGATACTCTTAATGTTAGATTTTGCTTTATATAGTATTGATTGAGTTTGTATTTTTTATCTCAAGCATTCAAGGTTTGAATGTAAATAGTAAATTACTTGAGTTTTTGAATGGTGGATCTGTAGACTAAAACTATAACATTTAATACTCACAAAGACTTAATTACTTAAGAGCTTGAACTCAATAAGTTTTGGACCTTTTATCAATACCCCCTTGATATGATACATTAGATCGTAGCATGGTTAAATGGTGATGCTTCATAAATTGAACCTAGCTTAGACAGGTGCTCGAGCCTAAATTTAAACTAACCTTGCTAGAAGGGAGCTTATGTTTGGACTTTGAGAACTAGCATAAGTAATCAATTAGAGCATAGATTAGACATGTGGTGGTGGCCGGCCTTAGAGACCAAAATCTTAATGAGCTTGGAAAGGTATTTAAGTACTGCAATTTACTTAGTTTTAGTACTCATTAAATGCATAGCTTGACAAAAGGTGGACCTTACATGGATCCTAATTTCAAGAGGTGTGGTAGACCTTCAAAACAAGCTCATATAGCTTGGACATGTGGTAGACCTTGCATGAAGACTAGTTTAGACAAGTGTGGTACACCTTGTAACCAACACCCATTTGTTATATTAGCTTGGACAAGTGGTGGACCTTGCTTTTATGTTTCAATGGAGCATATTTTGGACAGGTGGTAGACCTTGTTTCTCTCCATGCTTCAATGGAGAGAAACTTTAGCTTGGACAAGTGGTGGACCTTGTTTTTATGTTTTAAAGGAGCATATTTTGGACAAGTGGTAGACATAGTTTCTCTCCATGGTTCAATGGAACCCACCTTAGACAAGTGAAGTACCTTGAAACCAAACCCCCATAATACAACCTACTAAATAGGTTGGAAAATTGGTGGGATATGAAACCATCCATGATAGAGCATAGTATAGGTGAAAACGTAGTGGTCCTTATATCAATTACCCATGCATAGCTTGGACAAGTGGTGGACCTTGATTCTCTCTATGTTTCAATGGATCCTATCTTGGACTAGAGATATATCTTACTTAGTTCCATGCTTCAATGGATTGTAGCTTGGATAAGGAGTGGAACTTCAAACAAAACTCCACAGCATAGCATATATTAACAATTCATGGGTTTTATAGAGATTGCCTTGCCTATTTTGGAGAGTTGGTACATGTTAAGGCGGTTACGCCGCTAGCGGAAGCTAAATAGCGAGAACTCAACCAACAACAGAATTTGTCAGACGAGGACGGAGCTTGACCCGCAGGCGCATGGAAACAACTAGGTGGGTGTCAAATCACCTACTCGACCTTCTAATGACAATCACTACTAAGGAAATCAAATCTAAGTTCTAGAATACGCAAGTGACTGAAATCCGTGCTACGAACGAATGCTATACGAAACAGGATCTAGAATCATCGAATCGATCTCAAACTCAAGGGGAAGTCTATACACTAGGTAAGAACAACACCCTAAAGACTTGAACTGCAAAATCAACCTATAACCACTCCGTGCGGTAAACGCGTATGAAGACAGGCCGAAAATTACAGGCGACCGAAACTTGACCCCGATGGTACTAATGTGTAGCTCTACTCGTTGTGGTTCTATAGATATGTTGCATGCTCTATTCCGACACACGAGTTGGAAGAAAACTCACACCGAAGCTCGTAGGAACTTACCACACGTAGAAGCCGATAGTGCGCACTCTTGGTATCTGTGCGTAGCTCTCACCGTTGCTAACACAATGGCGGTGTCGCTTCTCCAATGGCGGCCCCGTAGCTCGCGTAGCAAGAAGATAAGACTCTCTCTCTCTCTCTCTCTCTCTCTCTCTCTCTCTCTCTCTCTCTCTCTCACAGACACAGTCATGGCGCTCAAAAACTCACTTTGATTAATAATTGAATCTTCCTTAGGTTACAAAACTTTGGCTTATATACCTCAGCCTTGGAGGTGAGAACATCTCTAGCTATTTACATCAACACGTGAAATTACTTCGGGATTACAAGCTGGAAACTCAATTGAGTCCCGTTACTTAATGAATGGCTCAAATCAAAATTAATGTCGGAAAGACATTTATTACAATCAATGGTTACAAAATGATGGGTGTGAGCAAAAATGTGGGTGTGATCCTCTGCTGGCTCAACACTCCCCCCCTCCGCGTTTATGTCGTCCTTGACATGACTTTTAGGTTTGATCAATAGAGTCCTGTCGTCTTGAGCATCTGCAAATGTGATTCGTAGCGTAGGTTGCCGATGGTCAAGGTTGGGCCGAATATTTTGCTTTCGTGAGTGAAAAAGCCGGTGTAGAAAGCTTCTTCGAATGTTTGCATGTGGAAGCTAGGCAAAAACATAATTCTTTGGTATAAGAGATGTAACACCTTTGGTGATGGCTGCAATGAAAGATCATACATCATATCCGTCACTGTGTCGGCCGTCGATAGTAGACTCGAGGTAGTGGCTTTATCTGGCGCGAACACTTCAATGCATGCTAAGAGAGTCCTGCAGATTTTCTTTAGCATCTGACACGAAAGGTCAGGAGAGCCAGTAAAGAGTTTGATGGTGCCCGTTAGGGTTTTCACCATGTAGGCTTTACCTATTCTCTCTCCTGGCATCCTTGGGTAATTAAGCCAATTTGGCTTCTTTTCTGCAATCCTGCCATGCTCTTTCCAGCTTCTGACTCTTGGCACCGGGCAGAAGGTTTCATCCTCCCGAATCTCCTTTGGAGCCTCTACCAAGTAGATGAGGTAGGCTGGGTATTTGTTCAGCCAACCTTTCCTCCATCTAGGTTGAGAATCTACAATCTTCTTTGATTGTTCATCCTTTGTGATGTCGCCTTCGTAAAGAGCGACATACTGCTCCTCCTCTATTCTCTTTTTCGTCTTTATCACTTCAAATTTCATCAGAGGGAAAGGCAGGCTGGGTTGCATCCACTCTTCATGGAGCACTTTTGTGTCTAAACCTTGAAGTCTAATGGAGATGAGGAGTCTCCTTTCCCATTCCATTTCCGCCTTGGCACTTTCCTCTGTTGACTTTTCTATTTGGTCCTGGAGCCTTTGTTCTTCTTCTTCAGAGATTCCTGAAGTTGAGGCCACTTCTTGAACTGGGGCTGGATCTTCAATTGTGGTTGCCTCTCCAGTTTCTGGTAGCTCTATGGCTGCTCCCCCTGCTTCTTCTTGTGGTGTCTCTGTTTCTCTTCTTTGTTGCTCTTGGAGGTCTTGGAGCTGTTTGCGGAGGGCCTCATTTTCTGTCCTTAGTGTTTGGTTTTCTAATGTGAGCCTCTCCTCTGCAGCCAATGATCCCTCCGCCATGTGCAATCTTTGCACTTGCTCTAACCTTAGCTCTCTTTGCAAACTTCTGACCTGATCTTCCAGAGCTGGTACGAGGGCTCCCTCTTGTTCTGTTCCTGCTCTGCTAGCTCTAGGGGTGGTCCTGAGTCTCGTGATTGTCCTTTCTTGAAGTTCGACTCTTTCCCTTAGCTCAATGAGCTCATCCTTGGCTGCCTCCAGCTCATCTTCTATTCGCTCCTTTGCTTCCTGCGAACTTGTTACCTCTCTTGAAGCTTCGGCTAGTTGGAGTATCAAGCCGTCTCTCTCGTTTTCTGCGTCGTAGAGTGATGCTTTATGACTTTCAGATTCAGTCATAGCATTCTCTAACTTCTTCTGCAACTCTGCTTCCTTTTGTTTTGCTGTCTCAATTGCTACTTCCTTTACTCTGGATCTTTCTTTAATCTTGCTGAGCAGTTCATGCACCATGTGCATGTCTTTTTCATCTTCATCTGTCAACTTGACAACTCTTTCTGCCACCACCTCCAATGGCTTCGGCTCTTCTAGTATGTTATGTTCGTCCATTTTCTCTTCACTCTCCATTGTACCTTTTGTCTTTTCCTTCGTCCCTTTCCGATCATCTTGTTTTCGTAGGGATATCCCATAAACTGCCTCCAGGGCCTCTTCTTCACTGTATCCGATCGCTACCAGATCCTCATAATCATCTTTCTTTTGCTGAAGTGGATCTATCTCCTTTCCTTGGTCCCGGCCTCCGGCTTTTCCATAACTTCTGTTTCTATTTCTATTGTGGTCTCCTCCACAATAATTTCCGTCTTCTTCGGGCTTGGTACATCAGTAAAGGAGGGCTGATTGTCCTCAGTCATCTTGGCTTTCCCTTTGTTTGCTTGCCCGTCTTTCTCTCGAAGTTCAGTAGACTCATCTACTTCCTTCTTCTCCTTGTCGTCCTTTTTCAGCTCAGCTTTTAAAAGCTGTACTTCCTCTTCAGTATAAGGCTCGACAGGTTGCTGCTCCAGTATGGCCTCCGACTCCTCATAAGCTCTAATATATTGATCATATTGATCAACATGTGGCCTGGCTGAGCTGGTTCCGACTTTAGTGGGGTCTGGCACCCACATTTCTTCAAAGTCCCCCTTTAGAGCTCTTTCCGCTCTAAACTGCTCCACCAGCCTTTCCATTCTTGCGGCTTTTTGACTTTTGGTTTGCTTGGGATCAGCCTTCTTCTTCGCTTTCTTCTTGAGCGGCTCGTCCACAGCCTCTTCAGGTTCTGAAACTATTTCTAGTTTTCGGCGTGCTCTTGTGGACGCCCTCTTGGATACTTCTTGCTGTTCTTCCTCTTCATCGGCTTCTCTAAGCCACTCATTCTGGGAGGGAACCTTTGGCCCTTGATCTCTGGCTCCAATAGCTTCATAAGCTATTCTTGTCAGAACTTTCAGCTCCTCCTATGTACTTTGGCTTCTCGTTGTGCATGGCGATTACTTGCTCGTGGATGTATTGAGCATAATTCACCTCTTTTGGCATGTTGCTCTTCAGTGCCCATGTGATGGTTGTCGCAATGGCATGGGGTGGTGTAGTATACTTCTGCGGTCTTTTACTGCACACATGGAAAAACTGGTTGTATAATCGGCAAAGGGTTGCCGCTCGTTGATCTGCCATATCTCCGTAGGTTGTATTTTGTTTCTTTGATCCATAGACCTCTATGGCCTCCCTTCTTTCTCTGACAGAACTCCCTTTGTTGTGCAGCTTCAATGCATCTGCAATGAGCTGTGGAGTGATCTGTACTTCAACTGTTTCTCCATCCATGGCTGTCAACGTGGCTTTCCCATCCTTCTGAATGGATGTTGCCAACTCATACACTCTTCTTGTGTCTACACCTGATGGTCTCGAGGTGAAGAACCTGTGTAAGTCAGCCTTTTCCAGGTATCTGCTGATGTTCTCTGATCTGCTATAATCCACTAATTCTCGTGGGATCATAGGTACATCGACCGATTGCCCTTGAGGATCTCTGAAAGTCCCCTGGTAGATCTTTATTCCCTCTTTTTCTAGTACTGCTTCCTCCACCCAAGTCTTGGTTGGCTTGAGGGTTTCTGTGGAATATCAAAAGGTTCTGCTTCTGCAAGAGCATCCTTGATGGTTGGTCTTTTTCTCTTAGTTGCCGATGACTTAGCGGAATCCATGGATCCTGTAACTCCAATTTCAGAAGTTAGCGTCTTTTTAGTACTGAAAGCCGAAATGAAGCTTTTAACTATTCAAATGACTTGAAAATTGAAACATGAGCTATTCAGGGCCTAAGGATGCAATGTAGGTGAAAAAATATGCAAACTGGGCTCAAAAACATGCTTGAGACATCATACGCGTATGATGTCTTTTGTGTCAGAATGACTTCATATTGGTTGTGCTTGTAGCTGATAGTGTATACATGAGTATCATATGCTTGGATTTGAGTTTGGATCCCATTTGGTCAAGTTTTGGCCAGTTTAGTCCAGTTCAGGCTCTTGGCAAAATTTTGAAAGGGAAATGGATTTTATGATCCAAATTGGGTAAAACTTGGTGGATTACTTTCAAATGGCATGTAGAACACTTCTGTTTGGTGGTTGAAGCCTTGAGGTGCCAAAATCACATAGTGAGACATCATACGCGTATGATGTCTTTTAGTGCATTTTTGGACCAATTTTCTCTATAAGCTTGGTTTTGGCTTTAGATAGGCTTATTCAGTGGATTTATCAAGTTTGGATAGAATTTGGACTAAAAATGGCTCTGGAGACATCATACGCGTATGATGTCTTTTTCATCAATTTTTCATGGGATTGGTTCTGTGGACTCTCCATGTGCTAGTGAAGGACTGTTTATACTCAAATCTTGGTTTGGACTTGAATATGTTGGATTTGGGACAAAAATAGGCTTTGTATGAAGGATTTTCTCTTAATTGGGCTAATGGGGTGATCCACTTGACCAAATGGTTCCAAACTTCATATGTAGCATGTATTAGATATATATAATGGATGTATGATGACAAATGAGCATTTTTGGCTCTGTAAGTGCAAATAGACATCATACGCGTATGATGTCTTTTGTGTCAAAATGGTGCTTTTTGGTTCCAGATAGCTTGTAGATGTGTTAATCAACAATCCTACAAAGTTTCAATGAGTTTGGAGTTATTTTGACAAAATTAGGACCAAAAATCAATTTTATGGCCTACTTTGCGTCTTTTTGGTTTTCCTTGGGTTTTCTAACTCCAATTCTCATGATACTTGGTTCATAGGATGTGATTAACATGTGGAATGAGGCTATGCACTCAAATGTTGAAATGGATGTGAAAATCATGCTGTGAGACATCATACGCGTATGATGTCTTTTCTTGAAATGTTGGTCTTTTTGTGCAAAGAATGCTTTGTGCTAGTGCCCTAAGCCCTGCTAACTAGTTTTCAACTTAAAAAGTCATCAGTTTAGCTAAAAAGCCCCCTTATAGGCATTTCAGTCTCCGAAGTCGTCTTTTTGCCTTGGAGTTGAATTTCTTCAACTTTTCTTCTCGAGAGTTGCATTTCCAGCTCATTGGATATGTTGTGAAGCCACCTATTTGGTTGAACTTGACTTTGGCTCCCCGTTCTCCATCTTTCTCCATTTGGTTGCCCGAAAGCGTCTTTTTCACCATCGGTAAGTGAATCAGCTTTCTTTTGGGTTTTGCTTGCAAACATAAGTCATCCATGTATAGTTGAAGCTGCTTGTGAAGTTTCATGTCATTTGGTCGTCAATTTTAGCCGTTATGCCAAAATGACGCTTTGTGTGTCCGCCGCCGAATCGGTTGTTCCGACCTACTTTTGGTGATCCAAACCCGGAGATACTCCATGGTTGCATTGCCCTCGATGTTGTTAAGCTTCCTGAGAAGTTTTGTGTCGTTCCGACAACTTTTTTCTGTTTGCCTCTTGCAGGCTCTGTTGACCTAGGGTTTTTCCAGTCGTTCTTTCTCGAGCTTTGAGTGCTAGAAACTCATCTCCTATACTAGGGTAACCCACCTCTAAGTTCTTGCAAGGTTTGGTTAGGCGGTTGTGCCCCTACCTAGCGTTTCTCCCCATTCCCCGTCTGCTCTTGTTTCTTGGTTTTGGTCAGTTTTCGCGACAAAAGTTAACGATAAGCATCAAAAGCTTATGGCAACGAGTCTACCTCTCATGTCTGGTGTCCTCTGAGCTCTCGTAGCAGTCGTAGAAGGCGGTAGAAGGTCGGATGCTCCTGTGTGCTCTTTGAAATGAGCTTGAAAGTGAAGTGAAAAATACTTAACTTCGGGCTTCCCGGATCACTTGTTACCAAATTTGACATGTGCTCCTATCTCGTCGTGAAATGCACTTTAGGATTTGAAATTTCTCAATTTGGACTCCGTTTGACCTGTTTCTGAGAAATCTGTCCACTTTGCCAAAATTCTGTCATTTCGGGCTTTCCGCAACTTTTTCAGAATTGTACCCAATTTTTACCATGGGTTGCCCTTGTCATTAGGACCATCACCGTCTATTCTTTTCTTTTTTCCGATCTCATTTCACCTGCTTTTTTATTTTTCTTTTATTTTTATTAAGAAAATCATAAAAAATAAAGGAAAATAGCAAATTGAAGCCAAAAAATTCCAAACATACACGATAAATAGCTGGTAACCCTGTGTATATGAATATACACTTCTTTGTGATTTCTGGACTTGGATTACCACTTTTTCCACTTTTTAGCTCCAAAAACACTCTTATTTAGTGATATTTACACATCTAGAGACCCAAATTCATCATTTGATCTCTTCTTGTTGCAAAACAAGGTATATAAGGGCATAAATATTATCAATATCCGCAATCAAACATAAAAAATTGCAAAATCATGTAAGACACTGCCCTTGTAATATAATTTTTGTTTTTCTTTGTTTTTTCCGCTTGTAGCTGCTTTGTAGCTCCTGTATACCTGTATACCTCCCCCCCTCCTAGTCTGAGTCCTCCCGGACGACTATGAAGTGTCTGTGGGTGAAGCATTGTAGTTGTTTTGGTCATAAGTTCCCAATGCAATTGTAGAGCGATGATACAACAGTCTTTCCAATAAAGCTGCTCTTTGTTTGATTGAAGGATTGGTGGTCGGGTTTTGGGTTGGTTTTGGCACTTCGGTAGTAGAATCAGTAGATGGATTCTTCGTTACCTTGTTGTCTTTTTTCACAATCCAAATCTGCTTCCGCTTTGCTTGTGCTTGCCACAAACTCTTTGCGACCCAAACCTGCTTTGTTCTGTGTGTTGATTTCCTCGCCTTGAAATACCTAGGAGTTTCCGTTGATTGTATTGAAGGGAGTTCCTGTTTACAAATCTTTGGGATCCAAATTTGCTTGCTATAGCTTTGTGCCGTCATGAACTTCTTTGGAATCCAGATCTGTTTCACTGTCCTTGATTGTCTGGAATCACTCTGTTGTCTGGTATTGAAGACTCTGTTTTCCACCTTTGTGTTCTCTGGCACAGCCTTTTTTGGTCTCCATACCAACTTTGACTCCGTTTTTTTCCAAGGTTGAGCTGTTATATTATTGCTTGTCTTCCTTATCCACTGTTGAGAATTCCTCGTCGAAGAGTAATCCGGTTGTATAGAAACTTTTGGTTGCCATTGCTTCTTCTTTTTCTCTGGTTGTTGTTTATCTTTGTCTTTGGATTCGTCCTTTGGAGTTGGCTCTTCTCCTTTGGTGAACTTAACTGATTGACTTTCACCTTCGTATTTGATAAGCACTGATTTAGAACTCCAGTCAATCATTGCATTGTATTGCTTCTGCCATGGTTGTCCTAGCAATAATGGATGTTGTGTAGCTTGGTCTTCAACCACGTAAAACATATGAGGATACACATATTGGTTAATCTGTATATGTAAAACTGTGCATCCGACAGTTTTGATTGAATTCTCAGAGTAACTCTTTAACTCTTGCTTGGCAGTTTGTAGTTTAGTGTCATTTGTCAATTGTCTATACAAACTGAGTGAAAGTAGGTTAGCTTGAGCTCCTGAATCCAATAGTGCTCTGGCTTTGATTTGGTTGGTTCCTACTTTGCATTCAATGATGGGTTCTTCTTTGTCATTATCCATTTCTGTTATACTGACTGCGTTTATTCGTATTGCTCCTTCATTGCGCTGTTTCTGACGCAGTAGTCTTCTTTTCTCCATTCTTTCCTTCGCCTCGGCTTGCGCTTCCTCCTCAATCTTTTTCTTTTTCTGGACACGCAGCTTTTCTTGATGTATTTTGAGAAGCATGTCTTGTGTTAGCGGCAACAGATACTTTTTCACTCTGCATCCACTAATCCAATTGGGCATTTCTTCTCCGTCTAATGTAGCAAGCTTGACGGCTCCACTTGGTGATAGATCTTTAATCACCAGAGGTCCCATCCCTCGCTTTTTAAGCTTCTTAGCATGCTGTTTCAGAGTGTAAACTAGGACATAGTCCCCAACTTTAAACTCTTTAGTCCGCACATGCTTATCAAAAAATTCCTTTTGTCGCCTTTTTTGAGCGTAGATGGAAGCTACTGCTTTTAGGCGAAGCTCATCTAGCTTTTCCAGGTCATCTATTCTATCAGAGAGCTCGTGCCCTGTCCACTCTAGATCCTTAGCCACCCTTAAGGTTGAAATCAAGAATTCTATTGGTAAGATAGCATTTAGCCCAAAAACCATGTTATATGGGGTCGTTCCTATTGATGTTTTATATGCTACCCTATATGCCCATAATGTTGAATGCAACTTCTGGTCCCAGTCAGTTCTCGACTCAGATACAATCTTCGTAAGGACCGTGCATATGGTTTTGTTTGTTGCTTCAGCTTGTCCGTTTGCTTGTGGATGATACGGGGCTGATTTCCTATGGATTACCATGAATTCATCTAGAAGGATCTCTATCACTTCATTTATGAAATGTGTGCCTCGATCACTCACAATTTCTATTGGCAATCCATATCGTACAAAGACGTATTCATATAGAAATTGTGCCGTGGTCCTGGCATCTGCTTTTTGAGTTGCCTTTGCTTCGACCCACTTTGTTAGATAGTCTGTAGCCACAATGATGTATTGTGCATGAGTCTTATATGCAGGAGGTGAAATGGGTCCGACATAATCAATCCCCCATTTTGCAAAAGCTCTTGCCCCCATCATTGGTCTAAGCGGCATATCATCTCTTTTAAGTGGTACTTTGGTCCGCTGACAGTCATCACACCGTTTAACGTATTCCTCAGCGTCCATATGTAATGTTGGCCACCATATTCCTGCGGCTAAGACAAGTTTTGCTGTCTTATCACCTGAGAAATGGCCTCCACCTACTCCTCCATGAGCTTGCTCCAGGATTATCACATACTCAGACTCTGATGCGCAAATCCTAAGCTGGTTGTCTTTACCTCTCTTATAGAGTTGATCTCCTATTAAAGCGTAATCTCTAGCTTCTGTCTCTACAGATTTCTGACGAGCTTTTGACGTTCCTTCTGGGAAAGTTCTATTTGTGAGATATTCAACAATATACTGACTCCATTCTGGAGCGATCATTATCTGATATAATGTCGAATACTCGGCTGGCGGTTTTGATGAACATACAATACATACAGTGACATATTCATGTACGCTTTCTTTCATTCCTGGCCAATAGACTCCCAATTGTAACAAATTCCTATATGTGTTCCTTCTTGAACAATGAAATGCACATTCCTGAACATGTGCTTCGCGCAGATATATATTATATTCCTCAGGATTGATGCATAGTCGTAAAACATGATCATTTCCCAATTGATACAACCTTCCTGCAACCAATTGAAGATTCTTGGATTGCTGAATAGCAATATGTTTCAGGTTGTATTCTCTTCTATCGAACTCTCCTCCATAGGTTAATAGGTTAACGACATTTTGAGACCACTTCGGTATCATTTCTATGTTGAACAAGTACGCGTCTGGCATGTCGTCATCTACTCCTATAGGGTCTTCTCCATTCGTCAATCGCGAAAGATGATCAGCTCTAAGATGTGTTTTTCCTTTCTTTACTACTACCGTGAAGTCGAATTCCAGTAAGATAATGAACCATCTCACTATTCTCCCGGTATTGCATGGTTTATTCACTAGGTAGAGCAAGGCTTGGTGATCCGTAAAAAACACAAACTTGTTGGCTAGAAGATAATGCCGAAATTTCTTCACAGCATAGATCATTCCTAATCCTTCTCGCTCTGTTGTGGTGTAATTCTTCTCTGCATTGTTGAGCTGTCGACTGGCGTAACAGATAGGAAAATCCATGTTTCCTTCTTCTGGCTGAGCCAGAATGCATCCTATTGCATATGCCGAAGCATCTATATGCACATGGAATATCTTCTCCCAATCTGGTGATTTCAAGACTGGAGCAGTAATGAGTGCCTCTTTCAATTTCTTGAACGATTCCTCACACTCCTCTGTCCATTCAAAGTTCACTATTAGCCTGTAAAGTGGTTGGCCTATTATAGCGTACATGTAAATGAATCGTCTATAATATCCGCAATGTCCCATAAAGCTCTGTACTTGTTTCGCATTGGTTGGTCTAGGCATATCCACTATAACTTTTATCTTCTCTAAATCCGTGGATATTCCGTTTTGTGAGACAATATGTCCCAGAATTCTGCCCTGTCGGACCATAAACACACATTTCTCAGGATTGAGACAAATGCGATATGTCCTACATTTCTCAAATACTTTTCTTAGGTGTTCTAGATGCTCATCTCTCAGTAGAGAATGTACACATAAGTCATCCATGTATATTTCTAGAAACAGCCTTAAGTATTCTTTGAAAGCATGCGTCATCAGCCTCTGGAAGGTTGCGGGAGCATTGGTTAGACCAAAAGGCATAACCCGATAAGCATAAATTCCCCACTCCGTTGCAAAAGCTGTTTTATGTTGATCTTCCAGTGCTATGGCTAGCTGGTTATATCCTGAAAAACCATCAAGAAAGGAGTATGCTGTTTTCCCTGATACACGCTCTAGAACATGATCAGTTATCGGCAGGGGATAATTGTCCCTGATTGTTGCAGCATTCACTTTCTTTAAGTTGACACACACTCGGAGTTTTCCGTTCTTCTTAGGTACTACCACAATCGGAGATACCCAATCAGTGTGTTCAATCTCGTATATGAATTCAGCTTCCATTAGCTTATCTATCTCTTCCTTGATTCGCTTAGCAAAAGTATCATTATATGTGTATGGTCTCTGTCTGCTAGGCTTTGCGTCTTGTTTCAGTGGGATTGAGTGTTGGCATATCGATGGGTCAACTCCCTTTAAGTCCTTATAAGACCATGCAAACACATCCCTATACTCTCTGAGAAGACTCAAAAGTCTCTCTTCCTCGCTTGGAGACAAATCTGTGGCTATGTACACCGGTCTAGGTGGCTCACCTGGAGCTGCTAAATCAACTTTTTTTGCATCCTCCGGTCCGTCATAAGATTCGTTCTCCTTCCTCTCTCGAATAGGTGGGGTTAATATCACCTTCCTATCCTCTATTGTGAATTTCCTATAGTGAGAGGGAACATCCATGTTTTCCTTGATTTTGACGTTTTCGTCCTCTCCACTCTCAATTTCTGTCGTCCAAACTTCTTCAGAGTTTTCTTGAGCTCTCTGTACTTGTTTCTACGTTCTAACTTGGACTCCGTGTATTCTCTGTTGCGCTTGTTCTTTTCTGATTTTTCTGTTTCAGTTTTCGTTCCATTCTTTTGAACTTGATTTCTTGAGCCTCTTTTGTCTTTTCGTAAGCTCTTTTGATCACTGCCTCTCATTCTTCCAGAAATCTTATCCTTAACACAATCTTCAGCCTTTACTAGCATTAGGAATTGATTTTTTCCTCTTATTCTAGGCATCGGATTGGTTCTAACCCCTTTTGTTTTTTTCTTTGCTCTATAGTGTTTCTGGCGTTGTTTAGTTTGGTTCGGAAAATCATAAAATCGGACATCCGTTATAGTTTCTTCGTTTCCGCTTGAATTGTCCGTTGACTCGTTGTCTGCTTCATTTCCCCACTCTGGATGATTGGGAATGTCGTGAAACACCTCTTCTTCATCTTCCTTTTCCAGTGTATCGTTCTTTTCAGTTTCTTTTTCGAGTACAGTTCTCAACATGAAATACGGAACCACGTCGTACCCGTCCTTGTCGCAAAATTTCGTTGTGGGACCATCCGGAATTGCACAAACATCTAGGGTTGCTAGAATGTGTGTCCATTCTAATGGTTCAAACGTGTCCTCTGGAAAGGGTTCTCCTACATAAGTTTCGTCTTCGATAGCCCTTTCTAAAACACATTCTTCTCGTTTCAGACTTCCACATTTCGAAGCTCCACACATCCATAACTCCTTGGGTTTACCTAACCAAGCTGGAAATTCGGATCCCGCCAAAGTAGCTGAATCAAACTCCTCTACCGGTGTTCGGTTCACATCTTTGTAGCTATGGTCTTTCAGGTTCACACGTGTAGTGGTTTCCATATTTCTCAAGTATATGTGATCGTAGCCCCAATCTTGGACCATTTTCAACTGTCTCATGAATGGTCTTCCCAATATGATATCATAGTTATTCTCCTTGCCAAAATCGACAATAGCAAAAGTATGTTCGTATTCAATGCCGCAAGAAGTCACTACAACTTTCTCTAATAACCCCATAGGTTTCTCCATGTGTCCATCTGCTAATTGGAGTTTCAACCTAGTCTTCCTTATTGCTGGTTTCCCCCATTTTTTCCAGATTTCTTTTGTAGCAATGGCTACCCCAGCTCCGCTGTCTAGTATTGCCATCGTGTTCACTCCTTGGAATTCAACTGGTAAGGTTGTATTCCCCTCTTCACCTTCGCAATACTCTCCGACCTTGTTTAAGGGTACAGGCTTAGCGTTCTTTTGTGGCTTGCTCAGCTCCTCTATGCTCTCTTGCAATCTCGATGTTGGATCTTTTATCCCGAATTTCTCCAAGCATTTTCCTACAGTGGTCCACATATGTGGTCTTAGCCTCAAAAGCTCAGCTAGAGTGATAGTGCATGTCACTGGTGTTGACAAAATCTCTATCAATCCTTGCGAGTCCATGACTTTTTCTGATGAGATTTTTCGTGAGGGAAGTGCTCTAATCTCGGATTTTGCTTCATACTCTCCTAAGTATGAAGGTAAGGTTTTCAGTGAATGAGGTTTGCTCTCCATTGTTCTAACAGAGCCCCCATCTCCCCAGTAAGATTGCAGATCCAAGTCCACTTGAGATCCTGCCTCAAATTCCACTATGGGAGGATTCCTGATGTCCTTTTCCCAATTTGTCTGATTAGCTTGGCAACTTAGCTCGTTTGCAAAGTTTGCCTCTCTCACTTGTTTCCAAAATTCATTGTAATCCTCATCTTTTTCCGTAAATCCTCTGTATGACTGGATGAAAACTCTCTATCTCCTGATCGGTTGTGTTCAATACTATGCGGTCATCCTTTTGTGTATTTTCAGGCTTTTGTGCACTGGGAGTCTTTTCAGCTACCCGTGAAACGATAGTCTCTTGCTGAATTGGGTTTTCCTTCCCACAATTCATTGTTTCTTTTGGTGGTTCTAATAAGGCTTGTGCAGTCTCGATCATTCTCTGGCACATTTCAAGTCTCTGCTTTTCCAATTCCGCGTTTGGGTATGTCATCCACCTCTGTTCTTGTGTTTGGTTGTTCTTTAACCTAGCTTCGTAAGCTCTCATCAGTGCGTCCAATGGTTCGTGTACTTTGTCGACTAGCACTGATCCCCCTGAGCTTAAGCTCGTTGTTTCTTTGATACTCTTTTGTTTCGTTCTTTCCGGGCTCATCTCTCGTTTCCCGTTTTGACTCTCAAGTTTTTCTAATCTAGCTTTAGTTTGCTTTAGTTCCTCAGCTAGAATAGCGTCTTCACGTTCTTTTCTCAACTTCATGCGTGCTTTTCTAGCTTTCCATGTGTTTTTCTGACTCCGCGGTCCTTGACTAACCACTTCAGTCGCTAACTTTCCATTCTCAGGTTCTCTAGTGGTTTTCTTAGCTTGAGCTCTAGTAACAACTTGCGTTGGTATCAGAGTTTCATTTTCAGACCCACTGCTGGTAGGAATAGTTTCTAACATATTCAATGTCGTCTTTTGCACTTTGTTTGGATTCTTTGAACAATCCTCAATGAAGTGAGTAACCCCACACTCAGTGCAATAAGCGTTAATTCTAATGATTTCCGTATGTGGGCAAACATTCATCAGATGGTCACCTCCACACTTGTAACAGGGTCCTAGTGCTGGTCTTGGTCCCATTTGATTCGTCCTTTGTGGATAGGATGGTCTTTGTCCTGTTAACCCTCCATGAGCTATGAACATCAATGTTCTTGCGTCCAAATTGTATCTCTCTTCATCAGAAGCACTTGTAACTGTTGGTGTTCCAACATTCCCCATCATGCCCCATGGTTCTGGTTGTTTTGGTTCTTCTGGTGGGTAATACACTGTCGGAGACATGTGTGCACCCGATTCTTCGTAATAGGCTTGAACAGGCACTAAGGCTTGTTCTTCCTGATTCTCTAAGGTTGGTGCATATCTAATGCCCACTGGTCTTGCTCCTGGTAAAGGTGGTTGTTGTCCCAATACCGGTTGCGGTCTTTCTATCCCCATAGGTCCTGGTACATTTCCCGTTGGGTATCGAGGTACTGGATGTATCTGAGGTGGTGCTAATTGAGCAGGAGGTGCATACTGGCGCTCCCTTACATACCCTTTGTTGTAATAACACTCCTCTGTTGGATGATTTGTCCATTTTTGTTCAATAGCACACCATTTCAGTGTTTTTGGCAATGGTTTTTGGTATGGTGCCATCCTTTTTAGAGCATCTTCTATCATTTGCTCTACATTTGGCATGGTTGTTGTTTGAACATTCTTTTTAGTGGTAGTCTCGCTCGCTACGGAGGAGGAGCTACTGGATGCAAAATCTGTATCCGCTGACACCTCTCCATAAACCGTACAGTTATCCACTAAGTACAATGCCTCTCTCGTTACTTGCTCGAAACTTGTACAAGCTTTCAAGTGCAAGTCCTTCTTGAGAGTGTCGTTCCTCAGTCCCTCAATAAAGAGAACAGATAGTCTGTCATCTTGTGGTCGTTCACGTACTGGACATCTCTCAATGTATTGTTTGAAGCGAAGTGAAGCTTCCTTCACTTTTTCGTGTTCTCTCTGTTTAAAAGCATATATTTGTGAGACCGTATTGTGCTTAATCCCTCGTTTTGAGAATTCCTCAGCAAACTCTCTTAGCAAATGGTCAATGTCATGGAATCCCCCTATGTTCATTGGTTGAAACCATGTCAATGCAGTACCTTCTAGAGTAAGACCAAATCCCTCGTATTGTGTATGGAAATCTGTTATCTGCTCAGCTCTTAAGACTTGCTTAAAGAGTGACACATGTGCATACGGATCTCCTGAACCACCATACTTCTTTGGCATACACTTGGCTACTTGAGATGGTCTCATACGTCTATGATCTGCTACCAATCTCATTGCTCCTGTGTCTCGGCTAAAGCTTTCTCTAGCATCATGGACTTCATGGGTTACCCTTGTCGGTTCCTCTGCCCTGAATCTACTACTGGGAGGTAAATGTGATGGTTCCGCTTCAAACCTTGGACCTGGAGTGGTATAGGTGGGGATTGGAACTGCACTACCTCGATTCGTCTCCATTGACTCTCTGGAATGTAATGATCCCATTGGTCCGAGCTTCGAGTCCCAAGGTTGACTGAAAGAGTCAGCAACCTGAGTTCTTTGTCCTCCTGTTGTCATTGAGTTTTGCACTCCAGTTGTTGGTGCTGGTCTATGTGAGCTAGAAGTAACATAATACTGATGTAGTGGTCCCCCAAAGTATGTATATCCTTCTAATTCTTTCTTGCCCATTGTTGAGTATTGCCTGCCATACTTATCGTAAGCGGCAATTTTCACTTCCGATCCCTCTGTGTAGGTAAAGACATAGAGTCTTTTTTGTCTGTCAACTCTCCGGTGTAGGGTTCTTCACATCTATAATAGAGATCTTGCTCCCCATTATTATATTTGTATAGCCCCACATAGATGTTATCAGTGTTGATCCTTGTAGTTTCATTCTCTCTTCTTAACCTCGCATTAGGGAAGTTCATTATTGGTGCTTTCTCCTCGAGTTCTTCATCTATTTTGGCTTTGGTGCCCATCAATCCCCACTTGTCCACAATGTTAGGGTTTAGGACTACCAAGTACATGGTACCCTCGTCATCTAGATATCTATCTCCGCTATAGCTCACAGGCACTAAGTCCTTGAACTCACTAGGTCTCTCTTCTATCTTTACACAATAGCGGTCCATTCCATCTTTGTAGATCTTGGCACCTTGCTCATTGTCGTACTGGTATTTTATGAACAATAGCTTCATTGTGGCGGAAGGGTTTGATGATCCTGCTGCCATATTTTCTCTGTTGTTCAGGTTCAAGTGTTCCAGTTTTCGGTGAAAATCTCGTAAGATCTCTCCGAAGAAGTATCAGAGACACTTCCTTCAAAGATCGGCTCTAATGGTTGCACCCAACTTTGGTTTACACTTCCCTCGGTTGATATGACACTTGCTGGTTCCCCTTGTTTTGGTTGATTATTCCGGAGATTCCTGCCCGATCTCAAATTCATCAATTCCCCTAAAGGACTTTAACTTTTCCGTCTCGGCAATTTGTTTTCCCAAGTTTTTGTGGTCAGAATTGATCCAAACTGATTGATACTTGGTCAATTGTTTAATCTTGTCAGTTGGACAACTTCTGTTTCATCAAGTGAGAATTTTGTTGCAGTTATGCTGAAAAAGACATTATACGCGTATGATGTCTTTTTTCACAGATTTTGACTATTTTGGTTATGCTCACTCTCAGTGGCCCCTTTATGCTCTGTTCACTCACAAAATTCAGTTTGAACTCTGTTTGAGCAAGTTATGGCTAATTTAGGCTTTTCTTGGCAATTTTCCGCTTTTGACTTGTTTTTTGGGTCAATTGTGATCCAAATGGGATGAAACTTGAAATATAACCTCTAGACAGCTATTACAATGGATCTGTGTTAGCAAAGTATCAAAATATGTCCAAAATTAGGTCAAAGACATCATACGCGTATGATGTCTTTTTCATCAATTTGGGTCCAAACTTGATATTTATGCTTCTACAGTGTTTGTAACAATCTTGTCAGGTCAGATATCAAAAATAAGCAGTGGATGTGCCAAAAGACATTATACGCGTATGATGTCTTTTGTCCCAGATTTTGACTATTTTTGGTTTTAAGCCTTCTCCAATGTTTATAATTGAGTTTCAAGTGTTTTTGTCAGGTTTGAATGTAAAAACAAGATCTGAATCCAAAATTTCCTATTCTTTGCGTTTCTTGGACTCCGACTTGTCTTTTTGGGTTTCTTTGAGTGTTAATGCTCTTGTTTTAAGTTGATCTTAGGGTAAAACCCCCCTTCTAAACACTCTGGCAATGTCAAATTTTCAATTTTAGTCTCTGTTTAGGTCCTAAGACATCATACGCGTATGATGTCTAAAGTTGCAGATTTCCAGTTTTTCAGCACAGAACTCTTCCAATAGCTCTTTTAAGTGCTCAGCAACAATCAGTTACACAGAAAATTTTTCTGAACTTTGTTTATTGCATATTTCACTACCAAAGCGACTTTTTCAGTGATCTAACATGCAATCAAACACATCAAGCAAATAGAACACCAATTGATAGCTCTAGATCAGGATCAAATCAGGCCCTACCTAAGCTACTTCTAATCATAAAATGGATTTTTTGCAATTGAAAATATAAAGAGATTTACTACCACACAAGGAGTAGCAAATGCTTTTTATGTCAACAACCACTTAAACACCATCAAAAACAATCTAATCTAAGCTAAACTAAAAATACTGTCAACACGGAAGACCCAGGAATACCCCACTTCCTAGTATCTCTCGAGACCTTCGGAGTCCACCACTCCTAGATCTTTTCTAACTAAAGTATACAAAGTAGTTTATACGACTCACCTCGTAGGATTAGTCTAAGGTCACCTACTTAGGGCTCTCGTCCCCGGCAGCGGCGCCAAATGTTAAGGCGGTTACGCCGCTAGCGGAAGCTAAATAGCGAGAACTCAACCAACAACAGAATTTGTCAGACGAGGACGGAGCTTGACCCGCAGGCGCATGGAAACAACTAGGTGGGTGTCAAATCACCTACTCGACCTTCTAATGACAATCACTACTAAGGAAATCAAATCTAAGTTCTAAAATACGCAAGTGACTGAAATCCGTACTACGAACGAATGCTATACGAAACAGGATCTAGAATCATCGAATCGATCTCAAACTCAAGGGGAAGTCTATACACTAGGTAAGAACAACACCCTAAAGACTTGAACTGCAAAATCAACCTATAACCACTCCGTGCGGTAAACGCGTATGAAGACAGGCCGAAAAATACAGGTGACCGAAACTTGACCCCGATGGTACTAATGTGTAGCTCTACTCGTTGTGGTTCTATAGATATGCTGCACGCTCTATTCCGACACACGAGTTGGAAGAAAACTCACACCGAAGCTCGTAGGAACTTACCACACGTAGAAGCCGATAGCGCGCACTCTTGGTATCTGTGCGTAGCTCTCACCGTTGCTAACACAATGGCGGTGTCGCTTCTCCAATGGCGGCCCCGTAGCTCGCGTAGCAAGAGATAAGACTCTCTCTCTCTCTCTCTCTCTCTCTCTCTCTCTCTCTCTCTCTCTCTCTCTCAGACACAGTCACGGCGCTCAAAAACTCACTTTGATTAATAATTGAATCTCCTTAGGTTACAAAACTTTGGCTTATATACCTCAGCCTTGGAGGTGAGAACATCTCTAATTATTTACATCAACAGGTGAAATTACTTCGGGATTACAAGCTGGAAACTCAATTGAGTCCCGTTACTTAATGAATGGCTCAAATCAAAATTAATGTCGGAAAGACATTTATTACAATCAATGGTTACAAATGATGGGTGTGAGCAAAAATGTGGGTGTGATCCTCTGCTGGCTCAACGTACACCTTTAACATGGATCTTTTGACAACGAAGCGAATGGTCAACCTAAAATGAAAATTCATGTCCATCATAGATCGTATATGTAGTGGAAGAAAATGTCCCTAGCTTTGCATCTCTTGATTATCTCCATACATGAAGGCAAGGTTGGACAAGTGGTGGACCTTCAAACCAGAATCTCTATGCAATAATAGGCAAGTGGTGGAGCTTGTTTTCTCCATGTTCTAATGGAGCCTAGCTTAGACAAACAATGGAGCTTGCTTCTCTCCATGTTTCAATGGATCCTAGCTTAGAAAAGTGGTGGAGCTTTGCTTCTCTCCATTTTCAATGGATCATAGCTTAGACAAGTGGTTAGACCTTGAAAAACCCCCCCGTATACAACATATTATGGGGTTTTCATGTTTCAATGGCTCCTAGCTTGGACAAATGGTAGAGATTGCTTCTCTTTATGTTTCAAGGATCCAATCTTAGCCAAGTGGTGGACCTTGAAACAAGAATCCCCCCCCCCCCCATGTACAACGTATTATGGTTTTTGAAAGCACTGGGAGAAAATAATAGCTTTGATAAGTGGTGGACCTTGCTTCTCTCCATGCTTCAATGGAGCCGAGGTTGGACACATGTTGGAGAGAAGATGGTTGCCCATGAAATAAGACATGCATGCTATAATCAATATATGTTGTACACATGGTGGACCTTGCAATTTGTTTTATATGCCTACTTGGACAAGTGGAGGACCCTTGATTACCTCCAGATATCAACAACAAGCCAAGTTTGGACAAGTGTAGTACCACCAACCAGAATCTATATGCTACAATAGAGTATAGGTAGGACACGCGATGAACCTTGATATCAAACCATCCATGCTACTAGAGATGATAGGTTTCACATGTGGTGGAACCTTGTATCAATGTTCTATGTGTAGTTTTTGACTAGTGATAGACCTTGAAACTAATCCCTCTAGGCTACAAGAAAAAGAGATGGATGAGGAGGCTAGACTACTTTTGTTGCATCAATGCATCCCATGTTACCACATATACTATAGGGTTCTTGGATAAGTGTTGGATCTTGTGTCAATGCTCCATGTCTAGCTGGACAAGTGGTGGACCTTGGTTCTCTCTATGCTTCAAATGGGCAATAGATTGGAGACACAGTGGCTTTTTTTTCCAATGATTTTATTTTTTGGAAACCTTGGAGGCACCATGTAAGAGGCACTCTAAGTCTTCCATAAATGGACCTATTGGACTATAAAATAATGATATCTTTCTTTGACATTGTCATTATTTTATGCATAATATTTTCCTCTTTTTGCAGACACAAAGGAGTTAAGTGATATAAAAACTAGATGTATTTCACACTATGATGGCTGAAGATCCTTTTGGGACACCAACTTTTCCTATTCCCAAGATGTAATTTTCCATATTAACGGTGTGGATTTTGAAGTGCGATTTCATGTATTGAAGGAGCTGGTTATGGCTATTTGTGCATACTACCCTGGAAAGTGGTTTGACTATTCTAAACTATGGAGGGCATAAGTATAGATTTCAAGACTGGAAAAAGATATGCAAAATATTTCCAAGAGCTTATAAATATTCTCTTCTAGAGGATCCAAACATAGAAGAAGAGGAAGATCAATCATACATTATTGGTTGTGTAGAAGAAGGAACGTGTCGGGCTATATAAATAGTTCTCACAGTACAAATGTCTGTCAACGAGTAGCTATACATTTGATCCAAATTTGCCACCTTGGCATAAATGCACCTCTTCACACATCAAGTCAGAAGAATATGGCCATGTATGCATTGAGACTATTTGTCAAGTTGAAGCAGGAGAAGAGTTGTTTGCTGACTATAACTTTACTTGACATTGTAAAGTATTGTACATGGATGGAAATCTCAAGTACATGCATCATTTTCATTTTTCATGGATGAAATCTCAGTAAATATAACATTTGATTATTGTTTAGTTTATGCTCAACGAGAATCTAGAGTGCTCTTATGCTTTGTGTGTTGTCTAACATATTTGACTACCTTGGCCATAGAATCTTGATTCTACTCTAGATTTGTGATAAATCTTACCAAAATTTAATCAATGTCTAGGTTGGACAAGTGGTGGGGCTTCAAACATTACTGTCTTAAACAAGTGGAGTTATCTTACTTGAATAAGTGGTGGCCTTTGAATCCAAATCTAAGCCAAATCTCTAATTATTTTCTTGTAGTCTAGGTTGGACATTTGGAGACCTTGTATCCATGTTTCCTCAACAAGGGTGGCTTTTAGTTTTCACTTTAAGTACTCATCTTTAATAAAGTGTAGGATATGGAAAATGTTGAGTTAGTAGATTGTATTTTAGACAGTGGTGTTTGGTGTACGAATGCTGAAAATGGTTGCAAGGATTCTAACAACGACTTTACCTTAAATAAATTTCTTACTAGGAGTTTACATATAAATATGGTGAATAAAATTCTAGTGGTTTTGAGATACAATTTGTGTGTGTGTTTTCTTAGATTCACAAACTGGGATGGATAATGCTCCTATGGTTCAGTCAACAACTATAGAATCCATAGATTCTATGGTTTCTAAAGTGCCCAAGATGGATGATATTTCTATACTAGAGTCTAGTGTTGTGCAACTTGAGCAAGCTTCCAATAATGAGAACAAGAAATCGATGCTTCAAAAATGCAACATACATCAAAAGAGACTGAAAAGTCCACTCACGAGCTATTGCCAATTGGTACTACGTCATGTAGCGTAGATGTTGAGAAATCCATGCTTACAATTATATTGGATTTAAATGGTCTATTGTTGAACGTTCCCCTCAACCATCCTCACACCACAACTCAGTGAAAATGGATTCAAAAAGATATATTATACTCAGGCCAGGTTGCATCCAATTCTTGAAGACTATTTTACAAAGGTTTAATGTTGCAATTTGGTCGACAGCTACTAGGAATAATGTGTATCAAATCCTTGCAGCACTAAACAACTTAGCTGAGGATACATTGCCTTTCTTTGCAATTTGGTCGCAAGATGTTTGCTACACCGCTCAAACTCAAAAATTGGTTTAGACCCGACAATCCAAACGTTGAGGCAATGTTCAAGCCTCTAGCCAAAATTGCCATGGGGTTTGAATGTGATCCACAAAGAACAGTGCTTATTGATGACTCTCCTTACAAGGGATGTATTTCACCAGCAAACAATTGTATTTTTCCACCACAATTTGATGCTGAGAAGATGGTTGACAATATGCTCTTGGAGGAGCTACTGCCATACTTGATTCAGCTTGATGAGAGAAGGGATGTGCGTGATTTAATTGCTTCTAATCGTTATGGACAACCTATAGTGACAAATGATAGTGAATACAAACAATCATGGAGTATTGGAAGCAGAAAAATGATGTTTGGTCAGCTAAGGTGTTCTTTACAAGAAGAATACCACCTGCAAAAGGTGACAGAGATGAAACTATCATTGAGATGCAAGTGACACAAGCCACCGCAATTAAATGAGAAGAGCCCAAATACAAGAGATCTTGGCAAAGGAGCGTACACCCATTGAAAGCATGAAGGCGTCACAATTGACCACTTTAGCTAGGCAATTGGGTTGTAACACAAAAGGAGTTTTGAAGGCAACCACAGCAAAGGCTTATATAAATAAGGTGAAAGCTGAGAACAATCTTCTAAGGCTGGATAGAAAGCAACCCTAAGGTACTAGTGACATGTCATATATTTTGATACACATGCTTGAACACTCATGTGCATGGTATCTAACAAATCTTTCTTTTTATTCCTTCTTGCAGGATCTTACAAAGGTACTACTAGATGGAGCTCAATCAATAGAGATTTTGATATTTTGCTCAAAATAATGAAGCAGTCACCTACATTTTTTGTTTATCAATTTCTTGAGAGACTTTATTTTAGTTTGTAATCATCAAATGAAATGAAAAGTATCCTTCTTATTAAGATTGTTGATCTTTTTCTTGTTCAAACCTTTCAATTGTGATTTATAGTTTTTGTTAGCATGAGATTGTGCTTTTTTAGTTTGAAAAAAAATTTCAAAGATCCAAGTCTTTTTGGCTTTACTTAAGTTATAATTGTGAAAGATCCAAGTCTTTTTGCTTTACTTAAGTTATTGATTGCCTATGTAATAGTCCTTAAAACAATATCGGATGGCTTTCTTGCTCCCATGTCTCACATTGGTCTTTAGGTAAGACAAGTGGTGACCTTGAAAGTATGGTCTCATATCTCGATCAAGTGAAGAGACATGAAGCTTAAAATATCACTACTATGTATCTAGTGTTAAACTCCATCAAGACAAAGACTAGATAGCCAAATTGCAGTCGAGTTTAAGTGAAAAATCCATTTGAGCTAAGGTAAAACTTATAGTGCCTCATTTTTCTAGGATTTCTACCCCATCAAGGAAGTTAGAATCTAGCACAAACCAATTAAGACTCTTTTGGAGCCTAGATAGGACAATTCGTGGAACTTATGAAACTTATTATTGAGTTAGAGTCTAGTTTAGATAAGCAAAAGATCTTCAAACCAGCACTTGACTTTCTTACTATTCAATATTCAAAGTCCCTTGAGGCTAACAAATTACATACCCACTTGTAACCTAACTAATGAGTAATTATATAGATCTAAGCAAGTATATATAATGAGTCTTCAAACTAATAATCCAAGGGAAGAGAGTAGCAAGGTCCACTACTTGTCCAAGCTCAGCTTAGACAACATAGAAGATGCTAGTTCTACTAATTGTCTAATTATAGGCATGGAGAAATGATAGAAGGTTGACCACTTGTCCAACCTATCATCTCTAGTAAGATGGGAGGTTTGGCCTTAAGATTCACCATGTAACCAACCTATACATCATTGTATTATGAAGAGTAAAAAAGCAAAGCTCCACCACTTGTCCAAGCTAGTTCTAAAATCCACATGGAGATAAGCAAGCTCCACCATTTGTCGAATCTCTCTTCCATTAAAACATGAAAAAAAACATCTATGTTGTACAGGGGGACTTTTTTCCAAGGTTCCACCACTTGTCCAAGCTAGGATCCCTAGTAGCACGAGTGGTTTGGTCTCAAGATACACCACTTGTACACTCTATGTCATTATATTAAGAAGAACTATGTATTAAGGTCCACCACTTGTCCAACCTATAAGGTTATATCTTAAATGGTATCCTTTCTCACCACTTGAAATGCCCATGATATGTTTTACATGGGGGTTTCATTCCAAGGTCCACCACTTGTCCAAGCTAACTCTATTCAAACATAGAGAGAAGCAAAGGTCCACCACTTGTCCAAGCTAACTCTATTCAAACATAGAGAGAAGCAAAGGTTCACCACTTGTCAAAGCTAGGCTCCGTTGAAGTATGGAGAGAAGTAACCTCCATCATTTTTCCAAGATAGGTGCCATTCAAACATGGAAAGAATCAAGATCTACCATGTCTCCGAGATTCTAGGCTCCATTGAAACACCCTAAAACCATGATATTTTGTACATGGGGTGTTTACATTCAAGGTCTACCACTTCTCTAACGTATTATACCTAGTAGCATGAGTGTGATTTGGTCTTAAGATTCACCACTTATCCACTCTATGTCATTATATTAAGAATACTGGGTGTTAAAGTCCACCACTTGTCCAACCTATAAGGGTATATCTTAAATGGTATCCTTCACCACTTGTCAAGGTCCATCACACTTTTCCAACCTATAAGGTTATATCTTGAATGATATTTTTCCTCATCACTTGTAATGTCCATGCTATGTTTTACAAAGGGGTTTTGTTCCAAGACCCACCACTTGTCCAAGCTAACTCCATTTAAAACATAGAGAGAAGCAAAGGTCCACCACTTGTCCAAGATAGGCTCCATTGAAACATGGAGAGAAGGATGACCACCATTTCTCCAAGATAGGTTCCATTGAAACATTGAGAGAAGCAATCTCCACATGTCTCCAAGCTAGGCTCCATTGAAATACCCTAAACCATAATTTTGTACATGAGGGGTTTACATTCAAGGTCCACCACTTGTCCAACCTATTATCCCTAGTAGCAAGAGTGGTTTGGTCTCAAGATTCACCACTTGTACACTCTATGTCATTAATATTAAGAAGAAATATGTGTTAAAGTCCACACTTGTCCAGCCTATAAGGTTATATTTTAATAGTATCGTTTCTCACCACTTGAAATGCCCATGATATGTTTTACATGGGGGTTTCATTCCAAGTGTCACCACTTGTCCAAGCTAACTCTATTTAAAACATATAGAGAAAGAAAGGTCACCACTTGTCCAAGCTAGGCTCATTGAAACATGGAGAGAAGGAACCTCCATGTTTCTCGTAGATAGGATCCATTGAAACATGGAGAGAAATAAGCTCCAGCATGCCTCCAAGTTGCTAGGCTCCATTGAAATAACCCAATACCCATAATTTTTTGTGCATGGGGGGTTTACATTCAAGGTTCCCACTTGTCCAACCTATTATCCCTAGTAGGTTTGGTCTCATGATTCACCACTTGTCCACTCTATGTCATTATATTAAGAGGAAATTAGGTGTTAAGTCCAACACTTGTCCAACCTATAATGTTATAGCTTGAATGGTATATTTTTCTCACCACTTGTAATGCCCATGACATGATTTACATGGGGGTTTTGTTCCAAGGTACACCACTTGTCCAAGATAAATCTATTGAAACATAGAGAGAACAAGGTCCACACTTTTCCAAGCTAGGCTGCATTGAAACATGGACCTTAATACCAAATTATATATTCTAGTAGCATGAGTGATATTTTGTACATGGGGCGTTTACATTCAAGGTCCACCACTTGTCCAACCTATTTCCCTAGTAGGTTTGGTCCCAATTTCACCACTTATCCACTCTATGTCATTATATTAAGAATAATTGGGTGTTAAGGTCCACCACTTGTCCAACCTATAAGGTTATATATTGAATGGTATTTTTTCTCACCACTTGTAATGCCCATGATATGTTTTACATGGGGTTTTTGTTCCAAGGTCCACCACTTTTCAAGATAACTCTATTCAAACATAGAGAGAAACAAAGGTCCACCACTTGTCCAAGCTAGGCTCCATTGAAACATGGAGAGAATGATGCTGCACCATTTATCCAAGATAGGCTGCATTGAAACATGGAGAGAAGCAAGCTTTACCATGTTTCCAAGCTAGGCTCCATTGAAACACTCTAGGGGGTTTTATTTCAAGCCCACACTTGTTTAACCTATTATCCCTATTAGCATGAGTGGTTGGTTTCAAGATTCACACTTGTACACTCTATGTCATTATATTGTGTTAAGGTCCACCACTGTCCAACCTATAAGGTTATATCTTAAATGGTATCCTTTCTCGCCACTTGAAATGCCCATGATATGTTTTACATGGGAGTTTCATTCAAGATCCACCACTTGTCCAAGCTAACCATATTCAAACATAGAGAGAAACAAAGGTCCACGACTTGTCCAAGCTAGGCTCCATTGAAACATGGAGAGAAGGAACCTCCACCATTTCTCCTAGATAGGCTCCATTAAAACATGGAGAGAAGTAAGTTCCACCATGTCTCCAAGATGCTAGGCTCCATTGAAATACGCAAAACCCATGATATTTTGTACATGGGTGATTTACATTCAAGGTCAAACCATTTCTCCAACCTATTATCCCCTAGTAGGTTTGGTCTCACAATTCACCACTTTTCCACTATATGTCATTATATAAGAGGAATTGGGTGCTAAGGTCCACCACTTGTCCAGCCTATAAGGTTATACCTTGAATGGTATTTTTTCTCACCACTTGTAATGCCCATGACATGCTTTACATGGGGGTTTTGTTCCAAGGTTCACCACTTGTCCAAGCAAATTCTATTGAAACATAGAGAGAAAACAAAGGTCCACCACTTTTCCAAGCTAGGCTCCATTGAAACATGGACCTTAATACCAAATTATCCTAGTAGCATGAGTAATATTTCCACATGGGGGGTTTGCATTCAAGGTCCACCACTTGTCCAACGTACTTTTCTAGTAGGTTTGGTCGCAAGATTCACCACTTGTCCACTCTATGTCATTATATTATAAATATTGGGTGTTTAAGGTCCACCACTTTTCCAACCTATAAGGTTATATATTGAATGGTATTTTTTCTCACCACTTGTAATGTCCATGATATGTTTTACATGGGGATTTTGTTCCAAGTCCACACTTGTCCAAGCTAAATCTGTTCAAACATAGAGAGAAACAAACGCTGCACCACTTGTCCAAGGTAGGCTCCATTGAAACATGGAGAGAATGATGCTCCACCATTTATCCAAGATAGACTCCATTGAAACATGGAGAGAAGTAAGCTCACCATGTTTCCAAGATGCTAGAGTCCATTGAAATACCCAAAACCCCTGATACTTTGTACATGGGGGGTTTACATTCAAGGTCCACATTGTCAACCTATTATCCCTAGTAGCATGAGTGGCTTGGTCTCAGGATTCACCACTTGTCCACTCTATATCATTATATTAAGAAAAATTGGGTTTCCATATCTAAATGGATCTTTGCTTGGATAAGTGGTAGACCTTGAGACCTAAATACCCATTCTACACTAGAGCATTGGTTAAGCCTTATACACTTCAAGAATACCT